>NC_084711.1:21740760-22964626 GCF_033807575.1 Cydia pomonella
GGTGTATTTATATCAATGTTCAGTTCTGATGATGGGTTTCATAAATAATCGAGGGAATTCCTGACATCTTATAATTTCTGGATTTTTATTTACAAATCAAGCATTTTTATTAAAAAGTGACATTTGACGAAATGCAACAGCTGATGCTGGCCAAAATGGAACTCGCCAATTCGCGCGCGATATGTTTTATTTGTTTATTTTGTAGCAAGTAAAGTTCTTGAAGACATTTGTGTCATAAGGTCTAGTTCTGAGGATGGGTTCCATGAGAAATCGAAAAAATTCCTCAAATCTTATAGGCATACAATACATACAGTAATGTTTGGATTCTCGTCAACATATCAAGCATTTTTATTTAAACAAGTTAGTGATATTGACCAGAACGGAACTCTTCAACGCGCGCGATTCTTATTCTTTGTTAAGTTTGTAGCAAGCTAGGTTCTTAGGAAACATTTGTGTCAAGGTCCAGTTATGATGATGGATTCAATGAGGAATTGAGGATTTTAAATCGATTTGAATTCACAATTGGGAGGAATTGAGGATTTTCGTCAACATATCAAGTTTTTTTTATTTGAACAAGTGACATTTGATGAAGTGAAACTGCTGATATTGAGCAAAATGGAACTCTTCAACGACAAGTATTTTACCTTAGGCGTGTTTTTTATTTTATTTCGTTTATAGCATGTAAGGCTTTTAAGGAACATTTGTGTCAAGGTCCAGTTCTGATGATAGGTTCTACGAGAAACCGAAGGAGCTTCTCATATTGTATAAGGATACATATAGTCATTTTAGGATTTTCATCAATATTACAAGCATTTTTACTCAATAAAGTGACATTTGTTGAAGTAGAATTGCTGATGAAGAACGGAACACCTCAACGACTTCCAGATTCTTTATTTTTATTACTCTTCTTTCTTTTTCATTATTAGAACAGGTATTTCTACTAAGTGAACCGAACTGATACTATTAAAAGTAGGTAGGTAGGTAGGTTAAATAGGTTAAAACTGTAAGGATTATTATGTATAAGTAGTCTTTCTTTTAATTAAACATAGGTAAGTAATTCTATTTAAGTATAAGTGTCTTTAAAAAAAACATCAATCGACTCTTATCTGTCACTAGTTCCAGTTTCAGAGTATAAAATCCGGGTACACAGCCACGGCCAGCCGGGTAGCCAGACAGTTCGAATACGGACAAGTTATTGTGAATAAAAAATCTTATCGTCTTGCAAAAGTTATTGTCATAAATGTATAGGTTTCGAATACATGAATATAAAGTTAAAATGCTGGTAAAAGTATTAGTTTTTATCATTAACCATTTTATATCCCAACAAAACTGTTACCCTTACAAAAATAAAATGCTTTCATTACCTAATGTAGGTTACGTTAGGTAATAAATAAATAAATAGGTAGGGACAATCTTACACAGATTGGCCCCAAACTAATCAAAGCTTGTACTATGGGTACTAGGCGACGTTAAACATACTTATTTAGATAAATATATATTTACGTATATACATAGAAAACACGCATGCCTTAGGAACAAATATCTGTATTCATCACACAAAGAAATGCCCTTACGCGATTCAAACTCGGGACCATCGGCTTCATACTTCATAGGCAGGGTCACTACCCACTAGGCCAAACCGGTCGGCAAAAGGTAAAGATAATTAGGTAAAGACAATGAATAATTAAACGTATTATAAATTGACACCAATATCCATCAAATAGTATAACTAGGTATGCTAAGAGCGGGCTTCAGGCCATTACGTCGCACCTTTAGAATTAAACTAATTTGACTCAAAAAGTACGACCTTTATATATGTAGTTTGGTAGAACAGTAAGAACTCACTATATGTGTCTCTTTTTCATGCGGTGAAATCCCCCCCCACCCGGAAAGGGTAGCGACGCCCATTTTATCGACTCTCGAGCCGACTCCAATCTGATACTAATAGTAAGTAAGTACTTACTTAGTAAGCAAATTGTAGTAGTCATCCCTTCTTAGTAAAAGGAAAGTATTGTAAAGATACTACTTTTTAACCGACTTCAAAAACTTTCTGAACCAATGTTGAAAATTAGTTATCGTTTGAAAGTGGGTATATAGTTCCAAGATGGTCCTATTTTTGACAAAACCACGAGGAATTAAGGGAACTCCCCAAATCTTATAGGCGTTTTTTAGTTTCATCAACAGACCAGGCATTGCCATTCAAAAAAGTGCTATTTGAAGAAGTGGAACTTCTGATCAGGACCAGCAAATAACTCTTTAACGATACGTATTTCACGCTAGACGATTTGTCTTCTTTGTTATGTTTGTAAAGAAGCTACTTGCTTAACGAGGTTTAAGGAATATTTGTGTAAAGGTCTAGCTTACATCATGGGTTCCATGAGGAATTGAGGCAACCTCTCAATTCTTGATGGAACGTAAAACTGTTTATTGACATAATTGTCGATAGGTATCCCATCTGCTCTAATTTACCCCACTTGACGGTACATACATGAAAAAAAAAATTCTCTTAAAAATAGGAAACCGACTTCAAACATAGGTATTAGAAAACAATACAAAAACTGTTATTGTATTTTCAGAAACCATACGGAAATAATGAGGATGCATCGACATAAGAAGAATCGAACATGGGCAAGATAAAGTTCAAGAAAAAAGCGTACTGTGTGTATATAATGTGTACTTGTGTGTAGTCAAAGAAAGTTGAAAAATAAAGCATAATTAATGGCCATAGAATACAGAACCGATACACGAACATTAAGACTATTAAAAATAGACATATAGGTTGATCGTACTACTCGTACTAATGTATTTCTTTTGTTCAATTATAGTATTGCATTAAAGTTAGATTCTCTAGATATATATTATTCATAGGTTCTGTATTCTATACGAATTGTTTCAGTGTAATTATTGTACTAAATACCGTTGACCGCCTGTCAACAGTATTTATTTCTACATTACTATCACAGAAGATTTTAGGCCCTACAGTAGTTTTTGAATTAGTATTTACTATGGACAAATATAGCGAAATGTGAGTTTTTACCTAAAATATCAATCTTTTGTGAACGTGGTGTAGAGTATATACCGCCTAAGACTGAAGTAGCTACGCGGGAAACGTTTTCAAAATAGAATCGTGTTCATGGTCGGCCCATGGTAAAAATAATTAGGTACACGTAGACCCGCTAAATAAACCCCGTGGACCCACCAGGAGAACATATTGGAGAGACTAGAGATAATACACCGCTTTAAGGGCGGTCGCACTCGGCATTGACATCTGGCGTATAGATGGCGGGTGGACCTCAGCGAATTTCAAAGAAATATTTATAAACATCCAATGACGTCCGGCTCGGACACCAGATCTTCAATCTCCTGATTCCTGTGGAGTCTCCAGGTTCCATCCTCTCCACGTGTGAGTCCTAGGATTTTTCGCGCTGCCAGACTCCGATGACTCAGGCACGTAGTCCAGATGGGTGAGGATCGTGCAGCCTGGAGGGCGTACTCTGAAGTTCCAAATGGCCGAAGACCGTCTAGACGTCCTAGGTAGGTACCGCTGGAGAGATGAAATGCAAAAAGACCTTAGCGAACTCGGCGCCGTCGACTAGATGGAAACGGTTTTGGACAGAGAAGCATGGCGGTCTTTGGTGTCGGAGGCCAAGATCCACTTCGGGTCGCTGCGCCATAGCAGTAAGTAAGTATTTATAAACATACTGTACCTTCTGTGTACCTAACCCAAAACGAGATATTTAAGAAAAAGTCCACCCGCCATTCTGACGTCAGGATTGCGGTTGGACCTATGAAATCTTGCATTATACCGCACTAAAAGTATGCAGTTATATGGTACAGTCGCCATCAGATATATCGGAGTGGCCGAGGTGCTCAAAGATCTCTAAACACGCACTCTAACCTCTCGACAGTAGAGGCATGTTCAGATATTCGTGGGTACCTTGGCCGCTCCGATATATATGATGGTGACTGTACCTTCAGTGTACCTCTGTAAATAGAAATAGAAACCGGTGTACCTCTCCCCAAAACAAGCTAGGCTAAGCTCATGCACAATATAACTGCATACTTTTAGTGCGGTATAATGCAAGATTTCATAGGTCCACCCGCCATCCTGACGTCAGGTTGGCGGGTGGACCGTTTTGTAAAATATCTCGTTTTGGGGAAAGGTACACTGGTTTATATTAAAGGTACACTGAGGTACACAGAAGGTACAATATGTTTATAAATATTTCTTTGAAATTCGCTGAGGTCCACCGCCATCCTGACGCTTACCATATATCTAAGGACCGACCTTAGGGGCAATAACGATAGTGCTAGTTCAGCTGTGTCATTCACAAATTCGAGCCAATCGTGCTGTCTAACGCAACTAGATGCGATCAATCGCGTGCATAATGCGAACTCATCAACCAATCACGTTGTGTTACTTGTGGCGTTAGACTGCACGATTGGCTCAAACTCGTGTGCGTAACACCGCTGTACTGGCCCCATTCTTATTGCCCGTAAGGCCCGTCCTCAGATATATTATGTCAACGACACAGTCGCGATTTTAAAAAATCACATCGCTTCTGCTACCAAATTGTTGAGCATAACGTTTTCCTATCCATAGGTTCCATCTGTCCAGTAGGATCCACCATCTCGATCCACCAGATTGAAGAGATTGTTACTTAACTGATGGATCGAGATAATGAAACCTACTGAATAGAGCGGGTCGATTGGATATAACAAAGTACGCTTATATGAAACGCTACTCCGGTGTGCGAGTGAGACAGTCAGGCCAATTTGAACTTGCATTTGACAGAAAACTGACTCCATCAAACGCTACCAGTTCCATTGCCGGCCTCTTCGCTGCCTTCTATAGTGGTTCAATCTTACCTTGCTTATGAATAAAAAGGGGCGTGCACACCGATATTAGAGTAATATTGGAATCATATCAGTTAGTTGCGGGCGTCTCGCTCGCACAAATACATGCGTATAAGTGCGAAATGAACACACGAATGACAGCTAACTGGTATCATTCCAATATTATTCTAAAATTGGTTTAATGTCAGTTGCACTTTCGAATTGGCCTACATAGCGATTTCCTTAGCCTGCACACCGGATCGGCGTGTGGGCCGGCATCTAGCTAATGTAAAGCCACCTCATTAGGTGCTTTACATTAGTTACAAAATACAAAAGGTTAAGGGCGTTTGCTAGCTGGCGCTAGTGCACGGAGCGGGCAAACACGCGCAGGTGCCTTTGTAAGTAAAATCAGTCGCACGCGTCCGCGCCAGTTAGCGTTGCTCATACTGTAAGAGCTCGTTCCCACTATGTCGGATGTCGTGGCGATTTTTAATCGTACGTTCCACTGGCAGAACATTTTATATGAAGCTGTTCACACTCGTCCGACAACGATTTTGTGTCGGATACGACAAAAAATGTCGTGCGTTTTGCCAGCCCTCCCAGCCCGGAAAAAAATCGTGTCGTGTCTCGCTCGCGTACGAGTGAATATAGCGCTGTTCACATTTTGTCGGATGTCGGAACGATTTCGCCCGCGCCGCCCTCGCGGCACCCCCTCACACACCCGCGCGTCGCTGCCGCGTCGTTGCGATCGCTTCTTAATTCAGCTATCAAATTCTGAAATATTCATAAGGTAAATCTTTCCCTGAGAATTGGGTGTACCCAATATCTCCTTTTTTTAACTGCCTCTAATCGTTTCTTTCGCAAATAATACAAAACCACAAACATTTCGTCGACGTTCATCTTGTACTAAGCCTCGCTACCCACTCGAAAAATACACGCCAGCTGCGATCGTGCACGACAGACGACTAGTGGGAACAGTACCGCCAACACCCGATTGAAATCCGGATCCGACATCCGACATAGTGAGAACAGCGGCAACGACACACGATTAAAAATCGCCACGACATCCGACATAGTGGGAACGAGCTCTAAGCCGCACGCCCGCTCCATGCACACGCGCGACGTTGCGGACGCCCTATGCCCTAAACCTTACTTGAAAGTGTGAAGGTTACTCTGACAGCGGCTATATCAGCTATAATGTATTTATGACGCTTTGAGCATAGCTAGTTACGACGCCTTAAGGTATTCTTGGCGTTCAAAAGGTTAAGGGCGTTTGCTAGCTGGCGCGAGTGCACGGAGCGGGTGCACGTGCGCGGGTGCCTTTGTAGGTAAAATTCGTCGCACGCGTCCGCGCCAGCTAGCGTCGCCAGTTACTGTTTTTCGTTAACCCGCTTCAGCTAGCAAACTAATCGCAAATGGTCCGAGATTGGCGCAATAACCATGCATTCCCTTATCTGGATCTGGATGCACCTATTCACCAATGCTTGCTTTAAAGGAACTTGTCGACTCGTCCTGATAATATTTGTGCGACCGTGAAGAAAATCTATGCCGTCACTTATTTTTCAATTTATATGAAATAAAGATGTTAAATGTATTCAAAAGTTTTTATTTAATAAAGTAGGTATGTATAAGTGCTCTGTGCATCCGCACCAGCTAGCGGTGCCCTTAGCAAACCAATCGCAAATGGTCCGAGATTGGCGCAATAACCATGCATTCTCTTATCTGGATCTGGATGCACCTATTCACCAATGCTTGCTTTAAATTAACTTGTCGACTCATCCTGCTAATATTTGTGCGACCGTGAAGAAAATGTATGCCGTCAGTTATTTTTCAATTTATATGAAATAAAGGTGTTAAATGTATTCAAAAGTTTTTATTTCATATGTATATATAATGGAACGAAATACAGCTACTATCTTAGCTTGGCAAGCAGTTAAGAGTCGCTGATGCTTTTATTGTATTCACTGCGTTAATTTTAGGTTTAAGATTCTTTATTCTCACTAAGAATTTGACAATTCACTTACATGAGAACTTAAAACTACACAATTTAATCCTGCTTCATATGGCAAACGAAGGAAACGTTGCTTTGAACCGCGACGCAATCTCAAATGTTTCACTTTTACACAATTTTCCTGCAGAGAGACAAAACAAGTATGTACATAGTACCTTTTTACGATTTATTTTATCGTAACATATAAACTTAGATTTATTTTCTTGCTGCTAATTATGGTACTCCAACTACTCCATAAATACATTTACTTACCTACTTATTGCTTAGGAATCTTATTTCATGTTTAATAATAAGTTTATATAACGTTTCTAGCGGGACATAACGCGAACTTTAAAAAATGTAATGCTTTTTCTACCTTTATCACTCGAATATGTAAGAGCAAGAGAGATAAATAGACGAAACTTACTAGTTCAAGGTAACCACTCGTTTTATTGTCAAATTTCCGAATTAAACAAACTTATTCTTCGGTAACATTTTTAGCGTTTATAAGCGACTATACGGATCCAGCATTTGCCGCTCATTCGGTTCTCCTATTGCACGCAAGATGTCAGTACTAGAGAGGATTTGAAAAATCATAATTAAGTAGTTTAGTGCCATTTATTGAGCAGTAATAATTAAAAAAAATATATAAATTACTTTTTCATTATATTTCAGGCATGCAAAGTGATGTAAATGGTTACAAAAGTAACTCTATATGAATGACATTTTTTAGTTCCAGTTTACGCCGCAGCGCATGATCAAAATTATTAATATCATCTTCCCTGGACACTTTCGGTCTTTGGTGTCATATAAGTAATTAATGCTTAATTGAAGACCTTCCAAATAGGATATGACTCAATTGTATATACCAATAGTAAAAATTACCCAAACTGCTACCAAGGCTCCATCTAGTGCCAGGTAGAACAAACAAAGCGGCATTTACCACAATTAATTAACGAAAAAACTCGTTTTATTACCGCCCCTGCAAGCATTTGAGTGCAAGTATATATATATTAAAATACCTTATAAAAATGTCTTTTAAATGATATATATGGCTTGAGTATACAAGCAAGTTTCAGTGTTTAATAGCAGTATTTTTAATTCAAGCATATGTTATATCAACTAATTCCAGCCCTGTACGTACTTAAACGTAAGTAGTGGTAAACAGAAATCTAGAATTTCTCATATTCTTTCATACAAAACACCTAACAACCGGCTACGTAACAAGTACTTTGTAAAACAACAGTTTATATTCGCCACTCTTTTTTTTAAATTGCTCAGTCCCTGCACGTTATCCAAAGTTGGTGTCATACAATAAAATAATGCTAAGAGTAAACCCTTTCAAACGAGATATGTCTCAACAGTATACATCCATGGGACAAATTGCCCATTCTCCTTTAAACCTTATTGAATAATTAAATAACGATGTCTAGACCTAATAATTTAGGCATTTAGCATAGTATGTGTTAGAACACATAATATGTCGCGGTATAATTTTCCAACCCGGTGCTTCAGCCTTTGAAACATGGAAACTTGACAATTCTAGAGAAGTTAATTTTAGAGGGTGATAAAGTATTAATGTATTCGGAGAATTTGAATATATCAAGTTCAATTTAGTTTCTTATCGTGTTACAATATATTTCTTCAAATTATGAAGGCAAGGCAAACTATTAGGGTAATGGCGTTTTGTGTGATGAGCACAGACATTTGTTCCTGAGTCATGGATATTTTCTATTTAAGTATTTATATAGAATATACACGGTGTAACACGAGCAACACGAAAGATTTCAACCACGCACTTCTGAGGCAGAAAGAAGGAAAAAATATTATATGAGTAAATTTCGCCAATAAAAACATTTTTTGTGCTTTTTTTCAAGCTATTGAATGTATTTGCACACAAAAAGTTAATTTTATGGTAAAACTGGCACTGGAAATGTATTTTTAAGTTTAATGTTTGTAAACCCTAGTTTTTGCAAAGATTATTCTATCAATAAGGATATTTATACGCCCCATAATGGCATTATCGCCATCAAAAAGGCGTTTTCCACTAAGTTACAATAAGAAGATTTTTTTAAATTGATATTAACTCTGAACTAAGCGAAATCCAGAAAAGTTTATATGACATTTTAGTCTCTAAATGTGATCAGTACCCCTAGTGTAAATAAATTCGACTTTGAAACGTGACGTACGCGTTTGCGACAGACTCATTTTGTATTGGATTTAGAAAGAGCGCGCCAAGCGGGACGTTTTGGAAACTCAAAATCCTATACAAAATGAGACTTAACGCAAACGCGTTCGTCACGTTATGATGTCGATCAAATTTACACTAGGGGTACAGGAATATACTGTTAAAATCTTTCGGTTTCGACATGTTACAAAATGTTGTCTGAGTACCCACAACACACAAGCTTCTGGGCTTACCGTGGGACTTAGTCAATTTGTGTAAGAATGTCCCTATGCTGTTTTTTTATTTTTATTATTGTATTTAGAGTATCTCGAAGCAAACCGAGATTAATGCAAGGCGCGTTCGGTAGCAGCCATTGTTTAAAATTATGGCGTCCAAAATTCGCTCGTACATTAGCAAACAAAATTGCGTAAATTGCATTTAAGGGCACCTTGGAAAGTGGACAACCTACATTCTATTTTTGCATAATATAAATAAATAAATAAATAAATATTATAGGACATTATTACACAAATTGACTAACTCCCACAGTAAGCTCAATAAGGCTTGTGTTGAGGGTACTTAGACAACGATATATATAATATATAAATATTTATAAATACTTAAATACATAAAAAACACCCATGACTCAGGAACAAATATCCATGCTCATCACACGAATAAATGCCCTTATTAGGATTTGAACCCGGGACCATCGGCTTCGTAGGCGGGGTCACTACCCACTAGGCCAAACTGGTTGTCAAACCTAACCCTTACCTTAGCTTGGTTACCTATATTTATAGCTAAGTCCATTACACGCAGTCGCTGTGGTCGCCTAGCTGCACAGAATTTAAACACAGAATTTCAAAGTAAAATATAAGTAATTAGTCAGTCCAAAATTTATCATTTCATCAATTATGGACCACTATGTATTTAAACCAAACTAGGAGTACGTAAGATGGATCATAAAACCAATAAAGATCAGATATTATTACAATTTACAGGTTATTCTAATTATAACGGCGCTTGTACTAAGCTCTAAATGTCAAGTAAAACTTTTTATTTTAAACTAATTATTTTAGCGAACCTTTAGGTATTAAATTTGGCCCCCGTTTTCATATGTATGAATTCGATGTAATGTGCCTAAATATTAGTAAAATAAGAATCTCGCATAGTATATGACTATACGCTTGTCGAATAGCAGCTGCATGTTATACCCGTGAGTAATAACGTGACTCCTGAGCAAGCGAGGTGGAAAATGAACCCCGCCTCACTGGTTATCATTGAGCCACTGAGCTTTCTGTTAAACGTGTCTTTCAGTTCAGCCAGTGAACTTTGATAAATCCGTACAAAAACCTTTCGTTAAAAAGTGAAAGTTGAAAATGGATGTCACATGTTAGAACAACAAAGGTATCTGGTGGCTGAGGCTCCTGAAGTCTTAAGCTTTAATGAGAAAAAGAAAACAACGTAAAGTTAAAAAAAGGCGTTTTGAAACAAATTTTGTTCAGTAAAGACTTATTCTAATGCCGAAAAGCCTAGGAGACGTAGCCCTAGCAACGAGTGACAAGAAAAAAATGACCCGCTCTTACAAATAAGTTCAACCACAAATAGTTATGAAAAAATGAGAAGGTTAAAAGTTAAAGTTATGAACGTTTATGTAGTTGGTATTTTCTATAATGGTACGTAACGCAACACTCCTTCCCCGTGACTGACTCGTAAATCGCGTGTAAATCCCTATTAAATAATAGTTTTTCGAAACGCCTTGGTAAAAATCAGTTCTTACTAGGATTTTATAGTCAAAACTAGTTTTCGCAAAGTATGTTGAGTTGTTGAAGAGATTGGATGGAAAGATGAGGGTTGAGTGGAGAAAGCGAGGGGAAGCCAAGCAGTGGGACACTAAATAGGCTAACGAAAAAAAAGTAAGGGCCTTATAAGGATAGATCGATGAACTTGCCAAGAACACGGAAAACCGCCAAGCCCAAGATGTCGCTAATGCCTTTATTCAGCAGCGCGCACAAATGATTTTCGGTTGAAATGCTTAAGCAATTTATACCACATAAATTGTTGTTCGAACAATTTCGACATTTATTTAATACAATCCACCGTAATAAGGACGGCGAGTCGGACAATGGATTTCCAGACACCTGTCTCAGGATGTTGACCCTTCCGGAATATTTACTGAGGGGATATTCGGGGACATTTTATTGCGAAAATATGCGGGATAAGCAAGGGCGTGGAGACTTTCGTTGATTTTATTTCATAAAATAGTGCAAAAAAGTGAATAAAGTTTCACAAAATAGTGAATTTACAAATATCAATCCTGGTCATGGCATCAATTGAACATCACGCTTCTTCTTATATTTTTTTTTTGGCTATCGTAATGATTGGTATCTGTGATAGGTGCCTGGTAGCTGTCTACAAAAATATAAACAGAAAAAAACCAGTTAAGTGCGTGTTCGTTTATCTCGCGCACCGAGGGTTCCGTACAAATTTTAAATTTTCTCATGTAACTAAAATGTAGTATACTATTAGAATGATTGTGTACAGCGCCATCTATGGGCAAATTGCCTAATTTGCGCGACCTGTATGTATGTTGGTTTTTCAGGGATAATTCTTTATCATGTCAACCGATTTCAATAATTTTTATTTTATTTGAAAGCAAGTGTATTTAGTGTAATTTCATAAGAAATTGAACTATAATATACACCCGCAAATGGGATTTAATTGCTAATTAAATTATAAAAAGTTTTTTGTGATTTCAAATGTTGGAACTCGGGTCCACTGTATGGGATCCAAATGAGAAAAAGTACACCTTGATGTTGAAGAAGACAGTTTGGGTACTATTCCTTTCTGTTTCCCTCTCTTTTCGTGACGGGAATGGTGGGCTTAGATACACTCGAGTTGCGGCGCAAACTGCTACTTGCGATACACTACTACCAACTGTTCAATAATAAGGACGACAGTCCAACCATTTAGAACGTATCGGTTTATTTGTACCGCAGGCGGGACTGAGCGCGGAAGACACTGGTGAAGGCGGGGTGCGAAGACGAACGCCTCTGTTCGCGCGCGGTGCGATTCATACTCGTCGGGCCCAGAACACTCCCACTGTTAGAGCTCTAATGGCACTTTTTAATGAGTTTTTTAACGTCAAACATGAGGCTGATGTATAGTAAAATAGTATCGGTGTATTCATAAGAAAATTCTTAAGTTTTATTAATACGAGTATGTATCTGGCGGATGAACAATGTTATTTTTGTATAATGTGTCTAAGTTTAAGATTGACATCCTCTCCTCTGTTTCATTTATTTAATTTATGTGCGATATTTTGTTGATTTGACCTGACATAATGTGATTGATTTTATTTTGTTTTAATGTATTGTTTTTTAAATGTGTTAGATTTTCAATGTATATATTTTTCTCTACCGCATAAGCGTTTTGGCATCCTTATCTGTAAGTTTATGAATGTGACTGAAATAAAGAAAAAAATATTTATCAACATAGAGGCCTGATTTTATTTTCCCTGGAATTTTTATAATAATGTTATTATAATGTAAAAAAAACATAATTTTTCATTCGTAAATTTCAGAGATAAAACGGGGAATGGTATTTTTTGTCACATTTTCCTTGATGGCTCATTGTTTTTTACTATGAAAAAAAAAATATGTTGTCAACATCTCCAGCATCTCCTCAGGATGCCTCGTAGAGAGGCGAAACACGTGTCGAGTTTTGTACTTTTGGTGGTGGGTAATTATATTTATTTGCGTATTTATTTTTGCGGTGGGAAGGTGGGAACATTAATTGCATGTAAAAATACGCAAGTAAGTATAACGGGTTAGCACTGAATATGACTAACACGTTATTTTCTCGCGGATTAGCAAAGTAATATTTCTTGTTTTAATTAGCATGGATTTCCTCAAAGTAACGCCTGATTCTATTAATTATTTAAAAATTGTATTGTAATGTAGAATTTGAGCTATTTCAAATGATACCCCACTTGAACTAGTAACTAGACTTTGAAATTTTGCCCCCTTTTTACATATATTGGGCATTTTCCATAATTAATATAAATAAAATAAATATGCCTGGGTTAGCGTGGTTCATAACTATTCCAAATTTCAAATCGATAGCTTAAGTACTTCTCGAGATATTTAGCAATGTGACAGAGAGACGGACGGACGGACGGACAGAGTCGCAACATAAGGATTCCTTTTGTACCTGTTGGTACGAAACCCTAAAAAGATCGTTCGACCGATTGATGTTATATTCAATAAAAAAAGTAAAAGTGAAATACCAGTCTTATGAAACTGTTTATATTAAAATATGTATGCGGAATGAAATCCCCTGATTTAAAATTCACAAAGGCATTTCTGACGTGACGTAAATATAATTATACTCATCAGTAAACAGTGAAAGATCACATCAAATATAAGTATGTAGAAACAAGTCTTCTCTAAAGAATGGTTTTTTACCCTTAAGTTAACTAAGTACAGTCAGCATCAAAAGTAGTGGATCAAACAACGCTTTATAAGCTTAATAAAAAGTGATGCCCTTACATGTAGGACATTTGAGATTGTAAAAGATATACTTTTGAATATGATTTTTAAATATTTATACAATACAGTGATAAACTTTTGTATTTTTTTTTGCACAAAACTTTAAGCCGGTTCTCAATTGCAAAAAAGTACGTAAGCGTTCAATTAATCTAAATGTCAAGATAAAAATTATACTTATAATATTTTTTGTAAATAATAAATAAGAATACTCCTAAACCTAGAACATCATAAATTTTGGGTTATTTCTACTCAGAATTACGAGCCCTATCGATTTAACCTTTCGAGACCCGGACAAATATAGCGACATTCCGTCATTGGTTCTCGAAGCCGGCTACCCAGGGAGCCCACGGGTCTCGAAAGGTTAAGCAATAAAAAAATGTCCCACTTTTAATCGCCAGTTTTGTAACGCAGTTAACCATACATGTTGAGTAGACCGTTAAAAAACCGACTAATAAGTTTTGTATGGAAAATTAAGGATAATTAAGGCAAAACGGGTAATTTTTTTCTGAAATCCCCGGGTAAGTTCTACGATTAAAAAGAAAGGTATAAAGCATTGTGACATATGGCCGCGATCTACTAGACAGAGATTGACTACTTGACGATTGACGTGACTTGTTACTTTGGATGTAATATGTGTCAGAAAAGCGTTTATCTGAAGTTTGTAGGAAGTATCACTACAGAGATGATAAGGGCGGAGGCAGCAAACGGCAGTGAATGGTCATAATCGTAGACCTGTGCGACAGTGCTATCTCATTTACTCTGATAAAAATAGACAGTGTGCGCGCTTTAGGTATTGACAGCCTCTTAGTGATAATTGTTTTTTTTTTATTGTCATTATTTTATTTCAATATGATTCTTTTTGTAAATAATTTATTGTTGTAAATTCAGCATAGCAAGATTCAACCATGAAATCATCTATCATAATCTCCAAATTCAACCTTTCAGCCTCCCAGACCTCATTAGCAGAGAAAGTACATTGACCTCATTTTGCAAACTATCCAGGACCATAATCAACAGTCTAAAAAAGTTCAACAACACATAACAACTCATCTACACCATCCATCTTCATATCTTAACATTCATTACCACCATCACCTTTCATAACAACACAACATCACCCCAGTGTCACATAATTAATTCATTAGAGATATAAAACATCCCACAGACCTTACGGATACAGCCGCCCGTACACTTCGCGGGGACTGGACCCAAAATTTTAAACGCATAATAAAAAATAAATAAAAAATATGCGGTGCATAATAATGTTGCTAGTTAATTGTTTAGTATCTCTTTATTTAGGAGATTTTCTTACTATCACTCTAATTACACCTTACATTATTTGGTTCTGTAAGTGCATTTGAATATTTAAGCAGCATAATTACTAGTGACGCCAGATGTACACAAGATATTATTATCAGAATAGCGATGGCTAAAAAAGCTTTTAATACAAAAAAGTGCATATTTAATGCCCGAATATCAGGCAATATACGCAAGAGGCTCATAAAAGTGTACATCTGGAGCATAGCACTATACGGAAGCGCAACGTGGACAATGAGGCAACGTGATAGGGAAAGGCTGGAGGTTTTTGTGAAGTGGTGCTGGCAGCGAATGGCAAAGGTCAGTTGGACGGAGACGAAAACAAATGAAGTGGTTTTACGCATGGTAGGAGAGAAGATGAGATTGTGGAGAACCATCGAATAAAGAAGAGGAAAGATCCTTGGACACCTGCTACGACACGACAAATTTATCAAAAATATAATTGAAGGGAGAGTTGAGGCAAGAAGACGGAGGGAAGAGAACTTACATAGATCAAGTAAAGGAAAAACTCAACGTCATGTCGTATCAGATGGTCAAGGAGGCAGAGGACTGACACACATGGAAATCGCTCCACCGACAAGAGTCTACCTCTTAAATATATGATGATGATGAAGTACATTGGCTTGTTTTTCTTAAATCTGTTCAAAATACGATTGATCCATGTTTTTTTCAAGTCTGTAATATCGATGAGATAAATGTAGGTTAGTTAAAAGTAGAAGCTATAATCTCTAACCGCCTAGAACCAATAAGGCCTTCAACAATATATAACACCCAAATAATTATTCTACCCTAACGTAAAGTAGCAAACCCTGTAGATCAAAATAACTACACTATATTAAACTTTCAACCGTCAAAATAACAACCTTTGTTTTATTTCATGTATAATAGTGAGCCAGAGTCAAAGACAGTCCGACGGAAAAAATAGAATGCCTGAATTTAGATTTAGACCCCGGTATTTATAAAAACCCGGCCTTTTCTATCGTTTCTGACTTTTTTGCCGTTTTCACCGAAATTACTTAGTTTAGTAGGTAGGTACTTCAAATTTTCGGTGAAGCTGTAACTGTCATGATTTCAGTTTTGGTATTACTTAATGAAATTCATTAAACCGAACATTAAAATAGATTTATTGACGTGCAATGTGGTTCAAAAATCCGGTTGTATGTTCTTTAGCCAGGTCACTACCCCTCGACTAAAATTAAATAAACATTTATTTCAGAATTATTTCCATATTATATTATATTAGTAACTTATTACCTAATAAACTAAACCTATATTAATAACTATTTTATTTTATAATGTAGTATACTGTCTCGATTGAAGCGCTGGTGGCCTAGCGGTAAGAGCGTGCGACTTGCAATCCGGAGGTCGCGGGTTCAAACCCCGGCTCGTACCAATGAGTTTTTCGGAACTTATGTACGAAATATCATTTGATATTTACCAGTCGCTTTTCGGTGAAGGAAAAACATCGTGAGGAAACCGGACTAATCCCAACAAGGCCTAGTTTACCCTCTGGGTTGGAAGGTCAGATGGCAGTCGCTTTCGTAAAAACTAGTGCCTACGCCAAATCTTGGGATTAGTTGTCAAGCGGACCCCAGGCTCCCATGGGCCGTGGCAAAAATGCCGGGACAACGCGAGGAAGAAGAAGAGTATACTGTCTCGATTATTATGGGCATGTAGGCTGCTCCAGTCCTGCCAGAAAGCGCCATCTACCCTGTCCGCGACTGTGGCAAGGAGACTGTTGGCGCTGCCGCGCACGCGCCGCACCAGCGACGCCACCCGCTTGCGCATGATGGCGTGGAAGCCGTCGGTGCGCGCCTCCGCGAACATACCGCTAGCGCTGCAATAGCGCGGCAGCCCCAACAGCATCCTAAAAGCATTATTATATTGCACGCGCAGGGCGCTGTAAGTTTTTTGAGTAAAGTTGATCCATAGGCTGCAGGTGTAAAATGACTGACAGTACGCCTTAAAAAGGGTGATTTTAACGTTTCTAGTACACCTTGCGAACCTACGAATCAACATATTACTAAACTAAAGTACAGGCATGAATTATAGGAACTAAGCCATCCATGCATTATCAGTTATACGTGATTATACGACATGGTTGAACTGCAGCAGGATGATGGTGTAGTCGGTGGTGATGGCCAGCACAGCGGTGAGTAGCGACATCTGCACCGGCCACGCCACCAGTCGCACACGTAGCGGCACCGCGCGCAGACGCCGACACAGCGCGCGCGCCGATCGAGCGCACTCGCCTGCCTCGTGCCCTAAAACTGCGACAAATACAATCGTCATAATGTTGTTTTGGCTAACTAATGAAAAATCTAATTATGATATACCAAGAAAATGTTACTTACATCCTAATAGTAAGCTACAGAGTACTGCCAAAGACGAGTGAAGCTTGTCCGCCTTATCGCGCACGCGCTGTCCACTCCGCACGATTATCAGAGTCACCACCGTGTAGTTAACTATCAACATTGCCGAGCTTTGGACACTAAATGTTATTATTTGACCCTGAAAAAAACGAAATGCATAATTTTTTTGTCTCAAAAGAAGATGTTTTTGGCATCAAATCCATCTTGATTTTGCATTTGATACTTAATTATTGTAAAAAATGAAAATGAAAATTTATTGATAACAATAGTTACAGGTCGTCTCGTTGTTAAGTATATTAAACCTACTTACACAAGGTAAGTTTATTGTTTTTGATTATACGTATTTACAATCGAAAATTCGTTATATTATTTTATACATTTCAAAATTCATTATTAAAAATTTAACTATATAAAGTAAGTGGCATGTAAAAAAATTCATTGTAATCATAAAACATATTAGTAAGGAGCCACTTGTTTAACCTACATTTAGAACCGGCGGTGGAAGTTGCATTTCTGATACATTCCGGGAGGCGATTAAATACTGGTGGTCCGAGACAATAGACCGATTTCGCCGACTTCGCTAGTCTGTGGCGCTCTGCTACTAATCTATCTGCGTGTTTATTGCTACGTAGGGGGTACTTAGAATTAGTACCTCTGCATTTGAATAGATCTCGATTGACGTATGTGAAGACAGATACCTGTTGTATAAGTATACAGGGTAGGGGCATGATTTTATAATTTATAAAAAGTTCGCGGGCAGCACGTGTTTCGCCTCTCTACGAGGCATCCTCAATTCAATTCCAATCAAACCAACTTGGTAATGCAGTAAAAAAGGCAAAAATACAAAAGTCCCACTTTATCGCTTACCGTAAAGACGAGGTTTGCTTGTATCTTCATAAGAATAACTGTCTAGGCATGCGACAAAGTTGGCCAGTTTGCCGGCCGCGAACACATACACTTACCGGCTGCATCAGGAAGCTAACATTTTTATATAAGAGCAGTATGTAGTATAGCGTCGTTGAAAACAACATTATGGCGATCTACAAAATAAAACGATAATTATTATAATGACATAAAAAGTATTTTTTTTTATGAAACATAAGTTGGCTTGAAAGTGGCTTGAAACGATGGTTCCAAGTGCCTAAAGTGCTACTTTTCAGGAGATACCATCAAAGTTTCCCAAATAGATAAATGTATGTAAGCTATTGTTAAAAAAATTGTTGTAAAACTTGGCATGTTGGCAATACTAACATTCTTTTGTTATTAGCCGTTTAATATAAATATAAGTACGTATTTTTACATACATTTTGTTAGAACATGACAATGAATTAAGATATTATTACATTTTTTAATTATAATAGTTTAGTCAAAATTTGTCGGTAGTGCCACATGCGACATTTTTCTCTGGACTTAGTACACAGAAACTGGTCGGCTGTACCACATTCAACGTATAATTTGGCTGGAATTTCGCCAAATTTTTTGTTACTATGTGGCTGTTGTGTACCTATGTATGATTCGGTCTAGTAATGTTCTAATGTATGGGGAAGACAAACAAATTATACCCAGCTTGAAACAAATGTAGTATGATACCTTTGGGTATGGTGATTTACGCACACTAGCATCTCTTCCTGACCCAATTTTTAGTATGAAATACTGCACCAGTTTCAATTTGGATGTAATTTGTTTCACAAAAAAACTTAATTTGACCTAATGAATAAGATTGTCCTTAAGTTGTCAATTCGGTTAAAAAATCGGTGTCATGTCTGCTTGCATTGTTAGACATTATTGTTTGTGATGAAAAAGTTTATTTACTACTTGACTATTTACATACCTCAAGACCAAAACACGTAGAAAGCATCTCACTACAATCTGACAGATTTTGACTGACCACCCACCACTTAGTAATATTATCTCCAAGTCTCGAGAACGCCTCATCGTTAAACTGCTCTTTATTTTTTAACAATTCTGCAGTTGCTAAAATAGACCCGTTCAAATATTCCAAGCATGCAACAATCACCTCACTTAATATATAATAAGTCAAACATTCCACAAAGTAACGGCTCTGCGCAATGGTATTACAGATCATGAACGAATAATAGGCAAGTGAAGCATATTGATGAAAAAACCTAAAATATTCTAGTACGTAGATTACTATGATCCCAAACACTACAATACTAATAATTGAAGATACTTTAAGTACCCGCATATTGAGATTATGAATCGCTTTCACGAAAACCAGATCATCTTTGCACCATTTGTAGATGATATTAATACACTGAATGTATATTTTAAAAGAACTCGAATAGCACAAACTCAGCATAATAAAACACAACGAGTTAATAATTTGTAAGGAAACATATATGACGAAAGAATAATATAACATGTTAGATGAGGACTTTCTTACTACTTCTAACGTACTCTGAGCAGAAATTACGGAACTGCACAGGTAAAACCATGCGACCCCAACAACAAAAACTTTAACAAAAGTTTTCACTTTTGGTTTGAAGTCTGTGTAATTTCTAAAAACACAAAAAATATTCTCAAGAAGAATAATTTTATTGATAACAATTAATTCTGTCATTTTGGATTGGCTCACAAGACTGGTATGGTAAAGATACTCGTACAAATGAAATGATACTGGAATAGATCAAATAGAAAACTAATATTTCATAAAAAGCTTTTAAGTTTATTAAAAATCTTCAATTAGGTAAAGGTACTTTATTCATGTCAAATCTAATGATAATAATAACAAATATATCTCTTTATACAGTTTCATAGAAACATTACGGTCGATTCAATGTAATTGTTTCATGTATATGATTATTATTATCTATAATAGAAAATTAGAATGTAATTGTTATTTTAAAATTGAAAATGAAAATGAAAATGAAAATGAAAATGAAAATGATTTTATTTCATAACTGTTGGGTACACATGTGACCATCAAGGTTGGGTCTTCCTAGTAGGTAAGAAATACCTGTGTCAGGAAGTCCCGCTCCTCCATAATAAACAATGGTTGTTTGTAACAATTGTAACTATCTGATTAATAATCTATAACTTAAAAACTCACTACGACGACAGAGCAGTTGTAGTAATAATAATAGCCTTACGGCTAAATAGGAACCTGTAGTTGGGTGCGTCTGTGTGTGTGTGTGTGTGTGTGTTTGCGCGCGCGTATGTGTCTGCGTGTGTGCATGTAAATGTTTAACTAATGTTACAATTTCATTTTATGTTATGTACTTGCTTAAATAAAGAATATTATACAGAATTACACAGTTTGTTTTATTTAGCATAGATTTACAAATTAGTTAAGGGCAAGATTAAGTAGAAGTTCAGTGTCTTCATAACTAAGTATTTTCAACCATTCCACTACGGATTTTTTACAATTATGTATTCTCTGTTCGTATATATTAATTTTTACATTTATTTTGTTGTAAAGGTAAGCGGATTGTGTCTTGTACTGCCTTTTAGCAAACAAGGATTTATATGTTGTGAGTGGGGCAACAATGTTCATTCTTCTTCTTGAAGGCTGCGTAGGAGTGAATTTTAGCGTTTGGTGTAATTTTAGTATTGTACGGAGGACATACAGCCTTCGCATAGATAATAGGCCACTAGTCTGATACAGTTCATTTGTGGGAAACCTGTATGGCCTGAAGTACATTACTTTTAATAAACATCGTTGCCCCCTCTCCACTTCCAAGAATTTGGATTTGGTTGCGCCGCCCCAGACAGTAATGCAGTAGGACATGATGGATTCCGCTAGTGTTGTGTAAAGTTGGTCAAGAAGGGTCTTGTTGGCAACATGTCTTAGCATTTTAAATATCCATACAAGCTTTCTTATCCTACAGTTCACAAACTCAATATGTGGATGCCATGAGAGGCGCTGGTCTAATAAGACCCCAAGGTATTTTGTGGAACTAACCCTCTCAATATCCTTACAGTTACATAATATACTATTGGTACGTGAACAGGTGTGTATTTTGAGGTTTAAGTTGATCTGTGGTTGCGTGCTATTGTACCTAGAAAAACATACGTAGTTTGTTTTATTGACATTTAATGTTAGAAGGTTTGATTTCAACCAGGAGGATATCTTGCTAAGTCCTGCATTAGCACTCTCGAAAAATTAGAGTGAAAAACTGACCAAAATTATATAACATGGTTATACTGTAGCAATATGATGGTGTAGTTGAGTATGACAGTGAACATATCGGCGAGTAGCTCAGCGCGCACCGGTAGCGCGCGCTGCAATCGCACGCGCAGTGGCGCCGCGCTCAGCCGCCGAATCAGCGCACGCGCCGACGGAACGTACTTATCCGCCTTGGACCCTGGAATTGGTCAGAAAAGTTAATCGTATTGCCGCGTATTGTATTAGTGGTGAGCTCGAAAGGGCGGGCGTCAGACGTGACGTCGAGTTTTTAAGTGACCATCGGTTACTGAAGCCGCTTGCGTACGATTGCAATTGTTTAAGGTGGGTTTGGTTTGCAGAGTTTTTAAAAACTCGTAGCGCGTTTTACGTCACAACACGGTTTCTGTCGTAGTAAGGCAATATGATGCCATAAATAAATTCAGCATCCCAGATTTATACGAAAACCAACCTTGGCCACAAACCTCATTTAAAGTTGAGAGGGGACTCTAAGGGGCCCTGAAAATTTACATCAAAAATCTTGGTGGCTCCACTTCTTCATCCTTGAGTCCTGAGGACCAATCCTGCCAAACGCCGTATTTCATGAGCTCTAACTACGACTATAATAATATGTATAGTTTAGTGGGTACCGGCCTTACTTGTTAAGAGTGAGTTGTGAAGCTTAGCGAGGTTCTCATTCAATATATCGGCCTCGTTTTGAAAACGCTGTCCGCCAACTAATATTAGAATTTGTATCGACATATAAAGTGTTAATGTTGATATGTAATCTACGACGCTGGAGGCGTATAATAATTCCTGAAATCAGAATTTAACTTTTTACAAATTACAATACAATACAACTAACTCTTTAATGCTCATCTCAATACAGAAATAATGATATGATGATGATGATCTTTCCGGCCGATTTCGACCATGGCGACCACTTCGACTCCTAGTTAGCTCGGCGCTCATGCGCCCGAAGATGGCTGACATAGCCGATCTTTGAGGTGAACCCCCGCGCACATTGAGGGCACGTGAGGACACCAGCTAGGTAGTGGTAGTGAATGGACGCAGGCTGGCGCGTTTTCAGCTCGTCGCGTTTAGCGTCGAGGTCAGCTTTACGTTGCTCCTCGAAATCGCGCACATTGCCCTGCACCAGCCTGCGCCACTCAGGACGATGTGCTGGCAACCTTCCTTCCTTCCTTCCTACAGAAATAATACAAAGAATACAGCACATTAACCCTTTGAACGACAAGAACCCCTAAAGGCGTCGTTACTAGGCGTGCCCATAGTGCCAAGGACAACTGTAGGTGTCATGACGTACGCTGTCAAAGTAACCTTCACACTTTTAAGTAAGGTTTACATTAGCTCGCTTGTGCCCGGGAGCTTGGCATTTGAGTGATGTTTGTGTTTATGACATAAAGCGTCCCAAAGGTTAAGAAGACAACAACGGGCGGTCTTATCGCAAAAAAGCGGAATTTAATAAATTTAAACCATGTCAGTAGATGTTCCACGTGCAATAAAAGAAGTGTAATAAATAATAATAAATATTATAGGACATTATTACACAAATTGACTAATATATTGATTGTAGAATAGAATATACACAAAGCAAAACAATATATCACACAAATAAAAATAAAATTAAATATTTATATATATACACATACATACAATACAAAATAAGTAAATAAAAAAGTAATAAATCATAAAAATCATTTTTTTTTAATTATTTTCCATAAATTTACATAATGATTTCCAGGACATTTGGGGAGCACACCGATGATGTTCTTGTTCGTTTTATGATGACGCTTGCAGAAAGAGCAACCGCCAAGATATTAGAATATAGGGAATGGGATCTTAAGTACATTAGGCTATTGGGTGAAAGGTATAAACCGTATACTGGGCTATTTGATAAAAAAGACAAGGATAACCTTTTCATACCTGGGTCTTTAAATAAAGGGTTCCTTGATACAACAATGTAATATAAAATAGATTTGATGTGAATAGCGACAGTGAAATCTGCAAAAACGAAATATAAGTATGTTAATTTGTATATACTCGTATGTGTAATAATGTCAGTCCAATATTTTTAAACTCATTAAATTATAACTGAGAATTCAATTAAAAACCATTTCTTAGTTTTAAATTAAGTTAAATCAGGCATTTCCGAAATTAATATTACTACGAGATGCAGACATCGTGACAGCAATGTAGTAATGACACACAAGTCATTTAACAATGTTATCGCCCGTTTACAGCATTCTATAATAGTACGCAAAAAAATTTTGCAATCGGCTCCTCACCTGTGCACCGAAACATTTCTGCAGTTGATAACAGGCGACTCCGAGTAGACGGCTAATTTCACCCCAAATTTCTAGTTGACAACGGATTTGTTCTTCTTTATCGCTGCTCTGATTCTCGGCAGACTGGGTGCCTAATCTGACTGCCTCCATGGCTATGGACTTGTTTAAATATTCTATTACTTTGACAAGGATATCTACCAATACATAATACACAACGCTTTCATAATAATATCTACTTTCTAAGTAAATGGTTAATAAAGTCATTGAAATCTCAAAAATGTCAGTTAATTCTTCGTATTCATCGTGAAGGTATAATATTATAAAAATCATCATAGTTGTTATAGCCATTGCTACGATTAAATAAGACTTCCTCTTTTGCTTTCTTGCAATTATTTTATATTTCAAATCAACTTCGCATAATTTTTCAATCGCATCTAATGCAAAAACAAAATTTTTGTAATCACTGGAGTAGTAATTTCCCATAATAATGGCCCCAAGACTGTTGAACCCTAAGAAAAACATTTTAAAATGGTTTTTAAAAAAGATTTTTGTACCAGTATTTTTTTAATAAACACTTTGAAATTTCAGTTGTCATAAATGATAATAACAAACAACTTTGTAACCATTTAATTTCATTGCGACATCAGGTTTGCTTTCAATTTAATTTTTATAAGTTACTACAGATTTATAAGTAGAACATCGTATTTGAAATTCTTCCTCGAGTACAATCAGTTTACCCCTTGTATGCCTCGTGTCAGAATTGATCATTGAAAAAGTGACTTTGACATTTAAAACAATAGCTTTGAATTCCCATGCATGGACCCGTGTCTCAGCATACGAGAGGTTAATAAAAGACCAACATTAAATAACATGGTTAAACTGTAACAGTATGATGGTGTAGTTGAGGACGACAGCGAACATGTCGGTAAGTAGCTCAGCGCGCACCGGCAGCGCGCGCTGCAGTCGCACGCGCAGCGGCGCCGCGTGCAGCCGCCGACTCAGCGCGCGCGCCGACCGAGCGCACTCAGGCCCTGGAATTTGACAGAATAGATGTTTTATTGAAAGCGGCGAGCGTCCGGTAGGAAGTGAATGGTTTTTCTTACTAGTTACCATCATATTGTTACCAGTGGTAACAACTGATAAAAAGTTCTATCACGAACTTGTATACTTAATTTAATTTACAATTAGTACGATGTATTTTGAAATAAACGTTAATATTTACGTATCTCCGTAATAAAATCCAATGTAATAAAAGTGAGCGCCGTAAGGACATCTTAATTCTCCCAGAATCCGTTTTAGATATCTTTAAAAAAGGCCCATATTACTGCGCGATAAAAATATATAATAAGCTACCAAAGGTTATAAAAAATATACAAAAAGTACATTTATTTGCAAATCGACTCAAGACTATCCTTATCAAAAAATCATACTATTCCATAGACGAATTCATGCAGCGATATAGATATTATATAGTAGTAGCTTCACAATTGTTACACAAATTAGTTAAGAAAGATCATATTTTAGATATAAGTAGCCTTATGTAAATATAGTTTTAAGGAAATTGCCATACCCCACCGGGGTGCCTTGTACTTGTACCATGGTATGCAATAAATGATTACTTACTTACTTACTTACTATTTTAACTTGTTTCTCGTAAAGCTCAGAGCGTGCGTTCTGTGGCCGAGGTATAAATTCCTTAAATGGGGCCCACAGATTATCAGTTTGCCGGACGATATTAGTCTGTCAGTTAATGGCAAATGGCCACACACAGTTCCATTTCAGGTTTCGGCCTGACGACTAATACGAACTGAGAGTACGGCCACTTGACGATTCCGGTCAGCGTCGATAGATATCGGCCGAACAGTCCACGATCTTGGGGCGAAAACTGACGACTCTCAACTGCTAGTGTTCAGTCGCAGAGGCGGCAGTAAGCCAATGCCGGCAGGCAATAATTGCTTATGTTATATTTATAGGACCAGGGACTGAAGGCAGACTGGTAATGGGACCTTAAAACTACTTTTTACAGTTTGCGACACATGGCGTGGGTAAGATCCTTACTTGTTATGAGTAAGTTGTGAAGCTTAGCCAGGTTCTGATTCAGTATATCGGCCTCGTTATGGAAACGTTGTCCCCCAACTAGTATCAGAATCTTTATCGACATGTATAGTGTTAACGTTGATATGTAATCTATGACGTTGGGGGCGTATAAGAATTCCTGAAATGAGAAATAATTCATTCCCGTAAATTTACAAAAGTTTATCGAGATATTTTGGGGGCACAGAGAGCGGATGCTGCCCTTGTTAGTATCGTTGGTCGCACGCAGAAGCAGTACCAGCCAGGGTGTAAGGAATATTGAGATTAAATGGGGTCTTAAATAATAATTTTATAAAACATCATTACATGTACATTTTGTCTAAACTTTACAGTAAACTCAAGAAACCTTGTAATGTGGGTGTTCCGACAACGGTAGGTATATATAATTTGTTGTAAATATCAAAATATTCATCACTCAGTGACTACTAGCGCCATCTATGCGCAACTTGTAAGAAACTGTTTTTATACAATAAAGCTGTCACTGGAAATCATTCGAAGCAAACTCGTCGTTTTATTTTAGGTTATGTGCTCCAGCAGCTTATAATTACTATTTTACAAGATATTAGTCAGAATTATCAGCAGTTTAGCGGGATAGACTAAAGGACTTGTGTGTTTTACGATTGGACTAAAAAGTGAAGTAAAACTGTGCGAAAATAGTAATTGGTGGAAGCCGTTATTGAAAATCATGGCTGCCAGCTCAAGTTATTTAGTGAACGTACCGAAATTAAAAGGTCGCGAAAATTATAGTGAGTGGTGTTTTGCAGTTGAGAACTTTCTGGTACTAGAAGGCATGGTTAAGTGCATAAAATCAGATGCAGCTACGACGTCGACAACGACAGAAGATAGCAAAACGAAAGCTAAATTGATTTTGACAATAGATCCGTCTATCTACATTCATATAAGAAATGTCGAGACATCGTACGAGTTATGGACAAAATTGAAGCAACTATTTGATGACTCTGGTTTTACAAGAAGGATTAGCTTGTTGAGGAATCTTATATCAGTTCGACTTGAAAACTGTACATCAATGACGTCCTACGTGACTCAAATTGTTGAGGCGGGTCAGAAATTGTCCGGAACGGGTTTCAATATAAGTGACGAGTGGATCGGTTCTATCATGCTAGCGGGATTAAGTGAAAAATATATGCCGATGATAATGGCCATAGAACATGCCGGCATGGATATCACCACGGACGCCATTAAAGCTAAGTTGATGGACATGGAACCGGAAAATAGTGATGTGACTAACGCTCTAGCATGTTTCCGCAGCCAACATAAAAAAAATAACAAGTCTGTGGTTCGCAAGGATGGCGCGGCCGCACAGACGTCATCTGTCAATGTCAAGGAGAAACGAAACGTCAAATGTTATCAGTGTAAAAAGTATGGACATTATCGTAATCAATGTGACAAAATTGAACGTGAAAACAAAATAAGTCATGCTTTTAGTGCTGTATTTTATACCGGAGACTTTCAGAAAAGCGATTTCTACGTTGACAGCGGTGCGAGTTCTCACATTACTTGCAATGAACATTGGGTGATTGATGCTTGTTATTCAGGCTCTTTTGATAAAGAAATTATGGTCGCTAACAAGACTAGAGTACCTGTGATATGTAGCGGAAATATGAATATCACGACTTCAACTAAAGAGTGTGATTACGACATAGTGGTCGAAAATGTACTGTGTGTTCCTAGCTTGACTACAAACCTTTTGTCAGTTAGTCAACTGATAAAACAAGGAAATAAGGTGCAGTTTACGGTGAATGGATGTAAAATCTTTAATAAGAAGAGAACATTGGTAGCTACGGCAACACTTATAAATGGTGTTTATAAACTGGATACAGTGACATGTTTTGTGGCTTCCGTAGTAGAATCGCCGTCCCTGTGGCACCGCCGCTTAGGTCATGTTTGTAGTCATAGCATGAATAAAATGCAGAATGCTGTAGAAGGCATCAGGTTGGAAGAGAAGGCAGATATTAGCAAGTCAAATTGTGCTGTGTGCTGCGAGGGAAAGCAGAGTCGGTTGCCTTTTGCTCATGAAGGTAACAGAAGTACAGAGCTGGTGAATGTAGTGCATTGTGATGTTGCAGGCCCCATGGAAAGTCCGTCTCTTGGAGGCTCCAGGTACTTTCTTCTCTTTATCGATGATTACAGCCGCATGACTCATGTGTTTTTCTTAAAGAATAAAAGTGAAGCTCTACAGTGCTTTATGGAATATAAAGCAAAGGTAGAGAATTTTACATCAAAGAAAATAAGGAACCTACGCAGTGATAATGGTGGAGAATTTTGTAATTCAGATTTCGATAATTATTTAAAGCAAGCGGGAATAATTCATCAGAAGTCAAATCCATACACGCCCGAACAGAACGGTTTGAGTGAGAGGACAATACGTACGGCTACAGAGAAGGCCAGATGCCTCTTGTTTGAAGCAAATCTTGGTAAAGAATTTTGGGCAGAAGCCGTTAATTGTGCTGTTTATTTACAGAACCGCATTGTGAAAAATGGGCTGAAAGATCGTACACCTTATGAACTGTGGACAGGGAAGAAGCCAAATCTTGCACACATCAGAGTATTTGGCAGCACAGTCATGAAGCATATACCAAAAGAAAAGAGACTCAAGTGGGACAAGAAATCAGAAAAATGCATACTTATTGGTTATCCTGAGGATGTCAAGGGGTACAGAGTATACAACCCTACGACTAGAAGTATCACAACTAGTCGTGATGTCATTATAATGGAAGATAAGTATACTCATCAAGAAACTCTTGTTCCAGTGGATGATATGCTAGAAGAGTCTGCACAGAGGCCTGGTCCACAATGCCCAGAACCAGTGGGGGACACAGACAAGGTCAGTGAGCTAGAGGACTCATTTGTTTCCACAGGTAGCACAAACTTAAATGATGAAACTTATGTGCCCTCAGAAGAGTCGACAGTGTGTGATGAAGACCTGAATACAGAAAATAAAAGGGTTTTTCCAGTGAGACAACGAGGAAAACCTGATAGGTATGGTTTTATGTGCATGAACGATGACCAACCTGATAATGAGCTCACACTGAAGGAAGCACTAGAAGGACCAGAGAAGGAGTTTTGGGAGCAAGCTGTGCAGGACGAGCTACAGAGTTTCCAGGACAACAAAGCATGGGAAATTGTTGATGCTCCAAGTGGTGGTACAATAGTGAAGTGTAAGTGGGTTCTTAAAAAGAAGTGTGACTCAGACAATAATGTGCTTTATCGGGCAAGGCTCGTGGCTAAAGGTTGTACTCAAAAGTATGGTGTAGATTATGAAGAGACATTTTCTCCAGTAGTTAGACATACTACATTAAGGCTTTTGTTTGCACTGTCAGTTCAGTTAAACTTAGATATAATTCATCTTGATGTCAAAACAGCTTTTTTGAACGGAGACCTAGATGAGACTATATACATGCAGAAACCAGAAGGTTTTGCTTGTACTGATGACAAAAAGGTACTTAAATTAAGTAAAGCTATATATGGTCTCAAACAGGCATCCCGTGCTTGGCATAAAAAAGTGGACAATTGTATGTTAGCAGATGGTTATAATAAATCTAAAATAGAACCATGTTTATATACTAAAATTGTTGGTAATTGTAGAACCATGGTAACATTATATGTAGACGATTTTTTAATTTTCTCAAATGACCCACAAGAATTAAAACATCTGAAAGAAATGTTAAGTAGTAATTTTAAAATTAAAGACTTGGGTCAAGTCAGAGAATGCCTCGGCATGTCAGTTAAATTTGATACAAAAAATAATGTTGTTACTCTAAGTCAAGAAAAATATATTGATCAGATATTAAAGAAGTTCAATATGTCAGAATGTAAGACTGCAAATACTCCAATGGAGGCAAATTTAAAGAGTAAAAGGGAAAATGTTACATCGGGTCAAAATCCCTACCAACAGCTTATAGGAAGCTTAATGTATCTAGCGGTCTTAACACGACCAGACATAGCTTATTCTGTGTCATATCTTAGTCAATTTAATAACTGTAATAATGAAGAACAGTGGGTTTATGCAAAAAGAGTTCTAAGATATTTAAAGAAAACTAAAAATATAGGTTTAAGATATTGTAAAGATGGTAGTGTCAATATACAGGGCTTCGTAGATTCAGATTGGTGTAGCGATATTAATGATAGAAAATCATACACAGGATTTTGTTTCACAATGTCTGGATCGGTCATATCTTGGAGCTGTAGTAAACAAAAATGTATATCGCTTTCAAGTACCGAAGCTGAATATGTTAGTATTTCAGAGGCCTGTAAGGAGGCGGTATATTTAAGAAACTTACAGTATGAAATCACAAAGAAAATGTACAAAATTACTTTGCATAATGATAATCAAAGTGCACACAAATTGTTAGTTAATCCTGTATTTCATAACAGAACTAAACACATTGATGTAAGATTTCATTACTGTAGAGACCTGATAACTAAAGATATTGTTATAGTTAAGTATTTATGCACAGCTGATATGCCAGCTGATTTACTTACAAAAAGTTTAAGCACTGTTAAGCATTACAAATTTATGGATGCCTTAGGCATTGTAAGAGTGTAGGCAACCTTTATAGTGTTTTGCCATTTATTTAGTTATTGTAAAATATATTTTGAGTGGGGGTGTTGTAAATATCAAAATATTCATCACTCAGTGACTACTAGCGCCATCTATGCGCAACTTGTAAGAAACTGTTTTTATACAATAAAGCTGTCACTGGAAATCATTCGAAGCAAACTCGTCGTTTTATTTTATAATTATACAAATACTCAAATAGATAGATAACACCTATGACTCAGAAACATTTGTGTTCAACACACAAATAAATGCCCCTGCCTAAAAAGTACTAAGCTATTGGATAAAAGCGATTTACTAAAATACCGGGCAGCGAGATATTGGATGAAATTTTTTTGTAATAAATTTTTTTTTCGAAGAAGGATATTTTACCTCGGTTTTTAAATAAAGCGTTCCTTGGTACAAAATTGTTATGTAAAATATAGTTGATGTAAATATCGACAGCGAAATCTGCAACAACGCAATGTATATTAATATAATGCATATTTGTGTTACAATTGTTTTTTTTTTTAAATAAAATGTGTTGTGGGATATCAATTTAAAAGCACTTCCAAGCATACCTATAAATAATAAGGCATTTTCGAATTTTGAAATGAACATAATTATACTATACAGGTTACTGAATATGATTGCTATACTTCACAACGGAAAAATAAACAAACGTGGTAAGACTTACTAAGTACTTAATATATAGGATTGCAGCAAATCGCCGTCAACCGTCAAAGGGCCCAGAAGGCTGGCCGTATTTCCTCGCTGCATGGCGATAGGTACTTATAGGTACGTATGCGCTGTGCGAAATAGTAGCCAGCCCTCTGGTCGCCCCAAGTCTCTATTAGGGGCGCCGATTAATTTTTATACAGCCGTCGTGCACTAGGCCCCCATGGCTCTAAAGTTTCAACGCCAAACGCCGCAAACATGTAGCTGCTTCCTAGGGCAGCATATTTGCGGCATTTGAGGCTTTCGGCCGAAGATGCTGCAGCACCAGCAGCAGCTTGGAATATGGGAGCGAAGTGGGGTATTAATGCAAATAGCATCCCAAACTTATAGCGACCGACCTTAATGGTCCAAAGCACCAGCATTATTCCATTAGCACCAGAGCCTGTTGGGCCTCTTGCCGTCGTCCTTGGCGACTACTGGGCTCAAGGACTGCTAGTAGTTTGGTACTAACGAGGGCCCGACGAATGACATCATTAATACTGGCGTGGTGGGGGATCCTTGGAACGCATGAGAGGCCATGGTGGGCTAGGAGGTCCACCATGGAGCCGCATTGACAGCGATGTAGCTAGTTAATTGATTCTACTACACGTAAGCTGAATGCCAGGTGAAAGGTAGTGTTATCAGGGGAAGTACGAATGTTTGGAGAGGGCAGTGGTTGCACCTGCACCCATAGACCTGACTTTTACTCCGCAGTCGCAAGGAGATGAGCTCGATTTATCAAACTAGTTAACGTATTTAGAAGGATTTTCTGTACTAGTTGACAGAGCGGCTAGTCCCATTGCCTCCGTGAGCAGATTCTGTGTTCTGTAGCGAGGGGGTCTGTGTTCGAACGGTTTATAGGCCAAACTTTCTTGGCCTTGGAGCAGTGTGCGGCTTCCATGGATCCAATAGAAGAATCTAGTATTTTCCTTATGCACCGAGGATAAGAACGCAGGTAGAGCATCACAAGAAATTTTGGGAATACCCAGGCCGCCGAACCTAATGGCAAGGTTAGCCTTGGTACAAGATCTTTCGTGAAAAGGAATATTGAAGTTGGATGTGAATATTTCTATTTTTAAGATCAAATTGGGATATTTCCGAAGTTATCAAATTTTGAAAAAAATTGGGATATTTCCAAAGATGAGTTCCGCGAAGAATATATGTAAATTTTGGGATGAAAACAATGCTTAATGATACGAGAACAAAACAATGTCAGAATAAGATTAGTTCGATTTTTTTACTACTTATTCTATGCCCCATTCCGGCTGTTACCTGGTCCAAAAGTGCCAAAAGTACTAGCGGTGTTGCCACGTTGCACTGCAAGTGAGATTAGCTGGACCAGGTAAGAGCCGGAAAGGGGGTCACAATCTCTCAGATATATTTCCTTAAGTAAATTAATAGTGAGTAAACAAGTAACAACAGTCCACAATATATTGAAGTTGTTCCGTTTTGAAAAGCTTGCTGCGTAGTATTACGTGTCAGTTTCAATCTTCTAGATTAACAGTGTGACGGATGTGAACAAAAATCGCGACTGTAACGACAGTAAGTCAATTAATTAAGGAGATTGACAGTGACATCGCCCGTTTTTCACAGCTCGCAGCATGCTGCATGCTGCAGTTCTTAAGCCAGAATTAAGCCGTTAAATGCTGTAAACCTGTGCTCCAAAGCAATTCTGCAGTCGGTGGCAGGTTACTCCGAGTAGACGGCTAATTTCACCCCACATTTCTATTTGTCGAATAATTTGTTCTGCTTCGTCGCTATTTTGAATATCAGCACAGTCTGAGTCTAAACTATCTGCCGCCGTCGATATGGACTCGTTCAAATATTTAAGTATTTTTATAACGATATCAATCAATACGTAGTACACAATACTTTCATAGTAATATCTATTTTCCAATGAAACGTTTAATAAAGACATTGTCACCACCAAACTATTAAATGAGGTGTTCCAGTCATTATGAATATAAATCATTGTAAGGATGGTCATAGTTGTTATAGCCACTGTGACGATTAAATAAGACTTTCTCTTTTGTGTTTCTGCAATATTTTTATATTTAAAATCATGTTCGCATAATTTTTCAATTGTATGTAAAGCAGAAACCATTTTTATGTAGTCATTAGAGCAGTAATTGCCTAAAATAATAGCAACTAGACTATTTGACCCTACGAAAAATAAGAAGTTTACATTAAATATGAATGTCATGGCACTTTTGGTCGCGAGTTCATCAAGTGATAATTTGATCACATAAGCAGTATATATAAACACCAAAACGCTTTCTACAAACATTCGAATTCTTACAAAATATTTCTTATTTTTATTATAAGAGGGGAAATTGCGGTAAACGCACAGCACATTTTCAATAATATTCAGTAATTTTAATACACTCAATATAGACATTGCGACAATACGTGTTTCTAACTATCATACTACTTCAACACTGGACAATCCTTCCATTATAGACTTGAGTATAAGTCGATAAAAGTAATTTCAACAAATTATTGATGACATGAATTGATTAGAATAATAAATATCAATTCAATTAATGAAATTGCCCATAAAGGTAAAACAGAGTTGATGTAATGAGATTCTGAGACAGTAGGGAAAGTACATACGTACGTTAGCTAGAAAGCGAGTAAGTGAGTGACTTTCAGTATTAATTTTGACTAGAGTATCCAGTGTCAAAGTTATATAACATATCGAAACACGTATTGAGGCAATGTCTACGTTAAGTGTATTAACAATACTTAATATAATAGAAAATGTAGTATGCGTTCACCGCAATTATTCTTCTTACAGTAAAAATAAAAAACGTTTTGTAATATTTCGAATGTTTGTAGAAATCGTTTTGGTGTTTATATTTTCTGGTTATGTGATCTTATGTTCAATTGATGAACTCGCGACTAAAAGTGCAGTTACAATTACATTTGATGTCTTTTATTTATTTTTTTTGGTTTCTAATAGTATAGTAGCCATTATTTTAGGTAATTACCGCTCTAATGATTACATCAAATTTGTTTCTGCTTTAGATGCAATTGAAAAATTATGTGAACATGATTTGAGATACAAAAATATTGCAAAAATTCGACAAAGGAAGTCCTATTTAATAGTAGCAGTAGCTTCAGCAACTATGATGATAATAACAATAATCTACCTTTACCATCAATCGAACAACTTAACTGATAATATTGAGTTATTAATGACATTTTTATGCATGTTCTTTGAAAATAGATATTATTATGAAAGTGTTGTGTACTACGTTTTGATTGATATCGTTGTCATAATGCCTGAATATTTAAATGAATCCATATTGGCGGCGGCAGAAAGATTAAGGTCAGAGTCGGAGTGTGCTGACAATGCTGATATTCAGAATAGAGATGATGCAGAACAAATGCTTCGTCAACTAGAAATGTGGGGTGAAATCAACCGTCTACTCGGAGTAGCCTGTCACCGACTGCAGAATTGCTTCGGAGCACAGGTTAACAGTACTTCACGATTTTATTCTAGCTGAAAAACAGCTGCAACATTTCATTTCATTTATTTCATTCTTAAACAATACAATCATTGTGTTACATCACATTAAATAACTAAATATTTTGGCTCAGTAATCCAAAAAGAATCTTGCCTTCCGAAATGACATATTAAATACAATTTATAAATAACAATAGTAATACAATTGAAACTAATACTAAATAACAATTGCTAATACCTTAAATTAGCGACTTATCAAATATTTCACTAATACTATAGCAGCATCCAGTCAATAAAAACGTCATCAATCCGTAATGTTTTTTAGATCAGTAAGGAGCTTATTAAATAGAATGACTGTCTGATATTTTGCGCAATGTTTAGCTACCTGAAGATTTGGAAAGAAGCTGCGCGTTATGTTTATCGCCCTGTGGCTGAGCGAGACGATAGACGGTAGTGTGGGGTGTTTCTTAGAGTTGCGGTTGTTGCCGCATTAGGTACATGAGCTTCAAAGTTAAGTGACCCTTCCTGCAAACAAATTTATATGCAGGGGGGGGGGATCACTTTGAATCTTCCTGTAATATTGAAAGTGGACAACATCGCCTTTTGTCCTTAGAAGTCTAAAATAGACACACATTGCAGCATTAGCATTCCGAAATGGAACTTAACTTTAATTCAAGGATTGGGTTACAAAAAAAATGTAAAAACGTAATCTAATTGTAGGCGGTGTTTATTCATCATTTTCTGAACGTAAAAATTGCAACTAACATAAAATATACATGTTATCAATATCGATAATCTTCTTAATGTGCTCCAATAATTTACTTTATTCCGAATTTCGAAAATACCTTCTGAAGCCTATTTTAAAGTACTGGTTAAGATTTCTTATTAAAACATTGTTGCAGATTTCTCTATCGATATTCACATTAACTATACTTTCCATTACATCATGGTATCAAGGAACGCTTTACTTAAAAACCGAGGTAAGGAAAAGGAAATCGTTCATAAAATATCATCATCATTAGCCACACCATCTGTTGTAGATGCTTGTTGCGGCGTTTGTGTGTTTATGGGGCTGGGCATCGCCGTTGGCCTATAAAGTCCTATAGCAGCTAACATTTCTTTCTTTAATTGTATTCTAACTTATACCTATTTTTTATTGTTGAAACCCGAATTCTGATTCCAGCAAATGATGTACAACACAAACATTGCAGATGACACGGTTGCATTAACACTTTATATAACGATAAAATTGTTCACGATAGTTGGTGGACAACGTTTTCAAAACGAGGCTGATAAACTAAATGAGAACCTGGCTACTCTTCACAACTTACTAATAACAAGTAAGTCTGGTAGGTAGGTAGGTACTTTGTAGATTCTGCATGCTGTAGCTTCAAAACAAAACAAAACTTCCGTGAGACACAGACATTAAATCGGATCCCTTTGTTTGACATAATTATTGAAAGTCATAATGTAATGATAGTCATATTATCATTAGTCATAACTCTGAAACCGTTAACTTTTCAGGAATTTCCTTAGATTATCCTATAGATAGGTTAGGTTAGGTTAGGTTTGTTTTATGGCAATCCTGAAAAGTTACGCGTTTCTGAGAAAAACCAAATTATGACTAACGAAAATGCGGACAAACAATACATTATGACTTAAAACTTTATGGGAAACAATAGAGACCCACATTAAATATATTAAAACTCGCGTATTGTACGTCGGAAATTGCTCGACATGTTTCTCTTGTACGAGAGCATGCGTTGACGCAGACTGTGGGCTGCATCTCTATCTCTGCGATCAATTGCTTAGCGCGGGCGACAGTGGCGGTAGGAGAGACAAGAAACTACCCTCGTTTTCAGCATTGTTGTCAAATGATGGGTTGCACACAACACTCACTACGTCATTCGCTAAAGGCATGAATGCAATAAATAGTATGAGTATGAGTAAGGTTCGTCCGCACTGACCACCGAAGTAGTACGCAAAAAAGTTATCCAGCTAGAAGGCACTGGCCAACGAGAATCATGGTTAAAATTCGGATAGTGACTAACTTCATTTCGCCTTACAATACGTGAGTGACAGTTTTAATATGTTTAGGTAAGTAGTCTGAGTGTGCAATTATGTATACTGAGTAAACGTACGAGCTGGCGACTGGCGGTGCGTGCGCCGCAGCGTTCGTGTTAAACAAATGAACTCAAGCACCTTGGTACTCGCCACTGAACTGTATACTTAAGAGGAATTCCTAGTTGCGATTTTTCCATACAAAAGCTCTCCACTGTTTCCTCCCTGGATTTTTAACCTAGAGCAACGATTTTTTCAAATAAGATCAATATCATCAATATCTGTGCCGCTGTGTTGTGCTTTTTTGGGTTTTTTTACTTTGAAGAAACTTACAGCGCCTCTTAAATCGCAAAAACGGCTCAATTGCATTGGCTGCAAAAAAAGGTGCAGTATACAAATATGACAACAAATATCCAAAACGTCAGAACATAGCGGAATAGATTATTTCTTTTTCTTGCAGTTTCCAAAATTTCATAATGATTGGTTGCGCTTTGGAAGAGAAAACAGTCGAGAGCGAAACCTCGATCTTTGAGTTTTTTGCGTGGGAATTTTAGTCCCGAGCTGCTGAGGGTCTTCACACTTACGTACAAGTGTACAAGTGCGACAGAGAGGCAACACGTCGAACGTGGTTCGCGGTAGGCCCTCAGTTGTCCTTATCGCACGCACCCACTAGCCCACCGCAGCGCGACAGAAACATAGCTTCAAACATTCCAGATTTGAAACGTTGCTCAGCTACGAATTGCTTTTAATCTCTATCCTGTATGTCAAACTCCAGGGCCCGAGGCGGATAAGTGCGCTCGGTCGGCGCGCGCGCTGAGTCGGCAGCTGCGCGTGGCGCCGTTGCGCGTGCGACTGCAGCGCGCGCTGCCGGTGCGCGCCCAGCTGTTTGTTGATATGCTCGACTTCGCCCTCAACTACACCATCATACTGCTACAGTTTAACCATGTCCTATAATGTTGGTCAATAAATCACTTTCACCCCTTCGCATGGCAAACTCCCTCAGTCGTTATTTTTCATAAAATTTACCATGTAAATGGTGGTCAAAGAACTGGGCTATAACCGCGAAAATCGAAGTTTGTCAATTACGGGCATTTTTCTCTGTCACTCCAATTACGACTTAGTGAGAGTAAAAAAGAAAGATCCCCGCAATTTGTGAATTTCGGTTTTCGCGGTAGGCCCCCTTATACTTATGTATTTTCATCTCTCCTAATCGGAAAGTTCACCTTTCATAGGCTGATAGCCGGATGGAAAAATGCATTTCCCACCCTAGAGTGGAAAGTATTTTTTTTTATTTGTACTTCCAGCAACGGCTAACAGCCGTATATACCATATTAGTCAATTAAAGGCTCTCATATCCGCATTTTCATACCAAGTATTATCGAAATTAAATGTCAATTGCACTGCATTAACTATTAACAAAATACACTACTTTTATTTAGTATTTAAATGGATTAAATAAATATAAATATTTGTTAATAAATCAATATAAATCACTACATTTCTTGTTTGTGTTTGACTTTCCTCATAGTCGAAATGAAAAGTAGAGTGTATACCTCGGGTAAAAGTAACCATGTCACCCTCGAACTATTGGCGATCTCACTTCGTTCGAGCGTAAAAATATCTCGGGTGATATGGTTCACTTTTCACCCTTGGTTAACAATCTATATACTATTGTATGTATAAAATCGTCTCGAAGATAGTAGATGGACGTCAGAAATCACCAGGTGGAGTTGCCCGCAAGGCAAGCGTCGTTGGAGTAGACCATATACAAGATGGGACGAGGATATTAAAAAAAACAGCTGGACCAAACTGGCTCCATGTAGCTAAGGATAGAGATAAGTGGAAGTCGATGGAGAAGGCCTTCACCTAGAAGGGGTCTAATGCACATAAGAAAAACGTAAACCTATAAACCACAACCTAATTTTAAATTATTCACAATATGATGAATTTGTAACTAATTTAAGCTTAGAATAAAACGTTTTTTTTTATATGTATAAAATCATGAGATTACCTATACATTTAAGTGCCGCCGGCGCGCACCGTATCGCGCAGGAACTCGCCGCTGCCCCGCGCCCTCTCACTGCTCAATGCGCTCCTGGCATCGACGCCTGAATGCGATCTATTTGCTTGGCGATGGGCGGCAGTGTATAGTGAATGCTTGAGATTCTGTGAGGCGATGGATGCTAGGTGCTCTACTGTCCCAATTTAATTTGTTAATGTGCCATTATTGTTTTATAATTGTTAATACTTATAATTATTAGTTAGTTTAAGTTTAGTGACGCATTGGTTCAACTGTAATGTCATGTAAACATTTTTATCAATAAAATAAAATAAAATAAAAATAAAATAAGTATATTTATTTTTTATGGTTTAGTTTATTACTGTCGATTCATGCTTTCTAAGTTATGAAAGTTATCATTTAACATAAAAAATCATGAATATTATATTCTACATTTATGGAAATTTGTATAATGCTCTCAAATTAAAGATAAAATAATCATAATAACAAATATAAGTAGGTACAATTATTAGGTAACATCTGATACATCGTTGATGTCGTAATGAAGTAAAATTAAGTAGTAGTAGTAGTAGTAAAACACTGTATTGTACAATTTTTTTTGTATACCACGACGGTGGCAAACAAGCATACGGCCTGCCTGATGGTAAGCAGTCACCGTAGCCTATGGACGCCTGCAACACCAGAGGCATTACATGCGCGTTGCCAACCCTGAACTGAAACTATAAAAAAGTTATATTTGTGTGGACGAGTCCAACTCGCAATTATCCGTTTTTTCTACCCACGTGCGTAGCTCAACAGTGCGCAGCAGTGGGGACATTACCAAACATTAGATAAAAATCATTCATTCATGTGCGGTTTGCTGTGCACCCAATTAATCGGACGTATTCCCAATTTATGCTATGCTGAGGTTAATTAACAGCGCTTTGAGCATTTTGCTCATTATTAGTACATTTCTGCTATAGATTCGTATAGTTAATTACTATTTGGTTTTGATGGTTAATTATTATATAGTAGTCATGCAGTTTTGGAAATAAATTGGAACGTTTGTGTGCACGGATACACAAATCAACAGCTTCAAATGGTGCTGTCACATTGGCTTCTATAAACTATTATATAACGTTGTGTGACAGGGACAATATAATATAGTACATTTCGATGCTGGTGCGGAAAGCAGAAATGATAAGAATGACATTTTCGCACGTGTATCGAACGACGTTTTTTAATACAGTTGCGAAAAATAAGAAAAACAACAAGTACTTTTTTATGCATGTTCTATAAAACAGAAACAATTGTAAATATAAAATATTCTCTTCTTCCTCGCGTTGTCCCGGCATTTTGCCACGGCTCATGGGAGCCTGGGGTCAGCTTGACAACTAATCCCAAGATTTGGCGTAGGCACTAATTTTTACGAAAGCGACTGCCATCTGCCCTTCCAACCCAGAGGGTAAACTAGGCCTTGTTGGGATTAGTCCGGTTTCCTCACGATGTTTTCCTTCACCGAAAAGCGACTGGTAAATATCAAATGATATTTCGTACATAAGTTCCGAAAAACTCATTGGTACGAGCCGGGGTTTGAACCCGCAACCTCCGGATTGCAAGTCGCACGCTCTTACCGCTAGGCCACCAGCGCTTATTGTAGATATAAAATATTATTACTTAATGACCTAAAATATTTATTTATTTTCCTCTAAATGCCTATACTATCTCTGTTCCGTTTTACGAAACTACGTCGATGTCCAGACAAGCATACTACCCGCCTGATGGAAAGCAGTTGGCAGTTACTTGCCCATTGCCGACCATTTATAAAAACCTGTATACCTATTCCTTTTTTACCCGACTGCCAGAGGAGGATAATTTTTTCGAGTGTATGTGTGTATGTATATCTGTTCCTTTGTGGCCCCCTGTAGCCTAAACGGCTTGATGGATTTTGATGTATGAGGTATCGTTAGATTCGTCTTGATCACGGGAGTGTCACGGGAGTGTCATATTTTTGGGGGTAACTAAAAAGTTATATATAAAAAAATATATTATAAGAAAAAAAAAAACCTGACTGCACACTAAAAAAGAGGAAAACAAGTCCCACAAGAATATTGTTGTTGATGGTAAGTATCGCAGTCGGGGATCAACTTGACCCCCACCAACGAAACTACCTACCTAAGTAACATTTTGCTAAAAGGTGAACTTAACAACCAACAACCAAAATGACTATAAGTCCCTCTGTTGGTCCCCGCCTGCGATACTTACCATCAACAACAATATTCTTGTGGGGCTTGTTTTCCTCTTTTTTAGTGTTTACGCGGGTTTTTTGTTATTTTTTATTTTATAATAATCAATTTTTTTTGAAGAACTGTCTGCAAACAACTAAATAAATTGTAGAAAAGAAAGAAGAAAATCTCCTATTATTACAAAATTACTCACCGCCAAATGATATTATAAAGGGAATGATTTTCGCAATGAACAGGGTGTTCTGAACACGTCAAGTGTGATCATTACTTATCCTTTCATTCGAAGCAGTCACGAGACGAGGCGGCAAGGTAAACTGAGCTTTATAAGCTTGGGAATAAGGTGTGTTTCGAACTGCGAATGTAATATGTTCTACGAAACATGAGCGATTTTTTTACGTCTTGATAATACACGTGTATATGGTATTTGACATTTACTGTGAATTCTCATTTTATTTCCATTCCAGTTGCCCTTTCCAATGAAATTTAATGACGTCTCGGTGATATTAAAAAAAGTAAACGACGTAAAATTAACACAGGTACTTGGGGAAAATAAGGCCTGTACTATAATAAGGCCTACTTACCTAAAAATAAATAACTTACAAATTATTTGTTATTAAAGTAGGATATAAAATGATACAACTAAAAGCGAACTGCAACCAGGTGCATAATCTATATCTTAAGTAATAGTCTTATACCTAAAAGTTACGGTTAACAAGGCCTAGGTCTAGGCCATCACCCAATAAAAGCTATACAAGTGAAATGAATGATTTTGATTAAAATATTGTTCCTTCAGACATTTTAATACCTAATAAGCCTAAACATCGGCGAGCACCTTCTAAATAATGGTAATTACCGAGTTATTTCGCATGACTTAAAAATTTTCGAGGTCACAAAAATTGGTAGGGCCTACCAGGCCTTATACTTTCTTGGTACATGATTTATCATTTAATTGTATTCAAAATCTTGACGCATGAATGAAGTATTTTATTTGTATATGTATAGTGGTATAAACTTACAAAATACTACATTGGCTGTAATTTAAATAAAACATTATGTATTTAAGTATTTATAAATATTTATATATTATATATATCGTTGTCTAAGTACCCTCAACACAAGCTTTATTGAGCTTACTGTGGGACTTAGTCAATTTGTGTAATAATGTCGTATAATATTTATTTATAATATTTATATGTTTAATTAATAACGATATAAAGCGATTTAAAGTTAAATAGGCCATATTACCCTCCGGTAACTTATTTATATAAGTCGGTATTGACCCTGACAATGAAGCAGGAAGGAGTTCCCGTGTGTGAAACCCGGTAAGGGGTATATTTGTGTATTCGTGACAAATATTTGTTCCTGAGTTACATTGTACGTAAGTATTTATTTGTATGTATTATTATATATGTATATCATCATCTGGTGGTGTGAGTACACCAGCCTATAGCTTACTGTAGGCGTCGGTCGATTTGTGTGAGATTGTACCCTATTTATTTTCTTTTTCGAGTCCGAAGTCTCCTCTAGGATTGCCAAAGCTGCTGCGGCCTTTGGTGGACTGAACCAGCGAGTTTGGAAATCGCACGATCTTATCCTTCACACAAAGCTCGCCGTCTATAGAGCAATTATCATGCCTGTGCTGCTCTATGCCTCGGAGACATGGTGTTTGTACAAAGGGGACATTAAACGTCTAGACACATTTCATCTACGATGTCTCCGGGCAATATTACGGTTGAAGTGGCAGGATCGTGTTCCAAACTCGGAGGTTCTACGTCGAACAGGCATGCCGGGTATGGAGTGTCTGCTCATAAAAGGTCAATTGCGTTGGTGTGGGCACCTTGTGCGTATGGCGCCATCAAGACTGCCAAAAAAAGTATTTTACTCTGAGCTAGCCTCAGGTAAACGTAAGGCTGGCGGGCAATACCTACGCTACAAGGATGTCGTAAAACGCCATCTGTTGGCCACCGGCATATCTTGCGAGTCGTGGGAGGAGCTTGCGACTCGGAGATCGGACTGGCGAGCTGCTGTCAGTACGGGTCTTGACAACTTTGAACGCACCCGGCTTGAAGATCTTGACGCCAAACGTCAGCTCCGAAAAACTCGGCCCAAGCCCTCCTACAACTATACATGCAACTCATCTGGACAGCTCTACTGTGCTCCGTGCAGCCGAACTTTCAAGACTAAATTTGGATTTGCAAGTCACGCTCGCGCCCATGCGCGTAATAGTTAATAAATAATATTTAAAAACAATATTAATAAAAATAACTTGTCAGGATGTCGCCGTCGACGGATACGTCTGGGAGGACATCAAAATCATCATTTTCTTTTACTTCAAAAGGTTAAAGGGTTGTATGCAATCAAAATATTCAAAGTTGGTATAAACTCTAATAATTTTAACTAAACTTATTTGAAGAACTTTCAGAAAACTTCTTCAACGTGGCCTTGTAATCTAAATTAAGTTTTGATGTCTAGACCATAGAAAATGTTTATTAAAGTATATTAACATTATTTACCTTAAAAATAAGCTAAAATTAGATCAAAAACAAATTAAAACTAACAAAAAGAAATGTGACTATAACAGTCTAGACTGAATGTGCTCGGTATGAATATTATAATATCTGTATGCTGTAATTTAATTTTCCAACTCAATACCTGTGTGACATTTGAAACTATGATATTTATTCTAATAAAGCTCTCAAACAGTCTAATTGACTAACTAAACAAAAATATAATATATATGAACCATGAAAACTTGAACGTTGCTAAGAGAAATAAATTTTTCATTTCTTTCAACCTAAAACTGCTTCTCCAATTTTTTTTTAGCTTTTAATACTTTTTTAATAATTATAACATACATACAATTATTGTATGTATGTTAGTTTGTAAAGTATGTATATATTGGTCTTAGTTGCCTTAAAAATAATGATACTTAAAAATAACGAATAATGATACTTAAAATGACGACCGGTTTGGCCTAGTGGGTAGTGACCCTGCCTACGAAGCTGATGGTCCCGGGTTCAAATCCTGGTAAGGGCATTTATTCGTGTGATGAGCATGTATATTTGTTCCTGAGTCATGGGTGTTTTCTATGTATTTAAGTATTTATAAATATTTATATATTATATATATCGTTGTCTAAGTACCCTCAACACAAGCCTTATTGAGCTTACTGTGGGACTTAGTCAATTTGTGTAATAATGTCCTATAATATTTATAATATTTATTATTTATTATTTATTAAACGGTGATATACACCGTGTTTTTATTGAATTACGTTAACTCCGGGGTATTGGTAAGTACGTTTAAGGAAATTAAATGGCATAAAAAAAAAAAAAAAAAATTCAGCCTATACACGTCCCACTGCTGGGCACAGGCCTCCTCTCATGCGCGAGAGGGCTCGGGCTATAGTCCCCACGCTAGCCCAATGCGGATTGGGGACTTCACATACACCTTTGAATTTCTTCGCAGATGTATGCAGGTTTCCTCACGATGTTTTCCTTCACCGAAAAGCTAGTGGTAAATATCAAATGATATTTCGTACATAAGTTCCGAAAAACTCATTGGTACGAGCCAAAAATGGCATAGTTAATTAAAAAAAAAAATATATATATATACATAATCTTTATTATTTTTATAAAAAGTAATTAAATGTCTCATAATTATAGCGTTGTAAAACATTAACAACTAAACTGAAACACGGGCATTACATTTAATTCAACCAATCAATTGAAAACTATGACATATCAATGTCATTTCGAACATCGATCGCCGGAGATAGTACTAACGTTTATTAGTAAATATATACACTCGTACTAAACACTTATCAATACGTAAACAGGCCCTAAGGCATGGCAAGGTATACGGTCTTAAGGGCCTTATAATAATATAAAAATAAATTATTGATTATCTCCGAAATGGAGTTGATTAGAATACCGTTGTTTTTGAGAAAGTTACTTAATTTAAGCTCAGGAATGCACCCTTAAAATTGACGTATAACTTAAAAGTCACACGAAAGCTGCCACCACACAATCGAAACTTATAATCCTAATATGTTTCCTATCTTATGGCCTCAGGATATCATATATGACACAGATTAAAAAATGGTGCTGTAGCCACTCGTATCAAGAAGTAAAAACGAAGGCCCAGAATAGGCTGGAACGGAAAATGCTGCAGCGACATAGCCCTCTTAATATTAATGACCTCAGGAATGCGTGGCCATATCCCATAAGCATGCTGGTGTACCTTCGCGAAGCGCCTAATATAATCAGGAAGACGGTTAAATCTTTCGCTTGTATGAACACTAAAGGCTCAGTCAACAATCGAAGGCCAAGATCGTAAATCCTCGAATGCCTCGTAACGCGAGAATCCAATAAATAAGATTCCATTTAGTGTTCCGCAAAGCAAAGGGACGTCACTCACATCTGGGGCGCATTTCTCGAACGGTATCAATCTAATATTATTAGTGTGTTGTCATGGTAACCCACACGATTTGACAGTTCGTGGACTAATAATATTAGTACGATACCGTTCGAGATGGGCCCGTGATATGCGATATTAGAATTGTTAGAAACTATGTATTTAAGACGACGCTTTGTGATTTTGGCGGAAGGTATCTTGATTTATCTCAGCAACTACAAAACTCATTAAAGTATTGTTTCGTGAACTGGTTATTCATGGCATCGACTACATTTCTGTAGCCGTTACGCGATTGGTTAACTTTTATAGGAGAGAAATTTGTTTCAAAGGTGCCTTGGCAAATGGAACCGATTCAGGCCTCTAAATTTTCCATAAAAAAAACTGTTTATTTCATACCAAAAAAACATGCATTTTTCTAGCTTAACTACTAATCTTAAATTAAAAAGATTTTTTGAGTTAAGGAGTCTAGGCGTGTAGAATTAATTATACAGCACACTTCATCTTTATATAGCATTATTTTCGCATTTTAAGCATGTGTTTAGCGGTGGTGGCCGAGTGGATATTATTATTATTATTTCCTTTATTTATTTTTGGTCTTAGGCTAGGTCATTATTATTATTATTATTCCTTTATTCATTTCTTTTCTCAGGCTAGGATTTTTATAATATGGATATAAAAGTAAAATATAAAAACACTTACAAAACAATACAAAAGATATAAACACATTATAAAAAACCTAACCTAGGGTGCCGCCAGCAGCGGGGCAGGGCCCAAGCTGCCGGTGGTCAGGGCCGCAGAGAGAGGAACCGACGTACTATACGCGCCGTGTCCAAAATTACTGCCTTCTGCATCTGACCCTTGATCCAGCCACCTAGCGAGAGTCTCTCTAGGTGTTGGTCGAGACTCTTCGCTATGAGACCGTTCGCTGACACGACTATCGGGACAATGATCGTCGAATCAACATCCCACATGGCGGTTATCTCGTGAGCCAAGTCTAGGTACTTACTGGACTTGTCCTTCTCGGCTTTCACGAGATTCTCATCATGGGGGATGGTGATGTCGACGAGCACGGCCCGGCGTTGCGATCGATCTATTATCACGATGTCAGGCTTATTGGCTACAATAGTCCTGTCAGTAATAATAGATCGATCCCAATAGAGCGTGGCACGACCATTTTCGAGAACTGGCGCAGGTGAGTACTTGTAGTACGGTACTTCGCGGTCCACAAGGCCGCATAGAAGAGCAAGTTGCTGGTGAATAATCCTGGCTACGAGATTATGTCTGTGCAAGTACTCACCGTTAGCAAGATGAGAACAACCGGAAATGATATGCCTGAGTGACTCTCCGGGACGGCGGCATGCCCGACAAATGTCGACCGTACCGTCCTTCAGGATATATTTCCGATAGTTGTTCGTCATCATCACTTCGTCCGCAATTGCACAGGCAAAACCTTCGGTTTCTCCGAAGAGGTCCCCGAATCGTAACCAGTTCACCGACGCGAGCAGGTCCACGTCGGGTCCCGTGAGGGCCTTGTAGAACCGCCCGTGTAGCACCTTACTCTCCCATGCCGCCTTGCGATCCGCAGTACTTAGTACCACAGGTTTACGCCAGTTCTCGTTTGCCAAGGAGAGCGGCGTGAGGTTCCTGTCTACTGCCACCACATCACGATGCATCCCACACTCGTTGTTAAGGAAATAATTCCTGAGATTGCACACCTCGCGGTTATGGAGATCTTTGGCGTTTAGGAAGCCGCGACCTCCACATTTCCGAGGGATGTACAATCTCATAACTGACGAGCGTGGGTGTAGCATACGGTGTGTGGTTACCCTCCGATCCAAGGCGTCCAGCTCGGTCTGAGTCCATCTTAGTATGCCAAAGGAGTATGTGAGTAGGGGCATTACCCAGGCGTTGAAGGCGCGCACTTTGTTGCCTCCTGACAAAAGACTGTTAAGGACTTTTGTGAGCCGACTGAAAAAGCGCTCCTTCACCGACTGTCTAATATCCTCGTCCTCAATACCCAACGACTGTGTCATACCAAGGTATTTGTAGGTTTCTGATTCAGAGATAGATCTGAAAGACATTGTCTCAGAAAGTTGTAAATTTATTGAATTTACAACCTTCCCCCGCTGTACATGCATAACCGCACATTTATCGACACCAAACTCCATGTTGATGGCACTACTGAAGACTTCGGTGGTTTTCAGTAGCTCCAACAAGTCTTGGCTATTTGGTGCAAATAATTTGAGGTCATCCATGTACAGAAGGTGAGAAATGACTTCACCCTCTCTCCGAAGCCGGCAACCTAGTCCCGAATCCTTCAGCAGAGTGCTGAGGGGATTCAGAGCTAGGCAGAACCACAGGGGACTTAGACTATCACCCTGGAATATTCCTCGCTCAATCCTTATAAAATCCTGCGGGCCAGGGCGGTCATCCCCGCCTCCTGGTTGACGAAGGACTGTGGTCCACTGCCTCATACACGCGCTTAGGAAGGCTCTTAAAGCTGTATCAACTTTATACAGCTCTAAGACCCTCCCCAGCCATGAGTGAGGCACCGAATCATAGGCCTTCTTGTAGTCAATCCATGCGGCAGAGAGGGCCCCCTTATTCCGCCGGATTTGTTGGCAAATGGTCATGTCTATGAGGAGGAGCTCTTTAGTACCACGGGACCCAACCCTACATCCATTTTGAGCGGAGGCCAAAATGTTGTTAGCGACAATGTGCGCGTTTATTTTTGATCTCAAGATGGATGTAAGGAGCTTGTAGAGTGTAGGCAAGCACGTGATGGGTCTGTAGTTCTTAGCTTCCGTGGTACTACCGGACTTATAGAGCAGGAAGGTGACACCAGTTGTTAAGGAAGGTGGGAGAGAACCAAGCTCGAGGGCTTGTTGAAATTGTGCTGCCAAGCGCGAGTGCGAGCATCGGAACCATTTTAGCCAGAAGTTGTGCAATCCATCCGGCCCAGGGCTTTTCCAGTTCTGGGCCGTGCGGATGGCACAACTTACGTCATCGGGGCTGATGGTGACTGCCCCCATAGGTTCGATGGACTCGCACTCACGCTCGACAGCACACATCCAACCCCCCTCGGTGTGTTCGACAGGCACTGACCAGATGCTACGCCAGAAATCAGTCATGGCAGTAGCATCCGGCGACCGCGTGTCGGACGCACGAAGGTTGGTTTCCTCCCACTTTCGGTATACCTTCCTTTGATCACTCTGAAAAAGACGATTCTGCTGGAATCGATCCACACGCTTTCTGTAGCGGCGAATACGGTTTGCCCATGCATACACTTTCTGCTTAAGAAAGTCGATGCGCTCAGTGAGATTGGCAATATAGTCGCGGGGCTCAATACCCGTCCCCGCGAACGCCTGATTCACAAAGCGCATTACTCGGGGGCGGTGGTTGCCCCCCCTGAAGCAGATCAGCTTTGCAATGAGAGTCCTAAACGAATTGATACGTCGCTCGATCCGTATTTGCCATGCGGGGGCACCTCCGGCGGTCCTAGGTGCACGTTCAGCGTCCGGAAACTTGATTCGTGCAACACGGCACGCCGCGATGGCTCCGCAATACATGATCGCGTGCGTATCATCTAAATCTTTACTAGTCCGCAGATATGGTTCTAGTAAAGCGTTTAGGGCTCCCATTAGCGCTAGATTGTGTCTATTCATAGGCAAACGTGGTAATCGTGGCCTAGTGTTGGGTGTGGACCGATACTGCGTAATCACCTCTTCCAGAGTCCTCCTCAGTTGCTCATTGGCTGTACTACTCACACTCTGCGCGAACTCCTCCTCCTCATCGGCACTGAGATCCACCCGCGGCGCCCTCGGTGCCTGGTCTGGTGCCGGCACCGGATCCGGCGACGTGGCGGGCGGGTCCCGCGCCGAGGTGGAGGTTGAGCGAGCAGAAAGAGCCTCCAGGCGGAGCCGATCAAGTGTAGAGTCATCCAACCGCTTTCGCCGCTGGATGACTCGCACCTGATCCGATAATCGTTGCGCAGTCACTTCGATGTTCGGTTCAAGAGCCTGAAACAGAGGCAGAATTCGGACACGATACGCGGATAGTTTAGTTCCCCCCTCTGTAGCCCCATAGTAGGCGCGCATGACGTTCTCATTCATGGATTGAGACCATCGCATGCGACGCACTACACCACCGGCAGCGGGAGCCGTGGGCGGGGCAGGATGTCCCGCAGGCCCCAAGCGTGCCGGCAGCGGTGGCCGCCCTCGTCGCGCAGGTGGTCGTGGCGGCGGCGGCGGTGGCCCGCATTCGTCGCTCGACTCGCTGGTGTCGGGCGCGGTGGCGAATTCATCGCCCGACGACGATTGCGAGGAGGCTGACGAGGCGGGCAAGGGTGGTGGGCGTGCGCTGGTTGTAGAAGACGCTTGTGAACGCGATTTACTTCGTGTTAACATTTTCCTTTTCCTGTCATTCGACCATTGTTCTTCGGCTATTTTTGTACATAGTTACATTGTTGCGTTCTCTTATCCTTTTGCGAAGTGTCGCATTAATGTGAAGGTAACTCTCCGCAAAAAACAGTACAAATAAAATGTAAAAAAGCCATTAAAAACATATTTGATCAAAAATAAAAGGAAAATTTTGTAAAAAACGCGTTATTATTATTATTATTATTTATTTATTATAGACAACATAATGGTCCACATAATTGTTAGTTATGAACTTAATCTACATGTTAGTTTACTAACGCTAATAATAAATTAATAAAAGTGATTTAGTCCTCTGGCTCATTTTGCACATAAGAGGACAATCAAACTTATTGGCTATCATGCTTAAAATGCTGTTGCCACTCCCGCGCACCCTGTCAAGCAGTGAGGCAGTTTTCTTGCGCCAGACGGCATCGAAGCCATCTGTGCGCGCCTCCGCAAACATGGAAGACGCGCTGCAGAACCGCGGGAGTCTCAACAGCATCCTAAACGCATTATTGTATTGGATGCGCAGGGCATTGTAAGCACGTTGAGTATATCTAACCCACAGACTTGACGTGTACAGCGATGTACAGTAAGCCTTGAAAAGTGTAGTTTTAACTTCAACTGTACATCGAGCAAATCTGCGGGCTAGCATGTTCGCTCGTACTGACAATGCCCTGCGCTCCCTCTCCATATCTACATCGTCCTTCAGATCGTCAGTCAACAAATGCCCCAAGTACCTAAACTGTGTCACTCTTTCTAAGGGAACACCATTAATACGGATATGACGTCCGACTTTCAATCCGGAGGTCGTGGGTTCAAATCCTGGCTCGTACCAATGAGTTTTTCGGAACGTATGTACGAAATATCATTTGATATTTACCACTAGCTTTTCGGTGAAGGAAAACATCGTGAGGAAACCTGCATACATCTGCGCAGAAATTCAAAGGTGTATGTGAAGTCCCCAATCCGCACTGGGCTAGCGTGGGGACTATAGCCCGAGCCCTCTCGCGCATGAGAGGAGGCCTGTGCCCAGCAGTGGGACGTATATAGGCTGAATTATTATTATTTATTATTATTGTTTCTTTAACATAGATCTAACTTGCCCACATGTAGATTAGTCTAAACATACACTTTAATACTGTAGTTGTGATTTTTAAATATTTTTATTGTTTTTTTTTCTTTTAACGGTAAAACCCGTTTTACCGCATACGTGCTTATGGAATAAGCTAGCGCAAAAGCAAATTCACTACACGCGAAGTATTGGGCGCGTGTTACGGGAAGCATGCAAACGCAAGTAAGCAAGTGAACTCCATAACTAACTCAATTATTATTACGAGTAATTTACGTAGTTTGAATAAGTAAGTACATCGATCGACATGTTTCGCTTCATAACGAATAGCTTCGACGGGATCACGCGTTGGCGGACCGACGCAGACTGCTGCGGGTTGCAGCTCTGCGCCGATTGCTTGGCTCGTGCAACGGCGACGGCGGCAAGGCACAAAAGAAACAATTTTAACCCCTACGAAGCCCCTTTTTTTTATAATGAACCAGGTCTATGATTCTTAAGTATGTTAAGTACTCTACATTGTACTTAAAATCCATTTGTATATGTGACTGTTTTTGTGTTCTAAATAAATAAATAAAAAAACACCTATAATTTATTTACATTTTATTACTTATTAAAATATGCTAAACAGCATTACAGTATTAGCTACTAACGAGGCACTGCGAAACTACGAAACAAAATATGTAAAAAAATATAATTAAACAATACAATATAAAATAAATACGAATTAAACACTTAAGTTTTGATTTTGACGACGTACCAGCACAACGTGGCTGTGTTGTGTTGTGTCGTCTGAATAAAACTACAAATGATTACCGAATTTAGTCTTCACTAATACTATTATTTTATTTGGTTTTAGTAATTCATAATGTATATAAAATGATTTTCTTCTTATAATTACACTTGACACTACGTATTACTTAAGCATGCTAATCACACTGACACTTCAATATCATAACTTTGCAAGTACTCACTTTCAATGATAATTATGTCACTAGTTTTATAAACAAGGTATTTAGGTAAATACTAACTTTGAATATTGCATATTTTACACTGTATTTTGGTTGACGTGATCTGGTCCTGGCAGAATATCAGTGCCTCTCCCATAGGGTGAAGCGTAATACTGAGCCAGAACCCTTTTGTTTTGCTGCGACGCACACAACATTTCCTATATGTATGGAACAGTATTATTTAAATGTGTTATTTTTTTTTTTTCTCTTTCTACTACTATTTTGTATAAATGTGTATTTCTCTCATATAATTTTGTATTATCTGTTTTTTTTTGTCATTTTATTAATTGTGTTTCCTGTGTGTATTGTGGCAAACAAATAAACGGATTATCTATCTATCTATCTATCTATCAAATGTACATAGTTGGGTCAAAATTATTCTCGTTGTTTTATGTCTGACCACTCTGTAACGCTTGTATTTATGTCTTCTGTTAAATAAATAAATTAAAACCGGCCAAGAGCATGTCGGGCCACGCTCAGTGTAGGGTTCCGTAGTTACTCTTCCGACACAATAAGTTAAACTGGAGCTTAAAGTATAGTGAATTGTTAACCAAGAGATGAAATGGTACCTTTCACCCGAGTTAAACAAATAGGCAAATTTGCATAATCAGTACCTAATTAAAGTAAGTCTTTTTACTATGAAGGGGAAACTTTTTGCGATAACTCAAAAACAGCTAGACTGATCATGTCCGCTATAGTTTTCATTTAATGTATTTCTTAAGCTCTACTTCCACGATTTTTTTCATATTTTTTGGACCTATGGTTCAAAAGTTACAGGTGGGACACATTTTTTTTTCTTTCGGAGCGATTATCTCCGAATATATTCACTTTATCAAAAAATGTTTGTTGAAGACCCCTATTAGTTCCAAAGACCTTTCCAGCAATACCCCACACTGTAGGGTTGAAGCAAAAAAAAATTCCAATGCGGACGTTACAGAACCTTTAAAAACATCGGATTCGTTCTTGACCATTTTTTTATTTTTATTATAGCACTTAAACGATTGTTAAAGTTTCATAGCCATAAAAAGATATTTTGTAGGCGTGGGTCGTGGGTATAAGATAAGGGGGCAAGTTGAGTTCACAGTGTGTTTTCTGTACTTGAAAGTTAAAAGGGTTAAAGGTAAAACAGCTTTGCGATCCTAGCGAAATAACGGTAGGTGAATAATATTCACCTAATTATAATATTTTAGGCTAAGAATGAAAAAAGAAGCGAGGAAGAAGACAATTCGACTTTATTGTGGAGATTGTCAATGAACGTTGGCAGTAAAATGGATCGTTTCCCGGTAGCTGCTGCAGCTGCCGCAGTACCAATACGAATGCAACTTTGTTTCAACTCAATTAAATCAACAACAAAATAAACCATTCAGAGGGAAAAATAGCTTCGCGATCCTAGCGAAATAACGGTATTTATTCTATGAAATTCCATTTGGGGAGAAAACTTTTTCCACCAACTAAATCTTAACTAATCACTTTTATTTTGATGTCGATCGCTTAAGCATAATATATCCTAGGTTTTGTTTGTTTTACAAATCTATAAACCTAGTTTTTCATCGTGTCAATAACATAATCCCTCGTGTAGTATCGCCAAACACCTAATAGATACTCAATTTAATCTAAAACGCGAGTGGGCAAAATCGTGGTATTTGTCAATGGCGGGAAAACTAGGCTCTGAAATTACGCCTGGCTCCAGAATAATGGGTTCGGACCTCCCTAGAAGAGACTGGTGTAGACTTAATAGACTTCGTACTGGTCACGGTCGATGCGCCTACTACATAACACCGCTGTGGGTGGGTGGATTTTCCAGCCTGCAGCTGCGGTGCGGAAGCCCAAACCATCCAGCACATAATTCAAGACTGGCCTATAACGCGTTATGTCGCCGGTCCTCCCGAAGACCTGATCACCCTGAGCGACGAAGCCATGAATTGGCTGACTGGTCTATGTGTAGACATTTAATTAATTATATTGTCTCTATTTTTACGATATGTATGCCATACGATTAAATAAAAATAACATAGTAAAAAATCAAAAATAGTACCGTTCAGATTCAGACTACACCAGTCCAGCATTACTACTGCAGTATCAAATAGTCCCACAGTAAGCTCAGTAAGGTTGTGGGTACTTAGACAACGATGTATATAATAATCATAATCATATCACAAATACACATGTGTATTCTGCCTGTTTTAACCTACGGTGCCCAAACGTGGTCGCTCACCGAGAGTCAGAAGTCCAAATTGATGGTTTGCCAGCGAGCAATGGAGCGCAGCATTCTAGGTGTCACAAGGACGGATCGCATCCGAAACGCTCCAAAACACGCATAGCTGACATAGGGGCGAAGACCGCCAGGCTGAAGTGGGACTGGGCGGGTCACGTCTGCCGCATGCATCCGGATAGGGCTAGTATAGCCACCAAATGGATGCCGCAAGTTAAGCGTGGCAGGCCCAGACGGAGATGGCGGGACGACCTAGACACCTTCATTAGTAACTGGCCAGAAATAGCACAACAACAGGAGCTGTGGAGATCATGAGGAAAGGTCTTCGCCCAGCAGTGGGACCCTATATCGGGCTTTTCTTTTTCTTTCTTCCTAGCGTTGTCCCGGCATATTGCCATGGCTCATGGCTCAAAGCGACTGGTAAATATCAAATAACATTTCGTACATAAGTTCCGAAAAACTCATTGGTACGAGCAGGGGTTTGAACCCGCGACCTCCGGATTGCAAGTCACACGCTCTTACCGCTAGGCCACAAGCGCTTCAATCCCGGACCCTATATCGGGCTAATAATAAATAAACATCACAAATCATAAATGATTATGATTATCAGGAATACATATATCGACACTTCCATATGTAATAATAATGCAGTCGGCAACATTACTACAGAAGTCTTGCAGCGCTACATTACTGCCGACTGCATTGCTGCCGCAAATTTCAAAATCGATGTTGCTGACCAGATTTCATCATTTGCAGCAGCAACGCAATCGGCAGCAATGTTGCGTCGCATTGCTGCAGCAATAATGCTTGTGTAGTCGGAATCGAAACGGTACCTATAATGCAACTTCGAGACAACTCAATTAAATCGTCAACAATAATTTTGAATTTGGACCGTTCTTTTATTTCTATAAAGATCAAAATTCGAATTTAATTTGTACTTATACAAGTACACTGGGACTAAAAACCGCAAACTACTGTGATTAGGAAGAAAGTCGACAAATCTCCTCAATGCCTTTACAGAGTGCAAGCCGGTGCGAGGAATAACCGGATAATACCCGGCTTGAGTACGTATTGGCTAGTTTATACTTTACACCCGGATATAACGCAATCAAAATATTATTTTCAGACAACGAACTTGAGTAACTTTAGAAAGCTGATTAGAGCATTAAACAAATGACGATAAATAAAATTCTGCCGTGAGGGACAATGTCAAATATTGTAATGTCGAGCAAGATGTTTGACTATTTTATAATAAAAAATAAAAATATTTGAGGACAATCTTACACCGATCGACCTAGTCCAAAACTAAGCAAAACTTGTACTATGGGTACCAAATTACAATATACATACGAATATAGATACATACATACTTATTTACATGGAAAACACCCATGCCTTAGGAATAAATATTCATGCTCATCGCACAAATAAATGCCCTTAACAGGATTTCAACCCGGGACCATCGGCTTGATAGTCAGGGTCACTACCCACTAGGACAGACAGGTTGTCGAAAGCAATGCTTGTACTATGAGCACTAAGCTACGATATACGTACGTATATAGAAAAAATACATATAGAAAACATCCATGACTCAGGAAAAAATGTTCGTGTTCATCATATAAATAAATGCCCTTACCGGAATTGCGGGATCATTGGCTTCATAGGCAGGGTCACTACCCACTAGGCCAGGCTGGTCGTCATTATTTTAGGCAATCAAAACTTTTTTTTATTAGTGGTATATCGTATTCGGTAATTTCAAAGGTTCCGGCAGGGTATATGTATTTATGCAGAAGGAATAACTGTCAGTGATACGTGTCAGATAAGTCAGTCACGTGGACCGTGTTTTGAAGTAAAACATCGGCTACGTATGAGTTTTAGTATTAGTACTCTGACATTGGGGACCTTTTACATCTCCAGATTTAATGTGTTTTTAACCATAGAGACTATACATCTCTATTGTATTGTAGTAATTATTTATTTTAAGATTATTATAATGTAATGTTTACCCAGGTATTGGCTGTTGTATTTATAAATGTTGTTATGTATTTTTCATGCTGCGTTGGTCTGCAGGCGTCACTCTGCTGGATAAGATTAGAAACCAGTACATCAGGGGCAGTTTCAAAGTCACACCGATAACAGATAAACTTGTTGAGAAACGTCTACGGTGGTACGGGCACATTCAAAGACGACCTCCTGAACATATGGTCAATGTAGCCTTAGCGATCCCTACGACGACGCGAGGAAGCGGGAGACCACCTGCCACTTGGTTGACGACGGTGGAGAAAAGCCTGAGAGAGCAAGGGATTAATGACGCACACCTGGCACTAAACCGTGCAGAATGGAAGAAGAGGACAGGGAGGGCCGACCCCAAGTAAATGGGATAAGGTCTGGGAAGAAGAAGAAGAAGTTATGTATTTTTCATTTCACTATATGATGTTATTATAAATGTTGTATTGACTTGTAAAAGAGCCCTTGAGGCCTACTTGCAGAATAAATTTTTGAATTTTGAATTCTGAATTATATATACAGGATGAAATTTTAACCACCATACTCTGCGTAGTGAATTTATAGGTCATGCTGAACAACTTTTATTGTGAGACCAATTCCACATTGGCCAAAAAAAAATTGTCGGTTTCATACATTCCGTCTGATGAGATGCTGCTGATTTCTATGGGACAGCCATGTTTTTTATGCAATTTCGACATTGGTCCCATAATAAAAGATGATGAAATATGATCTTCAAAGTCACTACGCAGAGAACGGATGGTGGTTTGAATTTCACTGGCAATCATTGTAAAAAATAAAACTCCAGTTTTCTTCTAATGGCAGGCCTAGGAAAGGAGGACCAACAGTTTTATAAAAAGGGAGACCGTTGGACCTTTAACTTTTTGCAATTGTTTTAGTAGCAGTTCACAGCAATTCTATCGCCCTACAAATTTTGGTCTTTGCCGTCATTAGAATTCCGAGTAAAATAACGGATGAGTTCGATCTTGTAAATGTACCTCAATAATTATCATTCGCAAGTGTCCTGCCCTACAAATGTAATATTTTGAGATAAAATACTGCATTAATAATGATTGTGCCAGTTGCCCAGTCCGTAGCAGATGTGGCTTAACGGAGCCAAGTTACGACGCAGGTCTGTTAACTTCACGGGATATAGCCAACTTAGTTTATTAACGGGATTACTGAGCTATGTTTTATACAATATTATATAGACAAGAGCGATGTAACACAGAAAGGCGTGGAATTATCTTGTGGAGGCCCTATGCACCTTCGGGGTGCCCTAGGACCAACAACAACAAAAACATACTCTGCGTAGTGAATTTATAGGTCATACCTTCAAACCTTCAAGAAAAGAGCTTACTCCCATCTTAAAGGCCGGCAACGCACTTACAACCCGTCTAGTGTTGTAGATGTCCATGGGCGGCGGTAATCTCTTACCATCAGGTGATCCGTCTGCTCGTTTGCCTCCTCTATCATAAAAAAAATACTGAACAACTTATACTATGTGTCTAACGCCAAATTCTGGAAAAAATAATGGGCTGTCCCGTAATCGTATAGAATGTAAGAAGCAGAGAATTTTTTTTTCCCATAATAAAAGTTGTTCAGTATGACCTATTTCGTCACTAAAGAAAGTTAAAATTTCACCCTGTATATTGCTATGCAATCAAAGAGAAGTTGTGCCCAGAATTTGATAACAAGATTTTTTAATTTTTATTTTATTTTATTTTATTGGAGAAACAACAGAAGCAAGTACAATAATAGTACAAGTGATAAGTTATATATTGCAATAGACGTGCACCTACCTCCTAAAAACGCTCTCACTAAGATACACACGTTTGTAATTTCTAAAATACCCTGTTTGAGAAATAACTCCAGTGTACCTCATAACTTCATTATGAATAATAAACCAATACCCCTAGTGTATATTCATTTGATAGCGTGACGTGACGTACGCATTTGCGTTAAGTCTCATTTTGTAAGGGATGTTGAGTTTCCAAAACGTCCTCTTGGCGCGCTGTTTCTAAATCCCATACAAAATGAGACTTAACGCAAACGCGTACGTCACATCATACTATCGAATAGTATACTAGGGGTTCTGTATTATCTAGGCTATTAATGTTATTCGGCTCACTGGTCCGTTACGTACGTTAACTCAGTCAACTTGTGCTAAAGCCGAATTTCTAATTCATTTAACTACCTAACTATTAGGTAGTTAAATGAACTACTAGGCGTAATATATTTCAACGAAATGTTTACTAAATATAAATTTGATAACCGATGTAGCCAACTTATGTGAATAATTAGTAATACGTGGAATACATTTAATATCTGCACATTAATATTTATTTACATAATTGATATGTACAGAGGTATTACTATTAATAACTAGCTTAAATCTAAAATAGGCCCTTGAGGCATTGTACTAAGGATGCTGGCGGCATTTCCTCGTTATATCGCAATGCTGATACGTTGTACGAGGAAGCCGCCAGTTGATCGGTTGAGAAATGCGACATATTTTGACATGGATCCATGAGCCAGTCTCCAACTTAAAATCGTATAATTTCCGGGTCCGAAAACCAAACTACATAAAGTAAGCTGAAGTTCGCCAGGTTCCAAGTTTGAAACAGGTAACTATAACTAGCTAAGTTGAACGTCAAGTTTGGGAGCAACTACTCTTCATTATCTATGAGCGTAGACCAAGGTGCAAGACGTTGGACACGTCATTACTAAATTAAAATGGAGCTGGGCGGGACATGTTTCAGGAAGAGTGATGGCAGGTGGGCCAAAATGTTAACGAAATGGTGGCCGCTTTCAGACGAAAGGAGTGCCTGGCGTCCGGTGGCTCGTTGGGTGGACGACATTCGGAAGATTGCGGGTCACTTCTGGATGAGATTGGCTCAGGACCGGGATAAGTGGCGTACTGGAAGAGAGACCTATGCTCAGCAGTGGGCGATAAAAAGCTGATAAATGATGATTATGATGAGCGTAGGTGACGTGCGGATGACAGCTGCAGTTAAATTACTGTTGCGGCGTCGTTGTTGCCGCCGTTGTATTTGTCAAATTCCTTGATAAAATTAGTGCTGTTCGCCGCCGCATTATGACATTCATTCCGCTGCTCATTTTATCAACAGGAATTTAATAGAACTTGCAGCGGCAATACCGCTATTCGCTCGCTCGCTTTCAAGTACATATTACTGCTCCCACGTACCCTACGTGGGAGCAGTAATACTTGATTGTCCTTAGTTGTGGAAACTTTGACAAAGGACATAATCTATGGTTATTATTAAGTACTAATGTAGGCTCGGATCAACTATCACTGATTGGACCATTAATTGTCTTTAATGAATAATAAATAAACATATAACAACGTCGTACCCCACACTAGCGTCTCCCGAGCGGTGGCGTCTAGTCAACTCTATAACTGTCACTGAATAATTTTTAGCTTCTACGACTTTATTATTGTATGTATCGTAATGTACCTTTCTATGGACTTCGTTGCCTGATAATCTTCTTCTCCCTAGCGTTTGTCCGGGCTTATGCGCACGGCCTGGGGTCCGCTTGGCAATTAATCCCGAGAATTGTCGTAGGCGCTAGGCTGTTACGAAAGCGACTGCCATCTGACCTTTCAACCGAGAGAACTAGGCCTTATTGGGATTATTCCGGTTTACTCACGATGGTTTCCTTCGCCGAAAAGTATTGGTAAATATCAAATGATATACCGTATAAGTTTCGAAAAACTCATTGGCACGAGTCGGGTGAACCCGCGATCTCCGGAATGAAAATCGCAGGCTGTTACCGCTTGGCTATCGATGCCTGAATGATATTTAAATAATTTTAATTTATGTAATACAGCTGTTGACATCTTAACGTCACCGAAATCATAATTTGTTAGGATATATGGGCCGACGGCCGTATATACAATAAAGTGATATCAATTTCCATAGACATATTCCGGTTAGTGGTCGCTAGATATTAGATTAGGATATGAGCAACATGATGGATCGTGCGGCCTGACAACAGGTGACTATCAAAATATTGGCCAATATTGATGGACGGCGAATTTCGGGAAGTGGTTTTCCACATATTGCGTATTACACTCGTTTCCATAATAATAGTGAAAAGTATCTGCCAGCGATATTCGGCCCGATTCGAACTTTGTCATACGTCAAATTCATTCATTCACTACTTTTTGGAAGGACATGGAAGGACTCAGCATTGTGTGAATGTGGTGAAGAGACCCAAACCATGGAACACATTATCCAGCGCTGTCCTCTGCATTCATACTCTGGACCACCGGAAGACCTGCTATATCTCACAACCCATGCAGCTGCATGGCTGAACACACTGAATGTTGACATTTGACCTTAGTATGTTGTAATTTTTAAATTCTAATTGATTGCCTATATGTTATCTACTTGTGCCATATGACTAAATAAATTCATTTATTTAAAATTATGTCTTCAGTCCAGTGGGTCTATTTCGCCAGTATCAGGGTATCAGGAGCTTTAAATACGACTAAAATTGTACAGTTAGTACAAGACAGTGTACGGCGATTTTATTAGCTCTTGTTAAGCGATAGCTGGACTTTACAAGCATTTGGACTACCGGCCGTTGACTCCGAAATGGTGGTCGTTTCAAGATTAATTCTCTATTCACTGCACACTACCAGATTAGTTTACTGTGTAATAAGCTATCGATATTACATTTTAAACAATATTAATGAGCAAAACACAAAGGAATTAATCACGTGACGTGACCATCTAGATAGCGCTCAAACCGGAAGCCAGTGACCTTTTTGTTCGAAGAAACGTCACTTTTGACACTGACATATCCGACACATATCGTATCTAAACCTAATATTTGACGAATCTTAAAACTTGCAATCGGGCCATTTATCTGTATAAAACATTCCAATCCTGTTTGTTACGTGTTAAAAATATGTGCGTTGCTTGTAAGTATAGTTTGAATTTTTATATTTAGATTTAATTATTTAAGCAAAACGTTTGATAAACTTTAAACAACCAACCGTGATTGTGATTGGTCCCTGCCTCGTACCTGAAAAACTGTTTTAGGTACTACGTCGGTGGTCAGTGTGGGCGAACTTTTTGCGAAAAACATAGTGAGTGTTGGGTGCAACCCCTCATTTGACAATAATGCCAAAAAGAGGGTAGTCTCTCGCCTGCCCTGCCTCAGCCGTCACCCGCGCCAATCAATTGGTCGCGGAAAGCTCAGCCCGCTAACGCGTGCTCTCGTTGAAGCTCTTCGTTATGGAGCAAAATGTCTCTTCGATTTAAAATACGTGTTCACGGAAGTCTTGTTATAATTTAACCAGCCAGACTTAAGATTTTTTTAGGTAAAAATATGTCGATGTACTCAAATACCTTCCATATAAAACTGCGAAAATAATGATCTTTCTCTAGAATTGGTTAGAGACTTTGGAGACTGAACGTCTTTGATATAAATTGTTCGCATCTAATCAAACCATAAAAGATACCTAAATACCCTTCGAGTCATTAGGTTTAAAATCCTTAACAAAACGACGAAAGTCTGAAAACTGACAAAAGCTTGTAAATGAAAAGCACCGTAATTATAATTATAGGGGAAAAGCCTCAAAGACATTCTTTTATGTTCCCAAATTTTAAAAATTGAGGGAAAGCGGCCAAAAAACAAAAGTATTTTTTACGTCCCGCGTCTTTTGTTTAAACTGACGCATTATCGTGAAAGAGTTACGTCACGCCAAAGAGAATTAAGAAGACTAAGAGTGCTCACCCCATACAACGTTTTTGTTACCAAAAATACTATTATTTTCGTAGTCTACATCTAGCGTCAAGTAGTGGAACTCTCAGTACTGCTACTCAACAATAGATGTCGTCATCATTATCATATCAGTCTTTTATCGCCCACTGCTGAGCATAGGCCTCTCTTCTAGTACGCCACTTATCCCGGTCCCGAACCAATCTCATCCAGAAGTGAGCCGCAGTCTTCCGAATGTCGTCCACCCAACGAGCCAACGGACGCCAGGCACTCCTTCTTTCGTCTGAAAGAATAGATGTCGTGTGCAAGCAAAAAGTCAAATGCTTAACGATTTTCCGCTAATACGCTCGGTATTCTTAATTCTCTTTGGTTTCGCTCACGCCAGCGCCAATAGAGATGATGACACTTGGTCATTTTTATAACAAAATCTAATTAAATGAGTTTTTTAAAGTAAATAATTTTTAAGAAAAAAAACTGACTTCAATGAGGGATACCGGTGAAAGAAAGAGTATGGTTGATTTTGGATTTCATACAGTGAAATTAAAAAGACAGCGTTCTCTTCGCCTAATTATGTAGAAAAGGAGGTAAAATTATTTTTTGACATTGACACATTTCAGATTTGCCCCTATGGTTGACTGGTGATCTTACCAGACCCGCAATAGGGTATTCGACTGTATTTAAAATAAATTATTTTACAACATGCATAAAATAAATGCCTTTTCCTAATTTTTCTAATTTTCTAACTATTTATGTTAATGTCTTTATTTCAATTTTGTTATTTTTCAATGCTTAGATTTGACATTATATTTCCACGGTTGGCGCGCTTGCTGGCAAGCAAAATACACATTGTACCTGAATAGTTCTAACACCTTATGTTACTGTTTTTTGCAAATAAAAATTTATTGATTGAAATAAAGCACCAGATAATTATAAGGAAAACATAGATGGGTGAATCAACTTTTTTTGTTTTGTTATCCTGTCCCGTTGTCCAAGGGACAACAGTGGCACAGTTTGTTTGAAGAGACGTTGTATGCCGTTCTATTAACATGCTTAGTAGGGGGCCCATTATGTACATTGGTTATAACGACCACAAAAACGCAAGTTTGATACATTTAAGTACCATAAAATCAGTATTTCAATGAACTTTTGTCCCCTGGACAACTAATCGTAACCATGGCAACGAGTGACGCTAAAAAGTTGATTCTCCCAGATAGCAGTTATTTTTAATTTATTGACAAAGTAGGAAGAATTTTTAAAACTTGTTTTAAATTAAAGCCTCAAAAAATATCCCTCGACAAAAATACTCGAAATAAATGGATTACTAAAGGCATTAAAATTGCTAGTAAAATGAAGAGATTCCTTATGAATGTGGATACAAACACTTGTGATAATACAATACTGAGATATCGGGAAAAGTATCTACTCACTCTTAAAAAAGTTGTTAAGAAAGCTAAAATGATCGCTATTCAGTCAGAAATTGAATCTGCTAAGAACTCGTCCAAATGCATATATGGAATGTTGTTAACCGTCATAGGAATAAAAGTAAAAATCTTCCACATAGTATTATTTTGAAAAAAGATAATCGTATTATACAACAACCCAAAGAGATTGCAGAATTTTTTTCAGAGATTTTTGACAATAGTAAAATAAAATCAAGTAACATATCGACAGCAATCCATAACTTTGAGCGAGACGTAGCACGGGTGGAGAATGTTATGGTCTTGGATCCAGTTTCAATTTATGAAGTTAAGAGACTAGTAAGAAGTATGCCAAATAAAAAATCGTGTGGTTATGATGAGATACCTATTACTCTAATAAAAGATTGTCTAGATGTCTTTGCGAAACCTTTAGCGCAATTTTATAATAAATGTTTTGACCTAGGTACCTTTCCAGACCAATTGAAAGTTGCCCGAATTCTTCCAATCTATAAAAAAGGGGCAAAATGTGACCCTAAAAATTATAGACCAATCTCCTTGTTACCAGTTCTTTCAAAGATTCTTGAAAAATTACTTAATTCTCGATTAATTGCTCACCTGACTAGACACCGGGTTTTAAATACCAGACAATTTGGATTTCAAAGAAAAATAGGTACAACTGATGCTGTGGAACAATTTATTGATGATGTCATTATGGAACTTAATAATAGGAAAAGAGTAGCAGGATTATATCTAGATCTCAGCTCTGCTTTTGATATGGTTGACCATAGTCTTCTTCTTCATAAACTGAATCATTATGGCATTTGCGGGAACGCTTTACTTTTATTAAAAGTTATTTGGGAAATCGGCAGCAGTACGTTGAAATCAATAGCATTACAAATGATGTAGAAATAACTGTAAATTCAGGATTGGTCGGAGCCACCAGAGGCGTACCACAAGGCTCCGTATTGGGCCCGCTGCTTTTTATAGTCTTCACTAATGATCTGGTTAGCTACATGTCTCGGAATGTTCCTGATTTGAAGGTTGTATCATTTGCGGATGACACTAGTGCTATAATATCAGATAATAATATGGTAGATCTTAATAAAAAAATCAATGATGCACTTGGTGCTTTCGAAACATGGTTTAGTATAAATAACTTAAAGCTTAATATGGATAAAACACACCTTATGCTCTTTAACGCAAACTCGAAGTCAAAAGATAACTTGTCTGTAAGAATAAATGGTAGTCAGATTGATCAAGTACACGTTGTTAAGTTTTTGGGAATACGCATTGACTCACAACTTAGTTGGAAAGATGAGCTGCAGGATATTGAAAGTAGTATATGCTCAGCTTGCTACGCCATTCGGAGTTTAAGGGATGAAATAGATGTGCAACATCTCAAAATGGTTTATCACTCTTTAGTGGAATCCAAATTGAGATACAGCATTCGATTCTGGGGAAATGGTTTTAGAAACAATATAAATAGAGCTTTTGTTTTACAAAAAAGAGCAATTAGGACAATGACACGTACCCCTCAATGGGTTTCTTGTAGAGAACTTTTTGTTAAGCTACGAATTCTTACAATACCTAGTTTGTTTGTACACGTACTTCTTACATCATTTGTTAAAAATCTGCATGAAACAGAGGAAGATAGAAAAGTTCGTTTAGAAACACGTAAGAAAAATATTTGCAATAATTTTATCCCGAAATTGCAAGTGGCTAAACACTCTGTACGCTACCAAGCAGTAAATTTGTACAATAGGCTACCAAACGATTTAAAGGAAATACGAGAGTACCATGTTTTTAAGAAGTCCCTCAAAACGTTTCTACTGGAAGGCTGTTATTATAATATTGATGACATATTTCAAAACCATACTGCTCTATATTAATTTTATATTTATTTTATATTGTAATTTTTTAATTCCTAGTTTCTATACAAGCGAACATGTTTTTAATGCTGACCAATAATATGTATTATATTTTGCTCTGACTTTTTTGACTGCTATAATCAGTGACTGTTCTGTAAATATTAATTTTTATCTTTTGCCACACCCCTAGGGGTTTCATGTACTATACTGTTATACCGTGTAGTGTATTGAATGCAAATAAAGAAATGAAATGAAATGAAATGAAAATTGGTTACATTGGCCTTTAACATCAATTAAATGATGGTTTAAACAGCGCTCATAACATTGCGGCACTTCCGTAAATGACTAGTAAGTCCAATTCGAGAGCGGCAGCCGCGACCGCATGGCGGGCAGGAGAATGTCATGCCCGGTGACGAAGGTGGGAAAACAGCGCGTTGGTGTCTCATCAGTTCTCGCCTAGTGTGAAGGAGTTTAAGCCATGCTTCATCGTGTGCAACTACTCCATCTCCCAGGGTCTTCCTCCAGTGCTCGCGGTCTTCAGCCTCCCTTTCACAGTCGGTGGGATCGATCCGGAAGGACAACATATCTCGCTTTGCTATTGCTTCGCTTTATTATTGGTTAAGTAATCAACTATAAAACCGTCTGGACCTATTACTGAACAACCTGACTTTAACATACATTATTTGATCATGTAATGTTTTCATCTACCCTCAACCGGCATTAGGAGTCATTTGAGGGTAGATTTTGTTCACATTTATTTAAATACCTAAAGATACAGAGTTTAAGTCCCAGCGCGCACAAGTTTTTTGCAGAAATCGCAAAGCGTCTGGTTGACGTAACTGGTGACCGAACAGGTACCGACTTCTTCGCACAACGAATCGGCATTGCGATACAACAAGGAAATGCCGCCAGCATCCTTGGTACAATGCCTCAAGGGCTTATTTTAGATTGACGCTAGTTATAGTAATTCTCTGTATATATCCATTATGTATATTGTTACTGTAAAGAAAAAAAATAGTATGCCTAATATCGGCAGGTTTTCGAAAAATATACCTAATTAGAAGAGGCCAACGAAAACTTGTTTTTTTGTATGTTATGTTTGTACGGGCAAATGCTACGAAAAAATGTACGTAATAAAAATCACAAAAAAATCTAATTTTCATTCGTTTCCAATTGTATTTCATTACCCCACATAGAAGTATAATTTTAGTATAAAATAGTTAGTGATATTGCCGAGGGATCAGACAAGCATTTTAAATGGAATTATACATTCAGTAATTGAGATAAAATGTAAACACCCGCGCGATGGCCATTTCTTCCATCGCAACTTTCGCGCCGCCATATCTTTTATCTCCATTTTCTGGCTTTTCGGCCATCATAAATAACTATTTAAAATAAATAATAATGGACGACGTGTTTCATTAAAAGGGGCCCACTGCTTAACAGTTCGCCGGACGATATCGGCCTGTCATTTATTCGCGATTGTCAGGTTTTGCGAGTAACTGACAGGCCGATATCGTTCAGAGAACTGGTAATCAGTGGACCCTTTAAAAGTGATTTAGGGTTGCTTTGTACAGTCTTTAAATTGACGACCGGTTTGGCCTAGTGGGTAGTGACCCTGCCTACGAAGCTGATGGTCCCGGGTTCAAATCCTGGTAAAGGCATTTGTTCGTGTGATGAGCATGGATATTTGTTCCTGAGTCATGGGTGTTTTCTATGTATTTAAGTATTTATTAATATTTATATATTATATGTATCGTTGTCTAAGTACCCTCAACACAAGCCTTATTGAGCTTACTGTGGGCCTTAGTCAATTTGTGTACCTAATGATGTCCTATAATATAATGTCCTATCTTAAGGCATTAAGTCCGCCATTTGTACCGTCATGTATTGTGCAATAAAGATTAAATAAAGATCAAAGTATTGTAATTTTCAAGTTCAAATCAAAACCAGTTCAAATCAAAACCAGTTCAAATCCATATTATAAAATCTGAATCGTGCTCCTAGTTTTATAACGGTATAGTTTGCAGTGAGCGTGTAAGCGCGGCTTTACGCGGTAATACGGACGTGCATACTCAGCTTAATATATAAGCGAAGAGCTGGCGAAAGTGAAAACGCGAGCGGGTTAAAGATAGAGTACATTTTAGATGAGTTAGGGAGCATTTTTTGTACTTGCAATACCCCTTTGTTTGCAACGATCAGATATGTAGGTTTTATAATGAGTGTTCAATCAAAATTGATCCTATTACATATTTACTGAATCCTATTATCAGACGTTCCCTCTCACATGACATTTTTTTTTCAATATTCTCATAAACCTTTAAGAATGATGAAATAATAACATATACTAAATCATATTCACTTCCTATTTATTTTTAAAGAGTCTATTTTGAAATAAAGGAAAAATAAAAAAAAATACACTGTGTCTAGTGATACTCGAATATCGACTCGTTAACCCACCGTTTTATCGATTGCGCTGTTAAGTACCTATAGTATTTTATGCAACAGTTGTATAAGAAGGGTCAAAAAAGGCGAGTGGCGTGAGTTACAATGTGAGCCGGAGCCGAAGGCGTAGGCGAACATTGTAAAGGAATACGCCATGAGAATTTTTTGACCTACTTATACAACGTTGCATACAATATTTTTCCTACGAGTCAACAAAAATAAATCTTAATTTAGGTAAACAAATTACAGCAAAAGTATATAGCCAAGACGCGCGAGCATACCTTGTTACGCGCCCGGCCCGCCCCGGGCCGCGGCCGGCCGGTCGGCGACACTTCCTCGTAACTCATGAGGCCCTGGTACTTGCTACTTGCAAAATTAATTTTTTGGACAGTTTTTTCTCAATTTTGGCCACCGTAGCCTACGGAGACTAACAAGCAACGCTAAGCGGTCTTCGTAGTCTATGGGTGTTGCTATATTACGGGTGTCACATGCGTGTTTCTGACTTATGATGTAATTATTTTTACTATGCAACCAAATGAATATTTTGTAAGTTGGCATCAATGCACTTAGTTTAAAACTGTATTCGTTTTGGTTTTGTTAGGTTGGTAGCCATTAATCACAGTAACATTATAGCTTATAAAAGCACAAGAGCTTTTATGAGGAATAGACAAAATAGACTTTTCTTGAAATCTTTTATGTATGTTCTTATATTCGTGTTAATGAATGCATAAATGACAGATAACAGTAGAGGAGTAGGAAAAATCCATAATATCATTCATATATGGGCCTAGAAAATGCTGACTTTCCATTTTACTTTATCTCGAACATTGTGATATCGCTAGTAGACCTTTTGGCTTAATAGCCATCTGGTATAATATCTCTGGTGTAATAGACACCTAGAGAAACAGTCGCTAAAATACCAGCTAAATACTTACTTTGACACTCTCAAATGGTGAAAACATATTCGGAGGGCCGTCTTCAAATTTCTCATCAGACGATCAATGCTAGTGTTTTTTTTCTAAGACACTTGTCTACATTAATAAAAGCAATTGTTAATGTTTTATATTATTGTAATAGAAATTTATTCAGTTATTTTTAAGTAGACTGACATTTGATTTGACTTGAGATTGGCATTTGTAATTTCTAGTAAGTGATTGTTAAATTGGAAGTGTACATTTGAAGTTGACCTTGTAATTGTAATTATTTATAATTATCTTCAATATTTATTTTAATTTTTAATATAATGTAGATAATTTTAATCATTAAGTAATTATGTTCGACACAATAATTATTGTTGTGAATTAATAAAAAAAATGAAATGGGAAGGGGCACGGAGAAAGAAGAATCACAAAATTCCACCCAATCCGTGTACCAACTGAACTACCCAGACCGATCTGTTAGCTGCGTATATTAAAGTACCTGTTCACAAAACAACCTGTACCAATTTCTCCGGAGGAATCATTGAATCCTGAGTCACAGGCTTTGTCCTAGTTCAGGAAACAGAGGCTCAATCCTAACGGAACTGTTATAAACCTAAAATAAGTTTTATTTTGTAATTTAATGTAATGTAAGGCTCACATTCTGTATTAGGTTTCAAGTAAATAAAGATTTATTTATTATATTTTCAACATTTATGAGTCATATGCTCCTTAGTCTCACTTTATCGCTTGCCATAAGACGCTTTGACACATTATTCGTATATAGATACAAGCAAATCTAGTCCTCATGGTATGCGATAAAGTGTGACATTTTACTAGACTTCGACACAATTTACTATTATTATGACCAGTGTTTGCCTAACGTTATTTGCAATTAATCACTAACCATTATAAATTGAACCGTGGCCGTAACGGACGGTTACAATTTATGGGTCAATTTATAATGGTTAATTGGCAATAACGTTTTGGCCAGCACTGATTCTGACGATATCTACTTACGACACCACAATGTATAATTAAATATATAAACTATAAAACTTGAATAAATTGATACAAACATTCGATAGGAAAGATATATATATATATATAACTCTGTATAAGATAAATAAAGTTTAAGAAAAAAACGTGTCTTGGAAAAAATCAAGAAAAAATTATGCTCGATTAGATGGCGTCATATCTTTGGCCTATACTAAAGTAGATGGCGACCCCAAATGATATTTAACTAAATAAATTCACTTTGCTAGTAGTATTACCTCGCTGTATCGCATTACTTATTTACTGAGCGAGGAAGCTGCCAGCTTTCGGTCACCATTGACGTCTGATATCCTTTTACTGAATTATTAATTTCGCATCTATTCTTCATTTAATCCCGCGCCGCCGAACATATTTCACCCGGGAGTCCCGCGACCATAATCCCGGACTAACCCGTTGCGTTTATCCCGCGCTGCTTATCCCGGTACTGAAGCCCGCGATTTGATATTCACTTTCACCTTATGTTGTATTGTACGAGTTTGGAAATATGGATTTATTTTTATCATTTCAACAAAAGTAGTATAGTATATACATTATTTTAGGGAAATGATGACAAAAATGATTAACAAAAAAAAAATATTATGAAGTGCGGAAAGAGAATAGTCGTGGAATGTATGGCAATCAATAGATTCCATGATTCTTTTCTTTCCGAACAGACTGATTCTTTTCTGAATTATTTTTCTACTGCACCCACATTCGCGAATTTCTGTTTTGCCATATGGTTGACTGATAGAGAATGCCTTAAGGCATTAATTCCGCCATTTATACTAATTGTTATAGTGCAATAAAGTTTAAATAACTGAATAAATAATAAAAAAGAATTACTTTTAAACAGTTTAAACCAAAATGTAAAGGGTTTCTTTTTTCACTAACATTTTGCCCCTTTGTTAAAAAGAGCTCTAATTTCGTTCGGCTATTGTTTTTTATAATACATTTGATACCTCTTTAAATTCTTTGCAATCCGCTCGACAAAGGCAATAACAGTGATAGGTTTACACAAAGTTGTTATTTGAACCACTCCCTCTTTGATGGAATATTTGACGTCAAGCGATTGAACTAGGTTACCCTTTTTCGTGACCTTGCTGTAGGTAAACGAAAATTGATAAAAGCCGATCAGTTTCATGACGTCTGTCCTATTTTCTGCCCACCACGCATAACATAGATTTACATAGATTTGCTCGATGCTCAAAGGAAAGTAAGGTTACATTACTCAGAGCTATTTGAACAACATTCTACACCTGCGGTGGCAGCATGGTTCCATTTTTATCACCATTTTTATACCCGTCACTTTCGCGCTTACGTACTTGTTAGAACGTGACAGCCATGGTGACAAATGATAAACTGCAGTCTATGGCGAAAGTTCACCTTGAAGTCGTATAGCGCTTGTACTTGTAGACAGTATAAAAAAGCGTTTAGGGCGCTGATGAGGCTGCCACGGTATTGCAGTGCATCAGGGATGTTTGCCTGCGAGCCGCGTCCTTGGTGCGACGCGTGCGCGCCAGCTCCAACAGCGTCCTGACAATAATTGCGGACAAGTTTTGCCCGTATATTATATTCTGCTGCGGACTTCATACGCGCGGCAGCACTGGTTAACACATTGAGAAATAGATGACAATAGATTCATGTTTTAAATTTTAATGTTATTTGTTTAATGTTTTTGTTTGTTTAATGTAAATACTATTTTAATTTTGTAATTATGAATTATGGTACTTGAAATAAATGTATTTTAATTTTAATTTAATTTATAACAACTATTAGACCGCGAGCCAGGCACAGATTTTCATGACCAATCGCCTCCCGGGTGATAACTCGTTAACTCGGGGGTCAACGGCTATGTATGATGAACTCTTGTGGACGTCAGCTGCCGCTCCGTTGGTGGGTTGAACAAAGGCAGCCACCGAAATACGTACAAATTTAGTTATCGCCTCCCGTTGGATGCATTGTCAGATGCTAGTTTATATGCTATTGTGTATTATGAAAATCGTCAGCAAGGTCCTCTAGGCCGTCTGCCGTCCACCTTTCCCATCAACTTTTGGGTATGTCTACAGAAAAGACGTGAACATAGTTTTGTGTTTGACCCGAAAATCTCTTAAAATTATCCAATAGCCGGGTCCACACAGAGCGAGCATACGCGCGAGGCAATTTCCTCACGCACAAACCGGCCAGTGTAGACGTGCCTCGGCCGAGGCGGCGCGTTTGCCTCGCCCGAGCGAGGCACGTCTACACCGGCCGGTTTGTGCGTGAGGAAATTGTCTCGCACATACGTGCTCGCTCGCTCGCTTTGCGTGGACCCGCCTAATAACAAGTAGGTATCAATGCCATCCCGAAGATTTGTCATCAATTAGCATCTATTTCTGATCATTGAATGTTATTTGTATTATTTTATCGTTTCCTTCGTTTGTTGCCGGAAATCGTTAGAAGATACGAGTATACTTCCTTTCTGAAGTCGTAAGTAGATAAATAAAAAAATATTATGGGGAAAATCTAATACAGATCGACCTCGCCCCAAACTAAGCAAAGCTTGTACTATTGGAGCTAGGTCGATCTCCGATTGTCCCTTCATATTTATTTACGTACTTAATTATCTTTTTTTTTTTTAAACACCATCGTTTTGAGGTAAACTTAATGGTAAACTTAAAACTGGTTCAGACTTGCACACAAGGCATTATTTCACCTAAGTCCCCAGGTCTCCTTCCACAAACTTTCAAAGGACCCGACACTCAAACGTCGAACCAAATGCATTTATTCTATTCCCCCCGATCGGAAAGCGTCGTATCCAAGCAATCCGCGTTTTGCGTGCAATTTATGTGTCTGACTGGGCTGCCCACGCGTCCCGAGTTTTGTGGACAGCTCCCAATTCGAAAGACGGATATCCTGTCAGATTGATCCGTTGGCGAAATTGCATTCTATTTCGCTGGTTTAAACCGTTTTCGAATGCTATCGGTCAATGTCAGAGTTCTCAGCGAAAATATGGCGCAGTTTAGAACTTGATAATTGATAGTTTAGATGGGTTTCTAAGTGTAAAAAAATAACAAAATACTGAATACATATAAGTACATTGAATATTCTGTATTTTTTTGTTGGTTAATTCTATTGTATTGTAACTATTTTACAAGCTGTAGTAATTTAGTAGAGTTTTCTAAAATATATATGTATGACCATAATAAATTACTACTGGCTGGAAGCAACTGACATTATTCACATTCGATACCATAATTACTTCTCCTTAATTACTGTAATAATTGTAATTACGTCCTTTAGAAATAGTTGCAACACAATGCGATAGTATTCGAAGCCAGGCGACGCACAGAACTTGACGATAAGCATGACAAGCTAAAGGCCAGATCACCTATGGCCATAACATATAATTACGTCGGAGGGGTGCTGACCTGCAGCGAGTGTGGCCGCATATTCGCTGCTAAGATTGGCTACGTCAGTCACCTGAGAGCGCACCAGCGACACTCTCAGCGGTCGAAAGCAGTTGCCGTGGCTGAAAAAGGCTGTTGCCTTTGATGATGATGATGATGACGATAACAAGAAGGTAAAAAAATTGTCGCCGTGTATTCTGGCTAATTCATTTTTTCCTGATACAGATAGTACAATGTCATATTTTAAAGACTTCATCCTAAAGTAAACATGGGAATGGACACCCTACCGTCTGCTCTGAGTCAGGTGTTTGCCCGCGTCTCCGCCGCTCTTTAAAATGCAAAATGAAACTTATGCTACTTTACCTTTCTCGGTCTACAGTTCCTTGCTTGTTCTTTGTGATTTTATGTGAGTTGGCACTATCGTGTTGGTATAAAATGTTTGTTTGTTTGTTTAAACTTTATTGCACAAATTTACAAAAAGAGTACAAATGGCGGACTTAACGCCTTGAGGCATTTTCTACCAGTCAACCATTGGGCTAAACAGAAATAGTTAGTTTGGTGCAGGGTTGTAAAGAGTTTGGAAATAGACACAAGTCGAGACTACTATGATACTATACTTACACAAATATATATTTTAAATATACCTACATATATACATATTCAATATACATAAATAAACATACATATATATAATAATAATGTACCTATTAGTGTGAGATATCACGCAGACATTTAGTCACGAATGTTTTCAAATAAGTGCTTACGCAACTTGCTTTGCAAATGTTGTCGAGACTGTAATATTTTCTTTATGTATTTAAGAGATTTTAACGAGTTTCATTTTGATAGGTTTTTATTGTTGTTACTGAGTTTTTGTGTTATCTTATTTCAAATTTTCACTATCATTTTTTTTTTATACTACGTCGGTGGCAAACAAGCATACGGCCTGCCTGATGGTAAGCAGTCTCCGTAGCCTATGTACACCTGCAACTCCAGAGGAGTTACATGCGCGTTGCCGACCCTAACCCCACCCCCCTCGTTGAGCTCTGGCAACCTTACTCACCGGCAGGAACACAACACTATGAGTAGGGTCAAGTGTTATTTGGCTGCGATTTTCTGTAAGGTGGAGGTACTTCCCCAGTTGGGCTCTGCTCTAGATCTGGAATGACATCTGCTGTGCTGTGCCCTACCACACAAGGCGAGATGACGTTCATATTGCCCATACCTCTCTTAGCATTCACATTGCCCATACCTCTCTTTGATTTGATAGACCTCCTTAATCATTTGAGAAATGCATTATATCATTTTGGAAAAGAGCTGATACTCTTCAACGTGGTGGATCGATTTCTAAGAAACCACCGCAAGAAAATTAGCTTTCGAAAACGAAATCGGCCCAGTCGTTGAAGAGCCACGATGCCACAAAAAGACAGACAGACAAACAAACAGACAGATATTGGTGTGAAATATAAAACACCTCTCTTTTTCCATCGGGCGTTAAAAACAACTCTAAAACTACTAGCGACCAATTTCCTTTCCAATTCGTGTCGGAAACAAAAGGACAAGATCAGACACAATGCCGACTTGATTAACTGACGGCCGACGACCGAGACTTGCTGTAGATTGCACCCCGTAAGATTCTGTGAATGACGTGCCGTAAAAAACTCGCTTTTACGAAAAAAAACCGCATCGAAATCGGCCTATCCGTTGGAGAGCTACGATACCAGAGACAGACACATAGAGAGACAGACAAACAGAAAAACAGATAAACAGACAGACAAATAGACAGATAGATAAACAGACAGACAGAATAGTGGAATATGTGTTACTAAAGAACTATTAGCAGTCTTACCTAAGTTTCCATGTAGTTTTATATCGATCGTTATACTATTGACGAAAACTAGACATCAGCCATTTTGAAAAAAATATTCCACGATATACCTGTGTTTGTTTGCATGTAAATTCTAGTTACTATTTTCTTTGCACATGCTCAGCAAGTGCTCAGGCAAGTGATATGCATCCACATAAGATTATATAGTTGAACAACTTTCGTGACCGGTTCATGTACAGTCACCATCAGATACATCGGAGCGGCCAAGGTGCTTACAAATATCTGAACATGCAATCTAACGTCTTGAAAATAGAGGCGTGTTCAAATATAAGTGTGCAACTCAGCCGCTCTGATCTGATGGCGTCTATGCGTGTATAGGTAGTGTTGAATGACAAGGTATGGTCACGCCTGAAAATATCGATATAGACAAAGTGCTAAAAATATGACACTTTTTATGAGGTTAAGCGGATTTTGAAGAACTGTCAGACCGGATTGTCGTACGTAAACGTAGAAGTTACTAAAGTTAATTCACGCAATGGAGTTAACACGCGTTCACTTAACCTGGTTATTAATTATCTAGTTTAATTTCTACTCCCATATGCTTCTTTATCTTTTTGTTTGTAGTTAATTAAAAGTTAATAGTAATATATTTAGCATTTTGCACTAACTATTTACGTAACATTAAAAAAATGGCTCAACATTTAAAGTCCGTGACTACTGTAAAAAATAAATCAAATTCCTTGACTGTACCTTAGTTGTAACCAACTTCAGGGAGATAAACTTCCTTATAATTCTTTTCTAATTTTAAAGAACTGAAATAAGAAGATCTAGATGAAATGATCTGTGACGAAATGAATTGAGATGCGACAAATTGAATCAATTAAAACTTTAGCACCGATTACGACCGAGTTTGGGTTAGCTAAGAAAAAAGTACAATTTTACGATAAAATTCTTTGTTTTTTAATTACAACATGATGTTGCACGTACAATTACTACAAGCTTTGTCCGAACGTTAACTGGTAGAGAATGCCTTATATCATTAAGCCCGCCTTTTGTACGTTTGCATTTTCTTTTGTGCAAGCTTTTCGCCTTTTCGCCGCCATTGACTTAATAAGTTGGTACATTTCTTGTCCCACACGCCACGACGATATGACTGATACGTTATACGTAGAGTTGCCAACCGTCCCCCAACACGCGGGACGTTCCGTTTCTGAAGCCCTAAAGTATGCGTCCCGCAAAGGGTCTGTGCGGGACGCCGATTGTCCCGTTTTCTGGCTAGACTAGATTATAAGCACTAAAACAGAGGTACGGTTTGCACCAGCGCATGATTTTAATTAGAAATCTTCAGGGATTAAACCGATCTATACTAACACCTAAACTATTTTCTTTATTGTTCATGCCATAAATTTATATGCTAGTGTGCTAGGAATATTTAGAAAGTTACCTTGGTTCTATTTTTCATGCCTTTCATTACGTTGACGGCAAATAGGTATACCTTTCCCACTTAGGCCGGGCGAAGGAGTCTCGCATTGTATACCCAAGTCCCGCAAATTCATCGCAAATGTACCGCAAAACTGTGCACTAAGGTTGACCACCCTAGTTATACGTGCAATATTTGATATGACGTTGATGACTCTTTATTACGTCATTGATATTCGCTAGCGAATCAGTTCGTGTAGCCGTTCTGTTTAAAAATAAGACGAATGGGAGTGAGCTAGCTTAGCGTAGATTATTGAAATGATAGAGTGTGTAAGTGAAATGGCAAAGGACCATGGGCAGAAATGTCCCCACCCACCAACAGAAACAAAACATGTCTCATTCAATAGATCTTGGCAATCTGATGATTTGTTACTATGACGAGGATCGCCCTATGTATGGGGTCTTCTTGGAAAACTGTATTTTGTTTTTATATAGTACCCGAACGACATCTATTTCTGAATTTTCCTTATCAGAGTATCATTAGGCATACTGATTTTATTCTGCCAGCAGAACTCTTAAGTAATGTAATATTAGATGAATTTTGAGTTAACAATGTGATAAGTGATAATATGTCTAATATGTAAAGTAGTATTAGGTATTGTAGATATAAAAAAATATACAGCTCTAAGCGAATTTCTGTTTTTCTTTTTTTAAGACACATAGTTTGTTTATTATTGCCAGTAACATAATGTTTCTATAACCTTCTGCCTGCAACTTTCAATGAAATGAGCGAAAAATATATAAAAAGAAAATACAGTTTTCCAAGAAAACCCCATGCATAGGGCCATCCTCGTCATAGTAACAAATCATCAGGTTGCCAAGACCTATTGAATGAGACATGTTTCGTTTCTGTTGGTGGGTGGGGACAGTGCCCATACAAATTTGCCCATGGTCCTTTCTATGAAAATAGGCATAAGTCTTAGATATACATGTTGCAAATAGTGAAGGGAAGAAGCGCTGGTGGCCTAGCGGCAAGAGCGTGTGACTTGCAATCCGGAGGTCGCAGGATCAAACCCCGGCTCGTACCAATGAGTTTCTCAGAACTTAGATACGAATATTATTTGATATTTACCAGTCGCATTTCGATGAAGGAAACTTCGTGAAGAAACCGGACTAATCCCAATAAGGCCTAGTTTACCCTCTGGGTTGGAAGGTCAGATAGCAATCGCTTTTGTAAAACTAGTTCCTACGCCAATTTTAGAGATTAGTTGCCAAGCGGACTTCAGGCTTCCATGAGCCGTCGCAAAAATGCCGGAACAATGCGATGACGATGAGTGCGAATAGTAAAGGCATTACTAGACTGGACCAAATGGCTGGTAAGAGAAGAGGCTTTGTTCAGCATTGCGACAACGTTACAGACTTTACAGTAAAGAAAAGGAAACTAAATTAGAGCAATAGTCCCTTGAAATTGGATTGTGTAAAACGTCTTTAACCGAGATAACATTGATTGCTTCAAAACTTATTTCCTTACAAAATGTTCGTAGCAATTAATTGGTCCGGAAATGAAGATTTGGCGGCTTTTCTCTTAAGTTCCCTTTGTCGGCCTTGTGCTGTAATTGCTGTTTCGTTTAAAATTTCAACAGATTTTGAAAACTAAGTGAATTCAAACTTTATAATACAAACACGCCTTCTTGAGCTTAGCGTGGGACTTAGTCAATTTGTGTAAGAATGTTCTTATAATACCTATTTATTATTATTTATAATGACTTAAAATGGTTGATAAGTGTATTTTCAAATAAGGTAAAGAGCTCCCAGCAATTTCATGGGGTCTCAGAGCGCACAAGTTTTTTGCAGAAATTGCGAAGTGTCTGGTTGACGTAACAACTGACCGAAAGCTGGCGGCATCCTCGTACAACGTATCAGCATTCCGATACGAAGAAATGCCGCCAGCATCCTTGGTACAATGCCTCAAGGGCCTATTTTATATTTAAACTAGTTATAGTAATACCACTGTGTATTATCTATTACATACTTAGATATCGTAGTGAAGTCTTTGTATTGTAGTGTTTTGTTTTCATTTCTGTACAATAAAGAGTTTTACTACTACTACTACTAAGACTTAACACATTCAGGAACCCACCTGGTGGGCGCTCGTGAACTTTGTCCAGATGCCGGACCACCCGCTGGGCGGGTTATTTTGTACGCAGCTATAGACCACCAGTTTCTGGGGTAGTGCGCCGTTTTTTTTTCTGGCAGTGAATGTGTTAAATAGATGCCCTTCTTCTTTTCTGTCGTTTCGCTCTTGGCAGGGCGGTCGTGGTCACGTTGAGGCGCCCGCATCGGTAGTAGATGCGGGCACAGCTCTTCGCACGATCTCTTGCCATCTCTCCCTGTTGGTAGACTGTCTGGCACAGTCAGACACGTGGTTTTCAACATAGGTGACCTGCCGCGCGATCTGGTTCCCTCAAATCTTACCTGTACGACCAGCCGCTCTATGGAGTCGTTATCTTGCATAGAAAAATGTCTAAAGTATTGCAGTATGCAACCAGGAATCATACTCAGGACTTTGGTACTAGTCCCGGGACTTCCGCTTCGTGGGTGGGGTCACTTCCAATTTGGCTAGGAAGCCGTTGATTATTTATTAACAAACAACATTTAGATTTATATTTTGGTTATAAATAATTAATATACGCCATCAACAAGTGCCATTGAAAGTGGGGTGGGTAAACGGTGCATAGGTCATAATGAGCAACTTTTACTATGGAACCAATCCAACGTACAACCAAATGACGTATACAATGTATACCTATCCTACTTTCAGTGGCTGGTGTAACACGTTGTATATCAATTAACATATCCAATAATTAGATATTTCAATAACAGCGTTCTAACATTCTTTCAAAATTACCCATAACATGAATTAAAACAACATCATTTTAGCTTTGAGTAGAGACAACGTGACATCTACTGACGGAATCAGTAGAGCAAAATAACAAATGAAACCATGTTATTTTTGAGAAAAATACTTACTTACGTGACGTGAGATGTCAACGAAATATCGCGAAATATAACGTCAGTAAAATAAGTTTTTGGCAAAAATTTAATTTTTTGGTACAAGCTTTTATCGTTGACTCTATTTTTCTTTTCACGGGTAACTAAAATACTCATCGAGACCATTTTAATGAACCCAAACAAAATTAGTTTGCGTTGTTTTATCACAGAGTTCCCATGGGCATCATAATATTATCTACGCAAAAATTCAGCTTAATCGGAAATCGGGAAGTGGGTCAATTTTAGCTTCCAAGATTTGAACCACACTAACATACATAATGACGGGGCAAGTAAAACAAAAACTTGTAAAAAGGCGGCAGAAAAATGTAGGCGAGAAGCAGAGATCGACGTACAAATTATGAATAACGCGCCTTTTTCTACTGAAAAAATTAGCTTGCCAGAATATATAATGTACTTACGTACTTGGCTGGCGCGATGACCCAAAACGAGTCTTGGCCTCCAACACAAGAGCACGCCACTTTGCTCGGTCCAGAGGATAAAGTATACATTCTTTTGTTTCTATCGTACCTATAATTTGACTCTTTTTTAACTACTTGCACTATATATAACTAAGACTTATGCCTCTGTGAATGTCATATTTTCATAATTTTCCATTTCACTTAAACACTATATTATTTCAGTAGTCACACGACCCGATTGGAAGAATGAATAAGACATGTTTAAGATCTTAGAAAGATCTTTAAAAGATCGTAACTAAACGACTTGTCAAAATTGACGTTTATTTCCATGCCGCTGTGATCCCAATAAGAACTATCTACGATATTTCTAACGTCAAAGTGTCATTGGTTGCCCGAATCGAGCTGCTCTCTGCCAATTATACGACATACGAACGATATCTAAATGAGAACTTATCTAAACCAGAACTTGTCGTTATCATATCTCATTCTTGGAATCGGGCAGAGCTAGCTCAGTCCGATCCGCTTTGCCGGCCTTTTAAAAACCTTTTAACTCCTTCATTTGATACTTATTATTTATCATAACTTGCATATAATTTTGTCTATTTCAGACTATTTATCATGATTTCAAATACCGATCCTACCCTTTCTAATTAGAAAGAAACTTCGAACAACACAAATAGGCTTAAAAGTGATTTACGTTCTCGAATCCTCTAACCTAAAACCAAATGGATGTTAGGGATTATGATTTATTATACACGGAGAGCTAGCTTCGCAAAAAGGTACATTTTGAGAGCAACGAACACGTTTTGATTACTACCTACTCTTGTCGTCAAGCTCACTTACTTACTCCGTTGGCTCAGCGACCCAAAATGAGACTTGGCCTCCGACACAAGACAGCGCCACTTTTCCCGGTCCTGTGCGACCTCTCGCCAATTGTCGACTCGAAGCTCGCGCAGGACCGCCTCCACCATGTCGCTCCAGCGATACCTAGGGCTCAAAATACTTATTAACCTATCGAATGAGCTGATGCCTTTACTGGTTGATTCCAAGAGACAGTAACGTCAGTTACCAATTCTTTCGTGTGTTTTTACATTAATTAAGCAAATTTAAGCATCGAGACATACAGACACTTAAATTTGCTTAATTAATGTAAGAACACACGAAAGAATTGGTAACTGACGTTACAGTCTCGTGGAATTACCCTACTGATACTGGAAAGCGATATTTAAACATCCTACATACCTATACGAGGCCTGGACGCTAGTGAGAAGATGATAACTCATTGCTGCATTGAATTTCACATGATTATCCACCTGGTTTCCTAAGCTTAATGACTATTGAGCCTCCAAACCTCCCCTTTTAGCGACCCCATTCTTCACACTAAGTTTACTTTAAGTTCATACTCATCAACGATTCCTTCGGGTTACTGTTCACTCTGAATACTGATACAAGTTCGTCTCAATCTAAAAAAGACACATCATTATTCTAATAACACCATAAAAAAATCTTTGAATGGACCCAATAGCAAATATCACTCCTCGTAGATTTGTTCGCACACAACCTCCTTTTCCTACTGTTGTTCGGACGTCTACCTACTTGTCTTCCCCTAAAAAATCACAATAACTTAGAAGCGGTTATTAACTTAAACGTTACTACTAGCGCCATCTACTCCAAGACGTTAGCAACTATTAGCCGGTAAGGAAAACTCTATTATCGAACGAGCTAGCGAAGTGAAGTTCTTACATTCAACTTGGAATTCGGCTGACATCCCGGCATTTCAATGTTTTTAAGCTGAAATATCAGATCTTTCAGACAAATTGAGAGAAGTAGGTTTTGCTGGTATGGTTACATTATGCGCAGTGATACTGTACTCGATATCAGTAAACAGTCTAGAGGAAGAGGCAGACGGCTAGCTACCTGGTGGCCAATTAAAGAGAAGGATTTAAAAGTCAAGAAACTTCCATCAACAATGACCCAGGACAGAATAACGTGCCGCCGATGCACAAGAAGGTACGACCCTAGATAACCTGGGACAAAGGCAAGAAGAAGAAATTCGAATTGGCCTTGAAATTTAATTGGGTTTTGGTGCTGGTATAATTTAGTACGTATTATTTTTGGTGGTTTAGCTCTTAGTCTATTAGGTATTTGTTGTGCCTTTCTGCCTTGAAAGCTTATCTAATCAGAAAAGTAGTAAATCGCGGATAAAGAATATAAGGATGAGCAATATTTCACACCTCACATCACAGATATGCTCTGAAAGGTCGGAAAAAATAAGGAAATCCATAACTTAATGTCATTTTTCTTGAAAACTGGAGGGCGAAAACAGGAAAAAGACTAAAAGATAAGTAAGTAGTTTAAAGAGAAAAATTAATGGATGTTACAGGAAAAGTTTTGCGTGGATGAATTATGAATGGTGTGTGAAAAGTTGCCAAGTTCATATATAATTTGCGCGGCTACAAGTTACTTTTTAGGTTTGCTGACACAAATTATTACGATGGAGGACATATTCAATTATTTATAGTGTAGTTAATTTGTGTGTTTGATTCCTCGACGGTATTGGATTTTAATCCGTTTAAAAAAATATACAATTAAAATTAAAATATAAACTGAGTTATTTTGTCTTTTATTAGTCTCTTAAGCGTGCATTTCATCTCGGTTACCGATATTTGGAGATGTGGAACTGCTGATGAAGAAGAAAACATCATGATATTAAAAACTGTTTCGTTTCATCGATTTTTTTACAAAGGTTATGGGGGTGTTTTGGGGTAACTTCGAAAGCGAAGTTATTTTGAAAATCGCAAATATCTACCTTACTGGAAGCACATTTTACTGTAGCAACGGTAAACAAGATGTCTTGATAAGCGCTGCAGTAGCGTGAGTGTATCAAAGTATGAAGTGCTTCTAGAATAGGTATTAGGTAAATAAGAGTATTAGTGATTTCTTTATTAAATAAATAACACAGCATTACAGCGAAGTAATACACTGTGAAATTTAAAACAGTCACTATACAGACTAGGTTCATGCGTTTATCTATCCTCCTACAGAACTTTACACAGATCCATCCAACCTGCCACGTAAACATAGACACCGACATAGGAAGAAACCGGTTTTTACTGCTCGAAACCGGTTAATTTGACAAGAACTATTCTAATCGATTTTAAGAACTGTTCTCATAAAAACAGGTTTAAAAAACGGTTCTTTGAGCGAAACCGAAATTAAGAGGTTGTGCGCCAAGTACATGACGGTTTGGAAATTTAACCAGTTTCCGAGCCTTGGTTCCGAAGTGCTGTCTACGAAGACGTATAGAGCTCGTGGCAGGTGCAGCTCCACTGCGGCGCACCCGGCCCACGCTACGCACGAAACAGGCAAAAAAAAAGCCGAGCAAAACGTTTTAAAGTACAAACCAGGCGTACTATTCTCATATTTCGCCCTTTCTTTCATTCAAGGCTCGGAACCGGTTTTACCCCCAACTTTCATCAGAACTCGAAATTTATTGTTACCTACTTAAACCGGTTTATTATACGAGCGTTGAGCCAGCTGTCCGACTTGGTGGTGTGCCGCGTAAACAGACTACCACTTTGGGAGAAACCATTTTTGATTATTCTAAACCGGTTAATCTAACAAGAACTTTATGGAAATGCTCTCTTAAAAACCGGTTTAAAAATGAAGGTTTTACGAACTAAATCGAAATTAAAAGGTTTTGCGCCAAGTTAACGTTGAAAATAACAGTTTGGAAATTTAACCGGTTTTCTAAGCTTTGCTTTAATTTTTTGTTTATCTCTCTTTCTCTTACTCCCTAAAATAAAACCATTGACTACTGTGACTAATTACAAGTAAATCTTTCATCTGTTTACTCCATTTAATATCCCTCGGAATATGCTGTGAAGCTGACACGAGAAGTAATTAAAACAAATGGAATCCCACGTTTGTTTGTCGAAACTGATTTATCGTAGTTTATTATTACTGATTTACTGATATACTTAGTTTGTTGGTCTAATGAATAATGGATTCAGACATTGATTGTTCGGTAAACTTTTTTATTGTTCTGTATTTTATTATGTTTCATGATATCGGTAATCTAGGAAGATTCTGTAAGTTTTCATGACAATGTGTGGAAGTAAATATAATATAAAATTGTACAGTACATATGGTGCTACTTTCCGCACACGTGCAGAAATGAGCACTTTCCGTGCATATGTCGAAACTGTAAAGAGCCATATGTACTGTAAAAGGTTGTACGTTACACGTGCGAATAGGTAATTCGCAACTCGTGTCAATTTAAAACACTCCCTTCGGTCGTGTTTTAATTTATCACCACTCGTTGCGAATTTCCTATTTTTTGCACTTGTGTAGTAAATAACTATTGCAGTATAGATGGTGCTACTTTACCGCACCAGTGCCATAATTAGCACATTACGTAACTATACCCCTAGTGTAAATTTGATCGACATCATAACGTGACGAACGCGTTTGCGTTAAGTCTCATTTTGTATAGGATTTTGAGTTTCCAAAACGTCCCGCTTGGCGCGCTCTTTCTAAATCCAATACAAAATGAGACTAAACGCAAACGCGTACGTCACGTTTCGAAATCGAATTTATTTACACTAGGGGTACTGATGAAAAAAAAAGTATGTCCCACGAAATACTTAAACAAGTGAAACGCCAAAGGTAAAATTCTCGAATTTTATAAAGCATTTATTTTAACTATCAAATGTTAGACCTTATTACGACGATATAAGATCCATTGATCGTCAATATCTTCTAGCTATTAGTATACAGATTTGAACTCTTTCCCAAGCAATTTAAGTTCATTTTCGATCAGCAGCTCAAAGATTTATTAATGTTATTGCGGATATCCCGATTTGATTTGGATTAATTGGAAGATTACTCCAGCCTGTGATTAATGGGTAGTTATGAATTATAAATCTGTTCGGATTGAGATTAATTTGTTTGTGCGAAAATCTGCTTCGTCATTTTCGATTTCGGAGTTAACGAGTTACGAAATATATTAATTGTTCCACCCAAAAATCATTCGCAATCGTTACAGATGGTTCCAGGCCAATTCGAACGTAGCTACACCGTATATATCGAATGGATGTCATTTAGTTATCGTACGTCTCGCTCTCGGCAATACATTCTTCATCATATACTTATATCAGAGGCGGTAAACATCTCAGCCAAAAGATGTCCACTGCTGGACAAAAGTCTCCTTCAAGAATCACCACAACGAACGGTAATTCGCTGCCCTCAACCAGCGGTTTCCCGTGACTTTAACCAGATCGAGTCCATATAGTCTGCATCTTCCGGTATGTGGTCGCCACTCGAGAACCCTTCTGCCCCATCAGCTATCAGTTCTGCGAGCAATGTGGCCCGCCCACTGCCACTCAACTCTGGCAATCTCTGAGCTTAGTCGACAACTTTGTTTCTCCTGCGGATCTCCTCATTTCTGATTCGATCACGCAGGGAGATATCTGAACACGCCTCAACGCGCACAACGCGTCAAGGTGTTGGTTGTTCAGATATTTGTGATTACCTTGACCGCTCCGGTATATCTGATGGTGACTGTACGGAGAATGCACGATAACTAATGTAAGCAGCAAAATTAATGTAGGTTAGGTTGAAGAAGCTGTGGTTTTCTGACTACTGAATAATTTCCAAGTGTTCCTGTGTGTAATTACTAATTATTTTCCATTTTATTCATTCTTTTTTTAGCTTAATTTCCCTATTACTTTACTTGGACCCGGGTATGTCCTTAAACTACGTCCAAAAGAGAGGTATGGGCATTTGGGCAATGTGAATGTCATCTCGCCTTGTGTGGTAGGGCACAGCACAGCAGATGTCATTCCAGATCTAGAGCAGAGCCCAACTGGGGAAGTACCTCCACCTTACAGAAAACCGCAGCCAAATAACACTAGACCCTACTCATAGTGTTGTGTTCCTGCCGGTGAGTAAGGTTGCCAGAGCTCAACGAGGGGAGTGGGGTTAGGGTCGGCAACGCGCATGTAACTCCTCTGGAGTTGCAGGTGTACATAGGCTACGGAGACTGCTTACCATCAGGCAGGCCGTATGCTTGTTTGCCACCGACGTAGTATAAAAAAAAAATTTGGGTAATAACCTAAAAAAAATTGTATATGTTTATATCCTCTACTTTCTGGTACCTTGTTGTACATGTTGCTGCATTTGTCACCCTCTTCTCACTCTCTCCTCTAACTCAATGGTTAACTGGAAGAGATCCCTTGAAGGGATAAGTTCGCCGTTGTACTTAGCTTTTCCTAATTGTAAGTTCCTTTTATTATGTGTTTTTGTACAGTAAAGAGTTTACTACTACTAATGTAATCATCATTTAGATATCATTTAACGGCGTCCTAGCCTAGACGGTAGTCTTCCTAGCCTAGCAAAATCGGATCGGACAATGTGAAAACGCCCTTATACTATACTACTCGTACGCTATAACTATAGCAAAATGTCAACTCCGCCCAGCCTATCAGGTCATCGCCCTAAATTCACACTACGAATATACAGAAGGCTGATTCTGATTCAACAATTGGTTAAAGTTTTGATTTTAAATTTCACATACATCAAGATATTCGTTAAATTGTCTTAATTTTTTTTGTAATGTTACTCCCTAGGGAGGAAAATGGGGACTACTTTTGTATGGAACAGCGGTCGTCCTATTTCCTCTTAAGGTCTTGATATTGTTGTGTTGTGAATGCCGAGACTACGCCAAGAAGAAAAGAGAAGAGAAGGTCTTGATGTCCCTCTCTGGATACGTACATCACAGTTTTTTTATATATTTTGATGTATGTAAAATTATCATTTTTATATATTTAGCCATACCCTTAGATATGCCCCTTCGTTTGTCTTTTTTCGTACTTTAAATTTTTATTATAATACTTAGGAATTTTAAAAAATATATTCGCAATTTTATTTTTTACTTACGAGGGTTAATATTATACATGTGACGACCGGTTTGGCCTAGTGGGTAGTGACCCTGCCTACAAAGCTGAAGGTCCCGGGTTCAAATCCTGGTAAGGGCATTTATTCGTGTGATGAGCATGGATATTTGTTCCTGAGTCGTGGGTGTTTTCTATGTATTTAAGTATTTATAAATATTTATATATTATATATATCGTTGTCTAAGTGCCCTCAACACAAGCCTTATTGAGCTTACTGTGGGACTTAGTCAATTTGTGTAATAATGTCCTATAATATTTATTTATTATTTATTATTTATTTATACATCAAATTGTGTAAAAAGAATCCATAATGTCAAAATCCAAAGAGAAAAATGGAGACTACGTCGTATTAAAGAGAATTTAGTATAGAGGTGTATTGTCAAAGTAAATTTTGTAGTCAACTTTTACTGCCATCTTTCGACACAGGACTAAAACTCTTAGAATGACATATGGCTATCTGAGCCATGATCTTTCACAGATATGTGAAACGGCAACCAAACAAACGGATCAGTATATAAGCCACCTACTCGAGCATATCTTTTTTCTGGATTTTTCGAGGCACGTTTTCTTCTTAGACTTTATTTATCTTATACAAAGTTATATATATCTTTGGTCGTAGAGAGAAGTAGTCGTCCACTTTCTTTTTAATAAATTATCAACTGAGAATCGGCCTCGACGGCATTCCTAGTTATGCACACTCATGGTGTAATCATGCGTCTGTCGCCTGTCTGTCGTGATTGATCGCCTCGTGTCGCCTCGCTTTGCCTCGTTCCTGACCTTTGAATAAAAGTCTTTTGATTTCATACATGGTGAAAGGAGGTGCTGAAAAGCAGTTTTATTCAACATGTGCCTAACGGCCCGATTCGAAGAATGATTAAGACACGTTTAAAATCTTGGAAACATCTTAAAAAGATCGATGACTAAACGACATATCAATATTGACGTTCATTTCGATTCCGCTGTGATCCCAATAAGATCTATCTACGATATTTCTAACGTCAAAGTGACTTTGGTGGCCCGAATCGAGCTGCTTTTGTCAATTATATGACATACAAACGATATCTAAATGAGAACTTAATTAATATATAAACCAGAACTTATCGTTATCGTATTTCATTCTTCGAATCGAGCCGTAACTGTAAAGCCTGAGTGGACGCTCGAAGCGGAGCGTTCGGCGGGGCGTGCAGCGTGGCGTCGGGCTCACAAGCGATGTGATCAGCGTTCACTAAGGCCGCTCCTATACGTTTGCATTTGTTTAACATGCACGTCGCACGCCCCGCCTCGCTGCACGCCCAACTCGAGCGTCCACTCAGGCCTTACTGAGTTTAATGGATTACTTACTTTTATTTTTAGTCAGAATGAATAACTTAGGCACTTTTGTTCTGTGAGGTTTCTTTTAAATACTTTATATGATTGATAACTATCGTTTATTTTTATTTAGGTTATAAAATTCAACGCTTCTAAGCGTATGGGAATATAACCGAAATAACTGAAGGGGCCCATTGATGACCAGTTCGCCGCACGATATCGGCCTGTCAGCTTTTGCGAATAACTGACAGGCCGATATCGTCCGGCGAACTGGTCATCAATGGGCCCATTTAGACTCAATTGAAACGTTGTATAATTGTGTAACCATTTATTAATACTTCTTTTTTTAGCATTAGAAAAAGAGGTAAACAATCTTGACATGTATTTTTATTACAAAAAGTCATTATATATTTTTATACTAAGTATTTTTATGAAACAAAAACAATGTAAATGATCCATAAATGAAAACAATGTACCCATAGGCTAGGTATATAATTGTTTCATATTTCCTCTGGCATATTTTTCAACAGTGTTTTTCAATAAAAAGACACCGAAGATTATTTACCCTTTTTCTAATGCAAAAAAAAAACGAATAATAGTTTAGTTTGGTAACTATTACAAGTGAAATTACCAAAAGTTTACACGTAACCGAGTGTCACTAGTTAATTGAGTTCATTAGTACAGCTAGTATAGTTTAAGTTGATTGTCTATAGGCATTTAGGCATTATTACGTATTCCATGTATAAATTACCAAGATCAGCGGCGGTATCATGGTTCCATTTTTATGACTTGTCACTATTCTCGTCACTTTCGCGCTTACATACTTGTTAGAACGTGACAGGTATTGTGACAAATAATAAAGAGCCGACCATCTTAGCTCTACAGAAAAAGGCGAGAAAAAAAACACAACACATTCACAAATGTAATTTTATTACAACTCAGACATGTGACAAATATGAATATTTACACGATATGTACATTTTTACACCCCCACTTACGATGACATACAAAACTACACTTTAATAAATTCATCGTTACAACCCTAGACCGAAACACCTTTTTTACATGAAATTAAACTTAATGACACTAGACTTAGAGGAACAATTCGTATACAGCGGCGGTGCGGGACGGGGCTCGCGTCGCGCACCCCCGCTCAATGAGTCCATCTCTCTCTTTGCCTACTCTAGTCTAAAGACACAATAAGAGTGTCCTCCTCAACACATACGCTTGAGGTATCGCGGTCGCGCCGCGGCCGCACTCACATACGCGAATGTGTCACACCATTGGGCGCCAGCAGAGGCGCACTTTGCCCCGGCGGTGGCTCCAAAGCGAACGCCTCACTAGGCACCGCTGAACGAGTAGTCACAGCCGTCGAAGCATCAGAACGGGATGGACCTCCAACTGGTACACAAAGACTAGCTCGAGTCTCATTTAAAGCTCTCGCTTGAGCTCTTGCTTGTGCGCCTCCTCGCTTCCTTGGAAACACGCTGTTCTCCACATGAAGAGTTGCGTTCACGTCTTTTCCAGCCGCGCACGTGCAGGCCTTTAGGAAACTCTTTTTGAAGTTGTCTGATAGAAACGCGTAGAGGATCGGATTCATGGCAGAGTTACTGTAGCTGAAGCAAGCAGCTACCAAGAAAACTGTGACGGTTATACGACTGGCGCACTCTGTGGGCGGCGAGTAGATTAAAGCAACCTGAAACGCCCAATACGGCAGCCAGCAAAGCACATACACCGCTATCACCGTCAAAACCAACTTTGTCACTTTCCTGTGACTTCGCTTCTTCTCTTTAGACTTATTCTTTGGTCCAACTGTCTTCAGTTTCCTGATAACGAGGCAGTAGAAGACGAAAATGAGAGTCAGCGGCGCTGCGAAGCCAAGAGCGAAAGAGTAAAGAGTGAACGACGTCTGTCCTTTGTTGAACTCTCGCTCCGGCCAGACAATGTTGCAGGATAATCCATTCTCAGTAGGTATCAGAGTTGTGTACATGAAGATAGGTGTCATAACAAGGGCAGAAGCAGTCCAAGCGGCAGCGGAAACAACTCGAGATACGAACGGAGTCCGTAATCGAGGAGCAGCTATTGGATGACATACTGCTATATATCGATCCGCGCTCATGATACATAGAAAGATGCTGCTGGTGAACTGATTAATTCCTGTAGAAATCATGTAAGCTTTACACATGAATCTTCCAAAAGGCCAGGATCGTAGCGACATAGTTGTAATCAAGAAGGGTATACCGATAAGAAAGCATTCGTCAGCGATAGCAAGATTCACGATGTACATGTTAGTAACTGTCTGCATTTTGGAATACCGTAGAACCACGTAGATGACCAAGGTGTTTCCAAGGAGGCCAACGATACAGACGAGGGCGTAGAGGACTTGGGTGACGACGTAGACGACAGGGATGTTGATGTTTGGGCAGTTTTCGAAAGCGGTGCCATTGTAAGTGCCATTTTCATCGTAGGAGAAGTTGCCGTTGCCGTAGTTTTCGACGTCTTCGAGCTCCATGTTGGTTGAAGATGAAGAAGGACTTGGTTTAGGAGAGATGAAGCAGATATTACCTGGAAATAAAAAAATACTGTTAGTAGGTAAATTAAAGATTTTGCATCACTTTCGGTGTGAGAATGACGTTCTTGAATGACTTCAAGTAGCATTCAGGGGACCCATGATGGGACGGGTGCAATGTCAGTAGAATGGCGGCCCACTACTCACGGGTCGATGCGAAAACCATTAGATTGTCGGCCACCAGTAAGAGCTTAATGAGAAGTTGCCGTATTTAGAGGCAAAATTGAACACTTTAAAGTATAGTTACGCTCTTCTAGCGCCCGAAAGTAGGTAGCGAGTTAGACAAGGATACAGTAAGTTTTTTGGTGGGGATCGTTCATTCGGAAGCGACCTCCTGGGCCGTGTTCAGTCTTGATTTTATAAAGGTTAAAAAATTACGGTAGGAGCATTTTTAATAATTTAATATGAGAAAATTATGAAAATTAAATAGAAATTACTTTATTATACAAAAGGTACAACAATCATAAAGTAATTAAATATAAATTACTTTATAGTGTGTTCGGAAAGAGAAGACTCATGGAATGTATTGGGCCCCATACATTCCACGACCCTTCTCTTCTCTTCGCACAGACTCTAGCAAGGACACTGGAAAACTTTCACTCTTTCTGGGTTTGACTAGGTCTGACCAAATGCATAAGCATTGATATTATTGAATTTCATATAAGGATAGGCTTAACTCGTCGATTTTGTAACCTCTTAATCCGCGCTGACAGACGTTCCTGCTTGTCAAAAATTTATTAAATGTGGGTAGCACTCCGCAACTGGTGAATTTCCGACAAGACTTAGAACTCCGGCAACCGTTTAAGAAGTGTAACGCTCTTACAGTAGATGTCGCTAGGATCCAGACCCATATGGTGGAAATATTCGCTGACTGTGCATGAGGTCTTGGTGGCTCAGTCGGCAGAGCGCTGGAGTATCGATCCAAAGGCCGTGAGTTCAAGTCTCACATATGGCAGTAATTTTTCCCACTTTTAAATTTATTCAATACTTATACATTATATAGTTTCTAAGCTTTTTGCGATGGTTATGTTAAATAAACTTGATAAGATAATACATACGCTTCTGCAATATATACTACCTAAAATATTAAACGATTTGCCAGAAGATGTTCGTGTAAAGTACTTAAATGGTAAACATATAAAAAAAGTAATTAAAATGCACTTATTGACATCAAACGACACAAGCTACTTATACTAAGAATCCTACAATGTTTTCTTTTTTTTTAAATTAGACATAAGACATTAATATATGTATTGTTCTCTGAACTCCCCATCGGCACACAAACCTCCTCAAGGTTTTGCCTACGATGTCTTGTATTAAATTCTAGACTGTAAATTGTTTGTTTATTCAATAAATAAAAAAAACGTAATGGATAGCTCAGGTACTCTTGCTTCAACAAAGTTGAGCACTTGCATACTGAAAACCATAATCATAAAATATGGTATGCATATTAACTTGTTTCTGCGGCGCAAGGTGTAAACATATTTATGACTTTAATAAGATGCAAAGTGTCTTCGTTATGCGGACTTGCAAGAAAGATAATTATCATCTGACAGGATGGTCCATATACTATGAAAGTTTTCTTGGAGATGGTAATTTGACCCAGAAAAATAATATTATACGTAGGAGGATATTTACATGGTGATAATTTTCATAGTCCTTCATATAAATTATCGATGGTAAATGGAACATCGATGCCATCGATCGATTGGTGTGGTAACATTTTAAGAAGGTTGGGGAAGTGCGGAAAATATATGTCAGATTAACCACTACCGGATATTTCATTTATTTGCCAAAAATAAGTTCACGAGGGCGCCCGCTAGCTGACGCGGGTGCAAGGAGCGGGCACACGCACGCGGGTGCCATCGTAGGTAAAATCCGTCGCACGCTAGCGTTGCTCATTCTAGTTATCGTTAAACCGCTCACCCGCTCCGTGCAACCGCGTCAGCTAGCGGACGCTGAAAGTAATACAGAACAAACGCTCAAGTATACATTGACCTAGTTCTACGTAACGAAATCGCTAGTAAAAACTAGTTAAGAGGGAATAACAGCTTTGTGATCCTAGCGAAACAATGGTACTTTTTCTATGAAATTCCACCTCGGGAGAATTTACATTAACTAACGGCCCGATTGGAAGAATGAGATACTATAACGATAAGTTATTTTTTTATAACAAGCAGAAACGTTTGCGAACGATGCTATTAAGCTTAGAATTAAAAAGTGGAAAAATTACTGTCTTGGTTGTTGGTTCAAGTCACCAAGACATGACGACCGGTTTGGCCTAGTGGGTAGTGATCCTGCCTACGAAGCTGATGGTCCCGGGTTCAAATCCTGGTAAGAGCATTTATTCGTGTGATGAGCATGGATATTTGATCCTGAGTCATGGGTGTTTTCTATGTATTTAAGTATTTATAAATATTTATATATTATATATATCGTTGTCTAAGTACCCTCAACACAAGTCTTATTGAGCTTACTGTGGGACTTAGTCAATTTGTGTAATAATGTCCTATAATATTTATTTATTTATTTAAGACAATATTTTTTCCAATTTTAAAATTTATTCTAAGCTTTATAACGATAAGTTCTGGTTTAGATAAGTTCTCATTTAGATATCGTTTGTATGTCGTATAGTTGACAGAAGCAGCTCGATTCGGACAACCAATGTCACTTTGAGGTTGGAAATATCGTAGATAGATCTTATTGGGATCACAGAGGAATCGAAATAAACGTCAATTTTGTCATGTCGTTTAGCTATCGATCTTTTAAAGATCTTTCCAAGATCTTAAACGTGTCTTAATCATTCTTCGAATCGGACCGTAAATCTTAACTAATCAGTTTGATTTTGATGTCGATCGCTTCAGCATAATACATTCTAGGTTAATAGGTTACGCTTTTTTTAAAGAATTTTTTGTATTGTTTAGAAAAAAGGAAAACCTATAAACCTAGTTTTCATTGTGACAATAACATACAAAAAATCATGGAGAAAGGAAAATATTTAGAAGTGAAAAAATGTTTTCTCTTTTTGTTTGAAAGACCACGTGGTCTATTTCCCTCTTAAGGCGCAAGTATAACAGCATATATTCCCGTATACAAAGGCGTGGCTAACTACAAAAACATGTGAACATCAACATTGTAGCTCGTCCCGACCTCAAGTTTTTATTGCAATTAGTGTTTATGCATACCAGAAGATACCAACAACTATTACATATGCTAGCTTTCGTGGCAGAATAACCAGTATAGTGTAACCTATGGATAGTAAAATTTTTGAAAGGGCTTCGATGTCTACCGTTCTCGAATTCTTCCTCAATGGCTCAAAGGTTAACTGGAAGAGATCCCTGAAATTGATAAGTTTACCTTAGTGCAAATTATGTGTGTTATTTCCCCTGTGTTATGTTTCTCTTTGTACAATAAAGTGTTCTACTACTACTACTACTTATTCAAAATATAATATAAAATGCGCGTTTCCCCAGAGATATAACCTAGCTCGATCGATTTTTCGCCAAATCCCAATATAGGTAGCTAATTTCATCGAAATCGTTAGAGCCGTTTCCGAGATCCCCAACATATATATACACTGTTTTTTTAAATTCCGTTAACTTCAGTCTATGAATAAGTACGTTAAAGGAAAGTAAATAGCATAGTTAACTTTCAAAAATCTGTGTTTTTTTTAATATTTTATAATTTTCTTTACTTTTGTAAAAAATATTGTAAAGTTGCATATGGCGTTGTTGTAACACGGGCATTATATTTAACCCAACCAAACAATTGAAAACTGTGACATATCAATGTGATTTCGAACATCGATCGTCCGAGATAGTACCGTAAAAAACACGGTTTATAACCAATAAATTGTACACACACAGTGTATACATAAAAATTGCTCGTTTGAAAGTATAAGACACGGACATATTTTTAGTTTTTGCTTCCGAATTTGCTTGCGAGCACCTGATAAAATATTAATTTTTCGGGTACAATGTATTTATGGAAATTGTTCAATTGAAAATCCGGAGAGGAAAATGGGGACTACATTTGTATGGACAAGTTGTCGTACCCTTTCCTCTTAACGTTTGAAATTCAGTGACCACAGAACGTAAAGAAAGCTGGGACAACAATGGGTTGAAGATTTAATTATATTTTTGTAAGAATGAGACGAAAGGTCTGCACTTAGTAAGTGAAGAGAACATGCCGAATGTTTCGAATACTAGTGTAGTACACTAGAGCCATGGAGCTTTTAAATTATCAAAATCTTAAGCATTTTGATAAAAAAAAAATCCTGGGCTTTGACGACGGGGCGGCCATACCCAGTCTCTTGTAGGATTTAACAACTGGAGACGCCTTGTATGTAATTTTCTGTACAAAACAGTCTGCCGGTTTCTGCGGGGGAGGGGTACGTAACAACACACGTAACGTACATATAGGCATGTCAGATAAACGTCAGTCCATACAATACATATGACCATTAGCCGAGGTATTTGACAGAGGGGTAAGCTCTTAAAGGCCACTTTACCAGACCAAGACCAAGGATTTAATAACCGGATTAAATCCTCCCCCCCTTATTCATAAACGTGTACTAAAGTTACGATGCCGCTAATCATCGTTTGTCCCTTTCCATCATACCCATACGTCGGAAAGGGACAAACAATTATTAGCGGCATCGTAACTTTAGTACACGTTTATTAATAAGGGGGTACAAGTTTAGTAGCCGGATAACCCTAGAACCCTATTATTGACAAACGTGTTTCTTCTTATATTTGTCTTTTTCGATTACAAACGTACTGTCGCCTGCTGTTAAATAAATCATATCAATTAAATAAAGAAATGCTCGAAAAAAATCTTAAACGTTTTTCTTAGTTATAGCGGAGGCTTTGGAGCACATGAAAAAATAAATTGAGTCTTAAAAATCATAACCTATCGTGTAAAGTTTCAGAACAATTTCCTTCTGTGAGTGCTCCAATGGTAAAATGCACTGTAATGACTACATATAGTTAGCAGTTTTAAGTGATGTGTCCACGTTTTACTTGATTTTCAAGAATACATAGGCTTGTTGCTTATTTACCTCTATAATAGAGGAACCATTTGAAAAAGAGCAGGTAGGCTTTGTTCATATAAAGTGCGCGGTTGAACTGCCGACTTTCGAACCCAAATCCGCACGTGGTGAGGTCGCCATGTGAAGCGGGAAGTATGGCAGCAAGTAAACAACACGAGTACTGCGTAAATACTGACATTTGTTCAGAAAACGTTACTTTTATACTTAAACTATTTAGAAACATGCACAAAATATAACTCCTCACATAGTGACTTACTAAATTTTTAGTTCTCTCCAAGGAGTCCGCCATAACAATATGATTAAATCAAATGGTTATGAATTTGCTACTCCAAAACCCCCCGTATTGTAGTTACGGACGCGTGCCAAGCTCGTAACCGTGAACGTAAATCTAACGTGCCGTTAACTTGTACTCGTCGCTCTCCGATGTTTATTTTATGGATTCTTGTGCTTGCAAATGTTGTTGTAATATTTTCGAACTGATGACTTTATTTTGTTAATTTAAATAACCCCTCGCGCGGCAAGATGCCTCGAAATGGACGCTCTCCGATCTCCGCGCGTACGGCGGCCGCCATTTTTAATATTGAAAATTTGCCGCCCTCGCGGCTGCGCGCCGAGGCGCGAAAATTTAAAATATCGCTTTTCTGCCCGACCCGTTACATATGTGTTAGTAAGATAGTAAGAGGTGTTGGTAATAGTAGATAGTAATGATGACTCGCTCTAGACCGGTTCAGGCCTGGGCCGAAACGTGCGAAACTTCATTTTTCTATAACAAGTATCATGTGATCATTGATCACCCGTCATAGAAACCGCCACGACTCGGACCCGGAATGTTCTATCCTGTGTGATTCCTTTAGTGCATACGAAGCCATATATGGCAGTTGTAATATTCAACTCTATGGACAGCTACTAAAGTTTAAATTTAAACAAATAACTTTATACATATGTTGTGGTTATTTTTATTCTGACTTCCAGGCAAATCTCTACAAACCAATATTTAGTATATTTTTAGGTGTTTGCTGCTATCTTAGACAAGAACATAATTAGGTTAGGTTAGCTTTACTATGTACCTGTTGCACAAAGTTTACTTACATCAATGTTAAATACAGTCATGTTTGTGTTGTGTTAGCCTTATACAAGGTGCCCGCGAGGAAACAGAAAAAATTAATAATAAGAAGGAAGAAATGTTATACAAATTTTAGTCAATTCCGCCAAAAAAAAATGTTGTTTATTTTCTTTTACTTTTTGTATGATTTTATACATAATAAGTACGTGTTCTTGGAAAATTTATGGATTAATATGAATTGGTACATTTTTTTCCGTAAAAACTATAGTGTATGCAAAGTGTTCCTTGTCACATTGATATCTGTCAATAAGGACGTATAAACTAGACGTCCCTCTCCTACAATGTACTATTCCTAATCCACCACACCATCGCGAGGAAAATACTAACTATGAAATACCAAAAATATCAAAACCAAATCAGATCTAAATTGAATCATTATTTAAAAATCAATTCTGCCAGCTAACATAAGGAAACACTCAAAATTTGCATCTGATTACTTTGCCCCAGATGTAGATTAAATGTAACTTTCTTATTCTTTTTTGATCAACCAGTTGGTGTGGTGAAAAGAGATTTTTGGTTATAAACAAACACATCGCTACACATTTTCGCACATGTTGGAAACAGCGTTAGACCGAGAATGACATATGACAGCACTTACATTGTGTTTTGTATGGCGCGGACCCTCAGCAGACCCTGGAACAAGAGAGACCATTCGTTATTCTTTTGTTAACTTCGCTTTCAATGTTGGATGATTGACACCCCTAATGATAGCCGTTTAGTATACTCGAAAATCGTGTCATTAACGAAGACGCGTGCTTGACTCGTATAGTCATGCTAGTAAAGGTGAGATATGACAAATCTGCGCGTGATCGTGGATGACACGAACTATATTTGGCAGAAGCTTTTTTAGGGGCTCGATAATTTTATTTTATTTTTATTTTATTGATAAAAATGTTTACATGACATTACAGTTGAACCAATGCGTCACGAAACTTAAACTAACTAATAATTATAAGTATTAACAATTATAAAACAATAATGGCACATTAACAAATTAAATTGGGACAGTTGAGCACCTAGCATCCATCGCCTCACAGAATCTCAAGCATTCACTATACACTGCCGCCCATCGCCAAGCAAATAGATCGCATTCAGGCGTCGATGCCAGGAGCGCATTGAGCAGTGAGAGGGCGCGGGGCAGCGGCGAGTTCCTATAATGATACGTATATTGTAGCTTGCCTCTATAATATTTTGTGAAAAGTCACGTACAGCGACTGGTAAATATCAAATGTTATTTCGTAGGTACATAAGTTCCGAAAAAACTCATTGGTACGAACCGGGGTTTGAACCCGCGACCTCCGGATTGTAAGTCGCACGCTCTTACCGTTAGGCCACCAGCGCTTCCTTGGGGCTAATTGTAATAGTTGTTATTTACGTTAAGTTATAAATGCACTATGGTCGTATTTTTTTATCAATCATTCATATGTTCAGCGCTATGGAAATTGGCGCCAATGTTGCGTCGAACAGCAGCCATAGAGTTGACTTGACGCCGATGCTCAAAAGACGCTAGTGTGGGGTCCCTTTTAATAGTGTGGGGTGGCCTTTAATAGTATTTTGTGCAACCGTTGTTTAAGAGAGGTCAAAAAGGCGAGTGGCGTGAGTAACAAATTGAGGCGAAGCCGAAAATTGTTAATAAAGACGCTGAGAGTATTTTTTGACTCAGTTAAACAACGTTGCATACAATACTTTTTCTACGACCAAGCACTTACTTTGAAATAAAATTGAGAATTTAACAAATATATTGCATGTTATTTATCGCGATTTTAAAGGCAGCAAATTTTTTGTGATTTCTTAGGCCATCAAAGATATGTCTTCAGGCGTAGACACTAAGTTTTCGTCATCCATTTTAACTTGAAAGACACTCTTTTTTTAACACAAAACTCAAGTTCTTATTCGACAACCACAATAACCACATTCAAGAATGGAGGGTACGGGCGGGAAATTGAATGAATTAAATTTAAAAAAAACTTGTCTATGGTTCACTTATTTGTCAGAGATGACGTTTGAAATTAGGTTGGCAACAACGTCATATTTCATACAATATTCTTTAAGTAGTCATTACACGAAGTATCGAAAAGTGCCAAAAAAATACTGCGTGTATGCAAAAATGCGTTTTTAGGGAATAGACTAAAGACTTGTCTTGATAACTATAAGGTAGGGTTTTAAAGATATGTGCACGACCCTTTAAATGGCTAATAAAAGTACGGGAGTAGAAAAAGTGTTTTTTAAACATTATTCTAGGATAAAAAAGTATTCCCAGAGGGGAAGGGACTAGTCTAGTAGGTAGTAGATCTATAATACATTTCTCGTGAAACTTTTGACAGGCATCGTAATTACGAGAGAGATTTATATGAGTAATTACATTTTAGGTTAATATCTGTATTAGACTACGAAATTAATTAAGTTTGTAACGAAATATATTCCGAGAAAGCAGGCATATCATAATCATATCTAATTATACGGGAGTAAATGGAATTTCAAACTCATGGGAAGAAACTGTCTGATACGTATCTCCTAGGTAACAAGAAAATAATAGCTTATTTTATATAATCCATTCCAGTTGAAACTTCAATGTGTTTCTTACCTACGTAGAGTGCTGAAGCCTATTTATAACGAAACTGAAGAAAGGCAAAGTCCCACCTTTCGGACCTTGTATGTATATTAATATTATATTTGTAAATGCACTCCGCATTTCACCTATAAGTAATTTAATCTAGAACCTGTCTTTTTAGTTTGAGAACATTTTTTATACTGTATTAGATCATTAATTAATAAATCTTTTTTGAGAAATCCCTCTAAGCAGTTATACTTTATGATAAAAAAACGTTAAAGACATAAGCATTTAAGATAATAAGGTTAACTAAATAATTCACGTAATTAGTCGTTCACGGGTCCAATGGACCCAGAAATTACAATTTTATACATACGTAAACGATCGCTACCGGGTCTATCAAACCCAAACGAACTTCAAACGTCCGTCGTTCGTGAGTATGACGCGCTGACGGCCAGCGAAATGAAGAATCGACGCCACGAACTTTTACTTGAAGGTACGTACTAAGAAGAGCATGGCTGTGCAGTACCTAACAAGTTAAAGAGTTCATAATGGAGGCCACTAGGTCCAGTAGACCCATTAGCGACTATTGAAGTGTTAAACGAAATTAGCATTGCTAAAATTCTTCGCAAAAATCTTTTTCATGTAGCAATTAAACAAAAAGGTCTAGATGTCCTGCCCGCATTAGCCCTAACCGAATTACTCCTTTGAATACCAGCTTTAGCAGAAGCTTTTGAGATCACTTAAATTTTATGTTTAACTTAGACGTATTTAAAGCAATCTCTGATAGAATCAGACCTTTCACGGCCTTTTAGATGTCTTTGGGAGCATTGTCCCAATTATGGGACCTCTTTTACTGGACTTTTTGCGATATTGGGTTGAATTCTGATTGATTATTTTACGAAAAAAAGGACTAAAAATTAAAAGAATTTGTATGCTTTTTTGTATACCTATCTTAAGGTATCTGATCTATAAAAGTTTTAGTATGTACAGTGTGTATATTTTATACAAATGCAAATTACACCTAGTCGTAGGTTTCAGTGCCATGATTCGGTTTTAAAAGAAATTAATTTAGTGCGCAAAACATCGCCGCTCGAAAAAAATAAAATAAGTAGTTTATTTTTTTCGAGCGGCAATGTTTTGCGTAAGTATATAGACAGTGAGTACGATAATTTTCAATAAAAACAAAGTAGGTTATGATAGAGTGCGTGCTGAATTTATTTTGTGGGCAAAAATATAAGTTGTGATTTTTTGGTTAAACATACATTTGGGCCTATACTAACAACCCTAAGAATATGAGGTCGTATCAAAAATACACACTAGTTTAGATTAGTATAATCAACAGTAAAATATGCAGAAAATGATGTTCTAAGATAAAGTTACTATTTATAATGATGGTAGGTTTGTTAAACACTGAAATAAATTTATAGGAAATTACAGGATTTTATTTACAGCTTCCCAGCCGGTGATACTAAATGTGTAACTACACTAGATACTAACCCCCTAATCATAAACGTGTACTCAAGTTACGATGCCGCTAATCATCGTTTGTCCCTTTCCGATGCATTGATATGATGGAAAGGTACAAACGATGATTAGCGGTATCGTAAGTTTAGTACACGTTTATGAATAAGGGGGTAAATGTGTAACTACACTAGATACTCAATGTGTAACTACACTAGTTACACTAATTAGTCTAGCAACTCTAGAGCGTCGCAGAGACCTATTAGAATAGAAAGATTAGATGATAGGAAGGAAAAAAAGATATTATAAAATTTTGTTTTCCAGCGAGCAGGAAAGCGTCTACAGATTTTGAATCTGACAATTATTTGTACGCATTTCCTTACTCTGACAATCACACGTTCAACGCCCGATTTTCCATCAAATTAACACAATGGATACAAATAATTGACAGATTTAGTAATAGCACAATTATAGCATTAATTTGGACTAAAATGATTGGTCATTTGGATCCATAATCTGCTACGATTTGACCCCCATCAACCGGCTCAACATAGACGGCTAACATTGCGGCTAAGGGTAGCAAGATATCACTCATATCTTAATCTTACACTCTCGAATAACTACCAAAATCCGGTCTTAGGCTCCCGGACTATAATATTACCCGAGTGAATACACATAAATACAGACAGACGGCGGGGACTTTGTTTTATAAGGTGTAGTAATAATAAAAAGTGAAGTTAAAATTAAAATTAAATATCATTTATTATCACTATTATATACATGTAATTTGCAAACTAACATACTCGTACATACTTATACAACAATAACAATCTTTTAAGCTAAAAATCATTTTGGTGACACAGTTTCCTGTTGCGTCCCCACGGAACCGCCGAAATACCACCCTTCGCCACAAGTCCAAAAACAAAAAAAACAACATTAATCCCATTTGTCTCATCTCCAACGAAACGTTACACATCTTCACTTCCCAATATATCCGAATCCCTGATCTCCAATCAAATACCTAACTCAATCTAATCTGAGTAGGGAGCAGGTATCCTTAAGGGAAATTTAGTACATCACGTCAATCAGATGCTCTATTCCACATAATTCTCGCCTCCAGTTCCATATGCGGCCTGATTCGAAGAATGAGATACGATAACGATAAGTTCTGGTTTAGATAAGTTCTCATTTAGGTATCGTTTGTATGTCGATGTGTGGCCTAAGTTACCTCCACGCCATCTCGAGATAAAGGGTCTCGACAGACAGGCAGACGGACGGACGAACGGACGGACCGACGGACAACAAAGTGATCTTATAAGGGTTCCGTTTTTTTCCTTTTGAGGTACGGAACCCTAAAAAGGTACGAAAACATCGTAGGTTGTTTTGGGAATATGTGTTATTTGGCACGCAAAATTATCGCCGATTGTTTTTTTCATGTCATGTTCGTAATCACTGATATTCGTGTTGAAAAAGCAGTGAAAAAAGGGCCTCTGTTTACAGTCAGCTGTCATTTTTTAATACGAACACATTAGGTACAAAATAGCCTCACAAATAACAGTACCCATACCATGAGTTTTCGAGAGAATTTGCTAGAAACTCACTAGTAGTGCATCTCACTCGCATCAATATATTTTTTCGATTAATATTTGACGTTGTTAATACGCGCGCATCACAGTTTTTGTTGAGTCGATCTCGGCACAATAAACGTGAGGTCATTTTTGAGCTCCAGTTAGACTTCTATATTTATTCTAGTTCGTTGGCTACCTAAATTGCAAGTGATTATGTCGCAGCCAGCTAATGAGATCCTAGTCCGTGTATTAAACGCTAGCATCTAATTAAATGGCTGAAGCACAACCAGCCAAGTCATTGACCTCAATTTTAATGGCTGAGTTTCATGGTCGATAACTCTGTCGATTTAAAGCTTTCGGTGGCTCGCCGCAGGCGATATAACTCATAAGTCGATAGTTCGGTCGATATACAGCATGCGGGTGACTCCTCGCACACGGTAAGGTGGTATAACTATAGTGAAACTCATAATGGTATGCGTTTTGGAAATCTCCCGCACCCCGCATACGGGCTCTATCGACCAATGAAAACAGTTCCCCGAATGCGGGCCCTATGGCATGCTTTATGGAAATCTCCCGCACCCCGCATACGGGTCTTATCGACCATTGAAACTGAGCCATTAACTAGATCTCTGTGAATTTATGATGTGCGCTTAGTTTATTGTATTTATTTTACAGTAAATTTATTTATGTTGTATGTTATTTAAATTCTTTAAGTTTTTTAGTTTACCTTTAAATAACTTGGCTGAGTGAACCAGTCGTTTTTAAAGGGCAGACAATCAATACACCTATAGTTGTTAAAAATTGAGTGATTAACTATCGGCCTAGACATCTAAATTAATGCCGGCGTTTAAATTATAGCCTAGGCGACTAATTACCTGGCTAATTTAACCAGACGACTCCGACAAGTATATCAAGTCGCTAGCGACAAACGTCCGAAATAAACTCATGGTAGGGGTACTATACAGTAAACTGTGTGTACCCGAGACCGATGAAACATTACTGTTTTAAACTCGTTAAAAACACCATTAACGCGCGTAAACAAACATGGCGGATGACGCGCTTCCACAGATAACGTAATGAACGGGTATGGAGCTACATTTAAAATAATGTCAAAAAAATGTTTGCTACAGAAGCAAAGATGGAGAGGATACATACCCGGGTACGTCCTTAAACTACGTCCAAAAGAGAGGTATGGGCATGGTGAATGTCATCTCGCTTTTTGTAGTCGGGTACAGCACAGCAGATGTCATTCCAGATCTAGAGCAGAGCCCAACTGGGGAAGTACCTCCACCTTACAGAAAACCGCAGCCAAATAACACTAGACCCTACTCATAGTGCTGTGTTCCTGCCGGTGAGTAAGGTTGCCAGAGCTCAATGGGGGGCGGGGGGGGGGGGGGAGACGGCAACGCGCATGTAACTCCTCTGAAGTTGCAGACGTACATAGGCTACGGAGACTACTTACCATCAGGCGGGCCGTATGCTTGTTTGCCACCGACGTAGTATTAAAAAAAAGAATAAGTAAAGTATTATCATACAGAAGTCACAGAACGGACTGTCTACAACTATATTTTGCCCGAAAGGAATAGGGGATATAACGCAAAACTCTACGTAGGCGGCGGCGGCGCTTCTATCACATACCGAGGGTCTCGAAACACGAAAATCGAAGTTTAGTTATCTGAGGGCTTACCGCGAACCAGGTTTGACGTGTTGCCGGGATGTCACGCTTACGTACGAATTTACAAGTGCGACAGAGAGGCAACACGTCGAACGTGGTTCGCGGTAGGCCCTCTACTTCTCTATCACACTTGCATATTCTAGCGATAAAGGGGCAGATTAAAGAAACTTCGATTTTCGCGTTTCGCGGTAAGCCATAGTGAAAACTTCTCAAAAAACTGTTTGAGGCATAGTATGTATAAGTAACTCAATGATTTAGAATATGCGATAGTGCTGCCCTCTGGCGGCAACACATTGCAGTAATACTCCCTATTATCTCACACCGAGGCACTAGATCCACAGTCTTGACATAGAAGCCAATTCGAATGTATACCGACATCAGGATGCTATCGAAAAGATGTAATTTAGATATCGTGCGTCTCGCTCGGGCCAATACATGTACGAATAAGTACGAGCGAAATGCACGATAACTGATGTTCGAATTGACCTAACAGACGCGATTCCACGCGGAGAGCCGCAAGCATAGCAAGTTTTCTACAAAGTTTGAAGAACGACCGTTGCGTTGTCTATGTATACAACAATATATATCTGTTGGGTTTTAACAATAGACGCATTGTAAACAAAGCTATTGTTTCGCACGCCCTGTTTTAAAATAGAAGCACTGTACGTCATTGTTGTCTAGGTTGATAATGAAACGAGCGCTTAAAATTAAACTTTGCAGGCCAATTCCCACGTACACTAATATCAGAATGACATTTGTCCGCGTAGCCAACGTTACAATCGTTAACGCTCCGAAGCGTAGCGTAGTCATCTCTCTCTATCACTCCTCAATATTAGTGCGACAGTTGCATTTCGTTCGCTACTGAGCGTTAACGATTGGCACGTTGAATACGCCCCCTGATGTGCCAAGAGAAAAATAGGGAAGATTTTTACGTAACGCCCTCTATTAGTTAAATCCATTCTCGAGAATAAGAAGCCTAATTTCACCAATTTACGTATATCCTATAGTGTTGCAGTTGCCAAACAACCGCTTAGAAACAAAAAGGTAACAGCTACGATCCAGGTTCGATCCCCGTACGTGTATAGAGATATATAGAGATATTACTTCTTGTAATTTTACGAGTATTGCACTTGAATTTTATATTTTTGACTGACGGTGAGTGTATGTTACAGCTTGTACAAAAATGTTTTCTTACGTTCAGTCGTTCTCCCTGCCTGTCCTGAATGGATTTATGAAATTTTGTGCCAAGGGAAAAAAAGGGTAAGATTTTTTCATAACGGCCCTCTTTTAGTCAAATTCTTTCTCTCAAATTAGAAGCTTAATTTCACCGACTATGTATATTCTATAATTGTGGTTGGCAACAGTCGCTCAGAAACAGGTGGTAACAGCGACGATCCGAGTTTGATTCCCGGACGTGTTTGCAGAATTGTGCATATTACTTGTTGTGAATTGTGATATGTTTGCACTTGAATTTCATATTTTTGATTGACAGTGAGTGTGAGTTTCAGCTTGTACAGAAATGTTTTCTTACATTGGGTCGTTCTCGTTCTCCCTGCCTGTAAGTCGCATTTCTGAACTGATTTATGAAATTTTGTAAGCAGATTCGATAATTTATAATGTCGATTATTTTTATTTTTGGACTGGTCTGGGCATGTCTACCGCATGCACTCTGAAAGCTGGGCCAAAATGGTTACCGAGTGGACCACGGAACACCATAGATGATGCTGGCCGGGGCCAGGCAGGCAGAACGACTTGGACATATTTGGCGGGAAACTGATGATGATGATGACTCCTGACCGATTTCGCTCACAGCGACTATGTGTTCTGGAGTGGACATTTTAAATTACTTTTAACAGAGTGTAGCTGTCCCACTCTCTGGTGCGCTTTTAGATGGCCCGCGTACCCAACCTTCCTACTAAATTTCCGAGCGCATTTTGGGCACGTCAACACACCACCTACATAATTGTAGGAAATATAGTTTGGCGGCCGAGCCTTAAGCTCATCTCGCTTTCGGACGAGTTCGCTGCGACGTTCAGCGTCAAAGTCGCCGACTCGATCATGCACGAGGCGCTGCCATTCCGACCGCTTTTTTGTCTTTAAATTTGCCACAAAATACAGGGTTGAGTGGAGAAAGCGAGAGGAGGCCTTTGCCCAGCAATGGGATACTTAATTAGGCTAACAAAAAAAAATTTTATTAAATAATACGTTTATCAATAATAATATACTTCGTTTTAACCGAGTGTTCCACAATAGACGCTTTTTTTAGGGTTCCGTAGTCAACTGGGAACCCTTATAGTTTCGCCATGTCCGTCTGTCTGTCTGTCTGTCCGAGGCATGGATATATTAATCAATAAAGCCGACAAAGTCGTAGAATAAAAACTAAAAATTTTTTTTAGGGTACCTCCCCTACACGTAAAGTGGGGGTGAAGTTTTTTTTTGCTTCAACCCTACACTATGGAATAGCGTTTGAAAGGTCTTTCAAAAGTAATAGGGGTCTTAAACAAACATTTTTTGATAAACTGTATATATTCGGAGATAATCGCCCCGAAAGAGAAATAAGCAATAAAATGACTTGGCCTATTTAATGCAACCTTGAAGATCGCTCATACTGATTGAAAGTCGTGCATGCGATGCGCGTCAATCAACAAGACGAAAGGTCTTATCAAAACCATATGACACCCGTACCAATAGGTTGAATCTGAATCGTGCTCCTGTGGAACCGGGTACGTCCTTAAACTACGTCCAAAAGAGAGGTATAGGCATTGTGAATGTCATCTCGCTTCATAAAGCGGTAGGGCACAGCACAGCGTATGTTATTCCAGATCTAGAGCAGAGCCCAACTAGGGAAGTAGCTCCACCTTACAGAAAACCGCAGCCAAATAACATTAGGCCCTACTCATAGTGTCGTGTTCCTGCCGGTGAGCAAGGTTGCCAAAGCTGGCGCGGAGTGTTAGGGTCAGCAACGCGCATGTAACTCTTCTGGGCAGGCGTGCATAGGCTACGAAACCTGCTTACCATCAGGCAGGCCGTATGCTTGTTTGAATAGTTCGAAGAAAGATATGCAATCAATGAAATATTAGAGATGTATACAGTCTCTAAATGTCGAATTACACAAAAAAAACTATTATAAAAAAAATACGATCAAAATCCACAGCAACCTTTTCCTTCTACTTACTACAGTAAGTCATTTCACTAGGTACATACGCTTTAACCCTTTAGCAAAAAAAAGTATCAGAATGCAAAATTGAGCAGTGTCACTTTGAAATAAAGTTCAAAATCATTGTGGAAAATATATTTTCTCCAGCTTAAAAGGGCGGATACATTTAATAGCCGGGGGCACGGAAGTGCTCTGCCAAGTCGCAGTGGACGGAAACTGCAGTAAATCTGCCTTTCGTCTTTGAAAGAAAGGATGTTCCATATTTGAGTTTCTAGTGTATTGTCGAGACTATTAATTAAAATTCAACCCCTTAGGGGTGGCAAAGTAGCAAACTGAAGCTAATAATTTATACGCTGAAAAAAATATTCGCAAAACAAATAAATATTTCCGGACAATTTTACATATATCGACCCAGTCCAACATAAATCTTAATATGGCTTGTGTTGTGGGTACTAGGTGGACGGAAATATTTCTCATATTAGAAATATATTTGTTTCTGAGTGAAACAAATGTTTATGATAAACACACAAATAAACACCCTTCCTAGAATTCGAACCTCTTTCTTCGTATGCAGGGTCACTACCGACTCCCTCTCACTCTCTCTCTCTCTCTCTCTCTCTCGTCTTAGAGAAAAAGTTTATATAACATATACACAAAACTCCAACATACATGTGAGGCCTTTTTTTATGCTACGTCGGTGGCAAAGAAGCATACGGCCCGCCTGTTGGTAAGCAGTCTCCGTAGCCTATGAACGCCTATGCGCGAACATGCGCGGTGCCGACCCTAACACTACGCACCCTCGTTGAGCTCTGGCAACATAACACTATGAGTAGGGTCTAGTGTTATTTGGCTACGGTTTTCTGTGAGCTGGAGGGAGGTTCTTCTCCATTTGGGCTTTTTGTATAAAAAGCCCAACTGGAGAAGTCCGACTCCGACTTGACCGACTTAGTCCTACTGTATGACGTGTCATCAGTATCAATCAATCAATCGTTTATTGATAACAAGTGTTACACGTCATTTAACATTTTCTGTTAACAATTACTTATATATATCATTATTCATTCAATACTTACGTAGGTAATTATAAGAGTTATAAATACTGGATCTGTAAATATTATAATATATAGTTATGCATGTTAGCAATAATTTTATATAAGTATAGCAACCTAATTTATAATATTTCTACGCCGATAGAGGCAGAATATGACGCGCTTATTATGAATTGACCATCTTTGTACCATATTCTAAGAAATAAACATTTGTATTTGTATTTGTATTTTCAAGAATCAACTTACATTATCAAATTAAAGTATTGAGCATCATTAAATTGTAAAATATAGAATTATGTCACAGGCATTGGGAATATTATATTAATCTATTCTATTTATAAATGTATCTACCGAGTAAAACGCTTTTTCTAATAAGTACTCCTTGAGCTTGGTTATGAATATTGTGTCAGACATTTCAACTAGTTTCAGATCATTGGGCAACCGGTTGTAAATTCTGGGCTCGTAAAGTATAATGACAACATTTATAAAAATATGACGTTTAGGATATTCTCTAACTTTTGGAACGAAGTTCCTTATCGCACAGTACGGACTTAGCGATTGGCGGCTAGGCGAAAAACAAATGTAAGAGTTTTCCGTAATTAATAGAATTAATAGAATCAGGCGTTACTTTGCGGAAATCCATGCTAATTAAAATTTTCCGTCACAAGTTTCCGTCGCGACCCTTTTTTAAGAACAAACTATAGTATCAGTAAATAGCAAAATAGTTTTTTCTTATTTTAATGAACATAAACATAAAAATGAACATGATGTTGAACATGAACGTGAACATAACTATGAACATGAACGTGAACATGAACATGACCATGAACACGAACACGAACATGAACATGAACATGATTTCCTCATATGTGATGTGAAAAGCAATGTGTCAAGTTCCTTCCGTTACTTCGATCCAACCGAGTGTTTCACGACACACTCGCATTTTTTTCAAATAGGGGAAAATTTACGCCTCAAACAACGCTAGATCATTGAATACAAAACAAATCCTTATTGAACCCATGTCACATTAATTATGCTGTCGTATAATCCAATCAGGCAGTCACCGTCAACTTGACATTTCGGGACCGTGTCGATTATGTTCATCAAAAAACCATTAACCCGACTGTGATAATGATAAACAACGCACGAAACAGATGAAACTATTTTTATGAAAAATTTACGGTCACGTCTGAAAATATCGATACGGACGAAGTGTGAAAAATATGTACACACTACCAATATATGTAGGCCATAAGGTCGTGTATACATATTTTTGGCACTTCGATCCTGTCGATGTTTTCAGACGTGGCTGTACGTAGGCCGCTGGCGGTGTAAGTGGTACTCGACACTTTACAAATAAACAAATTAGTGGGTTGGTATTGGTAATAATAGTGCATTACGATAGAGGCTGAGAAATAAGGAATTAATAGCCAAGTACTTATAGAGATCGACAGATGATAGATGACGTAGATAGTGTACATTTAATCTGCCGTAAATTTGAATTTAATGTTGTAAGTGTAAATTTAATTTATTTTGCTGGGAAATCAGTTAACGTCGAATGGTCGGAAATAAATTTAAAAATATAAATAGGGTTGTTTCCAATTTTTTGAAACGCTTGTATTACGTTCTATATATAAAAGTTGCCCTAAAATTCAACTTTTACTATTACTACTTATTATATTACTAAAACGGCTTTAAATATGTTAAATTAACAAAATATATTTTGACAGATGCTTTCGCGCCCAAAGCCCAAAACGCACTTTGAAAATTGTGTGACGTCACAGTTTACGGTTTGACCCATAACTACATACACACGTAGAATATACGAACTGTCAACTGACATTTGTCATTTGCTGTTTATCGACTAAATGTCAACAGTGTCAATCCGAGAGTTGTGACGTCATCAGAATCTTCAATGACGTTTCGAGTTTGGTCACGTGACGTGTGCCAAAAGATTTTATAAATTCAATATTTATAAAAATATGGTCATTACAGGTACCCTAAAAGTAGTTTAACATGTTCTTATAATCCAAAATAATTTATTGGGACACAATTCTGCTCTAAGATTTGTAGATGGAAACAAGCCTATTTGTGATAGATAGGACGACTAACATTAAAATGGTCCGGTCCCGGGCCGAGGCATCCGACAGTTTGTTTTCTATAGAAAGTGATCACTGTCACCTGTTATAGAAAACGAAATATTGGTTGCCTTGGCTCGAATCCGGGCCGTTATATCGTGAGTCATCCTTATTTGTATTTTTAGTCACTCGCTCAACATATATGGGCGAGCCTAGTATGGCTACCAGCAGTTTGACAATGACATATTCGCTAGCGTGAGCATAACATACGTTTCCTATGCATCTCGCTCGTACTGGCATATTTATATTTTTAAGAGCTGTGCTCTTGTTGGTGGACCAGTCGCCAACCAGTCCGGTCTGCCAACCCCTTTAACCTTCTGGTATGGCACGACCTGACCCTTTTATTTGGTTGAATGTTTGTTTCTCGGTCTTCCTCTTTTTCTCTTTCCCTCTATTTTTTTTCCTTCTAATATGTTCATAAGCAGGGGTCGTACAAAAAGTGCGGATGATGTCAAACCACTTATAGGTGATTTCAAATAGTATTTTTGATTTTCATAAACAATTATCACTTATCATTTATCAACCTCTTTATTAAACGATATCGCCACTTGAAATGAGTAAGTACGTTTTTGACTGACACATTTTCAATCAGATGAACTATAAATTGACTTCGTTATTGTTTAGCTATTGAATCTTCACGATTATATTTAGCTAAAATTTATATTTACTAATGTATAAGAAAACGCTCTAAAATGTCATCTTTACTCGAATATTGTGGCAATTTTCCGTATTTTTTGTATTTTACTACATGTCACACGGAAGTTTAAATACAAACTCAAACATCACCTGTGTGCAAGATTACGTCATTTTTACGTCATCCGCACTTTTTGTCCGACCCCTGTTCATAAGGAACAGGTCGTGTCCTTCTTCTAGTATTCCTCTTTAATTTTTTTGCTAATTCAATAAAAAAATTACTATTTTACGTTGGCCCCCTCTTAACCCTTGGAGTGGTAGGCCGTCGACTCCCGACCGATTACGTAATTTAAATTTGAAATTTGATTAATTGAAATAAAATCAAAATTCCTACAACTCAAAAACCACGTATGCGACTTGAAGAGTTAAAAGATTTAAAAAAAAGAACACAACTCTTGTTTGTATATAGGTATTTCGTCTAAGCGAACAACGAACCTAGACTGTATTTATCCCAACCAGACGATCTTATCACCTAACATCCTAGATATTACAGACAGATAACAAGACAAAGGCGAAGTACGTGCTTAAAAGTAAAAGGACAATGTCTTAAAATATGCATATGAATTTGAATTTTATTTTAAACTGATAAGCTTCAACAGTTATTGTTTGACAAGAGACCAAAATTAGAAACCCGAGCAAGATTTAGAAATTGAACCACAAACAGCAAATTATTCACCAAATGTGTTTCAAGACTTTCAAGTCACAAGAAATAATCACATCATGCGTAACTTTGCACATTGATTTAAAAGGATGAAGGGAGTTTTTCGGACTGGTGTTGTAAAAAATAAAATAGAAATCAATTACCTCTGTTGCTAACATCTCGTGTTCACGATTCACGTGCAACTGAAACAAACAACGTTTCAAATATCTTTCCGTGGTAAAACAATGAGGTATAGACAATATTTCTTGATAAGACGTAAGTAAATGGTATCGGTTTGCATTTATTAATAACAATCAGTACCCCAAGTGTAAATTTAGTCGATAGCGAAACGTGACGTGCGCGTTTGCGTTAAGTCTCATTTTGTATGGGTTTTTGAACAGCGCGCCAAGCGGGACGTTTTGGAAAGTCAAAAATCTCATACAAAATGACACTTAACGCAAACGCGTACGTCACGTTTCGCTGTCGAAAATATTTACACTAGGGGTACAGATAGGTAGTTATTGTTAATTTTTAATATACAGATTTACTAAATTATTTATTAAAAAAACTAATTTAAAACTAAAACAAATAAATCGAACTTATGCTAACACAAAACAACTTAAAACTAAAAACTAAATATAAAAGATCTCCCCCAAATCACTTCCTTCCGGCATGGTCGCAAGTCCGGTCGTCATGGTCGGGTAGTGTATACATATTTTTGGCACATTTTCCGTACCCATATTTTCAGACTTGACTGTACATTAAATATTGACACGAATATAGACCGTGATTACCTTTAATTTTGTATTGTTTTCGAGCTCCCGATATTACGACCCAGTTACTTGCATATTGTTCGCGAGTACAACACCAACAATACAAAAGGTCTTAACCTAACCTAACCTAAACAGTATCCATATCCCGATCAATTTAAGTCTAGTGAAACTAACCGTGAGTCATTCAAAACTGTTATCTGTCGTGTTGAGGTATACCTATCTCATTTTTTTAAGCTATCAAATAATGGTATATACTTTTGGCGTATAGTATACGCTTTTTTGTTTTTATACTACGTCGGTGGCAAACAAGCATACGGCCCGCCTGATGGTAAGCAGTCTCCGTAGCCTATGTACGCCTGCAATTCCAGAGGAGTTACATGCGCGTTGCCGACCCTAACAACCCTCCCTCCTCGTTGAGCTCTGGCAACCTTACTCACCGACAGGAACACAACACTATGAGTAGGGTCTAGTGTAATTTGGCTGCGGTTTTCTGTAAGGCGGAGGTACTTCCCCAGTTGGGCTCTGCTCTAGATCTGGAATAACATCCGCTGTGCTGTGCCCTACCACACAAAGCGAGATGACATTCACAATGCCCATACCTCTCTTGTGTACGTAGTTTAAGGACATACCCGGGTACGACTATAACTATCACTCTTAATAAATTAATAGTTTAAAAAACACTAGAAAAACACGCTTTTATAAATGCACGTAAAAACCGAAAATCGTTTGATACGATATTCCATCATGGAATACCAGTGCCTATCTTCCGGCTTCATCATCAGACCTTGAAACCTAATCGTGGTCAAAGTTCATTACAAGACTTTTCTAACAAATCCAAACACAGCTATGATACGATGTTTCATCATGAAGTTCCAGTTCATATCTTCCGGCTCCATCATCAGATCAGTTCGACAGTACCATATTATTGTATTGTTATCAGAACTACATACAGCTGCCAATTTTCATGACGCTACGATCCTTGGAAGATGGTTAAATTAGTTACCTTAGATTCCATTACATAGTTACATACAGGTCGACCTAATAAAAGCGTGTTAAAAAAGGGGGTGATATTTCATTTATTACATTACTATTTCGGTTGACTGGCAATTACAAACGAAGCGACAATCGACTTGGGAAAGTTCCAGACAAAGTAAAAAGAACAAGTTGTAACTAGACGCACTAGCAGATCTAGTTAACATATAAAAATAATTGACACAAATAAAGGGTCCATATCCAGGGGCGGATTAAGAAGGCGCGGGGCCCTTAGCACAATAGTTCGCGGGGCCCCCTGGTTTGAAAAAAAAAGATGATGGGATGCGAGTCAGACTCGCACCCCGAGGATTCAGTACCATCACAAAGTTTTTACGATGTCTTAATTTTTTTCGACTCGTTCCCGATTTGTTTTTAACATGTTATGCAGTGTATTTTTTAGGGTTTCGTAGTCACCTAGAAACTCTTATATAAGTAGTTTCGCCATGTCCGTCTGTCCCTCTGTCCGAGGGTTTGCTCCGTTATTTTTAGTGCTAGATAGCTGTAATTTGGCATGGATACATAAATCATGCATTGCAACAGAACGGGTAAAATAACAACTATAAAAAAAATTAGGGTACCTCGCATACAAAATGTTTTTACTTTGATTTTTTTTGCTTTGATGGATGGATAAGGTCTTTCAAAACGAATAACGGTCTCCAAAAACCCTTTTTTTAAAGTTATTATTTTCGGAAATAATCGCTCCGAATGAAAAAAAAAGTGAAACAAAAGCTTAATAAATACTTTCAATGAGAACTATAGCGAAAATGATCGGTTTAATCGCTTTTAGGTTATTGCAAAAAATCGTCTCACTAAAAAGACGTACAAAGCGCTGCAAAGGTTACTTCCCTTATGCTTGTAATGTAAATGATACTTACAAATAGCCTCCGTTTGGCCTTTTTTGACTGAATGGTAACAATAATAAATATAAAAAATGAATGAATATAAAATAAAAAGAATAAATAACGGAGCCTATACACAAGAAATGTTTTTATTTTGTGTCTGTAGTTCGTGTTATCCACGAAGACGCGCCCCACTCCTCTTCCCAATCGCCTATAGTACCTACAAGTGTGGTGTGCAACCTTTTACTAGAAGTTGGCAATGTAGTAGTTCTGTTTATACACATTAATTAGTAGACATAACTACTACATTGCCAAAGAGTTGCCGATTTGTACTATAAGCGATTAGGAAGAAGAGCGGGGCGCGTCTTCGTGGATGATACGAACTATAGGTATATGACGTCATTTAAAATCCGAAGTATTTTCCTTATTTATTTATTTTAAGGAATTCCGAATTATCTATTTTTTATTTTTTATTTAGCCATTTTAAAATAGCCTAATCTTAATGAAGTTGTGTTATTTTATCACAGTTCCTTTCTTTTATACAGGTTTCCTCCTTAACTTCGGTCTTCATAATTTTGCCAAATTTTGATAAATGGTCAAAATAATAGTTTGCAGATGGTTTGCAGATTTTGAAAAGACCTTACGAGTATTGCAAGTTAAATAAAAGCATGTAGGGATACTATTTAACAACATCAATATTATTAAGTTTACAAAAGCTTGTAAAAATAGGTGAAAAGTGAGTCGGACCTAAGAAGTGGGAACTAATGGCTAAGTGAGCCAAAAAACAAGGCCGAATGCTGAGCTCCACGAGCTGAATATCCGGACCACCCGATTTTGTAGCGTTCCCGTGCTAAGCTGAAGGCCAAGCTGCAGGAAAGCAGAGCCTAGAATTAAACCAATGCCATAGTGTGAACGAGGCTGTAGGCCGAGCTCTGTATAAGGGCGGAGGCCCGGAGCGTTCTATCGCGGCGTGCAAAGGCTGAATTGTAGGAGAACAGAGTTTGGAATTGAACCAATGTGATCTCGGCTCGCATGCTGCTCGGCCTTGTTCTTGCTCGAAAGTGCGACTTGCTGGGATGCTTTGGGTATCGGGCCCTATGTAGGGCTTTACATCCGGCATATGCGAATGCAAAATCCTGCATAGGGGCCCCGCTGTTTTCTTTTTATAACATTTTGACAATTAGATCATATGTATCACGGCTTTGCAGCAACTCGGCATATTTTGGGCGCCCGGCCAGCCGTAGAGGAGCGCGTCCTTTGGTCTACTACGGGCTCAAAGCTGATCATAATTAGGCATTAGCTGTAAGGTGCAATTTGTTATTTGAAATAATAATTAATAAAGAAATCATCCTTCATTGCTTTTCACTAATATGTTTTTAAACACAGTATCTTCTTTTGTTCGTTTCCGAGCTCTGTTTCCTGCAGCTTAGCCATGCACAAAAGTTTTAAGACACTCTGTACCTTCGGTTTTCTGCTAAACTCTGCTCTTGGTCTTTGCGTAAGCCTAAAAATTCTTTAAATTTGGTATTGTCATAAAGAAAAATAGACAGGATAATAAAATAATAATAATTGATCAATATTGTTACTGGCTTACGAAAACAAATACATTGTTAATAAAATGTGGTAGTACAGGATCCGCGGAGTGCGAGTTCTACTTGAACTTGGCCGGTTCCGCGTACCGAAATCGCATGGTCGGGGTCGGAGCGCGGGGCCCCCCTAGGCGCGGGGCCCTTAGCATATGCTTTTTCTGCTGTTCGGTTAATCCGCCACTGTCCATATCATTTTCATAAACTACAAACCTCAATTATTATGTTCCAATATTAATCAAAATACTAGTAAATAGTATGTATATATTTAATAAATTAATTCCGTAAGTTTAATGGAATAGAAGCAAAATATTCTCACGAGAAATTCTAAACAACAAACAAAGACTTTAACTAAATCATGCTTCGTAGTGGGTCGTTAATCAGAAAAAGTGATTGGTACTCGAGTTTCAAGGGTAATAAACTAGTCAAACGTATAAGGTAAAGGCATCAGTGCTCAGACATGCATCAGTGTGCCAAAAGTAGGTGTTATTATAGATTAATAAAGTATGAATTGAAAAGTAACTTAATTTTTAAAAGAATTGTTTAGCATAAACCACAACACTACTTCAAAGAAGTGCTGTCTTCTGACATTAAGGGATATGCCATATGCGCCATTTTTTTGGAGCGTCACATGGTATTTTGATCAGACGTTAGCAGCCGAATTGTGATATTTTTTTAAAAAGCATGTGCACTGCTTCACGTAATTAATACTTAATTTATCTGGAAAAAGTAAAAAATTAATATAAATCCATATTAAAGTAAACCCTGGCTGATTACTGGGTTTGAGGCAGTAATTTTAAAGGGGGTGTGGACCCAGAGGCCAGCCGATAGAGGCTGAGCATAGGTTTCAAGATTTTTTTTATATTCAAATGTAATGTAAGTTGTTAAATCAAGCAGCTTTAAATATCTACATTATTATGACTTTATTTCATTGAAATACATCAAATACTCAGTAGTCATCCTGTGGCTGACCACTGGACACTGAAATCACGGAACTCGGAACCCAATAGCCAGGCGTTAAAATGGGATGGCTGTAGACTGGGTACTTAAAGGCTGTGTCTTGGTAGACAGGGGGAGTGGTTACTGGCAAAAAGGCCCTTGCATTATATTTAATGAAATGTTTCCATAAGCTAAATTAAATTACGTTTTATTCTTTATAAAAAATAAGCTTTATTAAATTATTGATGAGTAAATACATTCATAATTCTTATTGATCAATTAGTGGGCAAATGAGACGTTCTTGAACATAGAAATTTCGTGGAGGGGTTGACTATTGGTGCCTTTACCCTACGATAAGTACGAGAGAAACGTCTAACTCGTCTGGAGCGTTTGCCGAAGGTTATAAATAGCTCAGTTTTAAGCCAGGACCGCCATTATATTTTTGACCGTCGGATTGTCACTTTCTCTGGCTTATTCGTAGACGTAAAAACAAAGGTTGTTATTTTGACGATTGAATGTTTGACATTGCGTAGCTACTATGCTGTTCTTTGTCAATCAGTTCAATTGTTATTTTAGTGTCAATACTTACTTATTTTTGTGGATTTTTTGTATTTTAGAGCCAGTTCAGTGTCAGGTTGCATGGTCAACCTACCGAGTACGCCTAACCAAACGGTGACAAGCAGGTTTACTCGGGAATCCAGTAGAGAGTTAGGTCCAGGTCGCGAGAGGGGCCTGGCGTCAGCCTTTTTACCAACACAGGTGACGATTATACCTCTTACGTTCTCTTCAAGGTCTGACAGAGGGATATGAGGGTCTCACGTGTGGACCATTAGGAGTAATCCTTACTCATTGAAATCTGTTGGTAATTGAAGAAGCGTTGTCTTGTTAAATATATTTATTTATACACATTATATACATGGTTAGGGCGCCTTACTCGTCTGTACCCAGGCTTCGGCTAACACAGATGGGGGGAGGCAATCACACAGACACTAGGGTTTGCTATACCTCGGTTTTGTCGGCCGAACGTTTAGAGCTTAAATTAGGGTCCCTCACACACACACTCCTCCCTGTAAAAATAGAGGTTCGCCTCTAGTTTTACACACATTAGAATAGGTGAATTTGGGGTAGAGTTAGGGTAGAGTCATTATTTGGGTGTTAGGTTTATTTATTTTCTTTCACATTTAGTTTGATTGTATACAATACAATACTAAAATCATTAGAGTTTTAACTGATTTTAATTACAAAATAAACTAAAATCTATCTTCAGTAGCATATGGATGGGTTACTGAGGCTCGTACATTAAATATGATTGAAGGTTTATATATTTTTACATTGGGTGAGATAGGGGAACAAAGTTATTTGAGGACATACTAAATAATTTTGTTATAGGGAGCTAGTGACGGGCGGAGCGGTTCACTAGTGACAATTGAGCTTTTCTATAACTGGGGAATTAAAGGGTAAATAAAGTCATATTTAATAGACGATTGTTTTCAGTATTCCATACATTAATAGTACATTCAGATGAGTTTCTTGGCGTTTCTTCTCGTCTGAAATTAGGTTACGAAACGTTGGTAGAGTAATATTACATAGTGCTTAGGAATACCTATTAAAAATAAAATAAAAATAAAATGGGTATTAATTAGCTTAGAGACCCGTCTTCATCCGGGCGTGACAGTAGATAAAGTATGTTTGTACGTACTATTCTTTGCAATATTTACTTATGGTTACAATGGTTACATATACATATTTTCCTTTAGCTAGCTAGGTTAGCGAAGAGATATATTAAAAGGAAAATATAAGTTTTAAATTACAAACAAAAAGGGCTTACTACTGTTCACGGTAACTGGTCACGGTAGGAGATAAATTCTAAAAAATATATATTATTTACTATTTTTTTTATTTGTCTAACAATAGTGTTAATAAAAATATACAGTAGGAATATTTACAAATTCATAGGATATTTAGGGATAGTTTTGAAAAATCCAAATCGTATCAGTTTCACATAAAAGACGAAGGGTACTAAGGTTCACAACGTAAATACACTAGACGATCACATGGCCAAATTTATTTATTTTCTTATTTTTATTTAATCCTGGTTGAATTTTAGTTAATTAGTTTAGTAGTAGATAGGGTAAGGTACAAAGTGAAACAAGATCAATGATTATCTACTCTCCGACTAGTTGCCTTCTTCTTCTTCAGGTACCATATCCTCTACGGATGTCGGCTACCACAGTCCGGAACTCTTCTCTATTTGCAGTCTTTCTGCCCAGCGTGGCAGCGTCAACTAGTTGCCTATCTGTTCATAAAATACTTCGGCTTATTTTGATAGTTAAGATATCTGAAAGAGGATGTCAGTAATGCTTGAAACCCAATTATTGCTTGAAAGCCAATTCTAATTTAACGATTTCTTACACACCGTGTTTCTATTGAATTCCGTTAACTCCGGGGTATCGATAAGTACGTTAAAGGAAACTAAATGGCATAGTTAATTAAAAAATAATAATAATAATAAGTTTTTTACGTTTTTATTTTTATAAAAAGTAATTAAATGTTGCATAGGTATAGCGTTATTGTAACACGGCCACAACATTTAATTCAACCAAACAATTAAAAACTGTGACATATCAATGTCATTTCGAACATCAATGGTTCGAGATAGTACTTACGTTTAGTAAACTCTAATCAATATGTAAACAGGCCCTAAGGCAAGTGTATATGCTCGTGAGGGCCTTATAAGATAAAAATAAACTAGATCTCGTTCAACATTTTACCACTTAGGACACACATTTTACCACTTTGGAAGTGTCTCTCGCGCAAACTATTCAGTTTAGAAAAAAATGATATTAGAAACCTCAATATCATTTTTGAAGACCTATCCGTAGATACCCCACACGTATGGGTTTGATAAAAAAAAAATATTTTTTATTTTATGACTTATTAAAAAAACTACTTACTAGATCTCGTTCAAACCAATTTTCGGTGGAAGTTTGCATGGTAATGTATATGATATATTTTTTTTAGATTTTTCATTCTGTTATTTTAGAAGTTACGGGGGGGGGGACACACATTTTTTCACTTTGGAAGTGTCTCTCGCGCAAACTATTCAGTTTAGAAAAAAATGATATTAGAAACGTAAATATCATTTTTGAAGACCTATCCCTTGATACCCCACATGTATGGGTTTGACGAAAAAATTTTTTTTTTTTTAATTTTTATGACGTATTAAAAAAAAAACTACTTACTAGATCTCGTTCGAACCAATTTTTCGAACCAATTTTCGGTGGAAGTTTGCATGGCAATGTATATCATATATTTTTTTTAGATTTTTCATTCTGTTATTTTAGAAGTTACGGGGGGGGGGGGACACTTTTTACCACTTTGGAAGTGTATCGCGCGCAAACTATTCAGTTTAAAAAAAATGATATTAGAAACCTCAATATCATTTTAAAGACCTATCCATAGATACCCCACACGTATGGGTTTGATGAAAAAAGATTTTTTGAGTTTCAGTTCTAAGTATGGGGAACCCCCAAAATTTATTGTTTTTTTCTATTTTTGTGTAAACATCATAATGCGGCTCATAGGATACATCTACTTACCAAGTTTGAACAGTATAGCTTTTATAGTTTCGGAAAAAAGTGGCTGTTACAAAATCGGACAGACAGACGGACATGACGAATCTATAAGGGTTCCGTGTTTTGCCATTTGGCTACGGAACCCTAAAAATTTGTGATTATCTCCGAAATGGAGTTAATTAGAATACCGGTGTCTTTGAGAAAGTTACTTAGTTTAAGCTCAGGAATGCACCCTTGAAATTAATGGAAATAAAAAACAACACGGTGTATACGTTGAGCTGATTTCTGATACGACCTTCGTACGGCTCACAGTACATCTCGCGCGCAACAATGATTAGTCAAAAGTCAAAGTCAAAATATTCTTTATTCAAATAGGCCTAGCAACAAGCACTTTTAAATCGTCAAATTTTACAAATATCATCTTAATCTAAATATCAGAGCAATTTATTGATGCAGTTATTATTGTTCTAAAAAAAACAATAAACTATTATAGATATGGTAAGCTTAATAATAAGAATTTCACAAAAGGATCGACAAACATTAAAATTGTATAAAAATACTAGTCTAGAACCTTTCTAGAATAAAATCTAAATGTCAAATAATACGGTATATATATACACATTGAATTATCAATTAAATTAAATAGAACGTTACTATAGAAGTGCGCGAAATAGGAAATTAGAAACGAGTGGCGATAATTTTGGACTCCACCCTACATATATATGGTGCTACTTTACCGCACTATTGCGATATAAGTATGTCGAAATTTTAAAGGTCCATAATTATGTACTTTAAAACGTTGTTCGATACATGTGCAAATAGGCGATTCGGGCGTGTTTTAATTTATCGCCACTTGTTTCAAATTTCCTATTTTTCGCACTTGTATCGTATTGTACTATTATTTGGGGATAACACCACACAGATCGACTTAGCCCCAAACAAAGCAAGGCTTATATACTAAGCGAAGATATCCACACTTATATAGATAATTACATGCTTTGATACATAGCATCCTAACAGAGGCGACGTCGGCCTCCTCCTACGGCCTCGCGGCCCGAGGGGCCTCGCGCCTCAAATAAGTATATCTAGGACACAACGTAAATATTTTCGTTAATTCTTGCACCACCAAAGGGCTTCGCTAAATGTACCTTGCCCATATAAAACGTTGGTCTTGCCCCGTCTCTGCACTGGCTTCGGCTAAGGCGACAACCATAGGTTGGAGCGAGATACAGTGATCGGATCTTTCGTTCCCACCTATGGTTGTCGCCTTAGCATAAGCCAGTCGCGCAATGTTGTGGCCAGGCCGTAAGGCCCGAGGTCCTACCTAAAGTACTTATTCAATTCGATGAAATTGAAAACAAATTGAAGTGGAACACAATTGTATTTATTGTTTCGTTCATTTCTCAAACAAAACAAAATCAACTCTATTCCCCGCACTATAAGTTTAAATTTCAGTAGCAAATTTCGGATTGTTTATGTGTACGACTGGGAGGAGGATAGACTAGTAGGATAAACCATGACTCAGGAACAAATATTCGTGATGAACACACAAATATATGCCCTTACCGGGAGTCAAACCCGGGAACTCCCTACTTGGTAGGCAGGTTCACTGCTCACTGGCCTAGGAAGCCGTCGCAAACGCAAATGATATGTCTGTAAATATGACATTTAGATGGCAACTACTACAGCACTAATTTTATCAAGGAAATTGACAGTAACAGCGGCCGTGTCAAGGCCGCGGTAGTAATGTTGCAACAGTAATGCAGCTGCACTTGCCTTCCATAATTACCTCTGACTTATACCTACATAATGAAATGAAAATGAAAATGAAAATGATTTATTTCATAAATGTTGGGTACACATATGACAAACAAGGTTGGGTCTTCCTAGTAGGTAAGAAATACCTGTGTCAGGAAGTCCCGTTCCTCCATAACAAATAGTGGTTGTTTGTAACAATTGTAACTATTTAATTACTTATCTATAACTTAAAAACTAGAAGTACTTATTACTCATTACAACGACAGAGCAGTTATAGTAATAATAGCCTTACCGCTAAATAGGAACCTGTAGTTGGGTGCGTCTGTGTGTTCGTGATAGTGATTGTGAGATTGTGTATTTGTGTGCATGTCTGTGTGCGTGTGTGTGTTGATAATAAAAGTGTTATTGCGAACTACCTGCAAGTCGGAACTCCGTTGTCAACCGGCATATCGAACAGACAGGTCGCAAAGCACACGATCACAATTCACAATCTGAATTTTATTTACCACCTTGACATACAACGGAGTCTAGACTATGGAAGGTAGAGGCAAGGAACAGAATCTCCTTAGGCAGAACTGTTGCAAAAGTGTCCAGCTGTCAGCTATAAATAATAGTTCCAAATCTCTCCAGAGTAGCGCTAGAGTAGCTAAGAACCTAGGCGTTATTGACGGAGTGAAGTGCGCTGTCTATGATTAGATTTTTTTCTCAAGTATTCTAGGTATAGTAGCGCCACCTATTTATGTTTTTTTGTCGGACACTTTTTGGTATATGGAGATTCTGTTCCTTGCCTCTACTTTCCATAGCCTAGACCTCACATTATCATTGAGCTATAGTACTAGAGTCGGCATCTCTAAAAAAATATTACCGCACCTCGTTTAGTGCGTTTCCGACTACTGGCGAGATGCCACGTATGTAACGAAAAAAAAATGCCTTTGCGCATTATGAAAATTTATTGTGATAATATCAAACATAATAAAAGCAATATAATAACAATCCACTGAGAAAAAACTCTAATTAAAGTTCATTTAGATTATATGTATATCACCATAAGAAGCGCGCGCGTGGAACAGTCAGCGCGAGCGATTCCCGAGAGCGTATCAAGGCAAGATCAAAACCTTTACAATTCATTTAAATAAGAATTTGCCTCAAAGAATAAATTGTTTCCAAGAATAGCTTTTAATTTAATTAGAAATGAACAATACGAATACAAAATTAAACAAAGTTTAATACAATTTAACTCGTGCCAGAAAACGGGGATATTTTATTCCTATTGTACTCAGGACAAGGACCGTATCGTTAATTATGGAAACAAGTTTGTGATGCTCCGAAAAATAATGACAATGTTTTGTGATGTCTGTTGTACACCAACGAGTACCTACATAGTGAAGTATTGAAATAAAATAGAAGAAATAATATAAAATGTTTGTGTCCACGCATGTAGGGGTGGACGAGAAGATCTTGGGGTCGTGGATGAGGATGTCTAAATGACACTTGTAGTCCAATACATGCACGTATAATAATTAACTTTGGTTATACAAACATGTTAAAAGTTATCACTTATTGTAGCGGACGGGCACAACCGTCCGTCGCAAGATTGCTGAGTGAATGTGCCGGCCACACTTCTCTGCGCCCTGCACCATGGATTTCGTCGGCGACGGCTACCGAAGATGCCCGAACAAAGACGAGGCGTTAACAGTTTGATATATAGAAAATAAAGGGGATTTTGATGAAGATTAGGTTTAGAAAACAAACTAAAATAACAAGACACACAGACACACAACACTAACACTACCGACACACTAACATTACTACCACTACTAACAGATAATCGAGGAATTCAAACTGGATTTTTACTTTCAGAACCTTCAATACAGTTTTGCTGTCCAAGAGACAATGATGAATAGCAAAATCAGGTAACAGTTGGACCTCTCAGCTTAATTATTTCTCTACGCTATAATAAACCAAGTTTTAGAAATACTAAACAGATACCAGTTTTCAATTTCAACTATCGTCACATCACTAGAAACCGATTGACCGAGCACATATTAGAAACGGGATGTTTGAGTATCCGATTGTTTGCTGGGCGAGGTTGATACTCGATATCTTGTAGCTAATATTTTCTATTAGGAATCTTTTGTGTCATTTTGTCCTAAATTGTCTATGAGCAATATTTTCAGTCAGAATCCTGTGACGTCTTTAAGAGTCCCTGGCTAGCTCAGCCGAATTTCAACTTCCCATACAAATAGAGTTTCGTTCTCATTTTAAAACTATGTGTTGGATTGTAATGAAACTTTGCACATACAATGACATGAGGTATAATTATCTAGTCCAGACGCGGTTTATTTATTTAGTATAAATTTTATTTTGACACTTGGAGAGACTTTACACCTCCAAATTTTATTAGTATTAGTACTCTGACATTGGGGACCTTTTCCATCTCCAGATTTAATGTGTTTTTAACCATAGGGACTATACATCTCTATTGTATTGTAGTAATTATTTATTTTAAGATTATTATAATGTAATGTTTACCCAGGTATTGGCTGTTGTATTTATAAATGTTGTTATGTATTTTTCATGTCACTATATGATGTTACTATAAATGTTGTATTGACTTGTAAAAGAGCCCTTGAGGCCTACTTGCAGAATAAATTTTTGAATTTTGAATTTTGAATAGTCCTGTGGGGCTAAGATGGTCGGCTCTTTATCATTTGTCACCAGGCCTGTCACGTTCTAACAAGTATGTAAGTGCAAAAGTGACGGGCATAGTGACAAGCGATAAAAATGGAACCATGCTGCCACTTCTTTAATCAGTTTATATCGCTCCAGTTTATAAAACAAACGACATAGAGCAAAAACAAGTTTAGTATGAAAAATTCAAAGTCGTCTTTTAATGAAAACTCACAGTAAAGCCTTTATCTCCATTTGCTCCAAAAAAAAATTCTCTTCTACTTTATACGTTACCTGCAGATTGCTCTTTATAGCAAACCCACTTACATTTTATCATTCTTGCCAAGCAATCGATAAGCGATTCTGAGTTTTATTGTTATTCTCTTAAGGCCTATTTGCCCGGGAATATTTGTATTGTAATAGTAATTTATTATCTTTAGGTTTGACCGACGGCTCTGAAAGCCTGTCGAAGAAATATAATAAATCCAGCTGATGGAGCTCGACGGCTGTCAAGCCTAATGCGTTTATATTGGGCTTTTGGCATTACTGAAGGTTTGGGGGGGTTTAACATCTCTAGAGATTGGACTTTTTACAAGCTTTTAACTTGCAATTTATGTAACTATGTTTGTACGGATCAGTTATCATCATCAATCATTCAGGATAGTACCCAAGACCAAAGTACCAGTACCAAAGGATCAAAACGTATACAAACTGTATGAAGATGTATACAAACTGAGCTGTCAATATGCGGCACAACTTTTATAGATAATGCAACGTGATAGTCCGTCCATAGACGGGAAAACATCTTGTATGGGATTTACCTGTACCACAGCAGGCAGTTTCAAGAATGGCGCTGTGTCCATGAACGGTTTATTCTGTTTATTTTCATGCAGTGTGTCTGCTATTTTGGTGCACAAAAGTTTTTCACGAAATATTTTCTATTTTATGTATCTAATGTAGTTGTGACACGCAGTTTGTATATCATCCATAATTCCACACTTTAGGCATTTCACGAAATAAATTGCATGCGAAGGTTCTAGGCTATAAAAAAAATGGCATTTATTCTTGAAGCAAAATAATAACTATATATTTTCAAACGCAATTAGCTAAACGGAAGAAAGTAATAAATATTCATTATTTATGAAAAAAAAATCCATTCTCACATTTTAAACGTAATAAATATACTTACATTATTTATTTTGATACGCCTTGTCGGTTGCCATAACACCTTTTTCTAGCTTGTTAATCAGCGAAATTCAAGCCGAATCATTAAGGAAACTCTTTGAGCAGGGTGCTTAAGTTAACAAGGCTAACGAGGTATTATGGCTCATACTTAATGTTTTGATACAGGGATAATGAGGATTCTTATTTAGGAGGGCTTATATTACTTAATTTACTTACTTATTTATTTAATTGGGTAACCTTATTTATTTGGTACACGTGTTGCGCTGTTTCCTATGAAGCTGTTGACTTATTTACATCGGTTTTGGCATGCTTGGCTCAATCAAGGCTCGCAACACCACAATAATTATAAACAATAAGTGGTAGGAGGTTACCCAAGCTGCCCAAGACCGAAGTCAGTGGAAGAAAACGGTTCGAATCCTGCACCCCAGCAGGGGGTAACAGGATGGAAAGAAGAAGATGTGGTTTATTGTTTTTTTTTTTTTGGGTGTTGCGGGCCTTTGAGTGCCACGTCGACCTAGCAGTGATCTATTGTGACGGTCTTTTAAAGTTCATTACTAATGCCCGTTGATCCAGAAAGTTCCAGATTCTTTGGACAGACGCTCTTTCGACCCGGGTATGTCCTTAAACTACGTCCAAAAGAGAGGTATGGGTATTGTGAATGTCATCTCGCTTAGTGTGGCCCCGCATAGCACAGCGGATGTCATTCCAGTTCTAGAGCAGAGCCCAACTGGGAAATTTCCTCCACCTTACATAAAATCGCAGCCAAATAACACTACACCCTACTCATAGTGGGGTGGTCCTGCCGGTGAGTAAGGTTGCTAGAGCTCAAAGAGGGTGCAGAGTGTTAGGGTCGGCAACACGCATGTAACTTTTCTGAAGTTGCAGGCATACATAGGCTACGGAGACTGCTTATTATCAATGTCCCAATGTGTAATAGACAATTTTGAAGTGTCATAGTCACTGACCACTTCAACTACTAGTGGGAACACGTTGTCTTCTGTATAAGACAATCGAGGTTACCATTACAGAAGCGCTCCCATACAAAATTAGTCTGGGAGTAAAATTTGTATTTTAGTTGCATCCACAATTACGAGTACTACTCATGTACTAAAAACTGATTTTAGGGTCTGTTTCACAATGTCCAAGTAAAGTCTTGAGAAAGCTACTTGCCACTTATCTGACGAATAAAGTGATCGTTGGCATTTCACAATCTTCAAATAAGCTTAAGTAGATAAAGTGCTAAGTTTTGCAGGAAGTTTTATCTGCCAGGTTATTTGTTAATTAGATATCCAATACTTGGACATTATGAAACAGGCCCTTATAATAACAGAGATATGAGACTGCTAGCTTAACAGTCCAGACGCGATTTATTTATTTAAGTAGTAGGTATAAATTTTATTTTGACACTTGGAGAGACTACACACCTCCAAATCTTATTAGTGTTAGTACTTTGACATTGGGGACCTTTTACATCTCTAGATTTAATGTGTTTTTAACCATAGAGATTATACATCTCTATTGTATTGTAGTGATTATTTATTTTAAGATTATTATAATGTAATGTTTACCCAAGTATTGGCTGTTGTATTTTATAAATATTGTTATGTATTTTTATATCGCTATATGATGTTACTCTAAATGTTGTATTGACTTGTAAAAGAGCCCTTGAAGCCTTCTTGCAGAATAAATTTTTGAATTTTGAACAATACCTATCTATAATGGAATCTAAAAGTGGTGACTTTATGCTCTTAGTAAATGATATCTAATGCGATGTCTATTATGTATGTAAGCGGTTTCAGTACACGCCGAACGCGCCTTAAGATACTCCCTACTTAAAAAGTAATCAGTGAAGTCAAAAAGATTGATTTCTGTGGCAATAGATATTACAATACTGACAATCAATTTGACAGGCCCTAGGAATACCATTTTATCAGACATCGGATTATTAGGGGCTGAATTCAATTGTCATTATTGAAGGAAATTTTATATCGTTTAAGAGTCCTTATTCCTACAGACGAGCGTATTTTGTAAAATGCTTCCTTTTTCATTCAAGATTACGACGTAACTATTAGTATTTATTCAAAAACTGATAACGTACTTAAATAATCGTTTCCTAAACTAGGGGCTCCAACAGTTCAAATTTTCATTTTCTCTTTTAAACCTCTTTTTTAATGAGGTTTTTTGGGAGTCTTTTCCAAATTTTGCAGTGAGATGTGGCGTTTGGGTTCTCAATTTTGCTATAAACAAGAATCATTTGGTACATGAATGACTACAATTTGATTCAACATATCTCGTACAAGGGGCTGGAATGATTAACAATCGAAGATTCATTTGAAAAAACTGATAAAATACCTTCCGAGTTTTCTTCATTTTTTTGGCGAAAACAGGGTTTTATTATATTTTATTTCCGCAAATTGTACGCATATTTTGCTTTAAAAATAATATTATAGCAAACTGTAACTTTATGTTAACCTATAAAAAAAAACTCGTAACTATGGGACCTACATTGCCGTAAATTTATATTTTTTTAAAACACGTATAAATCACGCAGCAGCGACGCCCCGCTCTCAGTCCGCGCGGAGCGCGCTTAGAGGACGGACCTGTGCTCGATTGTCAGGCATTCGTTGCGATCGTAATCAGCTACGGAGTTCCGAGAAGTGCTATATACTGCGATTAGAAAATCTTAATAAAAGTTCATTTTTTACAGTATGCCTAACAGACTCGCTTATTGATGGATTTTCAGTGTTACTTTTTTTTTTAATACTAAGTCGGTGGCAAACAAGCATACGGCCCGCATATGTACGCCTGCAACTCCAGAGGAGTTACATGCGCGTTGCCGACCCTAACCCCCTCTCGCCCCTCGTTGAGCTCTGGCAACCTTACTCACCGGCAGGAACACAACACTATGAGTAAGGTCTAGTGTTATTTGGCTGCGATTTTCTGAAAAACGCATTTTCACTTGAAATTACGTTAGGGTTTGCATTATTATTTTTGACCCGGATGAAGTCCAAGTTCTCATGATGGAGTCAGGAGTTGGTCACCAGAACTCCTAATCTACTAATTATAATCCCATCGTGTTTGGGCTCAAAAGATTTGCCCTGACGAACACCATCGATCTAGATGAGGTCCAGGGTCTCATGATGGAGTCAGGAGTTGGTCACTAGAACTCCTAATCTACTCATTATAATTCCATCGTGTTTGGGCTCAACAGAGTTGCCCTGATGAGCACCTTCAATCTAGATGAGGTCCAGGGTCTCATGATGGAGTCAGGAGCTGGTCACCAGAACTCCTAATCTACTCATCATAACTCCATCGTGTTTGGGTTCAATAGAGTTGCCCTGACGAGCACCATCAATCTAGATGAGGTCCAGGGTCTCATGATGGAGTCAGGAGCTGGTCACCAGAACTCCTAATCTACTCATCATAACTCCATCGTGTTTGGGCTCAATAGATTTGCCCTGATGAACACCATCGATCTAGATGAGGCCCAGGGTCTCATGGTGGAGTCAGGAGTTGGTCACCAGAACTCCTAAACTACTCATCATAACCTCATCGTGTTCGGGCTCAATAGATTTGCCCTGACGAGCATCATCAATCTAGATAAAGTCCAGGGTCTCATGATGGAGTCAGGAGTTGGTCACTAGAACTCCTAATCTACTCATTATAATTCCAACGTGTTTGGGCTCAAAAGATTTGCCCTGATGAGCACCATCGATCTAGATGAGGTCCAGGGTCTCATGATGGAGTCAGAAGTTGGTCACCAGAACTCCTACTCTACTCATCATAACTCCATCGTGTTTGAGCTCAATAGAGTTGCCCTGACGAGTACCTTCAATCTAGATGAGGTCCAGGGTCTCATGATAGAGTCAGGAGCTGGTCACCAGAACTCCTAATCTACTCATCATAACTCCATCGTGTTTGGGTTCAATAGAGTTGCCCTGACGAGCACCATCAATCTAGATGAGGTCCAGGGTCTCATGATGGAGTCAGGAGCTGGTTACCAGAACTCCTAATCTACTCATCATAACTCCATCGTGTTTGGGTTCAATAGATTTGCCCTGATGAACACCATCGATCTAGATGAGGCCCAGGGTCTCATGATGGAGTCAGGAGTTGGTCACCAGAACTCCTAATCTACTCATCATAACCTCATCGTGTTCGGGCTCAATAGATTTGCCCTGACGAGCATCATCAATCTAGATAAAGTCCAGGGTCTCATGATGGAGTCAGGAGTTGGTCACTAGAACTCCTAATCTACTCATTATAATTCCAACGTGTTTGGGCTCAAAAGATTTGCCCTGGCGAGCACCATCGATCTAGATGAGGTCCAGGGTCTCATGATGGAGTCAGGAGTTGGTCACCAGAACTCCTAATCTACTCATCATAACTCCATCGTGTATGGGCTCAATAGAGTTGCCCTGACGAGCACCATCAATCTAGATCAGGTCCAGGGTCTCATGATGGACTCAGGAGTTGATCACCAGAACTCCTAGTCTATTCATCATAACTCCATCGTGTTTGGGCTCAAAAGATTTGCCCTGACGAGTACCATCGATCTAGATTAAGTCGAGGGTCTCATGATGGACTCAGTAGTTGGTCACCAGAACTCCTAATCTATTCATCATAATGGTAATTTGATGGTGCTTGTCGGAGTAAATCTATTGAGCCCAAACACGATGGAGTTATGATAAATAGATTACGAGTTCTGGTGACCAACTCCTGACTCCATCATGAGACCCTGGACTTCATCTAGATCGATGGTACTCGTCAGGGCAAATCTTTTGAGCCCAAACACGATGAAATTATAATGAGTAGATTAGGAGTTCTAGTGACCAACTCCTGACTCCATCATGAGACCCTGAACATCATCTAGATTGATGGTGCTCGTGAGGGCAAATCTATTGAGCCCAAACACGATGGAGTTATGATGAGTAGATTAGGAATTATGGTGACCAACTCCGGACTCCATCATGAGACCCTGGACTTCATCTAGATCGATGGTACTCGTCAGGGCAAATCTTTTGAGCCCAAACACGATGGAATTATAATGAGTAGATTAGGAGTTCTAGTGACCAACTCCTGACTCCATCATGAGACCCTGAACATCATCTAGATTGATGGTGCTCGTGAGGGCAAATCTATTGAGCCCAAACACGATGGAGTTATGATGAGTAGATTAGGAATTATGGTGACCAACTCCTGACTCCATCATGAGACCCTGGACTTCATCTAGATCGATGGTACTCGTCAGGGCAAATCTTTTGAGCCCAAACACGATGGAATTATAATGAGTAGATTAGGAGTTCTGGTGACCAACTCCTGACTCCATCATGAGACCCTGGACTTCATTTAGATCGATGGTACTCGTCAGGGCAAATCTATTGAGCTCGAATACGATGGAATTATAATGAGTAGATTACGAGTTCTAGTGACCTACTCCTGACTCCATCATGAGACCCTGGACTTCATCTAGATTGATGGTGCTCATCAGGGTAAATCTATTGAGCCCAAACTCGATGGAGTTATGATGAGTAGATTAGGAGTTCTGGGGAGTTCTGGTGACCAACTCCTGACTCCGTCATGAGACCCTGGACCTCATCTAGATCGATGGTGTTCGTCAGGGCAAATCTTTTGAGCCCAAGCACGATGGAATTATAATGAGTAGATTAGGAGTTCTGGTGACCAACTCCTGACTCCATCATAAGAACCTGGATGGACTTCATTCGGGTCAAAAATAATAATACAAACCCTAACGTGATTTCAAATAACACTGAAACTCTATAGCACTAATGTGCGCAAACGATTGGCATCTTGACTACGGAGCACGGACAAGGAAACACTATCTGTCTCTCTATCGCACTAATATGCGCAATAGATTGGCTTCTTGGCTAGGTATCATGGGTGCGTAGCCAACATGCCAATCGTTTACGATACGACAACGAAACACTACTCTCTCTCTATCGCACTAATATACGCAAACGATTGGTATTTTGGCTAGGCACTAAGCAAGTGTGTGGCCAACATGCCAATCGTTTACGATACGACAACGAAACACTATCTGTCTCTCTATCGCACTAATATACTTTATTTATACCTGCAGTCATTTAGTAACTTCTTCATTTTCCATTGGTGTGAAAGAGACAGAATAAAGAGCAAGGGTTATAGTACACTCTGTAGTCTGTACACTTAGTAGTAGTGTACATAAAAAAAAAAACTACTGTGCATATACAATAAAATAAAGAGTGCCCATATGATATCATATGACACTAAAATTAATGTTGCTTGAAATTATATTGAAAACTATCAAGATTATTCTAGTCTGCATTGAAACGCGCGTCGCGTTGCCGGCGCTCGCGTACCGAGCGCCAACGCCATCTATCGAGCGTTATTTCGTGAAATCGGAGAACGCTCCAAGGATTAAGGGCTCTTAACCCAATTATCAATGCTTTTCAATCACTTACAAACAAAGCTGCCAATGTTACGCGAACTGCCAAGGAATACAATACCCTGCCCGAGTCGGAGACACAGACTGATGAGTACAATCTGGATCTCTAGAGGCTAGAGTCAATAGGTATCTCATAGTTAAGCGTGCTCCACCGTAGATCGCATCATCACTTACCATCAGGTGTGATCATGGTCAAACGCCTGCCTATCCTCCATAAAAAAAGCTGGGTTCGATCACTAGTATATGGGAAAAAGCATCGATAATTGAGTTTATCGTTATACGAACTACCTACCCGTCATTTAATTTCGCCCCCAAATTATTGTCACTATGACAGTCTGCATATTATTGCCAGTATAACAAGATACTTGTCATTGTTGGCCGAACGTTAATAAGAATTGACCAATAACCATTACAAATTGAACCGTAAACCGTATTCAATTTCAATTTATTTATTCATAACGCAAGTTACATGTCAATTTACATTAATTATTTACATCTTATGTCTATTTTTATATATCAACAACAATAAATAATAATAATAAGTATCCCATTTTAATAATCACGTTAATTATTCTGATTAATATATTCATCTAATGAGTAAAATGCCTTATCTACTATATTGTTTAAGCTTACTTATAAATATATCTGATAATTCAGCTGACTTCAAATTATTTGGCAAACGATTATAGATTCTAGGACCTATGTACCACACACATTGTTCAGACTTTTTTAGTCTGTGCCTGTTAAGCCTTGTTCGGACTAGGCTAGTATTTTAGTCTAGTGGCGAGTAATTTAGTAGCTAAACGTGTCTGAACACCAAAAAATTAGTCGAGTGGATTAGTAAGTAATTTAGTCGAGTCAATCCATTTTATTCTATTTTTTTTAGTAGTTTAGTAGCGAGTAGCACCCCCCACCACGCGTCCGTGCTCACTCGGCCGCCGGCTAAACAAGTCCGAACCTGTCGATTTAGTCGAGTTCATTAGTTGACGTGAAAATGTAGAGTACAGAGTACCACTGACTTGTGAGCTTTACTCGACTGTAATGCGAACGATTTTTAGGCAGTAGCGAATAGTTTAGCTACTAAATTACTCGCCACTAGACTAAAATACTAGCCTAGTCCGAACAAGGCTTTAGGGAGAAGATTATTTCCATTTCGGCAGTTAGGACCACGCATTCTAAATTCATTTAGATGTTTACGAAATACTTTTGCCACTTCAAATATGTACAGACGTAACGGACGGTTCCAGTTTACGGTTCAATTTGAAATGGTTAATTGCAAATTGACTATAAGTCCCACGGTAAGCCAAGAAGGCTTGTGTTGTGGGTACTCGGATAACGATATATATAATATATGTACAAATACTTAAATACATAGAAGACACCCATGACTCAGGAACAAATATCTGTGCTTATCACACAAATAAATGCTCTTTCACCAGGCTTTGAACCAGGACCAGCGGCTTCATAGGCACATCTATTTACCCACTAGGCCAGAATGGCTGCCAACATGCTTGGTACAATGCCTCAAGTGTCTATTTTAGAATTAAGCTAGTTATTAACTTACTCTATTACGTAAATAAATATTTGTTTGAAAAATATGCGATACAATTCAATAAATTATTATTATAAGCAATTATTAAATTGCTTATAATAATAACAGCTTGGCACAAGCCTGCGTCATGCATGAGTGGGCTTCCACGATGGCCCAAACCGGTAAACGCGGGTTCGGGACCACACTGACGACGTTTTTCTTCACCGAAAAGCTAGTGGTAAATATTAAATCCGTACATAAGTTCGAAAACTCCTTGGTACAAGTACAGGATTTGAACCCGCGACTTCCATATTGAAAGTCGGACGTCAGATCCACTCGGCCACTTAAATAATAAATAAATATTATAGGACATTATTACACAAATTGGCTAAGTCCCACAGTAAGCTCAATAAGGCTTCTGTTGAGGGTACTTAGACAACGATATATATAATAGGTATATAAATATTTATAAATACTTAAATACATAGAAAACACCAATGACTCAGGAACAAATATCCATGCTCATCACACGAATAAATGCCCTTACCAGGATTTGAACCCGGGACCATCAGCTTCGTAGGCAGGGTCACTACCCACTAGGCCAAACCGGTCGACATAACTTATATCACTTCCTTATCCATTATCATTTATAACTTACTAGTACTCCTACACAAAACAAGAAAACTCGCTAACTTATTTGTAGAACTGTGATACCTATCACATGAATTTATTCATAGACTCAACTCCAAACTTCTGAAACACTATACCTAATAACACAACCTAAAGGTACCCTTCGGATTCAGCAGTATTATCGCAGTGCGACAATACTGCCGATTCTATCGCTCTCACAAATTCGACTTTAAGGGACACACACACACACACACACACGCACGCACGCACGCACGCACGCACGCACGCACGCACGCACGCACGCACGCACGCACGCACGCACGCACGCACGCACGCACGCACGCACGCACGCACGCACGCACGCACGCACGCACGCACGCACCCACGCACGCACACACACACACACACACACACACACACACACACACACACACACACACACACACACACACACACGAGGGATTTAACGTTTTCACGTTTCAGTTTTATCTTGATCTGTTTCTTTTTATTTATACGTTTTGCATGCTTTGTAACCAATGACTCAGGAACAAACAGAAATTGGTTTGTTGCAGAATTTTTAATGTAGCTCTCAATAAAACATTAATTTGATGTTTACGTAACATATCTACTTATAAATGTAGCACAATATTGTTAACATTCTTCAGATAAGGAAGAGCGGTACCTCCTGGCACAAGCTATATTAAAGCTTAAAAGGAGGTTCCAATCACTAACTTTAAGATGATTATTGTGAAAGTAAAATAAACATTTTTGATTTTTTGATTTTTTGATTTTGAAAGGTCCCCAGGAAGTTCCGTTTCATACAAACGTTACGCTCTTATTTTCAAACGACTAGCTATATTGCTCGGAAACTTTGTACTTACAATAGGATAAGGTATATCTAGACTTGTTGACTCTGCGGAGCATACTTGGCATCACATGGAAGGATCGCGTGACAAATGAGTCTGTTCTAAGCGAGGCACAGCTCCATAGTATCACAGCCATACTAAAGAAAAGACGATTGAGGTGGCTTGGGCATGTGTATCGAATGGAACGGACTCGTTTGCCACGTCAAATCCTGCTAGGGGAGGTTGCAGACGCAAAAAGACTGGTTGACCCGTATGGCGTCGTGCTGTTCACGATGGTCAAGCCAAACACGACGCTGCCTGGTTTACCTCTTTAAGAGAGAAACGCACGAGGCGCCACGAGCAGGCCTCCAACCCTCGCCCACCTGGGCAAGCATACACCTGCCGCGTGTGTGGACGTGGGATCCTCTCTCGCATAGGGCTATACAGCCACGAACGCAAGTGTCGTTACCAGGATGCTGCTTAAAACATCTCACACAGATGAAAAGGCCTATTATTAGTTTATGTAGCTTCAAATACCATAGTTAAAAAACTTATTTTTGCTCTATTCCAGTGTTATAAACTGGAGCTATATAAACTAATACTAGATAAACCTCATGTCATTATAAGTGCAAAGTAAATTTATTCAGGGACCATGATTTTATATCCGCAACGCAGGCTTCGTCAGGTGAACACTAACTCACAATCAGCTACAAGCTTCGTCACAATACAATACAACGGTAAAATCTGCAACAGGCTGAAGCGCTGGTGGCCTAGCGGTAAGAGCGTGCGACTTGCAATCCAGAGGTCGCGGGTTCAAACCCCGGCTCGTACCAATGAGTTTTTCGGAATTTATGTACGAAATATTATTTGATATTTACCAGTCGCTTTTCGGTGTAGGAAAACATCGTGAGGAAACCGGACTAATCCCAACAAGGCCTAGTTTATCCTCTGGGTTGGAAGGTCAGATGGCAGTCGCTTTCGTAAAAACTAGTGCCTACGCCACATCTTGGGATTAGTTGTCAAGCGGACCCCAGGCTCCCATGAGCCGTGGCAAAATGCCGGGACAACGCGAGGAAGAAGAAGAGCTCCGTCAAATTAAAGCAAAAGCTTTGTGCAAAGTTTTATTATAATCCAACATGTAGTTTTAAAATGAGAACGGAACTCCATGTATGGGAAGCTGAAATTTGGCCGGGCTTTCTGCGGACTCCAAAGGTCGAAAGGTAACTTTAAGCTGACGTTCAGATATCAACTGTAGCTGTAATAATATTGCAGCTTCTGTCAATTTTCTTTGACAAAAAGAGTGACATTCACCGCCGCATTACTGCCGCGATGTAACGTTCATTCTGTCACTCATTTTGTAATGAAATGTAACAATTGCCAGACGAATAATGATGTCGGTGTAAATTTAATTTAATTTAATTTATTTATTTATTTCAAAAAACAAAAAATTTTTGTCTTTGTTCTACTAAGTGTTAGTAGAACAAAGACAAAAAGAAAAGCGAAAAGTACAGCAACAATAACAAACAATCACCTGGTAGCGGTCATGATACCCTCAAAATGTCGCACAACAGGTGAGTCGTATCGGCCCGCTACCGTAGCCAGGATGGGGTTGGAGCTGGCCCGCACTCTGCAGAGCAACGAGGCAATCCTCTTTCGTATTGTATTTACATCAGTAAATCAATACGATATAATTTACTTCCAACGGTTCGTCAACACAAACATCACGCGGTACGACCGCTCTGCTCGCTAGTCTAACATCGACTGACTGTAACTGTCAGTGACGTCACCATGACGTAAGCGCTCGAGACGTCTATACTATGGAAGGTAGAGGCAAGGAACTAAATCTCCATATACCAAAAAGTGTCCGACAAAAAAAAAGGTGGCGCTACAACACCTAGAATACTTGAGAAAAAAATCTAATCATAGACAGCGCACTTCACTCCGTCAATAACGCCCAGGTTCTTAGCTACTCTAGCGCCACTCTGGAGAGATTTGGAACTATTATTTATAGCTGGCAGCTGGACACTTTTGCAATAATTCTGCCTTGCCTCTATCTTCCATAGTCTATACACTGCAGGCGGATAAAGGAATTTGACAGATACGCCACAACAGTAATTCAAATGCCGTTGCAATCAACAGTAAGCCATAATAAAAAAAAAAAAAAAACAAATGCCGTTGACATCCGAACGCCACATTTATTCTATATAGAAAAGTCCCAACAGTTACGATCTTATACAAAAAAGCGCGGACTAAGTTAATAATAAGTTATAGAAAACTTTTCGACCAAAAATGTTATTCCAGAAACTTTGATTAGCGAAGAGTCGAATAGCCAGGTGGTCTTCTTCCTTTTCCACAGCTCATGGGAGCCTAGGATCCACTTGACAAGTAATCCCCAGAATTGGTACTAGTTTTTACGAAATGACGGCAGTCAACTGACCTTCCAACCCAGAGGATAAACTACGCCTTATTCGGATTAGTCCGGTTTCCTCACGATGTTTTCCTTCACCGAAAAGCGATTGGTAAATATCAAATGATATTTCGTAAGTAATAATAATAATAATTCACCCTATATACGTCCCACTGCTGGGCACAGGCCTCCTCTCATGTGCAAGAGGGCTCGGGCTATAGTCCCCACGCTAGCCCAATGCGGATTGGGGACTTCACATACACCTTTGAATTTCTTCGCAGATGTGTGCAGGTTTCCTCACGATGTTTTCCTTCACCGAAAAGCTAGTAGTAAATATCAAATGATATTTCGTAAGTAAGTTCCGGAAAACCCATTGCACGACATCGTACGAGCCGGGGTTTGAACCCGCGACCTCCGGATTGAAAGTCGCATGCTCTTACCGCTAGGCCACCACCGCTTTTTTTTTCGCGATGAGCGAAAAGTCTAATGCTCAACAATTTTGAGCTAATATTATAACTGGATTAACCAGAACTTTATTTTGAAGAAGAAAGAGGAACATTGATTGACACACAAAAAAGAAATGGTAAAAGCTGGTTTATTTAGGTTTAACTTCCAACTTTCATGAACGCGAACGCTTAAAGAACTTGAAATTGTAACCTAAATAAACCGATTTATTCGACGAGCGACGATTCGGCCGGCCGGCCTTGTAGTGTGCCGCGTACACACCGACATAGGAAGAAACCGGTTTTTATTGTTCTAAACCGGTTAACCTGACAAGAACTTTATAGAAATGTTTTCCTAAAAACGGTTTAAAAATACCGGTTTTACAAATGAAACCGAAATTAAAAGGTTTTGCTCCTAGTACATTAAAACGCAGTTTGTAAATTAAACCGGTTTCCGAGCTTTGGCTGTGCAGTAATACTGGAACAGTTGCCACTGCCACTGCGACTGCAGCAGCAATACTATGCGAGCGAGACGCATGGACTTACAAAAGCAAAATGACATCATTTTGATGTCCAAAAAGTAAGTTTGAATTGGCCTCTTGGTCTCAGTGACAGCTCTCCTGATACGACTCAATAAGCAATTGGAACAAACTTTCAGGAACTTTTCGGCGACCGCGCCAGACAGGTCAACGACCCCTATTCTATTTGTCAAACAGTTTCATAACTACATAATCGGTTCCACCAAATATTGGACGAATCCTCATTTAAGCTCGCCAAGCGAAAACGCACTTAAAATTAATGTCTTAGAACTCAATTTCGCAAAATCTGCTGATAAAATGAATCAAACGAGAATTTTGAATTTAGGTTAATCGATTTTGAGACTTAGATGGTGCGAGTAAGGTGTAGTATTGTTTGGTATTATAAACTAGGGTTTTCACTAGTCGGACGGTTTCAATAAAAGTAGTGCATCTTGAAGACGTAGCGGATCGCTGAGGACGTCAGTTGCGCGCCTTATTGAATACAGACAGAGTTAGGGTTGCCGATGTTAAGATTTTTTTTTAATAAATTTTGACGAAAGATTAATAAGAGTTTAGAGCGAAAAAAGATTTTGACCTTGGTTCGAAATGTTCCTAGCTCTTATTAATAATTAAAAAAACGGACATAAATTAACGACCCCTTCGTTAGCATACCTGTGGTTGATATACATCAAATTGTGTCATAATATTTTAGTAATGTGAATCATTTACCCCCTTATTCATAAACGTCTACTAAAGTTTATAATTGTTTGTCCCTTTCCATCATACCAATACGTTGGAAAGGGACAAACGATTATTAGCGGTGTTTGTATGAAAAGGCGATTTCGTCTGCTTTTATCTTCAATTAATTATAAGCGTAACATTGAAATAACTAAATACTATGTTTCCATCTATTTAGTTGGCAACTATCAAAGGTTAGCTTATAGATGGCGCCAGCAAAGGCTTTACGTGTCTTTAGTTTTTTTCTATGATATTTTGCTTAAAGGGCCAGCCGGCCTAGCCAAGGTGACAATCGTTATCACTACGTCAATGAAACGCTTTGTGTCTCTTTATCACTCTTCCATATTAGTGCGAAAGTGACAGTTGTGTTTTGATCGCTACGGAGAGTAAGCGATTTGCATGTTGGCTACGCGGCCATCTTAGCTTAGCATCCAGGTCATAAAAAAAAACAACAAGTTTTTAAGTTCGTAGGATTGACGGATAAAACAAATATTTGCGCCATCTACAATTTTTTTCGACCCGCCAACCTAATTAAAGCCACACGCTTAGTGTACCTATGTACGAGATAGGTACGGTATATACGGGACATTTTTAAATACGAGTTGAATTTTTAGATTATACTAAAAAAACATGCAATGGCACAAACCCAGAAATCTAGAAAAACGTTGAAAAAACCTATATGTAAAATCATAAGCGATACCAAAAAAAATTATCTCATTTTGGCGGTCATAACAAGTAATCGCTTACCATCAGGTGATCCGTCTGCTCGTTTGCCTCTTGTATAAAAATTAAACATAACACAAAGTCTTTAATCATATCTAAAGATAAGTGCTCACCCGAATTAGATGAATAGAAACGCTCTAGAAGGAGTTTCTTACGGTAGATGTCGCTAGTGTACCTTTCTAAAGGCCAATATGGTGAAAATATTTGCTGTCCATGGGCGAGATCTTGGTAGCTCAGATGGCAGTTTATAGAGCAATGGGCTTTAGATCCTGTGTCGGGAGTTCAATCCGACAATATTTTTTTATTAGATATAAGATATTAATATATTGTTTTCTTTTCTCTGAACTCCCCATGCATCGGCACACAAACCTCCTCAAGGTTTTGCCTACGATGGGTCTTGTATTAAATTCTAGACTGTAGCTTGTTTGTTTATTCAATAAATTAAAGAAAAAAAAGTACGTAAGTCTCACCCAATGCAGTAAATTTCTCCACTTTTAAATTTATTCTAAGTAAGTAAATATTTTTTATTGCACCAACAATTATACATTTTACATACATGTAAAACTACAAATGAATTTTAAAGGAAAATAGAACCAGGTAACAACAGGCGGTCTTATCGCTAAGGTCTAAGCTTAGATGAAAAAGATTTTCATTTAATTTTTTTACGTATTGTATTTGTTTGTATGTTAAAATCAAACTTACCTGCTCGTATATCATTTATCGAAAACAGATTACCCCCAAAACACATTTCTAATCTTGTCCACGTTTCACATGCTGAAAATAAATTGCAATAATCCTGTGATCAAATACATAATGCTATGCGCATTTATATGAACTGATTTAGACCAATACCAAATATACGGTGAGTGTATTTGCTTTGAAATAACAAAATAAACATCCAATCATCATCGATCAACTTTCATTGGCCAAAAATGATAACGGTCAATCTTTAAATTAGGAAAAATTGGAACGTCAAGTTTATTGCTTATATTTGTCATTTGAATCACCATTTTTGATATTACTTTTTCTGGAATTGGAATGAAAAGTTTTTGGTGTTATGCACAGGGCATTATAATATAAATACTAATACTAATTCGTAGGCGGGTGAATAAAATTTTAGACCAACACTAATCTATCATCAAACTTTAATCGAAAACTTCGCTTATAAATAGTGCATTTTTTTATAACTTTTTGTATAATTTTATGTCATAAGTTAACACAAGGGATTTTCTCTCTGATAGAAATAAAATTTAGGCAAATTAAATAACAAAGGTCATTTCTTGGCAACTCAAGAGTCATTAACGCCAGACGTGAAAAGTGTCGTTCTAAAAGTTAATTTGTCCAGACATCGAATTCATTAATCGAATTTAAATACAAATGTTTGTTTCCATTTTACCCTTTAACGATTTGAAGGATAAAAATGTTATTAAGCACCATTTGAACCATTTTTCCATCTATATTTGTTCAGTATATTTGATTGGGTAATAACTCATTTCATATCATAGATCTAAAATACATAAGATCGCCTGTCAAATTTAAAACGTGCGAACGAAAAAATTTATAAAAAAAATAACAGAGTTTCCTAAAACTAAGCAAGAAAATAACAAGCAGTCTGACAAAAGGGGTGATCTCACTTCACCCCCAATTACTATTACATCTATTAATAAGATTAGCGGCTGTCCAAATTACGGGTGTAAAAAAGGAAATCTTATATAAAATACTAGGTACTTACTTTGTTATTTATATTTTTTTAAATTACTCACACAATATCACGTGATTGATAATATTAGTATTAGATTATAATTACACTAACTATATATACCTTTAAAAGCTAAAACTCGTTCTGAGCCATGCCGCGTCCAAAGATCCCCATCACACTAGCAGCGTTACCCCGCTGTATGGCGATGGAGACATGTTGGACAAGCCATGACTCAGAACGGGGGTCATTTCCTTTCTCCCTGAGTCGCTTGTCAAGCTCTCGGAAGAGCTCACGCGCCTCCCGCCCCCATGGCCCGGCTGTCTCGACGGCGACGGGCACCAAGTCGTCGTGGCTTTCAAGGCAGAGTATTTCAGGCGCTTACTTTAGGCGGCAGTCTCTGCCGCTGAGCCTGCCGACTTAGCACTGTGTCCTACATGATGTACTCAGTACTCACACAGGTTGCATCCCATATAAGACACCGCCCTCTCTGCCAGGGAACCAGCGTCAGCCCGTCAGGTCGTTTGCCGTCTTTTTTTATTTATATTGCTTACAAAAAATTTACTTGTAAAAGTGCCCCTGTGGCCTATTTGCTGAATAAATGTCTGATTGATTGATGCGTGATTGTAATTTGCTTTTATAACGGCATATTCCAGGATATAATCGCCCACCTTATTTTCTCTTGTATACCGTTTTTCGTATTTTTCAATCCTTACTGTGGGTAGGTTCTTATTATTCTTTATATGCATGTGGGTAAGGAGATAAATAAAGGAGTTAGTCTTGATCCGAGCACGTAGTTTTATTAACGCATTCCAATACGTTTACATGGCGCAGCCGATTTAAAAGAACCTTTAGGTATCTAAATATTCTTTGTGATATTCTAATGATAGTGAATAATAGAAATATAAATAAAAAAAGAGACTTTGGAATGGAATCTATCTTGCCGCCGCCGCCGCCTTTTATTTTCGATAATAACCTTGAAAATGTGACCTCTGGTAATTAGTCTGTAGAATGGACTATGTGGAAGAAAGCGTTTAATATTTACTTCGACGCGTGTGAGTTATCTAAAAAGGAAGAAAAGGTGCAAATTAATATTTTGCTGCATGTTATTGGAGAGCGGGCCCGTGAAGTGTACCAACAGTTTGAATCGGAATGCACGACTTTGAAGAGTTTGATTGCGCGGTTTGATAAGTTCTTTTTGCCGAAGAAAAATTTAACTATAGAACGGCACAGGTTTTTTACACGTTGTCAGCATGATGGTGAGTCTATCGAGCAGTATGCTTTTGAGCTCAGGAAGCTGGCTGCCACTTGTGAGTTTGGCACACTAATGCAGGATTTGATAAAAGATAGGCTGATTTGCGGCATAAAAGAGGACGCACTTCGGGAACGATTGTTACGTGAGCCGGATCTGACGTTGAGTAAATCTTTGGATATTTGTAATTTGGCCCAGATGTCTAAGATGCAAGCGGGGGCTATAAAGCAAGAGGCTGTGGAACATAAAGCGTATGTTGTAGAAAATAATCCCAAGCATAATACGGAGTATAATTGGATTAGTGAAGGTGGTCAACAGAATCAAATTTGGGGGGTAAGTCACCGAGGAGCGCCGGCGCATCGTGAAACGGCGAGGAGTCGGGGGCGCGGTGGCCGTTATCAGACCCCCGCCCGCTACCCCGTGACCCCGCGCCCGGGTCTTGCTCGGCGAAATCAACTGTTTAATCGACAAGTGCGTGATGTCAATAGTGCTAACAACAGCAGTGCTAATTTATCGTGTTCGCGATGTGGTTTGCCTCATGGCAGTTCAAGGTGTCCTGCCATCGGCAGAAGGTGTTTAAAGTGTAACAGTTATGATCATTTTTCGCGTATGTGCAATGTATACGAGGTGCGAGCTGAGGAAAACAATGATCAGGTAAAAAACTGCTGTACTAGTTCGAGTGATTGGTGGGTCGATTTGTTGTTCGAAAAGGGAAAGATTAAATTTAAGTTGGACACTGGGGCCGATGTAAATATAATACCACTTCGTTTCTTAAATCAAATTTGGTATGAATAAAAACGATTTAAGCTCAACAGGTGATATATTGAGCGCTTACTCTGGCGGTGCTCTCATCGTAGTAGGAAAATGTAGCTTAAAAACAAAATACAAGGAACGTACGTATATTTTAGACTTTACTGTTGTGGACACTACTTCACAGCCGATATTGGGTAGGGATTCGTGTGCGGAGCTAGGCATAATAAAGTTGGTTTTAGATATTGAAAGTAATACCGGTACTGACATACAAAGGCATGTGTATAGGGAATATTCGGATGTGTTTGAAGGAGTTGGGTGTATGCCGGGAGTGTATAAGATTGAATTAAACAAAAATGTTAGGCCAGTGGTACACGCACCGCCAAAATTGCCGGTAGCTTTGAAAGATAGTGTTAAAAATAAGTTGGATGAGATGGTTGGTGATGGGATTATTGCGAAAGTTGAGGGGCCTACGGATTGGGTCAATAGCATGACCGTTGTGAGGAAGGCTAACGGTGACATAAGGCTATGTTTGGATCCAAGAGACTTGAATCAGGCGATTAGGCGTGAGCATTTTAAATTGCCAACGTTGGATGAAATGTCTGTCAATTTAGGAGGTTCCAAATATTTTAGCACCCTTGATGCCAAGCAAGGATTTTGGCAGCTTCGACTTCACGAGGATAGTACCGATTTAGTTACCTTTAATACGAGTTTTGGAAGGTATAAATTTTTGCGTTTGCCGTTTGGAATAACTTCGGCGTCAGAAGTATTCCACAAAAAAATGTACGAACAGTTTGATGATATGGAAGGTGTTTGTTTATTTATTGATGACCTACTCATTTACGGTCGCACGAAAGAGGAGCACGATGCTAGGTTGAAACGAGTATTAGATCGCTGTCGTGAGATTAATTTAAAATTAAATAAAAGCAAGTGTAAGTTTGGCCTATCGGAAATAAAATATTTGGGACATAAGATTACCCCGAATGGCATTTATCCCGACGACTCCTACACGTCGGCAATAAAAAATATGCCTTGCCCAAAAAACACAAAGGACCTTGAACGATTTTTAGGAATGGTCAATTATGTAGGTAATTTTATACCCAATCTGTCCGACAAGAATCATGAAGTCCGAAAAAGATATCGAATGGCATTGGTCGGAGTCGCATGATAAAGCTTTTAATATGTTAAAACAGTGTTTGACGAGTGTACCGGTTTTACAGTATTACAGTTTAAAAAAGCTCGTAGTGATTTCTGTTGACGCTTGTAAGAATGGGCTAGGTGCTTGTTTACTACAAGATAATTTGCCCGTATGTTATGCCTCGAGATCTTTAACGAAGGCTGAACAAGCGTATGCGCAGATAGAAAAAGAACTCCTCGCATGCGTATACGCCTGTGAAAAATTTTATACTTACATTTATGGTCGAAGTGATGTCACGGTTGAAACCGACCATAAACCATTGGTAAGTATTATTTGTAAACCGATCGCCTCTGCTCCAGCCAGGTTGCAAAGGATGCTCCTGCGTTTGCAACCCTACAACTTTAAACTTGTATACAAACCAGGCAAGTATATGTATATGGCGGACACTCTCTCTCGTGCGGTGGATCCGGCGAGTACTCCAAATGTGGTGCCGCGCGACCAGCTGGACGCGCGCGCACAGGTGTGCGCCGTGCTGCTTAGCAACCCGCTCGTCGACTCGCACTTTGTACGTATACAAAAGTTGACCCAGGACGACGGTGAGCTTCAGGCGCTAATAAAATATATTACAGAAGGCTGGCCGGAGCATAAGCAGGATGTCGATGACCAGGTGAAACCCTACTGGGGTTATCGTGATGAATTGACGGTCGCGCATGGTATGGCATGGAAGGGTGATCTGATTATTATTCCAGTAGCTATGCGGAAGGAAATGTTAAGGCGGGTGCATATTGGGCATTTAGGGTTAGAGAAATGCAAATTAAAAGTGCGTGAATCCATATTTTGGCCAAATGTAAGTAGTCAGTTAGAGGATTTTATTAAAAACTGTCAAGCATGTCTTACTTTTAAAAACCAGAATGGAAGGGAATCATTGATACCACATGAGATACCGGACAGGGCATGGTCAAAGGTTGGGGTAGACGTGTTCCACTTTAAGGAGAAAAAATATTTATTGATAGTAGATTATTTTAGTAAGTTCTTGGAAGTTCTAGAGTTAAATTGTTTACAGTCTGGTCATATTATTGAGCAGTTAAAAATTGTTTTTAGTCATCAGGGTATACCTGACATTGTGATGTCAGATAATGGCCCCGAATTTTCCTCAAGTCAATTCAAACTATTCTCTCAGCAGTGGTGTTTTGAACATATTACTTCTTCTCCATGTTATGCCCAATCCAATGGACAAGTCGAACGGAGCGTCCAAACGGTGAAAAATATACTTAAAAAAACTAGTGTGGAAAAAACCGACTTCAGGCAAGCACTGTTAGAATATTTAACCACTCCCATCACTAATCAGCTAGCATCTCCATCAGAGTTATTGAATAATAGAAAGTTTCGTGGAATCGTACCGTATGCACCCCAACTTCTTCATCCTAAAATCCAAATTAATGTCACGGCAGAGTTAGAAAAGAGACAAAATAAACAAAAACAGCAGTACGACAAGTCGGCCCGTGATTTAAAGCAATTGATGCCCGGTCAAAAAGTTAAGGTTAGAGTAGATAAGAAATGGGTTAGTGGCACAATTTTGCATGTTAGAGGTATCCGATCATATTTAATTCAATTGATGCAGGGTGGTACGTTGGTAAGAAACAGGCGTCATCTTATATTAGATTCGGAATATCGCCCGGAGTTACCTGTGTGTCCCCGACCTTATGACGATATCACAATGTCGAGTGATAATGATAACGCTAGGGCGCATGCGCCCGCCCCGCTACCTCAGTCGCACGCGCAGCGTGCACTTATCGACACGACCCCAGTGTCCGAACATGCTCCAAATAATAATTATTATGTCACTCGTTCTGGCAGGGTGGTGATTCCTCCTGATTGGTATTAATTAGCAGCCGGGTCGAATAGTATGTGCAGTTTCGAAGATGGATTTTTATATATAACTAAACAATTTAATAGGTACCTATAAACATGAATCAATAAGGTTCAACTTGCATTGACATTTCATCATTGTTTTTATACTCGTACAGCACACAATATTAAAACCATTTAATACAGATAACGGATTTATTTGTGTAAAGCAAACCCGTATTAAGTAGTTAAGTACATAATATAGGTATTTTTAAATAGTGTGTAGCCGTTATAATGAAATGTTGGCATTGTTTACCTACCTACCTGTAACTGTCGCAGATCACAAAACACATTCATGATTATGAATGTGTTTTAATAAAATAAAATAAAAATTATGAAATGTTTGTTGTAAATTTTCTTTTATTTCCTGGTGAAATGAAATTAGTTTCAATTACATAATGTGTTGCATGATGTTTCATTAGTCATTGTTATCAAATTAAGGATGAAAATAAGCATCTATTTCCGATGCCTGCATTTAAATATTAATGAATGAATGTTATTGATAAGTATATAATCTTTATATAATAAGTATGAAAAATTTAATAAATGATATGTCGTTTTGTATTCTGCCTACCTATATTGTTTAATAGTTTTGAATGATTATTTACTATGTAATAATATATCTTTATGAAATTATTAACAATCTATTACACTAGAAAAGAAAAAATATATATATTATATGTATATATATTTTAACTTGTTCTAGCGATGACATTGAATTTCTTTCAACCTATTACCTAAAAGAACCTACCATAAAAAATGATAATGTAATTATAACAAATTTTTATTGCTAGGTTTTAAATATAATAGTGATTAAAATATTACTATTCTTTGAATGCCTGATTTCTTTTATCTTTAATACCATCACTGTAATTTTGGGAAATATATATTGTAAACATTAGCGAAATAATTTTTTTTTTTTTTATTTGTGAAAAAGAAAAATGTGTAAGCACTTACCTACTTATATTTGTTCTTGTGAATAAATTGCTTAAATGATAATTTGAACTAAATACAGAAATTGTAAAATGAAAAGTATAAAAGGGGGTTGTGGGTAGGTTCTTATTATTCTTTATATGCATGTGGGTAAGGAGATAAATAAAGGAGTTAGTCTTGATCCGAGCACGTAGTTTTATTAACGCATTCCAATACGTTTACACTTACGTTTTGATACATTCAAGTGAACAGCTTTAGATGCTATATAAATTTAAATTCTTACTTTATTATTTTCTAAGCTAGTGCCAACCCTATTCCCAGAGGTTTTACGAGTATCGTTTTTATGCTGATTGTGTTATGGAAAACACACTCGTTGAACGAAATTCGCCAGGGACAGACGAATGTAATACCTCGAAATATTTGCTGACCATTTGTGAACCTTACTAGAAGGGGATAAGGACTACAATGGTTAAATAAAAGTTGCTAGTAAGTTCATTGACAGATAAGATCTTAGTACGGCTACCATTGGTATTTGACATTACCGTTCGGGGTCTTCTACACGATGGCCCATCGTACGCCAGTCTAAGGGACGCAGCTATGCAGTGGAATGAGATAGCAATATCACTTGCTCCCTCTTACGCATAAATGCGTCCCTTGGACTGGCCTACGCTGGGTCATCGTGTAGAGGAGCCATTAGACTGCGTGAACGCGATCGCCTTCCCTCTCTATCGCACCAATCCATCAGTGGGAGCGAGATGGACTGCGATTGAGCTTACGCAGATCAAGTAAACGTCAACTCGTGGTATGGCTACAGCTTTTTTGCGAATGTAGATTTGGGAAATATCAAATAACAGCGAATTCAAGCAAATTCAATTTGTCACTCAATACCTACGGCAAGTGCAAAGTAATGTGAATTTGAGATATTTCTTTCATCACAATTGCTCGAAAAAGATCTTATTTCATGCAAGTATACTGGAGGATGCGGTATTATTCCCGTGAGAGTTATAGATTGTGAGAAAAAAGCTATTCCACTTAATTGTGTCTCTAATCCACTTAATAAAGAACGTATAAATGAATTTTACTTTTAAAATACTGACGTTTATAATTTATTTTAATTAAACAAATTAATCTTAAAAAATATTTAATTTGATCAATTTCATAGCCGTTTAGATAATTTTACAGAATTTTCAATCGTGGCTGAATGCCGGATAGGAAGGCGAAGTCGAACCTGTCAAAAAATGACAAATGGCGGACGAATGTTTGATATGTCACCGTATTTAAGAAATTCAGTTCTGTCTTCGCAAGTGTGATGAAAAACATTGTGTGTAACTCCGGGGGTAAAAATATTGCAAACTTGGGTCTTTCATTCCCTCCAGCCTGCGGAGGCCCTCGGTTCCGAAATTTCACTAACCCCCCTTGATGTACTATGGTTTTCCCCTAACTTCTTGGCTTTACGCTTTTCTTTACTTTCTAAACCACATTACGTCATTGCATTTGACCTTCCATAGATATTTAATTAAGCTAGAAAAACTAGAACGCGTTATATAAATGAAGCCAGCTCTTAAGGGATTCATAGCTTCACGGTCAAACAAAATTAAACTTTATTCCGCTCATCATAAACAGCATAATTTAACCGGGAATGTTGGTAGTTACGACTTTCAGTAACTTGTGGAATTTGTTCTGATATTAAAGTACCCTAGTGCAACTGTGCTCATACCAAAAAGCGAATTTTAGTTGCAAACTGTGCGGTTGTGAGTATCCCGCCTGGTTTAGCTTGAAACTGGCCTTTGTGGATACTTTGAAGGTTTATTTCATTGTGAAATTCTGAAATTATGGTTAGTAAAGTTTCTGCAATATGCAACAAGCGTTAAGGGCTCTAATAATAATTTAGTAAAGCATAGCTTTAGCATAGTTTAAAGTTGCAAACGTTTTCAGAAATAGTAATGTGCTTGGAGTTTTCGTCGACTAGCGGCCCGATTAGAATACGGAAGGTGGAGATAAGGAACGAAATCTCCATGTACCAAAAAGTGTCATCAAAAAACAATAGGTGGCGCCTACTACTACTAAACAATACCTAGAGTACTTCAACAAAAAAATCAAATCATAGACAGCGCAATTCACTCCGTCAATAACGCCTTAGCTACTCTAGCGCTACTGTGGAGAGATTTGGAACTACTATTTATAGCTGACAGCTGGACACTTTTGCAACAGTTCTACCATAAGAGATGCCACTCCTCTTAATTGCACACTCCATAGATTAGAAATGTAGGATACGTCAAATATTACATACGTCTAGATACGACATTCAAATAAAACAGCACTTTTGACACTGACAGATCTGATCCATATCGTATAGAATTTTTATTTTGACTTTTCCAGGCTGCACCAATCTACTCGTAAAAGGTTTTCCCAATAAAATCCAAATATATTCCAATTAATCCAGCTTTCATGATTCATTTGACGACAAGTAACATATCCTGAAAGTGTAATCTAATTTGAACCTTAAATCGGAATGCTAAAGGTGAAATTCTAGTGGCGCGTATGTGGTCGATAAATCGTACTATGCCTGGAAAAGGGTTAAAATTAGAATCAGACACACACAACCATCACACGCAGTACACACCACACACACAGTATACAGTAGTAACCTTGACAAATAATGTTCCAAGGAACTGCACAACCTTATTCCTCCGTTCCCATTTCACCATCGGACTACCAGACAATCAGCACTCCGGCATCGGTTCATGGTAGGTATTCCAAAAATACGCACGAAGCGTTTCGCTTCAACATTCCTTATGCGAACTGCCAAGGATTCGAATGCCCTGCCCGAGTCTGTGTTTCGGCATGAGTACAATCTGAATCTCTTCAAGGCTAGAGTAAATAGGTATCTCATAGGTAAGCGTGCTCCACCGTAGACCGCATCATCACTTGACTCAGGTGAGATCGTGGTCAAACGCCTGCCTATCTCCATAAAAAAACAAAGACATTAGTTTCAAAAACAGAAGTATCATTATCCCATTAAAAATATTGCCAAGTCTACTGAGACAAAATCGGCTTTGGTAAAATCGGGCCAAGTTTCATAAAGTTTAATGAGAGATTCACTCGTGCGGTACTTATTCAATAGCTTTGACATCGAAGAAAACGTATTAGGAACTTGAACTTTTTTGTTGGTAAGGCAATTTATTTCCTAACTTTATATCATTTGAGTGTGTACAAGTATAGGCAATATTCAGATACGTATATGTGGTAGCGTAGCAGTATACTGTCGAGTTCATAAATATGTAAACATTTCTTCACCTTAATCTATGGCAATAAGACGATAAAATGTTTACATATTTATGAATTCGACTGTACAAGTACAAATTCAATTCAAGTTTTGAACTCTTAAAGGTTCCAAATTCAAAATCGCAAATGGCTTTTCTTATTTATTTATTTAAACTTTATTGCACAAAAGAAAACTTATCGTACATAAGGCGTACTTAATGCCGAAAGGCATTCTCTACCAGTCAACCTTAAGGTAAAGCAGAGAGATTGTGGGCGGTGCTATTAGCTATTACTAGGTACTATTAACAAAATAACTGTTAACGCCTCGTCTTTGTTCGGGCATCTTCGGGAGCCGTCGCCGACGCAATGCATGGTGCGGGGCGCGGAGAAGTGGGGCCGGCAGCGGCATTCTCTCTGCAATCTTGCGACGGACGGTTGTGCCCGTCCGCTTACAATCAGTGATAACTTAACATCTACGTATCACAAAAGTTAATCATTATACGTGCATGTATTGGACTACGAGTGTCATTTAACTCACCTCATCCACGACCCAAAGAGCTTCTCGTCCATCGCTACATGCGTGGACAATAACACAAAAGCTTACCTAAGATTCAACATACATAAGCAACAAAATACATATATACATAATACAAATACAAATATTACATACAATATATATATACAAATATAAATTATATAAACTAAATAATAAAACGACCACCGGTCTGGCCTAGTGGGTAGTGACACTAGTGACCCTGCCTACGACGCCGGTGGTCCCGGGTTCAAATCCTGGTAAGGGCATTTATTCGTGTGATGAGCATGGATATTTGTTCCTGAGTCATGGGTGTTTTCTATGTATTTAAGTATTTATAAATGTTTATATATTATATATATCGTTGTCTAAGTACCCTCAACACAAGCCTTATTGAGCTTACTGTGGGACTTAGTCAATTTGTGTAATAATGTCCATTAATATTTATTTATTCATTTATAAAAACTAGGAATCCTTCATACTACTACGGTCTTATGAGCTTATAAAGAGTTAGCTCTAGATTCTGTTACTAAACTGAAATAGATATTAAAGCTACCTACACTATTGAACAGACAGTAAACATTGTCTCAAGTGACAAACAGTCTGGACACCCTACGCCATTTGTCCCGTCCAGAGACAGGAACAAATGACGCGTGGTCACTCCACTGTAACATATCTCGGAAATGTGAATGAAACTCTTGTCGTCGTTTATCGGTTTCCGACTGTCTCGCGGAACACGAGAATGTGGTCACATTGGCTAGGGTGGCCAAGCGTAATTTGTCGTTGTCTGGGTCTCAACATTTAGAACATAGATAGAGGGTGCCTAGGCAACGTGTCAATCGTTTACGCTCCGCAGCGTAGTTATCTCTCTCTATCACTCTTCCGTATTAGTGCGACAGAGACAGTTTCGTTTTGTTCGCTACTAAAATGAGTATACAGAATGATTCACGAGACGTGAGCAGGACTAAACCTACAGGAACCAGTAAATAAAGAATTATTCACCATCGGATTTACTGAAATAAATATACTAGGTACAGTGATTGTCATTAAGATTAACTGTTTTATACAATCTCATTTTTTTTTGAAAAACAGTAAAATACAAAACAGTAACGTTAACTGTTTGAACATTTCTAAGTGTTGAAAAAAAAAGATAAAAATAAACGAACAGTCACTACATTTTAGCTACTCAAAAAAAAGTACGCGCCTAAAGAAGTTTTCAATCCAAATTTTATTTTTCAAAAAAAAAAAAAAACATTAGTCTCACTAATACTGGTGCGAAACAGTACCGGTTAATCCTGCTCAAGTTTTCTGAATCATCCTCTATGTCGGTGCTGAGTGATCATTATCGGATACCGTGTGAAATGGTATAGTATATCAAAGATAAGACTGGTGGGTAGGATTTTAAAGATACCTTAGAAAAATTCTCAAGAGGTCTTTTGACTATATATTCAAGTAGATTTTATCTTACTTGCCAGTTAGTATGTATATATCTACACGGTGTTTTTTAGGGTTCCGTAGTCAACTAGGAACTCTTATAGTTTCGCCATGTCCGTCTGTCTGTCTGTCTGTCTGTCCGAGGGTTTGCTCCGTGGTCGTTAATGCTAAAAAGATGAAATTTGGCATGGATATATAAATCAACAAAGCCGACGAAGCCGTACAATAAAATCTATGTTTTTTTTTTAGGGTACCTCCCCTACACGTAAAGTGGGGGTGTTTTTTTTTGCTTCTACCCTACTGTGTGGGGTATCGTTGGAAAGGTCTTTCAAAAGTATTTGGGGTCTTCAAAAACATTTTTTGATAAAGTGAATATATTCGGAAATAATCGCTCCGAAAGAAAAAAAAAGTGTCCCCCTGTCACATAGCGCCATCTAGTGGTGTTAGCGTAACTTCGTTGATTCTTTTTTATTTCTCTTAGTGTTATATTTTTTTAGAAATATGAAACATGATTTAATTTAATTAGTTTAGTTACAAATATAAATAGTTGTATTTCAGCATTTTTTTCTGGATATTGTGTCGTTAGGTAATGAAACCTACATGTTTTAAAAGGTAGCACAATTTGACTGACAACACACAGTTCTGGCTGAAAAGAGCACTAAATTTGAAATGTAGGGGAAAAAAAGAAGGAGAAGAAAAGACGGCATTGGTTTGTGTCAGAATACTGATTGTTACAAAAATTAAAATAGATATTTATAAAACTCAGCGTGGAAATTTATTGTCGCCATACGAGTATATAGTTCCGGAGATTCAGATTTTGGTTTCTGGGTAAGCAATTCCCACAAAGTGTTTTCATTGCAAAACAGCTTAATCCAAATTCGGAAGACTAAGTAATTTATTCTTTCCAGATTTTAATAGGTCGAGGCAAATGTTGCTTTCCTTTGCCAAGTTGCTGAGGAAAGAGGAGCGTGCCCTTGAGCGTGGCAGGCTGATGTAAGAGACGGGTCTTCTCTTCATCCGGTTCGGGACGCCTTCACGGCCATTGTTACCAGTTCCAACCCAAATGCTAATTTTGACTGCAGCAGACTTTTTCTGTCGTCTGTCTTGTTCGTCAGGCGGAATGCAGAGGAGATAATTCGGAGGAATAATCATCGTCTGTGGCAGCAGGTATGTGTTGGCCCTTTGAAAACCTTTGAAAACCTTAGGAAATCCTTAGGAAATCCTTTGGAAACCCTTAGAAAACCCTTAGGTAGCCCTTAAGAAGCTCATAGTTTACTTGTAGAACAAGTTTTGTCATTGTCATAGATCGGTAACCTTTTGCTTTTGTCACATTTATAATGAATAATTTTAATATCATAATCAAGGTTTACTGAGGTCTGATGGACAGTGTTGCTTGCTAAATTTAATGCTTAGGTGTAACTTTTCATATAATAATTACCAGAATAAAATTTAATTAAACAACTAGTTTGTTGGTGATTTATCCTATAATGTAAGAATACAGATATGAATGAACCAACAGCTCTACCGTTAGCAGTCTGAGCTAGAAGTTGAATTTTTAGGGTATGTAGGAGTTTTGAAAGAAGAAATAAAACGACTATCAAGTGAACTCTTGTGTTTTCTTTCCTTTAGTACATCCCTAGGTATTATGTAACCAGCCGGGTACATTTCATAGATTTACAGGTTACACCCCCCCTCTAACTTTTGAACCATAGGTCCAAAAAATATGAAAAAAATCGTGGAAATAGAGCTTAAGAAAGACATTAAACGAAAACTCTAGCGGAAATGATCAGTTTAGCTGTTTTTGAGTTATCGCAAAAAGTTTTCCCTTCATAGTAAAAAGAAGTACAATACGTATATATTTTATCTTTAGACATGCAAAGTCTCCTATTGCAAGTAAGTCTATTACTTTGATTAGGTACTGATTATGCAAATTTTTGTTTAACTCGGGTGAAAGGTACCGTTTCATCCCATGGTTAACAATCTACTATACTTTAAGCTTCAGTTTAGCTTATTGTGACGGAAGAGTAACTACGGAACCCTACAGTGAGCATGGCCCGACATGCTCTTGGCCGGTTTTTTTTTAAACTTCGGGGAAGGCTAAGTAGGTACTTTATTATTTATTTATTTTTTATTATGACAACAAACAGTGAGTACATCTAAAGATACAATGGATGGATTACAGATAAGATGTCCCCATCTGCCTCCGCCGGGCACAGATGGGAATAGGCGCTACACACAAATCATTCCCATCTGTGCCAACTTCTTGTATGCCGAATTTTATAGATTAGATATAGACTAGCTTAGATAATAGATATAGGTAGATTTATTATAAACAGCTTAGGAAAAAAAAATCAATATTACGAATCGAACCGTAAATTCTGTGGCCCTAGTGAAAAAGGGTACAAGTCTCTGGCAGTTTAGGTGTATAAGGGCATAAGTGTTACGTGAAACTTACACCCCTTTACACCTGCGCTGCCAGAGACTTGTACCCTTTTTCACTAGGGCCACAGAATTGTAACCGTCCGTTACAATTCTACCTATAAGTCTTTTTCGGTATTTTCTATCTATTTAACTTGATTCAGTTATAAAATTCAAAATATTTAAAAAAGCGGCCAAGTGCGAGACGGACTCACCCATGAAGGGTTCCGTACCATTTATGACGTATTAAAAAAAAAACTACTTACTAGATCTCGTTCAAACAATTTTCAGTGGAAGTTTGCATGGTAATGTATATCATATATTTTTTTAGGTTTATCATTCTCTTATTTTAAGTGTCTCTCGCGCAAATTATTCGTTAAGAAAAAAATTATATTAAAAACCTCAATATCATTTTTGAAGACCTATCCATAGATACCCCACACGTATTGGGTTTGATGAAAAAAGATTTTTTGAGTTTCAGTTATAAGTATGGGGAACCCCCAAAATTTATTGTTTTTTCTATTTTTGTGTAAAAATCTTAATGCGGTTCATAGAATACATCTACTTACCAAGTTTGAACAGTATAGCTCTTATAGTTTCGGAAAAAGTGGCTGTGACATAAACCGACAGACAGACGGACATGACGAATCTATAAGGGTTCCGTTTTTTGCCATTTGGCTACGGAACCCTAAAAAGCGCTGGCCTACCGGTAAGAGCGTGCGACGTTCAGTCCAGAGGTCGCGGGTTCAAACCCCGGCTCGTACCAATGAGTTTTTCGGGACTTATGTACGAAATATCATCGATATTTACCAGTCGCTTTTCGGTGAAGGAAAAAATCGTGAGGAAACCGGACTAATCCAACAAAGGCCTAGTTTACCCTGTGGGTTGGAAGGTCAGATGCCAGTCGCTTTCGTAAAAACTAGTGCCTACGCCAATTCTGGGGATTAGTTGTCAAGCGGACCCCAGGCTCCCATGAGCCGTGCCAAAAATGCCGGAACAAGGCGAGGAAGAAGAAGATAAAATTCAATTTTTTTTTAATACTGCGTCGGTGGCAAACAAGCATACGGCCCGCCTGATGGTAAGCAGTATCCGTAGCCTATGTACGCCTGCAACTCCAGACAATAAGTAAATTATGACTGCTTTAAGGAAAGTGCAGTCCGCGATGCAAGGTAGTATCAAAACTGATTATTTGACAAATCTAGGTATACATACATACACTCTCTTGTAAAAACCTTGTAAAAAACCTTGTAAAAATCATGTAAAAATCTTGTAAAAAAATCTTGTAAACTGATAAAATGGACGCTCGATATTGGTCTGGTCTGTCATTGCCTTTTAGTTCGTGTAGCTACCGTTGGCGCTTGTTGCGTATGCAACTGTAATGTTCAGCCATGGTATGGTTGGACCGGACCGATACAGTGTTATGTTTACGATGCTTGATATAAAAATAATCTTTACTTAATTTAGTCGTTATCTTTTATCTATTTTTCAATTTGTTCACTCTATATTATTTTATGTCTTTTTCGTTCTTGTCTGTTACCTTTCGTGATTTTTCTCACTTGATGGTCTCATCGGAAGATCAGCGCTGGAAGCCACCAGCAACATGCTGAGATGAGGCCATGTCGTGGCACTTTATACTTCCTTTGTTTTTGTTATATCATGTATTTTAATGTGTCTTGTTGTGTCTAGGAATAAAAAATATTCTATTCTACACCTACATACATGAGCCTTCTCTATAAACTAAAGTCCTTTTAAGAGAATCTATAAACTTGCAACTTAAGTAAAAATAAACAATATAATAAATGCTAAAAAACTTATTTAATAACTAGAACAAAAACTAATACTGCGAATGCAATAAGCACAGCACTGTTTAAAATGTCAACTCAGTAATACTGCTAAGTGCCTGCCGTTCCTATTCTGCACGTGACGCCACTGCTGAGTCAAAAAACGTCTTATTTCTCTACTTGTTTCATATGACATGTGACCTTTTGGTTTAGTAGTAATGGACTCACCCGAGTTGGACTTTCCCGTTAAATAGTTAATGACTTCATTCCGGAGTATGCAGCTTTAGAGCTTCATTTTAAATGCGTCTTAATTAGGTTAGTTGAAAGATACTAGATTTGTTTTAATATTATTGTGATTAGAGAATATTTTCTGTAAAATGTATTGGGTTAGTTTTCTACGTATTTTTTACGTCTAAGTACTTGGCGCAGTCGGCAGGATGAGATTAAAAAAAAGGATATCCAAGTTTTGTGGGAATTTGAGTTGTAAAACATTTTGGTATTAAACTAACAAAGAAAGGTACCCAACTGTCTTGTTATTTATATTTTTCCTGTTCTCAAACATATACTCAAACAAGCCATTAACTAGCAAGTTGCTCGAGCATAATTTTCTATAGGAGTTAGAAGATTTAGTAACTTTTTAGTACTTCGGAGGACAATTTCTCCCAATAGGTTGAGTTTGGGCAGCTAAAAAAAAAATACGTGTCCGTTATTTTAGACTACTCTATAACATATATAAATATAAATCAAATCAGTACCCCTAGTGTAAATTTAATCGACATCATAACGTGACGAACGCGTTTGCGTTAAGTCTCATTTTGTATAGGATTTTGAGTTTCCAAAACGTCCCGCTTGGCGCGCTCTTTCTAAATCACATACAATATGAGACTAAACGCAAACGCTAGCGTCACGTTTCGAAATCGAATTTATTTACACTAGGGGTACTGAACCAGACAGTTGGGTACCTTTCCTTGTAAGTTACGAGTAAGAGAAACGACCAGCCGAGTTCCTGTTTTTTATTACGAAAAGGTAAGCATTTGACCACAATCTCACCTGATGGAAAGTGCCGATACAGTCTAGGATGGAACATGCTTACCTAAAAGATGTCTATTCACTCTCATTTAAAAAGACCCAAGTTATAGTGGACTGGAAATAGATTTGCAGGAAGAGAATTCCACTCCTTAGCCGTTCGCATGATAAAGATGGATGCGTAGCGTATTCGTTTAGTGCGAATCAGTGGTAAAGTAACGACGCAAGGGTGAAACGCAAGTCCGCGTCTAGTTCCACAGTGGCAGAACGGAGATGGGGGGGGGGGGGGGGGGATAAGATTATGTAATCCCATCGCACACTCCCCGAAATGTATCCTGTAGAATATCGATAGACAGGCTACCTTTCTACGGTGTTCTAGGCTCTGCAGTCTAGCCTCTACTCCGCCATTTCGTATTTAAGAATTTTACCTACATGTCTCCATCGCGCTGATTGGGGCGGGTCCTGACATATGTTTATTCAGGTATCGTTCTTACATTTAGTAACATTATTTCTGCTACTAAACGACACGGCCCGATTCGAAAAATGATTAAGACACGTTTAAGATCTTGGAAAGATCTTTAAAAGATCGATAACAAAGTGACATTGGTTGCCCAAATCATTCTGTCAATTTTACGACATACAAACGATATCTAAATGAGAACTTATCTAAACCTGAACTCATAGTTATCATATCTCATTCTTCGAATCGGGCCAACAGTGTCGTTTTTTGGCAGACGAAGTTCTCTATTTATGTGAGCTAGGTATATATATGAAACTGACATGCCCAACCACACACAGACACCCATGAATTAATGCTAAGTCAAAGAGCAACTTGCTTGGTCGTTTAGGCCTGAAACTTTGGTATAACTTCCCTTACAGAACATAAGTTTTTGTCGTTATTTAGTACGTGTTTCAGGCTTGAAACTTTGAATTTGTAATTACAAGGCTTAATGATTTATTACGATTAGTGTAACTTATTTAATTCGTTTACATTCTAGAACAAACTCAGAAAAGAGACGCAGCACATATATTTATTTTGCACTTTACTTTTTATAATTATAATTATGAATATATAATAATATAATAATAATTCAGCCTATATACGTCCCACTGCTGGGCACAGGCTTCCTCTCATACGCGAAAGGGCTCGGGCTATAGTCCCCACGCTGGCCCAATGCGGATTGGGGACTTCACATACACCTTTGAATTTCTTCACAGATGTATGCAGGTTTCCTCACGATGTTTTCCTTCACCGAAACGATAGTGGTAAATATCAAATTACATTTCGTACATAAGTTCCGAAAAACTCATTGGTACGAGCCAGGATTTGAACCCGCGACCTCCGGATTGAAAGTCAGACGTCATATCCACTCGGCTACCAACGCTTTGCATTTTATCCACATGTGGGCAAAGTAATCAGATACTAATTTTGAGGTGTTTCCTTATGTTAGCTAGTAGGATTGACTTTTAAATGATGATTTTGAATGATAACTTTATTATTACATTAATTTGGATTTGATTTAATTTGAATATTTTGGTATTTTATAGTTAATAGTTTCTTCGCGTTGGTGTGGTGAAAAATGTTGTGTTTCACTCGGAGGCAAAGTTCGTTTAACCCTCGTAACCCTCGCAACGCTCAAGATTCCATTTCTCGAACCACTCGCTATGATCGTGGTTCAATTTTGGAATCTTTCGCTTGCTCGGGTATCAATATTAATTAGCACGAGCGGTTAAACAACAACTTTGCCCCCTTGTAAAACAAATAACTATTTCACCACACCAGCTGGTAAGGGCTCCCTTAATTATTGAAAAACTGATGAGAAAATTGCATTTCATCCACATGCATGGCAAAGCAATCTGTTGCAAATTTTGAGTTGCCTCCTTGTTGGCTGGTAGAATTTACTTTCAAATCATGATTTTGAATGATAAATATTTAATAACGTTCATTTGGGTTTGATTTTGTTTGATATTTTATAGTACTTGTTTGATACTTTCCTCACGTTGGTGTATGAAAAATTTTGTTTTATTCGGTGGCAAAACTTGTTTAACCCTCGTGCCTTGAAACCCTCACAACGCTCAAGATGCCACTTCCCGAACCACTTGCTACGCTCGTGGTTTAATTTTGGAATCTTTCGCTTGCTCGGGTATCAATATAAGTACGAGCGGTTAAACACAACAACTTTGCCCTTGTAAAACAAATTACTATTGATGTCGATTGCACACGCACGACGAAATTAATAGAAATTAAAAAAAAAAAAATATCGTATATGTTATTGACAAAACGAGTCGCTCATGTATTTTAAGTCGAAAACGCTCCACATGTTTCACTCCGTTCTAAGTAGTGTCGTCAGGAGCTTGCGTTGACCGACCGGCACAGGTTGTGTTTTCGACTTAAAATATGAGTGACCCGTTCTAACATATCAAATATGTATAGGTTATTGGTTTGTCATGAATGTCACTATCATCAGGGCCTCAGGCTAACAAACAAATCAAGTAGTCAGTCAAAAATGAACAAAAAAGTTCGAATTATGTACCATTAGTATACTCTGAGAGTAAATAAATATGCCGGATATCGTTACTGTTTTACCTCCAATATGATTTAAGCAAAATTTACAATCAATTTTGCATTTAATGTAAAGTAATGCAGATGAATATGTAATAAAAGTACGAATATTATCCTTTAATTTTCATTTGTTACTTTGGTTGTTTACCATCAAATTCAACCCGGTTACTAGCTTGAGCTGAACACGTTAAGTGCTTCTAGCGCCATTATGTAAAGTTGCAGCTCGGGCCGGTAATAGCATACGTAATATTATGTGTATATACTTTACATAACGTGCTAAGTAAAACCTGCTGCAATACTGCTTGTTTATTCTGGACTCTGGTCTCGAAAGGGAAAGCTCGAAACCAAACAACTCGTTCAATTATAAACAGTAGTTTGTTTAATTCGGCTGTACTTTTACTCCACACAAATTACACATAATATAAATAGTCATTTGTTTTAATACAAGGGGGCAAAGTTGTTGTTTAACCGCTCGTGCTAATATTGATACCCGAGCAAGCAAAAGATTCCAAAACTGAACCACTAGCGTAGCGAGTCACACAAAATTTTTCACCACACCAACACGAAAAAACTATTAACTATAAATTACCAAAAGATTCAAATTAAATCAAATCAAATCAAATGATTTTGAATGATAATTTTATTATGTATTAATAAAATAATTATTCAAAATCAGCATTTAAAAGTCAATTCTACTAGCTAACATAAGGAAACAACTCAAAATTTGTATCTGATTACTTTGCCCACATGTGGATAAAATGCAACTTTCTCATTAGTTTTTGAACAATCAAGAGGGCCATTTTCCAGTTGGTGTGGTGAAAACAAAATTATTACCTTATAAAATCCACGGTAGACAGGCATTCGCTAGTTGTAAAAATGAAAAGTGCCATCTACCGGGAAATTGAGTAAGCTGTTTGTACACTGCTGAAATAGTGCGGTGTCAACCGATCGGTATATTAAAGAAGGGTGCAGTCGGCGTTGTAACCTAGTATCAAAATGTCAAATATCAGGGCAGCATAATCGATTTTGACAAATTTGCGGTAGCAATGAAGTTGGCAGTAATGTCACCCTGCAATACTGCTGCAGTAATGCGTAGTTTCAATCCGAACAGTACCTTTATTTTGGTTGATTACCATCAAAAGCAACTCGATTACGGCTTCAGCTAAACACGTTAAGAGGGATATGTGATCGTCTACACAAAAAGAGAAAATGTTTTTTTCACTTTTAAATATTTTCCATTCTCCATGTTTTTTTAGTATGCTATTGACACAATGAAAAACTAGGTATATAAAAAATAAAAATAAAAATCATTTATTTCAGACCTTGGCCCATACAGTGTTAGTTTGACTTACTCTAAAAAAAATTATATTGTATTATTATAGGTTTTAATTTGTTTTTAAATTTGCAAAACAATTTTTTTTTTCAAAAAAAGCGAAACCTATACTCCTAGAATATATTATGCTGAAGCAATTGACATCAAAATCAAAGTGATTTGTAAAGATTTAGTGGAAATTGTTTTCTCCCGAAATGCAATTTCATAGAAAAATACCGTTATTTCGCTAGATTCGAAAAGCTATCCCTCTTAAGTGCTCCTAGCGCCATTATGTAAAGTTGCAGCTCGGGCCCGTAATAGCATACATAATATTATATACACTTTATATAACGAGCTGTTAGACGTGATCTGAAATATCTAAATATCTAAAACAGTCACGCTATGCATCGAACACATTTTAGGAGAAGGTCAATTCTGTGTACAATACAATAAAATTTAACGACTCTGTCTATATCAGTTTTTGTTCAATTTCAATTATAGAAAAAATATATCGTAAAAAATCGAGTTTTTTTAGATTTTAGGTTTTCAAAACGTCGGGCGCATTAATACTTATTGTATTGCAATCGTTTATAAGCTACAGTGAGTGCTTACCAACAAACTAATTATTACAAATGGGGCAGTATATATGTTCGTAGCCATCCACGTGAAGGAGAAATTTAGAATACATTAATTAATCTGACGGCCCGACTCGAAGAATGAAATACAATAACGATAAGTTCTAGTTTAGATAAATTCTCATTTAGATATTGTTTGTATGTCGTATAATTGACAGAAGCACGATTCAGGTAACCAATGTCATTTTGACGTTAGAAATATCGTAGGTCGGTCTTATTGGGATCACAGCGGAATCGAAATAAACGTCAATTTTGACATGTCGTTTAGTTATCGATCTGTTAAAGATCTTTCCAAGATCTTGAACGTGTCTTAATCATTCTTCGAATCGGGCTGTCAGTCTTATTCATCATATTTAATAATTACTAAAACGATTGTATCTTTATACGTACGGTAATGTTTTGAAATATATGTGTGTTTTAATAAATAATTAAATTTTACAGTACATATGGCGCTAATTTACCGCCCTTGTGCGGTAACTAGCACTATACGTAAAATGTTGTACGATACCTGTGCGAATAGGCAATTCGCAACTCGTGTCGATGTAAAACACTCCCTGTTTCATTTATCCCCACTCGTTGCGAATGTCCTTCTTTTCGCACTTATATCGTAATTTACTGTTACAGTACATATGGTGCTACTTTATCGTACTAGTGTGATAATTAGCATATAACGTAACTATGTCGAAAATGTACTGTTAAACGTTTTACCATACATGTGCGAATAGGTAATTCGCAACACGAATTCCTATTTTTCGCTATTTATGGTTCAATAATATGGAAAATATTGTATTTTTTGATTTTTTAACATTTCATATCTTAATTCGGATGTCAAAATTAATTAAAATACCGAGTCAACTACAAAAGTATCACTGCAAAATTGCATGATTAATGCATTCGGCGAACAGCAACTCAGTTATTCCGTTTAAGAACGCTGGTTGCATCGCAAAATAGATTATGCAAAGCTGCAGGTCGCTCGAGCTTCAAACCGGGCATAGTAATGTTATAACCGCAAGGCTGCAGAATGGGTAGCGTTAACATATTGTAGGACAGCGAGCAAAACACACACACACAAACACTCGGAACCTATCGAACAAAACAGTAAATTTTACTGTTCCGATGAGACAGTAAATTTTACTGTTTTCGGAAGCTAAAATGTTGTGACTATTCGTTTCTGTTTATCGCTTATTCAATACTTAGAAATGTTCAAACAGTAACGTTGCTGTTTTGTGTTTTACTGTTTTCCAAACATTTTTCAATATTGTATAAAGCAATTAATCTTAATGAAAATAACTTTAATATGTACTCGATAGAATTTTATTTCAGTGTGGAAAATATCCATAACTCGGGAACAAATATGATAAACACACAAATAAATGCCTATACCAAGATTCGAACCCACGTATTTTTGCTTCGTTGGCAATATCACTGCCGACTAATCTAGAAGGCCGTTTAATAAAATATGTAGGTAGTTACCTATATTAAATCGTGTCATTCAAGAAGACGCTTCAATTTGAATTTTTTTATACTACGTCGGTGGCAAACAAGCATACGGCCTGCCTGATGGTAAGCAGTATCCGTAGCCTATGTACGCCTGCAACTCCAGAGGAGTTACATGCGCGTTGCCGACCCTAACTCCCTCCCACCCTCGTTGAGCAATTAAAGGTTATTATCATGTTATGTTATTCGTCATGTTATTAAAGGTTAGAGTTGGCGCAACATAAGTACTCCTACGAAGACCGGTTGACGACACATGACGTCACACACATACGTCACGGCTCCCCGCTCCGTGCACCTACATCAGACTGCACCGTACAGCCGAAGCGGCTACACATATTATATATATTACCAAAAATACTGTATATAGTTATTAAGTTAATAAAAAAAATACGATTTTACTATCCTGGAGTTCTTCATTCTTCATCAGAAGAGCTTAATTGAGGAGTATATCGAACAGTTAGATTTGATAAATCGGCGCGTCATCGTGAATGACACGAACTTATATACTGTTATGTGTATATGAATGCCACAACGCAAACGAAACGCTTAAATAGAAATCTTAAAATGAAAGCTCGACGCGGTTGAATCATGTCGCGCTTAATAGTGGTAATGACAATGTGGTTAATATTACCTTATTGGACCCTGAACGTAAATTAACTCCTTTTCCGAATAGAGGCTGAAAATGACGTTCAATTTCGTAAATAATTGACATCATTTTGGCTTATTAAGTTAATTATGTTAGGTAAGGGTTAACTTATAAATGCTAGTATATTTTATGTCATTTTGGAGGCATAGCAAAATCAGTTTTAATTTGGAAACTACGCGGGACTGACAGGCCCATTCAAACAATATAATGTGATTGACATCATTCCAATATGAGATGGTTCTAATCTCCTTTAGAGGACCTGCTGAATTGCGTATTATGTCAACTTTAGATTAGTATCAGATTAGTATCAGATCAGTATCAGATCAGTATCAGATCCGTATCATATCAGTATCATATCAATATCATATTGGAATTAGATTTAATAACTAAATCTTGAATTGGCCTGTTAATTAGTCCTCCAATGGTTGGGAAAAGTCACTGATATGAAACGGTGTTCGAACTCGAGACATCCTGATTTTTTTTTATACTACGTCGGTCGCAAACAAGCATATGGCCCGCCTGATGGTGAGCAGTATCCTATATATATATTATATGTATGGAAGTCTTACCACCTGGTTTCCAGCCCTCTAACTGTAGTAAATTATTTCTCAATTGTATTCAAATAAAGGAGTTTTACCAAACTACAAAATAACCAAAAATATTCCAATATCATATCTTATACAAGCAAAAAAGGTTACCACAAAATTGCTATTTCTTTTCTCTGCAAAAGATTTACAGCGAGAATGTGAAAATGGACATTAGGAACTACAAAACTTATAAAAATGTATTCCAAATGTCCCTGAGTAAAGAATAATATCTCTAGTTTTAAGATAAACGGTGGAACGAGATGCGAGAATCATGGGCGCCGGCTGCCCGCGGATTAACATAAAAATGGTTTATATTCGTTTTACATTTTGCCACGGACCAATGTTATCTACTAGACGGATATCAAAGTCACACCAAGAGTGTATATAGACAACTTCGTTTCATTCTTTATTAAATAAATGAGACTGGCTGCTGCAAAGATCGGAATGGCGTTCTAGTGTTCACAAGAAAGTAGCTCAGTTTGAGCAGCAGCGTCTGGAAGACCTAGATGCTAAGCGTCATATCCGCAAGACGCGACCTAAGCCCTCCTACACATACACCCGCAACTCGACTGGACAACTCCATTGCGCGTCGTGTGACCGCATCTTCAAAACAAAGTTTGGTTTTGCGAGCCACATAAGGGCATTTCATAATCCGGATAAGAATTGTTGATGGAGTCGCCATTGCCGGATACGGCAAGGAAGGAGATGATGATGATGAAATAAATGAATAGTTTAAAAAACACTAGAAAAACACGCTTTTATAAGTGCACGTAAAAACCAAAAAGTCAATATATATGTTTGTTATAACCTTGAAACCTGATCGTGTTCAAAGTCCATTACGTGACCTTTCTCACAAGTGCAACACGACTATAATACGATATTCCATCATGGAATGCCAGTGCCTATCTTTCAGCTTCATCATCAGACCTTGAAACCCGATCGTGTTCAAAGTCCATTACGTGACCTTTCTCACAAGTGCAACACGACTATAATACGATATTCCATCATGGAATGCCAGTGCCTATCTTCCAGCTTCATCATCAGATCTTGAAACCTAATCGTGGTCAAAGTTCATTACAAGACTTTTCTAACAAATCCAAACACAGCTATGATACGATGTTCCATCATCAAGTTCCAGTTTAATTTCTTCCGGCTCCATCATCAGATCAGTTCGACAGTACCATATTATTGTATTGTCATCAGAACTACATACAGCTGCCAATTTTCATGACGCTACGATCCTTGGAAGATGGTTAAATTAGTTACCTTAGATTCCATTACATAGTTACATACAGGTCGACCTAATAAAAGCGTTTTAATAAAAAGTTATAAATAAAATCGAATTTAAACTGTAGTGAAACTTACTAACATTAAAATAATTCTACGGATTACGTTGAGTACGCGATTCATGGCCGTCGTGAACGCTGCTGGCGCTTGAACGCTACTGTTAGTGCTTGAGAAAGGAGACCTAAGCTCTCCGAAACATGTCGCGCGAGTGACTAAAAATACGTGAGTGTAATCCGTAAAATTATTTTAAAGTTAAAAGTAAAAGTTAGCAAATGCGATTTCATATCATGTAACAGAAAGTAATGTAGTAGTTCGTTATTTATCCATTTATTGCAGCGCACTTATGGAAAATCTCATTTGTCTATCTCCATATTTGTCATACATTACGGTAAGGGCAAAATAAGCTTAGAATAAATTTAAATGTGGAAAACTTCACTTCGGCAAAGTAAACACAATTTTATGGTAGTTATAAAACCTTAATCACCTAGGTAGTATCCTTAGTTTTTATATTGTAAGATTGAATTTCTTTTAATTTCTTGCCATGTAATCACGTTTATTTTCATTCATGTTTTGCACTGATGCTAGTGTTATAATATAAGTAAGTAATAAACTAATAAATGGTCTTGTTATCGTTGTTATCTATATCTATCAGCACGCGTACGACATGGCCTCTTTTGTCATCATGACGTCTCGCCGGCAGACTAGATGGCGTTGATCGCCGCCCTTTCGCCGCCGCAAAGCCGCGTTCAGTCTTATGCCGTGTCGTACAGCTGCGTTCGTGACCCACAAATTGTCTCGCCGGAAGATCAGCGCTGACTTTTGAGTTAGCATTAATGCTGAGGCGGGACAATTGGTGGTAAACTATTTATTTATTCTATGTTTCTTTCTTTTGTTATGTTGTTATACTTTTGTATGTCATAGTTTATCACGAATAAATGCAATGATTTCTGATGATTTCTGATTTCTGAATAATTACTACCCTGGTTGAGACTTGAATTCACGGCCTCTGGATCGATACTCCAGTGTTCTGCCATCTGCCACCAAGACCTCAAATTAATTTAGTACGGGTAGCAATATCGTTACTAGTGAATTTCCAATATGACTTGGAACTCCGGTAGCCGTCTTAGAAGTGTAATGTTCTGACGGTAGATGTCGCTGACCCTTAAGGTGGAAAATTTGCTGGCTATGGATGAGATTGGTGGCGCAGATAGTAGAGCGCTGGAGTATCGATCCAGAGGCCGTGAGTTCAAGTCTCACACAGGGCAGCAATTTTTTAAATTTATTCTAAGCTTAATAGCATCGTTTGCAGACGTTTCTGCGTGTTAAAAATTAAGAGCAAAATAACACTTAATTTTGCAGCCCAGCCCTTGCTCGTATACTGGTATAAGTTTCTTGGAACATTATTAAATTACGATATGTACTTACGCGCTTTATGATGTAGGTGAAATTAGCTCAATTTTCTTGAGTACCTGTAAATAGAAAATATATAAATATTAGGACACAAATTGGCTAAATTCGGAAACTAAGCAAGAATATGTTCGATATGCTGAATTAATATTAAAGATAAAAAAAATGCATATAAAAGTCAAAGAGAAAGACCTACTAAACATAATTTAATATAAGTACTTACAGGTCATGTGTCGACCTGCCATTTAACAAGTGGAATGTAACATTTTAATGTTATTATATATAACACAAAATTATGTAAATACGTCTGTACATCACTAAGTGCCATAATAATTATTTGCGGAAAGCTTAAAGGATGGCTGTGTTAGCTTAACGCTGTTATGAAGGCTCAAGTGTTAGCTTAACGCTGTTATGTGTAAACAGGGGCTGGTGAATAACACGGCAAGCGGGAAATGTGGTAATTTCAGGATTCCATTAAGGCGTTTTCAAATAACGCGAAGATGTGTGCGAAGACGACCGGTCTCGTCTAGTGCTAGTGCCTCTACCTATGAAGCCGATGGTCCTGGGTTCGAATCCCAGTAAGGGCATTTATTTGTTAGCGTCCGTACTTCCGTAGTGTATATAACATGTTTACCAAATATCACGCGAGATGGCGGTGTACCGGGTGCGGCGACTTCTACATCGCGCTATTGAAATGTTTTTAGGGATTGTATATAATAAAAGGGTTTGGGAATATATTTAATATATTAGCTTTATTTAGTGGTGGGTCGTTGACGATTTTCGCTTCAACGAAACGAAACGTTAACTTAGAAAACGTCAACTACTTGAAAAACTAGTTGATTTCGTCAACTAGGTTTTTGCTTTAACTAATTCGCGTCAACGGAATCTAGTCAGTTGAATTGTCGATCAACGAAGTATCTTTCAATCATCGTCGACTAATTGCATCTCGTTTTCGAGCCCTTGCTGTTGCGTCTTTGCTTCTCGCTCGCACGGGCATCAAAGAACTCGGGTTGAGTTGAATCAATGAATGAAAGGAATGTTGATCTCAACTATACTGCCATGCCATTAGCTTAGCGTTCCATTTCGATTACGTTAAAGTCGTCAACTAGTTGAGTCTGTTATACAAAACGTTTCGTTCGTTGACGAACGAAGAACATTTTATCAACTAGTTCGTTGAATCAACGACCACCACTAGCTTTATTTGGGACTGGTTGTTCATTTTCAAGGTCAATCCTGTTAAAGTAAAGAGCGCCTTTTTTGAAAGAGTTAGGGGTACATAGTTACATACAATAAACACGGATATTTGTTCCTGAGTCATGGCTGTTTTCTATTTAATTTTAATAACATAAATTCCATGAGACACAGATATATTAAATATGTTACAATGGGTCACTCACGTATTTTAAGTCCAAAACGCTCGACATGTTTCACTCCGAGGAGTGTCGTCAGGAATGGTGTGGCCACCACACCACTACTGTTTGTTTGTTGTGTACTGTTTTCTATGTATACATGTATAAGAATGTATTTATCTATATAAGTATATTGTTGCCTAGTACCCATAGTACAGTTAGCTTCAGAAACAACGCGCCAAAAGTATCTGTCATCCCGGATAACTTTTCCAAATATAGATAAATCTCTAAAATTTACATTCTAAAGTATATCTTTTACAGTCTTCATTGTTCAACATATAAAACCATCCCTGTATGTTAAACTATTACAGAATGGTAGATACTTTTGACACCTTGTTTGATCCGCTACTTTTGATGCTGACTGTACAAGCTTTACTTAGTTTGGGGCTAGGTTGATCTGTGTAGGATGTCCCTTGATAATAATAATAATTATCATTTTTATAGGACATTATTACACAAATTGACTAAGTCCCAGTCAAATTGTCTAAGTAACTTTATGTAGGTATTCTTTCTAGACACTTGTAGTAAGTAGTGTAAGGTACCATTTGGATTCAGACTGCATCAGCGTTAATAGTGCAGTATTGCGGCGCGACATTGCTGTCAACTGCATTGTTGCCGCAAATGTCAAAATTCCGGGCGTTGACATCTATTTTGACATTTGTAGCAGCATACCAAAGAGTTTCACTAGATTTAAATCGACCAGGATATAAACCGTTCTTAAAAATTTTTTTTCGATTTAAATCTAAGTTTTGGATAGGAAAGAAGAGGGGAAACGAATAACGCTGCCATCGCTTTCGGTTGGAAACCGCCGGACGGAAGCCGTGGCTCGGGGCGCCCTGTACACTCTTGGCAACGGTCCGTCATAAATGAGCTACGAGCGGTCTGGTTGAGCTGGAGGCCAGAAGGCGAGCTGAAGATAGGAAGGCGCGAGATTGTGAAGGCCCTCTGCACCTCTGGGGTGCCTTAGGACAACAACAACAATACTATATATATAGTTAGTCCTTAAATAAAATAAAATTGATTGAATTATGCTGCAGTCATGCTGTCGACTGTCAAAATAGTCACAATGTCGGAAAGGTTATTTTATATTAAGTACATTTTACATTTGACTACATAATATCCTTTAGTAACATTTGCCTGTTTAAATTATTAAAAAGCAGTTAAACTGTCTTTATTTTGGAATAACTTTATAATATAATAATAAAAGGCCCAAAAAGATCGCGACGATCTAATTTTAGAATTATAAAAATAAGTAGACCCTTGAGTAGAGGTCAATACGGGCAAGTGCGGCAAGTTTGGCTCGCCTTCACACCGGGGCCTGTTTACACATTGATCAGGGCTATAACTACGAAAATTGAAGTTCGTCAATTGCGGGCATTTTTCTCTGTCACTCTAATGACGCCTTAGTGGGAGTAAAAGAGAAAGATCCCCGCAAATTTTGAAGTTCGGTTTTCGCGGTAGGCAAATAAACGTACGGCCCGCCTGATGGTAAGCGGTTACCGTAGCCTATTGACGCCTGAATCTCCAGAGGTGTTACATTTACACCTCTAAATAATTGTAGAATATTTTTGTATAACTAACATACAATTTTTTTTTAATTTGGCATTAAGATATTTTATACAACTCTACGTAATAATAACACTAAACTTCTTCTTCTTTTTCTTGCTTTGATATATTCAGTTAAGTCAATTTTATAATTGTCGAATTGCTTTTTATTTGCTTTTAAGTACAAAATTCCATGTTGACGTGTAAAAGTGCCCTTGAGGCCTGTTTGTTTGTTTTTTTAAGAAATTTCATAATATAATCAATACAAAAATGGTCCTTATTCTTATTTATAATATTTATACTTATATTCAAATACAAAATTAAAGGATATTTTATAAACTCGTCAACGTTCTTGTCCTTGATTATAAAATTAACATCACTAATTAATTCGATGAATGAGTATGAGTATGCATATGAGTTAAATTTTGTTGATAACGTCGACTCCATAGCTCGCTAACGTCTTACCGTGCGATAAAAATTCCAATGCTTATTTATTAGGTACAGTACAACAATTCCTATCGGTATTGAACATTGGAAGGCTACAACACAATACAATATTTTTCACTAAACAATAACCACTGTCAGAGCCCTACAAAAGCAAAAAAAGATATGAGAAATAAAAGAAATGTAAGTTGATACTGAACGACAGTACCGTTAAAGAATAAACTCCAGTCTCGAAAGGGTAATGTATTGTGAAAGGTTACAATAAGATATTATTTACATTAAGGCTTGGAACCGGTTTTAAAAACAGCGGTAAATACCGGTTTATTTTGGTTTTACTCCAAACATTCATAAGAACTTTGTTGTAATCTAAATAAACCCGACGAGCGACGAGACGGCCGGCCGGCCTGGTAGTGTGCCGCGTAGATAAAGACACCGACGTAGAAAGTTACCGGTTTTTATTGTTCTTAACCAGTTAATCTGACAAGAACTTCATGGAGATGTTCTCATAAAAACCGATTTTACGAACGAAACCGAAATTTTGCGCAAAGTACATGACAAAGGTTTGGAAGGACCGGTTTCCGAGCGTTGTTTTACACTACGTAATAGGCAGGTGAATGCTTGCCCTGAGCGCTGGGAGGAGCTTGCTGCAGACAGAGCATCTTGGCGGTCCACCATTTTTAACCACATCAAATCGTTTAAGGAAAACCGCCTCAATGCCTTAGATACCAAACGCCAACAACGTAAAGAGAGACCGAAGCCCTCTTACACGTATACATACAACGCGTCTGGTCAACTCTATTGTAACACCTGCAAAAGAGTCTTTAAGACCAAGTTCGGCCTGGCCACCCACATTAGGGCCCATAATCGGCGTAATCCGTAATTGCTGAGGTCGCCGTCATCGAAATCGATGAGGAGGACTATATATAATAGGCAGGTATATAGGTAAAGCCTAATGTCATATTTTTATTTGTGACAACACAATACAGTCCTATGTCATATGGTCAAGTTTTTAGATACTAAAATTTGACACTAATACAAAAGGAAGAGTGTGCGCTACTGGTAGCTATGAGGAAGATCTACCGAAAAATCCTAGAACCCACACGTGGAGAGGATCGAACCTGGAGACTCCGCAGGAACCAGGAGATTGAAGATCTGGTTGTCTTGGATTCATGGAGAAACGAAAGTAGCCAGACTCAGCTATAGCTCTGACACGTACTCCGGATAGGTGAAGATCGTGCAGTCTGAAGGGAAAGTACACCCTTCCTTCTTTTCTTCCTTCAAGGGAGTTCCAAATGGCCGAAGACCGTCTGGACGCCCTAGGTACCGCTGGAGAGACAAGGTTCAAGACCTTAGCAAACTCGGCGCCGTCGACTGGACCGAAACGGCGTTGGACAGAGAAGCACACCACAGCAAAATTCTAAATACTTTAAACAGTCGCGTTATATATAGATCGTTTGACGGGTAAAGGTATTATTAATGACGCTCCACTACATTAATTGCGGTGCTACGCAACATAAGAACGTTTGGAGACAAAATGTCAATGTCTATAGTTACTAGGCAAATGGAGTATCATTTGAAAGAGCTTGCGTTGTATACTCTAGACCAAGTTTTGTTTTCAGTGAGCACATATATTTACCACCTTCCCTTTATCTCCAAAGCAGAGATCGGAAACCGGATTTTTTTGTATGGGAACGTAAACGCTATTTTTTTTTTTTATAAAAGAGAAGTTACATCGGCTATGGTCACTTATCTGCCAAACTGGCATATCAGTTTGTTGGCAGAAAACTTATTCTACCCTCCAACATTGTTAAGTAAGTTATTGCTTACTTCATTTTTATAGCTATATTTAGAGTTCGTTTTTTGTTAAGTATTTCATTTCTAATTGGGCAATCTAATAATACGAAGTCCTACATTTGGAGTGTAAAATTAACCGAAATATGTGTTTATTTCGAAGTTTTTCCAAAAAACCGGTTCCGATCCCTGCTCCAAACTTTACCAAGGAAAAATGATAAAATTAAAATTATCATATAGATTTTCTTAGCAATATATAAAGGTTTCTAAGCCCAAGATAAGCTCTTATTCTCCCTTGCCTGCGATCGACAGGTAGTAATCAATTTTCCGACAAAGGAGCTCTGACGATGACAAAGCCCACATGCGTCTAAAACACTCCCTACTCCAAACTTCATGCCACATTGCCACCACGATGGCAAGGCGCGTCTTTGCTTAGGCGCACCAGCATAAATATGTCCTCAAATCTAACCAAAATTAAATAACATAAAATGGTTGAAATTGGGATTAAAAGACTTATTGTACATCTAAAAATATATAAGAACTAAGTTATTATTGCTACATACTCGTATTTATGCCCATCTTAATGGTTATAAGGCCTTCCCGATTTTGATTATAATTTCTTTTTCTAAAACTGATATGTATTTGATCTGTCAATCAGAGACGTTGAAAACCTGATTAATCTCGGTTTTTATATCTAAGTGATGTACTTACAGGTAGACCGTACATTTGTTTGCCACGATAACCAGAAAAGAGGAATCAAGTTAAATTTGGGTCAGCACACAGGAGATGTTTAGTGAACAAAGCACGTTTTGATGGGCGAAGAACACTGCAAACTCTTTGTTATGCCGTCGTCAATCATTCTCTGAACCCTCTTGATAAAGTTTGGACTTTAACACGTGTGTATAAAGTAGACAATGCAGTGGTAATGTATACGGAAGAAACAGCACGTAGGTTTGAAAGAAAAAGTAGTTATGTGTTCGGAGTTTTGTGAATAGCATTATTTGAAATCGCTTAACGTGTTTTTGGGGGAAACTTAGGGTAGTGTTAATAGTAGTAGGTATGTACCTTATTAATTCATTGCGTTTGCATAATAAACAGCTTTTACTTTGCAGCTAACCTCGAAACCGTGAAAAATGATCAGCTGTTCTTTAGAAAATATTGACTTTGATTCACCGGAATGTATAGTTGGGTAGTTTTTTTTTTCGCTACTTCGGGATTGGCTACATAGTAAAAGTTGTTAAGTGTGACCTACATATTCATTTCTCAGAGTTTGGTCAGAGAGAACAAAGTCACCATAAAAATGATTTGTATACGACTCCTCATATAATTTTACATTTTGAAGTCATGTTAAAATGTAAAAAAAAAAAAAAATCTTGAAAGAAAAATAAAATAGTTCTCAACTCCACTATACCTTCTATATAGAACTTTGCTTTACTCCTTTGAATCTATTTGGGTTGCCTTAAATTTCTATTTCAGACTTCAATTACGAAGATGAAACCCTTAGACTTGTTCCGGAATCCAGAAACTTCCTAAATTGGTGCAAGCATCCGGATAAACTTCCTGATTGATCCTTCCCTCTCCGGAAATGATCGGTTTAAAATTAGCAACGTACTAAATATACTCCTAATATTATTATGGTTCATCCGGATTAATCAATCAGACCAAACTTCCGCATCCCTGGCGTGGCATTAAGATGTTAGAAAATAAATTTTAATTGAATATATACGGTGTTTTTTTAAAGTCCGGTAATTTCAAGGGTAAGCTTAAATTAAGTAACTTTCTTAAAGAAACCAGTATTCTAATTAGCTCCATATTGGAAATAATCAATGTATTTTATCAGAATAAGGCCCCAACGAGCGTGTACACTTGGTTTAAGTGTACATATTGATTAGTGTTTAGTAAATATGAGTTCATACATTTGCTAGTAAACACAAGTGCTATGTTGGACGATCGATATTCGAAATATCATTGATATGTCGTAGTTTTCAATAATTACTTTTTACGAGATAAAACTACGCCATTGTTTCCTCAAATGTAGACAAAATACCCTGTAGGTATGATATTTTATACTGTGTATAGCACTCGGGAATCTCGGACGTAGATTACTATCACCACCACCAAGACTAGACCATGGCAGCACTATCGCCGACGTGGACTTCTGGGGGCCTAGCCAAGGCGGTTCCGGGGCAACACTATATCAGACGATAAGATGGAGTCACGCAGTATTCTGTTTTTTTTTACATATTAATTTGTTTTGAAATTTTGCAGTGTCATGGCCCCCAAATATAGTCTGGTAAACCCAGTAAATAATAACAAATAACAATGATACGCATCCCTTTCTTTTGGGTGCTAGTACTAGCGAAAGACAAAGACGGTATGATTTTCTGTGTGACCAAATTTATGATAAAATATCTTAAAACAAAATGACAACACCCGATTAAAAATAAAATAATGAAAATATTAATACAAAAAAGTTATTACTCAGCTGACGACTATTATTTTACGACAGACTAGAATTAATTATTAAATGTGATGTCAAAGTCATTATCTGTTTAATCAAGAAGAATTTGAAATAGATTTGGATTGTCAAAGAAAACTTAGTAGTCACCGTAAGCACCTCTATTTAAAATTCTCTTTGATTAAAGAGAATTTGAATAGTGAATTTGTCATCAAATTTAATAATTAATTTTTGGTCTGCCTTGTTTTGTTAATTTGGTTTGTCTAAAATTTATAAAGATTTATGGAATTGGTTTGTTGATATTGAATTTTACGTATGATTTTTTATCATTATATATTTTTTAAATTACTTTATATTTTTGTTACGTTTTTTTTTTAAATTATTAAATTTTAAAGGTTTTTGTGTAACAGTGAGTGAGTGAGTCAGTGACGAAATCGGGGTTTTTTAGATATGAATAAAATTTTAAATATGAGAGCTATGCATTTGAAATTTTTTATGCTTAATAAGTCATTGAAATTATATTCCGAGAATTTTGTTTATCTGGTATAATCCAAACCCAGGTTATGAGGGTTCAAAAAACGATGAAGCGCTTCGAGAAAAGGTAGGTAGTGCCCTTGCGTTTCGCTTTGCTCGTCTTGGCCAGATATTACCATGGTCGCAATAAAGTATTATGATTACAGGCATCGGAGTTTTTATCGCACAGCAAGACTAATAGCGAGCTATGGAGTCGACATTAGAACAATAAAATTCAACTCATATTCATACTCATACTCATACTCATTCATCTATTTAATTAGTGATTTTAATTTTACAAGGACAAGGATGTTTGTAAACGATCCTTCAATTTTTTATTTCAGGACAAATATTACAAATAAGGGTAATGACCATTTTTTGTATTCATTAATTTATATTCATATTATTTTTACCTCCTTTAATGTACATATTGTTTTTTTTTATGAAATTTCGTAATGTAATAAATACAAAAAATGTTAATTATTCTTATTTGTAATATTTATATGTTCAAAGACAAAATTAAAGTATAGTATATAACTCGTCTAAGTTCTAGTACTTGAATATAAAAATTTAAAATCACTTATTAAATAGATGAATGAGTATGAATATGAGTTGAATTTTATTGCTAATGTCGACTCCATAGCTCGCTATTAGTCTTACCGTGCGATAAAAACTCCGATGCCAGAGGGTTTATCGCGAACCACGTTCGACGTGTTGCCTCCCTGTCACACTTACGTAAAGAATTTACTAGTGCGACAGAGAGGCAACACGTCGAACGTGGTGCGAACCCCTGGTGGTAGGCCCTCTGATTATGAAGGTAAAGTGTCTATGTATGAAATGAGACAGGCCCTAGCCAATATCTGGAATTGGCAAGGTGCGAAGTCAGTGGAGGGAGAAGTGGCGCTGAGTGTCACAAATATATATAATCTTATGGAAAGTCAACAAGCTACCCTTTGCCCAGAATCATCATGTATATCTTCTTCTTCTTCTCTACATATTCGCGTCCACTGCTGAACATATGCCTCTTTCATCGATTTCCATGTTGCTGTATGCGGCGGTTCTATGCCAGGTCGGCCCTGCCGTCTTTCTAATATCGACCATCTAGCTCGTGGTTTTCCGTCACCTCAACTTCCCAGTCGAGATCTCCAGAACAGTACTTACTGGCCCCATTGGATGTCATCCCTGCGATGGAAAGTTAACAAGCTACCCTTTGCCTGGCCAATTTAATAACTTGAGAAATTTTATTAATTTGAGAAGAAGAAGAATAAGATATACATTTATTTACAATAAGATATTCTTCTTCTTCTCAACATATTCGCGTCCAATGCTGAACATCTGCCTCTTTCATCGATTTCCATGTTGCTGTATGCGGCGGTTCTATGCCAGGCCGGCCCTGCCGTCTTTCTAATATCGACCATCTAGCTCGTGGTTTTCCGTCACCTCGGCTTCCCAGTCGAGGTCTCCAGAACAGTACTCACTGGCGCCATTGGTTGTCATCCCTGCGTCAGATATAGCCGGCCCATTTCCAGCTGCGCAATTCTTTTGGCAATGTCGGTAACTTCTGAGCGTTAGCGAATGTTCTAATTCCGAATTCTGTCACGCAGAGAGTTCCTGAGCATCGTGGGTTCCTTAGCTCTCTGCCACTTTTAGCTGGTGGACCCTTCCGACAATCAACGTCCATGTCTCGCATGCGTAGGTCATTACTGTGAGGACGCGTTGCAAACCCTGGTTTTCAGTGACTGTGGGATTTTGGACTTGACAATACCGCCTAGCTTGCCAAATGCGCCCCATCCCAATTAAAAATGCTGTATATAAAACAATACGTACCGGGATCGCTCTCACTTCAGTGTACCGAATTTGTTATTCAAATTTTTTAATCAAACGGAATTTGAATTCGGCTTGAGATTTAAGGACTGTTCAGAAAAATTGGAGAGAATGAAAATTTTGTAAAATTTAAAAAAATCATAAAACTCCAAAATTTTAAAATTGATTAAATTATCAGAAGTGAAGAGTACAATTTAAGGGGCTGATTCTACTACCTATACCTATTTGACTTTGATCTTTATAAATCCTTTCAATGATATGTGTTTAATTTGTTAAATATCAAAGGCCAAAGATGTGGCGGCATCGTTTCGAGCGATGGCGCCAAAACCTTTGGGTTATGCCCATGCAGTAAGATGACGCTACTTTTTGATATTTAATAAATTTAACATATATCAGTGAAAGAATAAGGTTAAAACTCAAATGGCATTCTAAAAGTTTTAATCACGTGTCTAAAGATGACATTAAATTTACTGTGACTACAAAATTTTCTTTAACAATCTACCTCTATTTCGAGTTATCTTTGGCTGAAGTTACCCGACCGCAGAACCACCGGAACATGGGGCCTACCGCGAAAATCTAAATTCGCGAATTGCGGGGATCTTTCTCTTTTACTCTCACTAAGACGTAATTAGAGTGACAGAAAAATGCCCGCAATTGACGAACTTCGATTTTCGCGGTTATATCCAATAACTGATATCTTTCGGTCAAAACTCTTCCTTTATTGAGTTTAGCAATCCTCGAAAGAATAATATTTTCGTTTATTTGGATACTTATTCGATTAATTATCCATTCAAGATAGCATCTGACAGGCGATCTCTGAAAATTATGTCAGGACAGTCATCAATATCAGTCAGAATCCCTCCTCATAATTAATTGCTCAATTTTTCTTTCCTATTATCTTTATGTAAGGGTTTTTTTATGACTAATCACTTTGTATAGGGAGAGATATTTTGCTTTTAATTCTATAGGAAAATGTACTAAGGAGAACGGTTTTTGTACAGATTAGTACATCGTGTATTAACGGCGGTAAAGAAGAATGAACACAAGTTTATAATAATTCTAGTATCGCTCGTGGCACATACAATATTTTTCATCAAACTTGAGAAGAAAAAACTAAATTTTAAGCGAAATAATTCTTAAATACGGTGACTTTTTTAACATTTGTCCGCCTTTTTGTCATTTTTGACAGGTTAGGCATTGAAGATCCGGCATTCAAAGTACAAAGATCAAAGTCTAGTGACTAGGTCAAGTGGGGTATCGTTTGAAAGAGCTCAAATTTTACATTCCAAAACATTCATTATCTTTTTTTTATAAAGAAAAAAAAAATATGACGAAAAATGTAAAAAAAATATCCTTATCTGCGAAGTTTACCCACGAAAAATTATGTTTTTTTTTACATACTATTAACATTACTTTAAATAAAAAAAATATGATCAGACCTGTATCTTGGTAACTTTATTTTTAATTAACAAAAAACCTGTCCTTAGTTTGCAATTTAACCAACTTTACGTGCGTTTATTAATTGCACTTGAAATTTCTAAGAGATTACATTAAATACACCGTTTTCAAATAAAAGAACAATTTTTGAAATCGGTTCACCTGATGGAGAATTTTATTATCCTCGAAAACCAACATACGTGCATTACATCGCGAAAATTAGTTAGACAATTTATTTTGACGATAACTGGCGCTGTACACAATTATACTAAGTCTTTCGCCTTTATAGTTACACGAGATAATTCAAAGTTTGTACGGAACCCTCGATGAGCGGGTTAAACGAACTGGCACTTGACCAGTTTTTTTTTAACTATGATATCTAAAGCTCATCATCATAATATCAGCCCTTTATCGCCCACTGCTGAGAATAGGCCTCTCTTCCAGTACGCCACTTGTCCCGGTCCTGATCTAATCTCATCCAGAACTGACCCGCAATCTTCCGAATGTCGTCCACCCAACGAGCCAACGGACGCCAGGGGCTTCTTTCATCCGAAAGCGGCCACCATTCCGTTAACATTTTAGTCCACCTGCCATCACTCTAAAGCTAGATAAACGAATTACAGGACTCTTCTTCTTTCCATCCTGTTACCCCCTGCTGGGGTGTAGGGCTCGAACCATTTTCTTCCACTGACACCTCCCACCCCATCCCCAATACACCCAACTCTTGCTCCACGGAATGGCGCCAAGTAAATTTAGGGCGACCATGCTTTAGTTTTCCGGGCATCGTCCAGGTCAGTCAATGCGCAATCCTTTCTTTTCAGCCTCTTCTGCTAGATCTTCTGCCTTATCTTGGAGTTGCTCACGCGTGGTTGCTATAAGGCAGAGATCATCTGAAAAGTCGATATCCTCGAGGTCTTTTTCAGATGTTCAAGGCAAGCCTCTTCGACCTCTGCTGGTAACCCTGCATATCACGCCATCGAGCACCATCAGAAACAACAGTGGAGAAAGCAAACAACCCTGTTTGACACCTGCTGTGACATTTACTCTTCGTGAGTTTTCCCTTGTGAAGCACTCCTTGCGAATTACAGGAATATACCTTATCCTATTATAAGTGCAACGTTTCAGAGCTAGCTAGCGTTTTAAAATGAGAGTATAACTACGTTTGTATGGAGAACCGAGCTTGCTTGGGATAAGATGTTATATTTATCAGTATGTGGTTTCTATTATATTATTTTGAGATATTTTGTAAACATAACATGTTAAATTTATAAGGGATGACAAACTCTCTAGGGTAGAAAACTCTAGACATATTTTGGCTTTTACTACGTATGTTTAATGTATAATATTGGCTAAGTAAACTTTGAAACTTAGCAAGTTCTAATCTAGTAGAAATCCCAGGTTGATGAAACTTGCCTTTTGTTGGTTAAGTACCTACTCAAGTGCAATGCCAATGGGTAGTTTTGAGTGGACTCCTTTAAAAAGTGACACAATGTCATTGTTTTAAAATGTTTATACTGAAGCGTGCAGCTCAGTATTTCGTCTTTCAACTTTCGTTTAAAATTTGGGCCATTATTATATACTTACATTTTATATAATAATAGGATGGGAGAGAATCGTGCGGCCAAGAGAGCTTATCTGGGGCTACCAACTGGGAGACGTCCGTTCGGAAGGCCAAGGTACCGATGGATCGTCGAGGTCCAGAAAGACCTGTGCGACATTCAAGCGGCTGAATGGCGTCGGAGTGCACAGGATAGGAACGAATGGGGAACTCTAGTATCGGAGGCCAAGATCCACTTCAGGTTTCTGAGCCAGTGAAGTGAAAAGAAAAAAAAATCACCTCAACTGTGAATAAACTACCTTCCAACATCCAAAAATTCTAAGCATTTGACATTTTGGAAGACCTTCGTCTACACTAGCGCCCCTAGCGGCGAAATTAAATGCGATAGCTTTCATTATATTGCTTACCCGCCCACGATACCGGCATTTAATGACGATGAACGTGCGACTTTAGTCTTCGGCATATTTTATTTCGGCGTTTCGTTTTTTTTGCTTTTGTATCAAACATATGTTTTTAATACTACATCGGTGGCAAACAAGCTTACGGCTCACCTAATGGTCAGAAGTCTCCATAGCCCATGTACGCCTGCGACTCCAGATGAGTTACATGCGTTGAACTCTGGCAACCTTACTCACCGCCAGGAACACAACACTATGAGTAGGGTCTAGGTATTTGCCTGCGGTTTTCTGTGGAGGTACTTCCCCAGTTGGGCTCTGCTCTAGATCTGGAATGACATTCGCTGTGCTATCCCCTACCACACAAAGCGAGATGACATTCACAATGCCCATAACTCTCTTGCGGACGTAGTTTCAGGACCTACCAGCTGATTATCCGTAATCAAGCTTTTAAATAAAATACCTCTAAATATGTCTACCTCATTATAATCATATATTATAATTATAAATGAGAGACGCTACTAAAATAACGTTATTTTATACAAAGGCAAATAGACGTCTATTGGAGCGATGTGTCCCAAAATCCCCGTAATCCCGGTGACCTGCGGGTCCTTTTTGATACGGGATGTGTCGGTCAGCAGAATATTATCAGCGCGTGACGATAGGCTTGTGTAGTACATGTACTAAAGTCAAAAAGACGCAATTCCCTACACTGCACTAGAGCGAGATATTCCCTAATGATTCTGCTCTTAGTACATTTTAGAACACTACACACGAAAAGGAACAAGCAGGCAAAGTGATCCGAGTGATTCGACCGACTAACGCCGAGCGCGTGCGATGACGACCGAACAGCTCTGGGCTAATATGAGCGAGACAGCACATAGTCGTCACTCCGTTGCTCAAGGGAGTAAGCGAGACAACAAATTTTGAATTATACTACTTTACAAAACGTCCGCAAAAACGGTTATGCTCAGTTTGTCTCGGTGTACTACTGTACTAAAAGACCGATTTGGTACATTTGTGAGATTGTACTAGTTAAGAGCGATCTGTTCTGTGAACGAGCACGCACAACTCTACGTGACGATAACTAGACAAACGATAGCGCAGACGCAGCACTGATCCAATTAAGATTATGCCTTAATCTACGGCACTATATGTCGCGTCGAATCCCATACGGTCGGATGTGAAAATAGTCAAGTTTTGAGGAGAACTAAAACAAGATTGACACATTTGTTTGCCAATATGTCATAAATTATTTGAGCTATCTGGACCTTTTTTAATAGGGTTGTTTCCAATTTTTTGAAATGCTTGTATTGCGTTCTGTATTAACTAAAAGTTGCCCTAAAATTCAACTTTTATACTAAAAACGGATTTAAATATGTTAAATTAACACAATATATTTTGACAGATGCTTTCGCGCCCAAAACGCTCTTTGAAAATTGTGTGACGTCACAGTTTACGGTTTGACACATAACTACATACACACTTATGTCAGTTATTTTCATCTGATTTATGATATTTAAGAGAACAATCTATTATTATTAATAATTTAGTTATTTTAATTATTAAAATAACAGTGGTGGTCTAAAATACTGTTAAGTAGTTTACCTTCATTGTCACGTGTTGCATAATATCTTTATAATAATCGGACTGATTCGAAGAATGATTAACTCACGTTTAAGATCTTGGAAAGATCTTTAAAAGATCGATAGCTAAACGGCATGTCAAAATTGACGTTTATTTCAATTCCGCTGTGATCCCAATAAGATCTATCTACGATATTTCCAACGTCAAAGTGACATTGTTTGCCCGAATCGAGCTGCTTCTGTCAATTATACGACATACAAACGATATCTAAATGAGCACTTATCTAAACCAGAACTTATCGTTATCGTATCTCATTCTTCGAATCGGGCCGTATGACATAGAAGAAAGTTATTATACGAATTAAACCATTTCCAGGTTTAAAAAATGCAAAATTCTGCTTGCTTCCTGCAAATCTACGTGGGCTGCTGCGTAGGACGTAATATACGTGGGTGCAAACGCAAACCTGGAAACCGTCTATAACACTGACATCCATTTCACAGAGTTTCTATACACCGTGTTTTTATTGAATTTCGTTAACTTCGGGGTATCGGTAAGTACGTTTAAGGAAACTAAATTGCATAGTTAATTTAAAAAAAAAAATATTTTGTTTTTTTTTACTATTTTTATTTTCATAAAAAGTAACTAAATGTTGCATATAGCGTTGTTGTAACACGGGCATTACATTTAACTCAACCAAACAATTGAAAACTGTGACATATCAATGTCATTTCGAACGTCGATCGTCCGAGATAGTATTTACGTTTAGTAGCAAATGTATGAACTCGCACTAAACACTAATCAATAAGTAAACAGGCCCTAAGGCAAGTGTACACGCTCGTAAGGGCCTTATAAGATAAAAATTAATGATTGATTAGGTATCTCCGAAATGGAGTTAATTAGAATATCGGTGTCTTTGAGAAAGTTACTTAATTTATGCTCAGGAATACACCCTCGAAATTAACGCAAATCAAAAAAAAACACGGTGTATAGGCGGGAGTTGACTGGATTGTCCAACTCAATTGAAATCTCGTAATAGGCTTAAAGCGAAATGCCCACGGCTTATGCTATTGGTTTTCAAATCAAGTCACAAGGGAGCAAAATTACTTATATACGGCGTGGGAGTACATTGGATCCTGAAGGAAGCGAAAAATTTTATAATATAATCATAAAGTTAATGCCCATAGACTTTAGAGGATAAGGTTTTAGTGATATAACAGATTTAAACTTTCTAAATATGCTAAATTTATCAAAGTTAGCAAGAAACTTGAAAATAACAATGGTTGTGCATTTACATGTCCTAAAACAGAAAATTGTCACTTTGACCCCTCCTAGCAGGGAAGAAAAAGCCCTTTTCCGAATAAGTGATGTGAAAGCGAATAAGAGGGAAGTGTACCACGTGATTGTCCATACCAAAAGAGAAAACGTAAACTTCTAAATATTTTTCACGTCAGCAGCTCGAACAAGGGTAATTTTCTGCTTAAAAACAGTGAGCAAAATCGCATTTTGCTATTATAGAATCTTTCGCTTGCGCGGGACTCGAAATAAGCACTCGAAGAAATATCAAACTTTGCTCTCTTGTTGTACAAATAACTTTTCCATTCTCTATGATTATTTAGTAAGTTATTGACGTATTGAAAAACTAGGTTAATAGGTTTTCCTTTTTTTTAATTTGCAAACCAAGACAAAAACTTTTTTTTACAATTTTTACAACCACATTACTAAGCATAATCTACATTTTATAGATTGTTAGCTAAGAAATATGAAGTTTTATTTCTAACTACATTATTATTATCAACTGTTTATTTTCTTGTATCGTTTTACTGAGGTGTGCCAATAAAGATTATTCTATCTATATATCTATTATGACTTATTTATTATAGTAGGTATATATAATGTTTTTTTTTTTTGCTTTTTAACTTATTTATTCCAAGAGTGCTTTTTTAACATTAAACTTATTGATGCTGGCTGTACCCAGTACTTTATCAGAGTGAAATGGACACTAAGGATTAGTACTAAAACAGTATCAAAGAGAATAGTGAAGTTAGAACTATCTCAATCAGTATCAGACCAACTTCAATCCCCGCGGGATGCAATTAGGTCGCTTTTGATTTGCACGGGGAGCGCCCGACGCATTCAAAGTGAACGTCGTTATGTATTCATCTCTATTGCAATCTGAGACTTAGTGCTTGATTGCGAATAAAACTTTAGAGCCCAGGAGACGGTTGCTTACTGCCTGTGGTCTTGAAGTACCTAATATTGTCGCTATCAGATATATCGGAGCGGCCAAAGTGCTCACAGATATCTAAACACGCCTCTATTTTCAAGGCGTTAGCGTGTGTGTGCAGATATTTTTGAGCATCTCGGCCGCGCCGATATGTCTGATGGCGACTGTAGTACGCCGATGTAAAAGATATGTTTACAGTTTTGGACTTTATTCCATCGTTTTAAGGCGGACTATGTAATATCTTTGTCGATTATACATTTTCAGGTGTTTTATGTACGTGTATTTAAATTATAATAGTAGTTTATGTGACGGCATTAAAATACGACTGCGGGTAAATTAAACGAAGTGACAGTGTGTTTCATAAATTATGAAATTTAATTTCTGTTAAAATATGAATTTATTAAATAAAATCTTTAAAATATTTAATCAAGTACAGTTTATCTAAACCCATCAGGGGTCCTTCCTCAGGCTTAAGTGTTCACGACGGCTGCACTCCATGCGCGACCCACCCGCTTCACCGCCCGTTGCCGCGGCTCGCGCAGTATGCGGAGTGTAGCCGTCATCATGAGCACTTAAGGCTGAGGAAGGACCCCTGATGGGTTCGAAACATGTCGCCGATAGCGACGAATAATTACATACACTGCTTTATTTACACACATATTATAAGCTCTTTTATCCTATCCTATCCTATGTTGCAACCGTCATTGCGGCACTTGATCATGGAATCAATAAAACGTCATCTCGACTTGTAAAAAAGAAAAGCTTGTAAATATACTTATATAGTTATATACCTGAATTGAGCTTCAAACACAGTTGGGAGTCCATACATCAACACCCACCTCTCCATATTTCTAAGTAAAAATACTCCGATATTTCACATATTTTCCTTACCTCGTGCAAAACTGACACATCCAAAAATAAATAGTTGCAATTTTTCGTCTGTTCGAGTTTTCCAGCTGGACTTCAAATGATAAATGGCTTTTGCACATTATGGTTCGACAGTGACAGATGCTGGTACACGTATTGCACGGGTTTACACGAGAAAAGTCAAAAGCTGTTAATTCTTAATGTGACGTTTAAATTTCTTGTGTATTCTGGAGTGTATAAGGCGCAAAATCCCTTTAAATGAAAAGTGTCCATCAAGAAATATCAAATTATGAAACATACTGTCACTTCGTTTAATTCACCCACACTCGTATTTTAATGCCTTCACATAAACTACTATTATAATTGGGTACTTGACACATGTTGAATATTATAACAAAATTTAGTTAAATGGGTAGAAAATGAGCCATTCATTATACAAAAGTGGATTTTTTTATTATTATTGAGATTATAAAAAAACACAAGGCTCCGAAGTCTCAAAAAAAAATTTTTTTTGTCTTACAAAAATAGAAAACAAAATGGTACCATTCGATTCCTTATATTTTAATAAAAAATAAATTGTATGACAACTATAGACATAAACGCAATATTTCAGGGTCAAAATGGCAATTTCCTTGATCTTCCATACATTTAGGACAGACTTATATGATGTGACGTCACATCACCTTATCTTTTTGCTAGAGGCGTTTCAATCGTTGAGTGCGAGCGGCAGACTTCAACTCTCATTTCTGACCTTTGTGTTGCTTAAATGCCATGAGTCCCATATAGACATTTGATCCTCAGAAAAATCAAGATCGTTTGACATTATTTACAAAAAACAGTCAAGTAGCCAATTTAACACGTATATAAAATACCTGAAAATGTATAATCGACAGAGATATTACATAGCCCGCCTTAAAACAATGGAATAAAGTCCAAAACTGTGAACATATCTTTCACGTCGGCGTACAGTCGCCATCAGATATATCGGCGCGGCCGAGATGCTCAAAAATATCTGCACACGCACGCTAACGCCTTGAAAATAGAGGCGTGTTCAGATATCTGTGAGCACTTTGGCCGCTCCTATATATCTGATAGCGACAATATTAGGTACTTCAAGACCACAGGCAGTAAACAACCGTCTCCTGGGCTCTAAAGTTTTATTCGCAATCAAGCACTAAGTCTCAGATTGCAATAGAGATGAATACATAACGGCGTTCACTTTGAATGCGCCGGGCGCTCCCCGTGCAAATCAAAAGCGACCTAATTGCATCCCGCGGGGATTGAAGTTGGTCTGATACTGATTGAGATAGTTCTAACTTCTCTATTCTCTTTGATACTGTTTTAGTACTAATCCTCAGTGTACATTTCGCTCTGAAAAAGTACTGGGTACAGCCAGCATCAATAAGCTTAAAGTAATGTTAAAAAAGCACTCCTTGAATAAATACTTAGGTTAAAAAGAAAAAAAAATACATTATATATACCTACTATAATAAATAAGTCATAATAGATATATAGATATAGAATACTCTTTATTGGCACACCTCATTAAAAAGATACAAGAAAATAAACATTTGATAATAATAATGTAGTTAGAAATAAAACTTCATACTTCTTAGCTAACAATCTATAAAATGTAGATTATGCTAAGTAATGTGGTTGTAAAAATTAAAAAAAAAATGTTTTGGTTTGCAATTTTTGAAAAAAAGGATATCTATAAACCTAGGTTTCAATGCGTCATTAACATACTAAAAAATCATGGAGATGGAAAATATTTAGAAAAAAAAAGTTTACTCTTTTTCTATGCACGGTCACGTGGTACCTACACTTTCCTCAGTGGAATTAGGTACGCCCTCGCCATTGATTTAATAGTTAATAGAAATTTTCTAAATTAATTTTTTATTCATCAATTCGATAAAAAGGTATAATCAAATCTCCTTGCCGCTAAAAAGTCACTTCAATAGCCGATATGATCTTGCTTTGAAAAAAATATAAAACGTTAATATGTCTCGTATTCTGTACCTACGTCATCGAATTAATTAATTTCACAACCATATTTTATTAAAAGAAAAATTAACAGTTGTAAAATCACGTTCTTGTTTCGGAATATTTCGGTGGGGCTTTTGAAAGTTTGGCAAATAAACTTTTAACGAGCTATCTTGCTTGTATGGTAATTATTAGTACAACAAGGTGACACGGCGAACTTTTACATACGACTACGAACGTGAACTCATTGAGGGACAGAAATGAGTAGGTGGGTATATAAGCCCATCATACGCCGTATTTTTTTCCTTTAAATTCGAGGGTGCATTCCTGAGCTTAAATTAAGTAACTTTCTCAAAGACACCGGTATTTCGGACCCTACGCCTTGTACCGCCTTAGGAGCCGCTCGCCACCGCGCGAGGTTGTTTACATATTTATTAGTGTTTAATACGCGTTAATACATTTGCTACTAAACGTAAGTACTATCTCGGACGATCGATGTTTGAAATGTCATTGATATTTCATAGTTTTCATTTGTTTGAATTTTAAACGTTATATGCAACATTTAATTACTTTTTATAAAAAAAAAAACTGCCTTATGTAACTCCCTGAAATGTTTACCTCACAGGCCAATTCTATCATGCCCCTGACATCATTTCGATATTAAAATGATATTGTATTAGAAGGAGCTTGCTGGAAGAAGTCTTCTTGACTTTCTTCAATCCATAACGGTGTCAAAACATTTGAAGATTACCGTCTCACTAGCCTAGATATAAAACGCCAGTTACGAAAAGAGAGACTTAAGTCCTCCTACTTGTATACGTTCGATGCAGCTGGCTTACTTTGGTGTCACGCGTGCAATAGAGTATTTAAGAGCAAGTTCGGCCTGGTCATTTACATTAGGGGTCACGCTAGGTAACGTCCATACTGTTTATTTAGGGTCGCCGTCATCGAAAACATATAGATGGATGATTGTCCGCGCGGCTCGCTCGCACTAATAAGTCTGAGCGAAATGTGCTGAATAACAGATATCATTCTAATATTGATTTGATGTCAGTGCACGTTCGAATTGGCCTGTCAGTAAATAAACACATTTAACTTTATAACGGAACTTTTGAGAAAAAAAAATCTTTTAATAATATTTGCGAGAGCACTTCACAACTTCAAAATAATTAAGTGCCTTAGATACTGAGGACTTTTTATATTCTAAGTGATTGCAGAGCTTGTTTAGTTTAAAACTGTTTTCAGGGAAAAAACATCTAAGATTTGTTATTAAATTGTTTGAGGAAAACAGAGCTGAAATTTAATATAATTTTATCGTAATTTTTTGCTGGCGGCGTACTAGGAAATGGTATAAAATTGAATCAAAATATAATAATATTGGATTTATTTTATAAATTGCATAGTTGATAGTTTGCATAAAATTATCAAAGGACGTTTAGCAAGCTAAATGTGAAATCTCGGGTAGATATTTTGATTAAAGATAGTAATTGTACCTAATTAAGCAACTTTTGAGCTTATATAATGCATATGTTACGTTTTTTTATAATACGTCGGTAGAAAATAGGCATACGGCCCGCCTGATGGTAAGCAGTCTCCGTAGCTTATAAACGCCTGCAATTCCAGAGGAACGGGTAATGTTAGAAAGTGAATTAAACTATACCCCTAAGTAAGTAAGTGAATAAAAAAAGTTCACCCGGGTATAACTAGTATTACCCAAGTCTTTGGATAAAGTCCGAAAATTTAAAGAACAAAATTTAAATACAGATTAATGTTACTCGTACTTACACATCTAGGTCTACCCAACACTAGCTGGGTATTGGTGTTTTTTTTTTTTATATACTACGTCGGTGGCAAACAAGCATACGGCCCGCCTGATGGTAAGCAGTCTCCGTAGCCTATGTACGCCTGCAACTCCAGAGGAGTTACATGCATGGTGTAAAAGTTGATTTAATTTCCGGGCTTTACCCAAAAGGCTTGGGTAATACTAGGTATACCCAGGTAAACTTAAGTTTACTTAAATTAAGTAAACCCATGTTACGGGTAATATTAGAATATTAAGTAAACTAAACTGGAAATCTGGAAATCTGCCTTTGTTACTCCTGTGCATAAGTCTGGTGACCGTTCTAACATAAAAAATTATAGACCTATATCGAAGTTATGTATTTTTGCTAAAATACTAGAAAAAATCGTCCATAGCCAAGTTTATTCATCTCTTAAAATATCTTTTATCACCGAACAACATGGGTTTGTTAAAAATAAGTCTACAGAGTCCAATTTATTAATATTTTGTGATTATACTTCACGTAACATGGAGTCTGGTGGCCAAGTAGACACCATATATACTGATTTCAGTAAAGCGTTCGACAGAATAGACCATCATATACTAATTCAGAAGCTATTAAATTGCGGCATCCACGGAAATCTTTTTAGATGGTTCACTTCTTATGTGCAAAATAGATCTCAATCGGTTGCAATAAACGGTTTTACTTCATCCTGGGTTGGCATTCCTTCCGGTGTGCCGCAAGGATCTTTGTTAGGTCCTTTACTATTTGTCATTTTCATCAACGATATCCACTGTATTTTTAAACACTCTCATTTTCTTCTTTATGCTGATGACACTAAAATATATAGAGCTGTTAAGAATGTTAACGACTGTTTGTTATTACAGGATGACCTAAATAGATTTTCTAAATACTGTATCGAAAACAGATTAGACCTTAATGTTGCAAAGTGTCATACCATGTCGTTTACTCGCAAACCCAACCCAATCTTGTTCAACTACACACTTAACTCGACTAGCATCGCCAATTCACATTCAACCAGAGATTTAGGTATTTATCAAGACCCCAAGCTTCTATTTGATAACCATATAAACAAAACAGTACAGAAAGCCTCCAGGTCTCTAGGCTTTATCATGAGATCAACATCAAAATTTAAAAAAGTAAAGCCTATAAAAGTATTATACTGCTCGTTTGTGCGATCTATCCTCGAATATGTATCCGTTGTGTGGAATCCTCGTTACGACATCTACATTAAACGAATTGAGTCCATTCAAAGAAAGTTTTTAAAATTCCTTCAATTCAAAACTAAAACTACAGACTTGTGTTATCGTGACAGGTGCGTAAGACACCATTTTCTTCCCCTAGATTTGAGAAGAAAAATCACTGACTTAGTCTATTTAACTAAAATCTTAAACGGATCTGTTGATAGCCCGGAACTGGTTATGAATATTAGTTTTCGTATCCCCAGAGCTTCTTCTAGACACTACCGACCTTTGTCACTTCCACCGACCAAAACCAACTATCGTCAAAATTCATACTTTGTCCGAGCTCCGAGATCAATGAATGAACTGTGTCATAGCAACGATCAACTGGATTTACATCTAATGAAACCTGCTACAATTAAAAACCTCATGGCATCTAGTTTCTTTGCTCCCCTGCCTGCAGACGATTAGCATAGGTTTAATTTTAATTTATTGATTTAAATAAGAAACAAATTACTTCTTTCTTTTCTCATAGCATGTTTTGGCGTTTGTAAAGTCTTTAATTTTGTGCTAACCTGTAATATGACTACCTTTGTATCCTGTCTGTGGAAACCTGTAATTGGCTTCCCTGATACATATTTATGTCAACCTAGTTTTAGTTTATTAAGCTGTTGGTTTTCCGAATAAAATAAAATAAATAAAATAAAAGAATTACTTAATATTACCCAAGCTTTTTGGGTAAAGTCCGAATACGAAATTAAAAGAATATGTGTTCGGCGTTTACCCGTACACACCTACGTCTAATCAACGCTGGGTGGGTAAGAATGAATACTAACAAGCAGTACATTTAAAACCTTTTACAGACATTTTACTGAATAAGGTCTTAGCCTATTAAAGCCTGAGATAGGCTTACTAATACCATAGTCTTTTAAATCACATGATCTTAGTACCTAAGCCTATCTAAACTCCTACACAGGCTACGTGCCGTTTCAACATGTAACAGGATTCTAGACCGATTAGGTCCAAGTAGCCACGTGAGAAACCTAACACTAAAAGGACTAACGAGCGAGCATTTCCCGAGGAAAGAGAACTAGGTTCTTTGATATAGTTCGCGTCATCCACGATGACGCAAAGATTTGTCAAATCTAACTTTTAATAACATGACATTCTTCAGCCACGCGATCACTGTCATGATCTATATTGAGGTGGAATTGTTTATTAACATAATAGATATATTACCAAGGTGTTACTGAATTTGTTACGAAGTTTTAATCTAAAATATGCCCTTGAGGCATTGTACCAAGACATTTCCTCGTTGTATCGCAATGCAACGTTGTGCGAGGAAGCTTCCAGCAGGTTTCGGTCATTAGTTACGTCACAAAGTAAATATCGGCGGCGCGCGGCGGAGCAGAGTCCGCTCAGTACAAAGTGCCATTTTCGCCGCACGCGCACAGACGTGACATTTACGCACACAGACGTTAGATTTACAGGCGTTTTCGGGCACTCTCGGGCAGAGCTCAGTCGTGCTGTGCGCGCGTTGCTCACTTGACATCCCTGCCGCTACGTAGGTACCTACTACTGTCATATACGTCAAATTGCAGTCTCTAAGGAATGTAAACATGATAAGATGTATGTATAAACGAATCGATATATGTATGTCTGTAAACTTATATTAATTACCTAGTTTTTAAAATTCGAAATTAATACAGATGCAACCCTAGTGAGTCGGGCAAGTTTAGGTATGTATTTTCAAGAACGGCGGGAACGGACCTTCTGTTTACTTTTTATTTTGTGGTTAGGTCTACCAGACGCTTCGCGATTTTCGCAAAAAACTTGTGCGCGCTGGGACGCCACGGACGGACGGATATTTTTTTTACTGGAATTAACGTAGTATATCACTGTTTTATTTATTAATTACACGTCAAGATTAGGTACATTAAACTGGATTACAATAGAGTTGCCTGGGGCATCGTCCCCAGAACGCTTGCTGCATTTCCCCGAGCGAAATATTCCCCCGCACGAAGGCCGCCGGACACCCACACAAGTTTAACGTAGTATCTTAAAAATAACATATATACCCGTACAAGCTTTGCTTACTTAGGGATATAATGTAAGATTTTCCCCAAAAATGATTTGTCCTTAAAATATTATAATATATGATCATAAAAACAAGACTCGATAGGTAATAATATTATAATGATTAATGTATTTGTCCACCTTTGTCCCAACCCCGAAACAGCCCAAGAGAAAAAAAAAACAGAATTAATAAGGTAATTATATATATCACATTGTCCATATATTTTATCTTCCGTTCCCTAGTGCAAATATTTTCCTTATCTTTTTTACGTCCGCAAAAACTGTGACGTTATTTTCGTAAGTCAGTTTTCTTTTATTCCCATGAGGACACTTGAGGAATACAAAATAAACGTTATACTGTTTCACGTGAAATGTTAGGAAAAACAAAAGGGAAAGTACATTAATATCAAGTTACGTGTAAATTTCGTAGAAAAAATACTATCATACATATTAGAAAAAATACTATCATACAAATATAATACAGAATGGCCCAAAAATTCGCAGAGAAAATATAGTCTTTCAAAAGCACAAGTTTGCCCACATATAATAAATAAATCATTTTTATTCCAGACAACATTGATCCATAGGTACATTTACATTTACAATAAAAATTAAAAATAAATTTAATTAGGTGTATAACAGAAAATTTCTTGACGAGACATAAGGTAGAAGTACTAGTGCTCGACGCTGCACTAGTCACCGACATGGGCATTTTATTTCATGGAAATATAGGTTAAATTTGAACAACGAAGATTTTTCTGTATTCGATCTTAATCCTTGTTACTTTGACATAAAGTGCCCATGTCGAGTACCTACTAGTGCAGCGTCGAGCACTAGTACTTCTACCTTATGTTGACACTTTTTTATTGAGGCACAATTTTGATAATTTTAACAAACGCGTTTGTGTATGAAAGCTTATGGACCCGGGTATGTCCTCAAACTACGGTCAAAAAGAGGTATGGGCACAGAGAATTTCATCGCGCTTTGTGTGTCAGAGCACATCACAGCAGATGTCATTCCGTATCTAGAGCAGAGCCCAACTGGGGAAGAACCTCCACCTTACAGAAAACCGTAGCCATATAACACTAGACCCTACTCATGTTGTTTCTGCAGGTGCGTAAGGTTGTCAGAGCTCAACGAGGGTGCGGAGTGTTAGGATCGGCAACGCGCATGTCTGGAGTTGCAAGAGTCCATAGGCGGTAACTGCTCACCATCAGGCGGGCCTTTTTGCCAATTTTTAAAGAATAAAGAGAGCCTTTACAAAATGGTGTGGTAAAAAATTTTTGTGCGCACTTCTCCATATAGCCAATATAAGAGTCTACGTGCGGATGAAAGTGCTAAATTAACTTCCAATTTTCTTTCCGTCTCTTTTATCCTCAAGTACTTTTATAATCTGCTCCTGAGAGAGAAAGCTTCAAATGTCATTTATCGGCGTCAAACAAACCGGGATGCTACAGTAAATATGTACTTTAAGGCAGTAGTTCAACCTTGAATAAAACATTAGTAACAAGGTACCAAAATAAAAGACCGATCGAGATAGCGGCGCACTGTAGACGATGTTTTATCCCGAAAGACTATTCGCACTTTCATTTAGATGACAAAATGATGTAATTTTGCTATCGTTCGCCCTTGCATAACACTGTCGCCAATACAGTCATGTACTAACAGTGTTGGGCGAACGTTAATTAGAGTTGAAAATTATGAAATAATAATAAAAAAAAAAAAATTATTCAGTAACTTAAAGTAAACATTTCAATATCCATGCTGGTGCCTCTTTTTAAGCATTTAAGATACATGTATTAAGAGACAACTGCTCTTCCACAAAAGGTTGACAATTCTTAATCTTACACGACCGTAACGTTTACGGTTCAATTTGTAATGGTTAGTTTTCAATATGTTCGATTCTAATTAACGTTTGGCTAACACTGTGTACTAGCGACTAAATGTTTTGATCTAAAAATGCTAGTTAGAATACTTAGAATTAGTCTCCAGTAGGTAGGTAGGACGTCTGAGAATATTCGCGCGCGTGCATTTCGTTCGTAACTTTTTTGTAAATGTCTGTAATGATATCATTTGGATATCAAAAGTATGTTTAAAATAAAAAAGTCGAAAAATTACTGCCTTGGATTAGGTTTGGGTTAGGTTGGGTGGGTCTCACACAAGGCAGTAATTTTTCCAATTTTAAATTTATTCTAAGCTTAATACCATCGATCGCAGACGTTTCTGCTTGTCAAAAAAAAATCATAATACGATCTCATTGGCCTCATGGGCCGGATAACAAGCAAGCTATGATGCGAAGGAAGTTTCTGGAGAAACGCTCAGTTGAGGACTGCTAACCATCTAAGTGGTGAAGATGGAAATGCTGTAGCGTAAAGCGATGGTGGAAAGAAGCGGCACGAAAACCGAATCCAAACAGTTCCTCGGAGCACTCCCCGATATATATAAGATGTAAAGTTGTGGGCAGTGGGCCGGTGTCAAACCGTTTATTTGTCCTGTTGTGTTTTATGTACCTACAATTAAGTGTTGCACTACTTCTACGTTTAACGTATACTGTGACATGGCGGGTACATTTGTCATACCGTTTGTACGAGTGACACACTCACAGTCCCCATTACAGCTGTCAAAGCCATAATGGAACGAAAACATCTGCCCCGATAATGTCTTACATAATGAGATCTTTTGAAGACATAACAGGTTTAGGTTACCGTTAAAAATGAAGAGATGTTAAGGCAGGAAGGGGTTTCGTGGAATACATGGGTCAATTTAGTTAAAGACTTCTATAGTATTTAACTATATTCTTTAATCTTTAACTATATGAAATTGACACACTTCAAAGATAGGAGGTAACACAGCTCAGATAAATTACGTAAATTGTATTTTTTTTAATAAGAGAATGTTAATTTTATGAAGTAATTTGTAATCTTGCAAGTCCTATGTCGGGATACCTTCCTCCAATTTACGAGTAGGAACGATTTTAATCTTTTCAGGTAGAGGAATAGGGTTAGAACCAGTGTAGCTTTATTTGGCGTTTATAAGCGCATTATAACATGCCTACTTGAAATATAAAATAATCTAAAGATAAATATATATTTTATCTTGAAGTTTCACACTACACGTTTTTCATTTGGGCATAGCTGAGCAGGATAGTTGTAAAAAAAAATAAAGTTTTAGGGTTATATGGATCCCGTAAAGTTCCAGAAAGTAAAAGAGCGTTAAACATTTTTATGAAGTATTTTCTCTTCCCAGGACATCATTTGGTATCAGTTTCGCACTCAAAGCTTTGGGGTCAATTTTTGAAAGGCGATCCTTCTACACCCTTTGGGACATTTTATTTTATACTCAGAATCCCGAGCGCTTTCGATCCTAATAGGAAAAAAAATGTCCTGAAAAAAAATTTTATGAATAAAAATGGTACCGGAATGGAAAAAAACAGCGGCATTCCGAAAGTGTCGACAGAAGTGAAAACTTAAATCCCATCTCAAAAAATGACCAATGCGCCTAAAGAAGTATAAATTAAAATCTAGTGAAACTTTTTTTCTTCTATTGGCGTCAAAAGAGCTTGTGATTCTGAGTAGAAATAAGACGAACACTCTCAAATCTAGCTACGATCGCTCCGCACTATGTGGACTTCAGCTCGTTCGTGTAAGGCACCGCGGTTACTGCTGGGAACCATCGCGAGCGCGGACTTCTGGCCGAAAGGTGTGGTGTTTCGGCGGCGCCTTGGGAATCTGCCGAATCCTACACCAGATCAGATGCAGCATGAAACCTTTCTTGTCGCCGAATCCTACACCAGATCAGATGCAGCAAAAAACCTTTCTTGTCGCCAAAATGATTTTTAGTTTATGAGATTGTAATAATTGTATACACCGTGTTTTTATTGAATTCCGTTAACTTCGAGGTATCAGTAAGTACGTTACAGGAAACCAAATGGAATAGTTACTTAATTAAAAAAAAATTAAAAAATAATTTTATAAAAGTTATTAAATGTTTCATAATAATATAGCGTTCTTGTAACCCGGGCTTTACATTTAACTCAACTAAACAATTGAAAACTGTGACATATCAATGTCATTTCGAACACCGATCGTCCGAGATAGTATTTACGTTTATTAGCAAATGTATGAACTCGTACTAAACACTAACCCCCTTATTCACAAACGTCTACTAAAGTTACGAAGCCGCTAATAATCGTTTGCCCCTTTAGTTTCCATCATACCAATACGTCGGAAAGGGACAAACAATTATTAGCGGCTTCGTAACTTTAGTAGACGTTTATGAATAAGGGGCTTAATCAATATGTAAACAGGCCCTAAGGCAAGTGAATACGCTCGTAAGGGCCTTATCAGATAAAAAACAATTATTGATTATCTCCGAAATGGAGTTAATTAGAATACCAGTGTCTTTGAGAAAGTTACTTAATTTAAGCTCAAGGTTGCACCCTTGCAATTAACGGAAATTTAAAAAAAAAACACGGTGTATATATGTTAATCTTTGTTACTAAAAAATTATGATTTTTTATTTTGATTTAGGTAGGTACATCAAATGAGCTCACTAACCACATAGATTATCTTACTTTTATCTAAAACAGTGAAGATTCTGTGCGTAGAACATCATCTATTTTGTGCTATGGGTCCTTTTCAGAATTTCGACAATAACATTTACGAATGGTCACAACGTAAAATATCGGAAATTAAAATATTTCAGCATTCAATTTGGCTCTCTCCCAATAGAGAAGCCTCTTTAACGTTCCGCTTCATTCTTCTGTCGGATGAAGATTTATATTTCAATTTCGTATTTTGCATGAAATGCTGGTATTTCCTTGATTTGTTCTGAGCTTTTTGTTGTGTCGGACACTTTATGAAAGTTTTTATATTAATCAATTTTTAACTAGGGAATATATCAAATTAGTTAGTCAATTTATGTAATAATTTATTTATTCATTTGTTTATACTTTATTGCACATGAAATATTAAGTACAACTAAATAAATAAATATAATAAATAAATAAATAAAAATAAATATTATAGGACATTATTGACCAAGTCCCACAGTAAGCTCAATAAGGCTTGTGTTGAGGGTACTTAGACAGTTTACCTATTTAAATATTTATAAATACTTAAATACATAGAAAACACCCATGACTCTGGAACAAATATCCATGCTCATCACACGAATAAATGCCCTTACCAGGATTTGAAACCCGGGACCATCAGCTTCGTAGGCAGGGTCACTACCCACTGGGCCAAACCGGTCGACAAATGGTGGACTTAATGCTTTAAGGCATTCTCTACCAGTCAACCACTGGGTCAAAAAGAGACTTTTGTTAGGTGCAGGCTTTGTACTTGAGAATAAGATATCACTACCTACTATTTACAAATTAAATACCTACTAATTAATATAATATAATTAAATCATAAACTTAAATATATACTTAGTATAATATATTTACATAAATATCTACATATATACATTATTCATGTACCTACTGAGAAACATTACTTACATCTGGCAGATAGATGCTTTATAATGATAATGTCCTGTCCTATAATATTCATTTATTTATTTTATTGAGGCCTGTTTCACAGTATCCAAGTAAAGTCCGGAATAAACTACTTGCCACTTATCTTGCCAATTAGCTATCCAATACTTTACTTAGACATTGTGAATATTGTTTGATTTGTGTTTTCATTAGTAACACTAAATATACTCTGTAGGTATCTTTAGGTATTTAAATAAAAGTAAACAAACGATTTGTAATTTTTCGGATAGTTATAGAATTTATTGGTTAACCAACAAATACAAAAATACAAAACCGCCTGGATCTGTCACTGAACGACCTGACTTTAAACCTACATTATTTGATCATGTAATGTTTTCATCTACCCGCTACTGGATTAAGGAGCCATATGAGGGTAGATTTCGTTCTTTTAAATACCTAAAGATACAGAGTATAGGTATATATTATCTGCAAGTATAAATATACTTCCTGTCGCGAGACACTAAATTTTTAAACATAAATATAAAAGCCTAGGTAGGGAGTACCATTTTGTACCATTTGGCGTTGAAACTCTAGGTCCATGGGGTCCCAGCGCGCACAAGTTTATTTGTAGAAATCGCTAAGCGTCTGGTTGACGTAACTGGTGACAGATGAGGTGGCGGCTTAGTATTATAATAAAATGCACATAAAATAATAAGTATAAATGGCGGACTTAACAGCTTAAAATATTATTTAGCATTCAACCAAATGGGCCAAATAGAGATTATCCGAGAAATGTCAAAATTGAAATTCAAATTCGCTCTTTGTTTAGCGTCATAACCTACGGCACTAAAATATGAATGTTAATAAAACAACAGAGTTCTGCGTAAAAAATTTACCACATTTTTCAACTTTATTAAGATAAATATATCTTAGAAGCATTAAGCGGAGTTATAAGAGCTACTATTAATTTAAAACCTCTGAGAAATCCTTGCGGATTAAGGGTATCTGGCAAATAATGAGCCATTTTTAATATTTTTTGGGTAAGTATTGGATTTATCGTATCTCATTTTAGGAGAAAATATTGGCTGGTGTTGCGTTTGTATAAGCATGTCGCTTTTCAAATATGAAAATAACATATTTCTGAGCCGATGATCTTAGGTTTTGGCTTTACTTTCCATCGAGAGCCCATTTTTCGAACGGTATTAGAATAATAATGTCAAGTCGTATGGGTTACCATGGCAACACAAGTTCGAGAAATGGGCCCTTCTCAAACAGACAGACTAATATTATTAGTTATTGATTTTAGTCGAAAATGATAATCTTAAAGTTGATATGAATTGTGTTTAATATGAACCGTAATAAGAAAAAAAAATTGTTTTTTTTTTTCGAAAAAGTCATAAGTTTGTTGGCTCTGTAAGCTTTGTATTTTGTCCTTTACTACGTTTTCACTTTTTAACCGACTTCAAGATGGAGAGGGGAGGAGGTTATCAATTCGGTTGTGTTTTTTTTTATGTTTGTTACTCCATATCTCCGTCATTTCTGAACCGATTTTGAAAATTATTTTTTTGTTTGAATTTATATATATACAGATTGGTCCCGTTTTTGTCAAAACTCAGTTCTGATGATGGGATCCATGAGAAAACGAGGGAACTCTTCAAATGTAAAAGGCATACATATATTGATTTTTGTATTTTCTTTGACAAATCAAGCATTTATATTTAAAAAAGTGACATTTGATGAAGTGGAACTGCTGATAATGATCAGAATGGAACTCTTCAACGACGCATAGTACACGTTTGGCGATTTCTCCTCTTCGCTGTGTTTGTTAAGTATTATTATATTATATTAGATTTTCAAGACAATTTTTTGTCAGGTTCGAGTTCTGACGATGGGATCCATGAGGAATCGAGTGAACTCTTCAAATATGAAAGTCATACATAAAGTGATCTTAGTATTTTCATTAATAAATCAAGTATTTACATTTGTAGCAGTGACATTTGATGAAGTGGAACTGCTGATGATGAACAGAACGGGACTCTTCAATGATGCATAGTTCACGTTTGGCAATTTGTTTTCTTTGCCAAGTAGTTAGGTTTTCAAGCACCTTTTTTTATATTTCTATCCTATTTAGTTTTTTTAATAATTATCTGGTGCTTTATTTCATGCATGTTATGAAATAATTTATCTTAAATACAGTCGAATACCCTATTGCGGGTATCTTAGCAGTCAACCATAGGGCAAATCTGAAATGTGTCAAGGTGGGTGCAGTGGCAAAAAAAAACCAGTTACCTCCTTTTCTACATAATTAGGCGTAGGACGCTGTCTTTTTAATTTCATTGTATGAAATCTAAAATCAAACACAATCGTTCTTTCACCGGTCTCCCTCAATGAAGTCGGTTTTTTTTTTCTTAAAAATTATTGTCATCGATATCAATTTGGATTAATAATAATAAACAGATCCTTAACAAATTACCTACTGATATAAAAAATGAGCACAACACTAATAAGTTTATTAAAAGATTAAAATCATATTGAATAGAAAAGTCCTTTTATAGTGTACATGAATACCTAAATTTACCCATTACTTTTTGATTTTAATGATCTCGTTTTTCAAATATGTCCGCCTCTCATTCCAAAGTTTATTATTCTGATTTTTTTTTAATTATTATTAATATTTTTTTTGTTATTTTTCATTAATTTTGTTATTTATTTAATTTTATTGATGCTATGATTATTAATTTTTTCCAATGCAGTGTAACTATGACTATAATAGCATTTTTATTTTATTTTTATTTGTATTTTCTTTGTCAATTAATTATTTTTTTATGAAATACTTTTTAAATTTAATAAACATTCCACATGTTTATTAAATTATGGAATAGTTCGAATTGTAATTATATTTTAATAGCCATTATATACCATAAGATTAAAATTAGTTTCATGTAGTCCATAAGGTTTTGCTGCGCCCTATCAGGGTCCACGTACTGTACACCACACCTAGCATTAAGTTGTATGTGTTTTGTACTTGGTTGCAAATAAATAAATAAAATTAAATTAAACCTTCGCGATTTTTACATTACACACTATTTACGAAAACGGACTGACATGGAGTCACATAAATACAATATTATTATTTACGAAAATGGGACCTACTTGAACGTACACCGACATCAGAATGATATCATTTAGTTATCGTTCATTTCAACTGAATGACATCATTTAGATATCAGAGTCGATGTCGGTGTACGCTCGAATTATCCTTTAAGTCCCATATTCGTATATTGTATTTATGTGTTATTATGTCAATCAAGTCGTTTCACTTTTCACGCGGCGCACCATATCTCTTGTTCCTTTCCAATGTCCTTGCTTTACGCCCCAATTTGAATCTGATATTTAAGATAGTAACAAAGCTCATGTCTTTTGAAGATCTCGCAAAGTGCCTGAACGCTAAAGCCATAAAGGGCTCCTTTGAGGGCCTAAAACATCAAATCTCGAGTCTGATGTAGATCTCGCAAAGTGCCTGAACGCTAAAGCCATAAAGGGCTCCTTTGAGGGCCTAAAACATCAAATCTCGAGTCTGATGTTGATGCTCGAAATCCTTTAGGTTTAGGGTGCCTTTCGACCAGAGATGTGCTATACTTGCTATGCTATGTTTTCATACATTTGAAACGCAGCTACAGCATAGCACATCTCAGGTCGAAAGGTACCCTTAGTCTGCTCGTAAAACTAGGTTAGTATTAGTACGCACAATTTATGAAAAAAATCTGCAAAAAAAAGGTATTCAATGATGTAAAATGAACTTCACTGATTATTTTTACCAATCATTCATTCATTTTCTCATTGTAGTGTGTTATTCTTTATCTCTTTTTAATATTCTTCAGTTAATTTAAAGTTCAAAATAGTAACTTTGGCTTTCGCGTGAAAGTGTATACAGTGTGTAAATTCAATACGGGCGAAAATTTAAACGGTGGTTAGCGTGTATTTCTAAGCAAAATTTATCTCAATATAATTCGTTGGTCCTATTATATTGAGATAAATTTTGCTTAGAAATACAATGAAAATATTAACCATATAAAATAACTCGGCAATGTAAAGGAACACACGAGTTACGAGCTTTTTAAAACAATTTAATGTGAGCTACGCCTTACCCTTACCTAGGGCTTCCAATTCCGCTGTGAGACTGCATATTTTCAATCCCGCGGGATCCCATAAATACCGGGATTAAAACTCTTAATACAAGGTTAAAAACACATTGAAATAATCAACCTACTCCCACATTTCAAACCAACCATAGGATCAAATATTAAAAAAATACTACACACAACACAAGCCTTATTGAGCTTACTGTGGGACTTTGTGTGTGTGGGACTTTGTCAATTTGAAAAAATACAAAAATACACAATACAAATATTAATTTTATTTTTTAAATATGATCAGTTTGGTCAGCTTTCAGTTGAGAATATTAGCTGTGAGCTCTTATTTCTGTTGCATCGTTCAGAATGTGGGACTCGCAATCCCGCAGCAAGTGGGATTAAAAAAAGGCACGGGATCCCGGAATACCGGGATTGACAGCCCTACCCTCACACGTGTATACCGATACTATATTAAGCTCTTACATTACCTATATCATTATAGACAGAATAAATCTATACTTCAGAGATAGTGTTTGTCTTGACGTCCCACATCACAGCAACTGTCAACGCTTATTGGCAGATACTATAAAAAGCTCGTATCTTGTAATGCCATGTCATAATGTTTGCAGTACATTGCTGCTTGGTATATTTTCAAAAAGTAATTACGTGGTCATAATTAAGTGTAACTTGATTGAACTTCTAATGATTACAGGAGTTAATAATATATCTGGTTTGATTTATATAATATTATTGATTTATTGACAATGCCTACGAAGCTGATGGTCCCGGGTTCAAATACTGGTAAGGGCATTTATTTGTATGATGAGCATGGATATTTGTTCCTAAGTCATGGGTGTTTTCTATGTATTCAAGTATTTGTAAATATTTATGTACGAGTATTATATATATCGTTGTCTAAGTACCCTGTGTAAGAGCTTACTGTGGGACTTAGTCAATTTGTGTAATAATGTCCTATAATATATATTTATTATTATTATATATATTTATCGCCCGTATTGGATTTACACACTGTATAGGTCAGGGGTCACCAAATGGCGGATCGCGGTCCGGATCCGGACCGCCAACTACCCCATTTTTTTTTACTTATATGATAAACTCAAGTATAAACGGACCGCGATGTTCATTTTATTTGACCCCTGAAGAAACTAATTGGTGAGCCCTCGTGTAGTTAGTGTAACAACCAATTGTTTTTGTTAACCTCTTTTTACTGGTGAGAACTTGTAACAGGCTTTTGCGCCGGTGGCCTAAAAATCTAACTACAGAAACTGCTCACAAAATTTCATGAGAATCGGTAGAGAAATGCGACTTGCTGAGGAGAACATCCAGATATACGAAAGCCTTTTTGTCCAAGCTGAAACTGAGACCTTCGCTAACGCTCGGTCAATCGAAAAATAAATGATCGATGCTCCGGAATTTTCCGCGAATGAATTCTCGTTGGTACTTAGATAACATTGACATAATAGTACATTACGATACAAGTGCGAAAAATAGGAAATTCGAAACGAGTGGCGATAAATTAAAACACGACCGAAGGGAGTGTTTTAAATCGACACGAGTTGCGAATTACCTATTCGCACATGTATCGTACAACGTTTTACAGTACATATGGCCCTTTAAATGTTCGACACAGTAACGTAATATGCTACTTCTCGCACTAGTGCTATAAAGTAGCCCCATATGTACTGTAAAGATAGTTTATTATTCAAGTAGGCATATTACAATGCGCTTATGAACGTCAAATAAAGCTACACCGGCTCTAACCCTATACCTCTGACCCGAGAAGATTTAAATCCCCCCTCAATTGGAGGAGGCTATCCCAGTATGGACCGGCAAGAAACTCGGCGGGACACATCTTTTCAAAACATTACATCTTATAATTAACATGCATTAAAAAAAATAACAAGATTATTATAGAAATCATGCAATTACATACAGTTGCTACTTTTCTTTATAGAAATATTATCAACAAAAAAAAACATATTTCTAAGGACGGGCCTTACGGGCACTAAGAATGGTGCTAGTTTAGCGGTGTCACTCACGAATTCGAGCCAATCGTGCAGTCTAACGGAACTAGTTGCGACCAATCGCGCGCGTGATGCGAACTCGTCAACCAATCGCGTTGTGGCGTTAGACTGCACGATTGCATCGTGTTCGCGTGCGTGACATCGCCGAACTGGCCCCATTCTTATTGCCCGTAAGGCTTTTATGTCAATGTTAGAAAAAAATATATAAGTAATACAATTAACTAAACTAAAACTACTATATAAAACTAAAAATCTAAATCTAAAATGGGCCCCCGTGGCAAGGTACCGAGGATGCTGGCAGCATTTCCTCGCTGGATCGCTATGCTCAAGCGTTGGGCGAGGATGCTGCCAGCTCTCTTATCCCCGGTCCCATCCACCAGCCGTTTCGCCAATTGCCGGTATAGGCCCTGTGCTGACCCCACGGACCAAGAGTCTCGACTCCAAATGCAACAATGTTAGATAAATTATTTACATTGAAAGATACAACTTATAAGGCAAATGTACAAGTTATAGACTAGTTAATATTCTATGCCAATTTTCGTCAATTGCCAATTTTGTATTTCAAATACGTGACACAGGAATTGTCTTCAATCGAGGCGGCTAAAATGTGCCATAATGGTTCCTATTATCAGGGAAATCACGTTCGAGCACGGAACATTAGTATTGCTGAAAGGGTATGCTAATAAGGACTATTTTCGCTTAACGTTGGGGGGAAAATTGGGTCCTTAATCAGAAAATGGTGTACAGTCTGCATCAAAAGTAGCGGATCAAATAACGTTTCATAATGTATCTACCATTCTGTAACAGCTTAACAAAAAGTGATGTCTTTAATATAGAACAATTAAGACTGCAAAAGATATACTTTTGAGCGTGAATTGTAGATATTTATCTATATTTGGAAAAATTATCCGGAATATCAGACACTTTTGACGCGTTGTTTCATCCGGTAGGTACTTTTGATGCTAACTGTACGATGTCAAAGATATCTTTCCATTTTACGCCTTATTACAAAGGTGTAAGTCTAATTATATCTTTCACGTTGACTGTACTCTTGTGTGTCCTTTTAGTTTTTCATAACGTTTTCTTTTAAACTACGAACAATAATTATAATTTACCTACTTATAAAATTAAATAAAAAAAAAAACAGTTTTCATTTCTAATGCTCATAAAATTGACATTTAAGTCGCGTGTAATCGACATAAAATTGCTTAAGTAGTATGCTCTAGAGCATAAAGTAAGATCAATCTATTACGACCCCTATTAACTTAGCCTTAAAGTTCAACATCTGCTATACAAACTGCCAGCCCTGCCGGCGCTCCCCGCGCTCCCGGCCGGCTCGAGTACGATTTTCTTTAGTCTTGAACAAATATGGTAAAATAACCTAAAATATTGGAAATATTTGTACATTTTCTTCGCAATCGAAGTGACGTATCCTCGACTATATTATGAATTGCCTCGCCATAGAAAGGGTCGCTTTATGCTCTTGTTGTACAATCTACTATTTTAATTTAACATTTTATTCTTTGAAGTCGTAACCGACGTGTATGGGATTTAGAAACAGCGCGCCAAGCGGGACGTTTTGGAAACTCAAATCCCATACAAAATTAGACTTAACGCAAACGGGTACGTCACGTCACGCCATCGAATAAATTTACACTAGGGCTACCGATATCGGATCGGACATTGTGGAAACGCTCTTCAACTGTATTATTTCCTCTCCAAAGTAACTATGGATAGTTCATAAACTATTTGAGTGGGATTAATCCACTAAGAAAACTATACCACCGTTATTGGATAATGGTCTACGAAAATTGTATAAGTGGCTCAAGTGCGCTAAGACGATTTATTGAAGTAGGGGCCAATCCAAACGAAATCTTAATGATGCCAGTTAATTATCATTTGCCCGTTCATTTCGCTCGGACCTGTCCGTACATGTATTTGCAAGAGAGATATGCACGGGCAAATGATAACTGATATCGTGTTACTCTTCTAACCATACAATACCTCTTAGGTTGCTTACTCCACTATTTCACTCGGTTAATTGCTCGATCAAACGAGCCCGCCGAAGGCGGGCGAAGTTCGATCGAAATTATACGAAGCGTCTCGTTCGAAGATGATAGATAACATGTAGTACTGTTAAGTATGTTTAAACTTCACAACGTTTAGAGATTTAAATTTGAAAAATATTCCCGCGCCCGACGCTATCACGTCTCGTGCGCCAGTGCCGGACGCCATATATTTTAGAGTAATTACGCGATATCACAGTTTCGTGTAAGATGATTACTGGGATGGGTTTCACTTTTTATTAAGGTGTCCATTTGAAATGCAACTTTCTTTTTTATGGGTGGGAAGTGATCATCTTCGAACGAGACGCTTCGTATAATTTCGATCGAACTTCGCCCGCCTTCGGCGGGCTCGTTTGATCGAGCAATTATACTACGCGTCTCGTTCTCGATGATAGATAACATGTAGATTTTTAGAGTCTGTGATAGAGCTACGTTTAAAAAATATTTGTATTCTTTAAGTAACATTTAAAATTAAATGATACAAATATTATACAAATTTAGCACAGTATTTATTAATTTTTCATAATCAACAAAAAAGAACAATTATAATATTTATATGACATGCATATAATTAACATAGTCTTAATTATCTTTAGTTAAAATACTAATAGCGAACTTATTATTTGTTTCTATAATTGGTCTGTTATAAAAACGTGCGAATGTAGTTGACCCCTCTGTCCAGCCTGCAGTTCTTCTAATTGTATCAATGTCTATACCTTTCCTATAGGCAGTAGACACAGAGGCATGTTTAGTACTATATGCACTAAACTTTTCAGTATCAATGCCAGCCTTACTAAGTAAGGATTTGATCCAATGACCAATTGTCTGTGGACTGATTGGATTGTGAGGCTTCACCGATGATAGAAATAGTCTCTTATTTCCTGCTCTAATTGTTTCTGTTATTTTTAAATAATGAAGGATTATGGTCGCAACACAAACTTTTGGTCGTTCTCTGAAGAATGGAATCATGAGTGTGGGTTGATTTTTACCAAGTTTTGATGTCTTTATCCTATCAGGTATTTTTATTTGGAGCCCTGATGAACTCATATTTATCTCATCTATATTAATCAAGGCTATTGTTTGTAACCTATGGGCTGTAACCAGAACTAATAGTGTGGTCGCAATCTCAGAGATAATTTTTAGGTTTAGATTCTCTAAATTATCTTGGCTTTCAATATATTCTAAAACTTGCTCGATATTCCATGTTTCTGAGTATTTAGGTGCAGAAGGACGTCTCCTGAAAATGCCCTTAAAAAATCTGGATATGATGGCATCATTAGATATGTCTCTTTTTGCTATAAGTGAGATTGCTGATCTTGAAGAATTTAATGTACCATAACTTGCATTCTCATTAAATCTCATTGTCAAAAACTCTATAACATTAGCACTGGTAGGATCAAATATGTCGTATTTCTTACTTGTAGCAAAATGTATCCATCTTTTGAGACATCCTTCATATTGCTTAAGGGTGGACTGTGCTATTGAGTCTATAATAAAATCAACCGACATCTCGGGAACTCCTTTTTTCAGGTACGCCTCCCTGATAATTTCCCTACCACTAGAGAAAGTTTGTGCGATAAAGGATGTATTCTGCTCCTGCAAGGAGAAAGTAGTAGGTCAGTAGAAGGTTCCAATATTATGGGAGATTCACATAAAAGTGATGTAAACATCGGGTACCACGCTTGCGTGGGCCAATTTGGTACAACTACTATCCCTGTTGCTTCATCGTTAATTATCTTTCTCAATACTGGCAATATTACAGCAAAAGGGGGAAAGGCGTAGAAATGTTCTTTTTCCCACGAAATCGTAAAAGCATCTACTACTGATGCTTCTGGATCAGGGTAACGGGAGCAAAATGTTTTGCACTTGGTATTAATTCTAGATGCGAACAGATCAATACTACAGGTACCAAATTTTTTTACAATTTGCTTAAAATATTTGCCCGCTAGCTCCCATTCTGTATCTAAGTTGGTATCACGAGAAGCAGTATCTGCGTCGACATTTTCTTTTGACGCAATGTATGAAGCTACTATCCATATTTTTCTGCTTTCACAATACTGCCATATTTTACGGGCTAATTCACTCAAATGTGGAAATTTTACTCCTCCGGCCTTATTAATGTAAGCAATAGCTGTAGTATTGTCTATACGCATTAGAATTTCACAGTTACTGAGTTTAGAGGCAAAACATTTTAATCCGAAAAAGGCAGCTAGGAGCTCAAGATAATTTATGTGAAATTTTTTATCATCCTGGTTCCAGAATCCACGGGTAGTTATTGAATTGGATTCTGCGCCCCAACCTGATCTAGATGCATCTGAGGAAATAATAATTTTGTATTTCTTTGTGCGTATGGGGTTAGAGCCAGTCAATACATTTATATGCCACCAAGCAAGATCTTCTTTTACATAATCAGCAATTTTCATGTAACTTTCAAAATCATCATTATTTACAGTTAACGCTAGCCATTTCGCTCTCTCGAGTCTTTTACAATATACTTTACTGTATTGAACTGCATGTGATGCTGCAACTAAAACTCCTAGTAGTTGCGCAAAAAGGCGGATTTTATACTGTTTTCCTACTTTAAAATGGTTTATGAAATTTATAATTTGTTTTTTCTTGTCATCTGGTAAATCAACAGAGTATTTTTCTGAGTCTAAAAAGAAACCAAGGTATTTGCATCTTTTACTTGGGTTGATGTGGCTTTTCTTATAATTTATAATAAAACCTAGTTTTTCTAAAGATATAATAATATTTTTTACATTATTTTTACAGCATTCATATGTATCACTAATGCACAGTAAATCATCTAAGTAAACTAATGACAACCAGCCATTTAAGCGTATATTATTCATAACGGGTTTCATGATCTTGGTAAAAATATAAGGACTGGTTGATAACCCGAATGGGAGACATGTGAATTGATATAAAATGCCATCGAACCTAAATCTTAAATATTTCCTACTATTTTTACACATTGGGACTAAAAAATAGGCATCTTTCAAGTCTAATGTTGCCATATACATATTTGGAGAAATTAAGTCTCTAGCTGCTCTAAGGTCCTCCATTTTAAAATGAGACGTTTCTATGAACTCATTTAATTTTTGCAAATTAATAATAAATCTATTAGACCCATCTGGTTTTTCAACTAGAAAGTAGGATGACACAAATTGTCCCTCGCAATCTGAACATATTTCAATAGCCCCTTTAGATAGAAGTGTGGAAATTTCCATTTCAATCTTTTTAAATTCACCCGGAGGCCAGCTGGGAGTTGGCTCTCGGAATTGAAAAGGTTTGTATTTGAAAATTATACTATAACCTCTAATACAATTTATAACGAAGTCATCAGCTGTAATAGTTTTCCATATTTCCACAAAATGTTGCAGTCTACCTGCAGTATAATTTACCTTTACTTCTTCGATGCTGGCCGATTTTGTCTTTGTGTTGTGGAGCGTCCTGGATTCTGTGAAGGCTTCGTCTGGAATGGCCTCGGTTTGTACCTCACATTGGTGAATTGCCTCCGTGGATAATAGCCCACCTGTCTGGTTCTCGCAGGTGGGCCTCTCCAGTTTACCTGGTAGGGCTGATAGGGTTGCTGGTATGGCTTCTTGGCTGGTGGTTTTTCTGATGTCTTAAGTGAAGCTGAAGCCTTTTTAATATTTTTGGCATCTTTTACTTGCTCATTTAGTTTCATACCATACAGCCACTCATCAGAATCTGTTGATTCTAGGGTAGATTTAATGTCCTTATCAAGATTTGGTGTAATGAAAGACTTTCTTGCAACTGAGTGTTGATGAAATATGTCTGTCATAATTTTTCCAGTGTCCCAAAGATATTTCATAAGTTGCATGTGGTCAACTCCCTCTTCAGGATTTTCCATTAACATTGATATTGCTGCCCCGAGTGATATCAGGCCTGTCCCAACACAGTTTTGGGTATCAGTAAAGTGCTGATCTCTCTTTTTAGCAATTTCTGTTAAGTGGCTCACTATCTCCATGTTTATCTTTGGTGCTTCTGTGCGAAGAGGCCCTTCTCTAGAATATTTTTTGAGAAGGTCCTTTCGAGTCTCCTCTGTTAGACCTTTTGTGATCCAGTGAGTCCACTGTTTCTGGATAGTCTCGTCAATATTTGTAATTGCATTAGAGGAAGGTAATTCCTCCCCCATCATTTCTAGGAAGACCTGATTCCAGTCTTGTGGATCTTGAATTGATTCTTGAATATTATCTTCAAGTGTATTAATATCCATGTCAGATGACGGAGAAAGTAGCAAGTTAAAATTATTTGTAGATTTGTCAGAGTCTTTATTAGATATCTCTGGTATATTTTCTTTATTAGTCTCGACAATATCTGGAGTATTGTTTTCCTTTTTTTGCCTTTGTATGAACTCCGACATACATTTTGTAAGCTGATCAATTTGTTCCTGCATTAATTTCAGTTTTTTAGAAGTTTTTCTATCTTCTCGATCTCGTTCTTTTGACCGCGAACGTGACCTCTTTTTTGGCATTGTTACAATACAATAACAATACGATTTTAACGATATAAACACTTTTACAAGTTAATTGAAATTCTCGAACGTCAGAAGTTATTTGCACAACAAAACAATATGGCGTCCGGCACTGGCGCACGAGACGTGATAGCGTCGGGCGCGGGAATATTTTTCAAATTTAAATCTCTAAACGTTGTGAAGTTTAAACATACTTAACAGTACTACATGTTATCTATCATCGAGAACGAGACGCGTAGTATAATCAAAGACAGATAATCTGATTAAGTTAACATATTGAGAGATTTATATGTAGATACATCAAATAACATTTGCAAATTAACTTCGTGGTATGAACTTTAAGTGCTCAAGAATTGGAATACGTAAATCAAATTTGAGCACATTGAAAATGGCGTCAGCCGGGCTTATTATTTTGTTTTATTATAGTGAACACCCCTATAATCGAACAGGCACCAGTAATGGGATTGTCAACAAATCCTGAAAAACATGTATTTAGCATCAGTTTTTAATCGCTGCCAACATTTTACCATAAACAAGACCTAAAGAGCTGCTTAAGTTTAATTTCTTAGAAATTTGTCAGATGTTGGTGAATTATCAAAAATACTGTTCTCTTAAATGTCCCATAATTTGTGCCGTTTACATAAATATCTTACATTCGCCTTGCGCCTTGATTCATAATGTTAAGTTTAGATTGTGTTTGTGTGCGTGTGCGCGTGTGTGCGTGTACGAGTGTGCGCGTGTGCGAGTATGCGCGTGTACGCGTATGCGCGTGTGCGTCTGTGCGTGCGTGCGTGGGTGTGTGCGTGTGTGCGTGTGTGCGCGCGCGCGTGTGTGTGTGTGTGTGTGTGTGTGTGTGCGTGTAGGGCTGCAGCGCCCTGAAGGTATTAAAATGCGGTTGCTTCGCTGGTGCAGCGCGTCCGGGTCTGGGGTGTGCGCGGACGGGTTCCCGGCTATCATGCGCGCCCGCTGCGCTGTTTACAAACTTTTATTTAGTTTGCCCTGTTAGAGTCTGTTCGGAAAGAGAAGAGTCGTGAAATGTATTGGGCCGCAAACATTCCACGCCTCGTCTCTTTCCGCACAGACTCTAGATGTGTGTATGTTAATGTAGGTCAAATTTTGGAGGCTAAATTTCACCCACTTCCCGATTTTCGATTGAGCGGAAAATATGTAAATCGGATGACAATGCAATATTATGGCAACATCAAGCTGATCTGACGAAGGAGACAGGAGGTGGCTTAAGGAACTCTGGGATGGAACAACGCAACCTAATTGTGTTTGGGGTTTTAAGAGCTGTCTCGATGATTATTACTAATAGTTGCCTGTGGTAAGTAAAGTACAGTCAGCGACAAAATCTTGTACCAAAGATTTAAATTATGCAAAAATTTATTCTTTTTTTAGAACAATAAACATTTGCAAAGTTTAACCTGGCAGCATTTTTAGGTAGGTTAACGAGTATAAATATAAGTATGATATAACCCTCCCGAGCTTGTATATTCTCGACGTAGCCAAGTATGTGAGAGGTAACCTTGAACAATTCCCGACGCGCGGTGACTCGCACAACTATAATACTAGGCGAAGAGGCGAACTGCGTCCACCTTGTACTCGTCTAGCTAAATCAAAAAAGTGTCTCCACTCAATAGGTCTTAAGATATACAACCATTTACCCTTAGAGATTAAAAGTGCGACTAGTAACAAAGGTTTCATGAATAAACTTAAGGCTAAGCTTATGTCTGAGGCGTACTACTCTGTTGACGAATTTTTCAACGGCGTGCACTGCTGAACTGGTTCACAATCCCAAACTAGAAATATAATATATTAATTTAACTTGCCTTATTTGATATAATTATAAGTACTGTAAACAGCGAAAGCTAGAAATAACAATAAATAAAAACAACTGGAATAATAATTGTACCCACCTGACATACCTAACATTATAATAGACTGATGTTATATTATGTAAGTTAGCTAATAGTTCTAAATATGAAAATTTGTATTGACATGTAAAACTATGTTTTATAAAGGAATAAATGAATGAATGAATGAAATAACTTTTTTTAATATATTTTTTATTTTTAAAAACTTAAGTACAAAGTAAGCAAAATAAAATCTCTAGCGCATGTATTCGTTATTTAAATTGTGCCATCTTCAAACAAATGAGAAAAAAATATATTTGTTAATGTTAATAAAAATCGCATTACAATTTACCAAAACCGATGCGGATTTCATCTTCATCTCAAATATCGAAATCATTTAATAACCGACGGCAAAGATAAATGTTTGCCGATAAATTATGAAGTGTTTGGGATCAGATCGGGCGCAAACATTTCGGTAATATATTCAGAAATTCGAATATCTGAAGCCGATTCTGATTTTCCCTATTGTTGTGGATTTCATCTCGTTTTGATACGACCTTGTCTCGTGTCACTTTGCCCCTTTTACACCAATGTGACAATTGGCTACTTGACAGTTTTTAGGGTTCCGTAGCCAAATGGCAAAAAACGGAACCCTTATAGATTCGTCATGTCCGTCTGTCTGTCCGATTATGACACAGCCACTTTTTTCCGAAACTATAAGAGCTAATACTGTTCAAACTTGGTAAGTAGATGTATTCTATGAACCGCATTAAGATTTTTATTCAAAAATAGAAAAAAAAAACAATAAATTTCGGGGGTTCCGCATACTTAGAACTGAAACTCAAAAAATCTTAAGATATCTCTGGATAGGTCTTTAAAAATGATATTGAGGTTTCTAATATCATTTTTTTCTAAACTGAATAGTTTGCGCGAGAGACACTTCCAAAGTGGTACAATGTGTCCCCCCCCCCCCCCCCCGTAACTTCTAAAATAACAGAATGAAAAATCTAAAAAAATATATGATATACATTGCCATGCAAACTTCCACCGAAAATCGGTTAGAACGAGATCTAGTAAGTAGTTTTTTTAATACGTCATAAAATTAAAAAAAAAAAAAATTTTTTCATCAAACCCATACGTGTGGTATATCTATAGATAGGTCTTCAAAAATGATATTTAGGTTTCTAATATGATTTTTTTCTATATTGAATAGTTTGCACGAGAGACACTTCCAAAGTGAAAAAATGTGTGTCCCCTCCCCACTGTAACTTCTAAAATAACAGAATGAAAAATCTAAAAAAAATATATGATATACATTACCATGCAAACTTCCACCGAAAATTGGTTTGAACGAGATCTAGTAAGTAGTTTTTTTTAATACGTCATAAATGGTACGGAACCCTTCATGGGCGAGTCCGACTCGCACTTGGCCGCTTTTTTTTGTAAATAATATCAAACGATCTTGATTTTCCTGAGGATTAAATGTCTATATAGGACTCATGGCATTTAAGCAACACAAAGGTCAGAAATGAGAGTTAAAGTCTGACGCTCGCAGTCGACGATTGAAACGCCTCTAACAAAATGATAAGGTGACGATTACGTGACGTAACATCATATAAGTCTGTCCCTAATGTATGGAAGATCAAGGAAATTGCCATTTTGACCCTCAAATATTGCGTTCATGTGTATAGTTGTCATACAATTTATTTTTCAATAAAATGTAAGGAATCGAATGGATTTTATTTTTGAAAGACAAAAAAAATTTTTTTTTGGAGACTGCGGAGCCTTGTATTTTTTTATAATCTCAATATAATTTTTTAAATTCCACTTTTTTATAATGGATGGCTAATTTTCTATCCATATAACTCAATTTTGTTATAATATTCAACATGTGTCAAGTACCCAATTCTATCCTGACAGTAACAATTCGCCGCATATGGTCTTAACAAGTAAATATTTATTCTTTATCAATAAAATGGGAAATTTTTAAATCAAAACAGAGAGTCTACATACACAAATCAATTTTAAGTACGTATATATACTTACAATAATTATGCCAAACAACGTAAATATGTACATACTCGAATTTAAACTGTCGTCAGACATACTAACATTTACCTAATTGTACGGATTCCACTCACTTGTTTTTAGTCATTCGCGCGACATGTTTCGGCTCTCCTAGGTCTCCTTTCTCAAACAGTGAGAGCGGCGTTCACGACGGCCGTGCTTCGCGTATTGCTCTGCGCTGCGCGCGCGCTGCGAGAACCGGTTGGGGGAGGTCTTTCGCTGTCGTAGTAGACGGGCATAGTGGTGTGGTATTTGGGTTTGGGTCACCTAACACTTGTACTGACAAACAGCACGAACTCACTATGTGACTCAGGAACACATATCCGTGCTCGACACACGAATAAATGCCCTTACCCGGATTTTTACCCGGGACCATCGGCTTTGCATTGCACTTTGTAAGCACCAATTACCGTCGCTACCGCTGATTATTGCCTAAGATCAATGTGGGTAAGATCGGCCGGACAGAAGATACAATATAAAGTATATTGCTGGAAAGACCGTTATAGGGCAAGAACTCTCGGACAAAGGACTCCGAAATAGTCAGAAAGGAAGAACTTCACTCCTTTTGCTCTACTGACCTTCTGTAATTGAAGTATGTGTACCTGCAATAATATGTTACACAACGAACGCCGCATATATATCTAACATGATATTAATGCGGCATGATATTTATATGAGCCATAAGTGCGTGTCACATATTTTTGTAGTCTTCGAAGAGTAAATAATACATGCAAGAGCTAAAAGCTACGAAATATCTTGTAGACGGGCTTCCCTTATAGACAGTCTTTCCCACATTTGATCGATTAACTTCGTAAATAGCACCATACATTCTTTATTTAATCCTTGTATAATAAATTGCGATGACTTTCGTACGTCCCAGAAACCAATGAAACAAATGAAATGCTATTATTTGATTTACGAAAGGTTCTATTTAGATCGAAACGGAGTGTCCATTGTAATGCGTATTGGCCTTAACGAGGTTAATTAAATAATAAAATAGAATTGGCCTCCATAAATTCGAATATCAGCGTCAATGGAGCTTTATTCGAGAGTGGAAATTTAATACGAATTTTGGGTGAAGTATTATTTGTTTGTAAGGCAATATTATACGTATCTAGTAGCAGTGTTTATAGTAAATAAAGTGTTTTACGAAATCAAAAATTGATATGAATTTTATTGGCGAGTATTGACTTCAAAGAGAAATACAAACATTAATAAAGGCAACGTGAAAGACGTGACGCCGACCATCAGCCCTACAGGGCACGTCCATTTATATATATAGGTAAATACTTAAATACATAGAAAATACCCAAGACTCGGGAACAAACATGTGTGCCTCTCACACAAATAAATGCCCTTACCGGGATTGGAACCCAGGACCATCGGCTTCATAGGCAGGATCGCTACCCACTAGGCCAGAACGGTCGTCAAAACAAAACAATTCCTCAGAACTTTCTCTATCTTGTATAGTTTTTATATCCCTACTAGGTATGGCGTACTATGAATGTTTTTTCAAAACATTGTTACCTTTCCATACATAAGGCTTCATAAATATTTAACAAACATATTTTAGCCAACCTCATTACATGTAATTTAAAATTCAATTGCGGAAGTCTCTCCAGACGTATAGGGGAATCCCGGTCAAGACGGATACGATTGATAAGAAGATACTTCTACTTTTTAAAACATATCTAAAACCGGACTGCGAATTTATTTTGTCACCTTTATTTCCGACATTTCTGATGTCCCAGTGAAATGTTAGTACTTACCAGTACTTACTTATACTTTGTCAAAACTCTACTATCAGAGTTCTAAGAAACCGGCCAAGTGCGGGTCGGATTCCCGCACGAAGGGTCCAGCCTGCGTAGCCAACGTGCATATCGTTCATGCACGCTCCGTGGCGAACGAAACGCAACTGTCACTGTCGCACTAATATGGAAGAGTGATAGAGAGAGATGACTACGCTACGCTACGGAGTGTTAACGATTGTAACGTGTTAGGCTGTACTCCTCAAACTCACCAACATTTGTTCACAAATTTTAAAAATAACTTATGTTTTAATTTTTACTACACATTGAAGTTAATTCTAAGATGCAATGTATTGCGAATTTTGTTACGTTTAAAGCGTGACAAGCAACGTCAAACACACTAATGTCAGCGTACATTGAAAATAACATTAAATTTGTATGAAAAAGATACAATCTAAAGATTTCATAATTTTTAAAAGTTGTTAATCAAAAGTTATATTTGTGGCCCTAGTGAAAAAGGGTACAAGTCTCTGGCAGTTTAGGTGTATAAGGGCATAAGTGTTACGTGGAACTTACACCCCTTTACACCTGCGCTGCCAGAGACTTGTACCCTTTTTCACCAGGGCCACAGATATCGTTCTAGGAGTACAATATATGGTTTAATAATTATTATTTGTTCGTGTTACAGGAAACACTCGGTATTAACTAATACACTCTGATAACAATTACAGTTATAGTAGCAGTTCTTTTGATGAAGATGTTAGTGACTTACCATGTTCCACAATATATAGGTACAACTTGCCCGCGCCTCCCCTACCTAATGTTATCGCAACCGATCTCGAGAGTAGAGCGTGTGTCAGATGCATATTCTGATTACTATGAATAGTATTTACATGTGATTACGTGTACGAGCAAGTTGCAATTGTCTGGTAATATTGATTTATGTGATAGATGTTTGGTTTATGATGATCAAATAGGTATCGTACAGCGGCGGTATCATGGCCGCATTTTTATCACTTGTCATGTCATCATGTATCACTTTCGCACTTACATACTTCCTCAAAACATTTTATTGACGACCGGTTTGGCCTAGTGGGTAGTGACCCTGCCTACGAAGCTGATGGTCCCGGGTTCAAATCCTGGTAAGGGCATGTATTTGTGTGATGAGCATGGATATTTGTTCCTGAGTCATGGGTGTTTTCTATGTATTCAAGTATTTATAAATATTTATATATTATATATATCGTTGTCTAAGTACCCTCAACACAAGCCTTATTGAGCTTACTGTGGGACTTAGTCAATTTGTGTAATAATGTCCTATACTTAATATTTATTATTTTATTTATTATACTTGTTAAAACGTCACAGACATGATGACAGATGGTAAAAACTTGTAGTAAGAAGGCAGCCATACAAGCGTACCTTGGCTATGTTTGCTCCTTACTTAGATATGCCATCATTCTATGGGGAAACTCGTGCAATGTAAATCCAGCGCTGATAGCTGAAAAGCAATGCATAAGAGCAATTTGCGATGTTGATATTATCAGTATTTAATCGTATGGCTTATACAAAAAATAGGTAGTTACATAAATATCACAGAATAAAAATTACATTACAATTAAAATTAAATGTCAATATTCAAAGCGTTCAGCCACGCAATTGCGTCGGGTGTTAGGCGCAGCAGGTCCTCTGGTGGTCCCGAGTATGAGTGCAGAGGGCATCGCTGAATTATATGCTCCATAGTCTGGACTTCTTCGTCACACTCGCACATTGCAGAGTCCTTCCACCCCCAGTATCATATTATCAGTAATCAGTACTTTTATTGTTATGACATCTTGTAGACCATTGTACAAAGATCTTGAGTTAATGACAGTACCTTGTATCATATACGAAATATGTGTGTTTGTTAAAATGAAATCAGAACTTTTCAAGACGCATCAAGATGTATGCAATTTTAATACGAGGTGCCCTCATAGGCTCGTAATAACTTGTAAAAGAACAGCTTTGTATAACAGAAACATTTTTGTATGGGAATTAAAATCTATAATAGATTGGATGAAACATCAAACAGTTGCCTTTGAATTTTTTTAAAGGGAAATTACAAGCATGGCTCCTACAAAAGGCCCTCTATTATCGAGGAATATATGTCATATTTTGACTTTGCCTCTATAAAACTCTTTTTCGCTCCTAATTAAAAAGTCAAATGTATAATTAAAAAAAAAAAAATATATATATATATATATATATAGAACATTATTACACAACTTGACTAACAAGGAAGGGTACCCAACTGTCCGACTCCGATTTGATTCATTTTGATATATGTTATAGAGTAGTCTAAAATAACGGACAAGTATTTTTTTTTAGCTGCCCAAACTCAACCTGTTAGGAGAAAATGGCCTTCAAAGTACTAAAAAGTTACTAAATCTTCTAACTCCTATAGAAAGTGATGCTCAAGCAACTTGCTAGTTAATGGCTGGTTTGAATATATGTTTGAAAGCAGCAAAAAATAATGAGCACGTGTTTTGTAATATCGGCTAAAACTCATTTTTTCCTAAAAAAATCGACATTCGAAGTTTTATAATATCTTATCGCTGAAGTTACACATAAAGACAGGCATTTTTTTTAGGAAAACTTGAGTTTAAGCAGATATAACAAAACACGTACTCATTATTTTTTGCTGCTTTTAAACATATACTCAAACCAGCCATTAACTAGCAAGTTGCTTGAGCATCACTTTCTATAGGAGTTAGAAGATTTAGTAACTTTTTAGTACTTTGAAGGCCATTTTCTCCTAACAGGTTGAGTTTGGGTAGCTAAATAAAATACGTGTCCGTTATTTTAGACTACTCTATAACATATATCAAAATGAATCAAATCGGAGTCGGACAGTTGGGTACCCTTCCTTGTAAGTCCCACAGTAAGCGCAGTAAGGCAATAAGGTATGTATGTATGGTCATAGTTATCGTTAATGTAGGTACATCAAATTATGTAAAAATATTGTCATAATGTCAATACAGAGAAGAAAATGGGGACTTCGTTGGTATGGATAACTTGGCCGTTCCCTTATTAAATACGCCAAAATCACACCTGAGCCTTCACAGACAAACACGCGAAATGAGAACAAACAAACACTAGCTCCGGATTAGCGCGCTTGTGCTGAAAATTGTTGCCGACCCCTGGAGACTTATTCGGGAACCTGTTTGTAAATCAAACAGACTTTAGTACAACAGTACCCCTAGTGTAAACTCAATCGACATCATAACGTGACGAACGCGTTTGCGTTAAGTCTCATTTTGTATAGGATTTTGAGTTTCCAAAACGTCCCGCTTGGCGCGCTCTTTCTAAATCACATACAAAATGTGACTAAACGCAAACGCGTACGTAACGTTTCGCCGTCGAAAATATTTACACTAGGGGTACTGGAGTATAATAGTACGTTGTGCAACGAGGGGGATAAGTGAGATTTTGGATACGAGGGTGGTGATTCCCGACAGCCGCCGCTGAAGGGAATTAAAGACCCGAGTTTGCAATATTCTTACCCCCGGAGTTACACACAATGTTTTTCATCACACTTGCGAAGAAAAAACTAAATTTTAAACCAAATAATTCTTAAATACGGTGGCATATCAAACTTTCGTCCGCAATTTTGTAATTTCTTGGCAGGTGAGGCATCGAAGGCACAGACCTATTCGGCATTCAGCCACGATTTAAAAAATATTTTAAACGGCTGTTAAATTAATCAAATTAAATAATTTTAAACATAAACAACAATACTAAATTGTACACGTCAGTATTTTAAAAGTAAAACTCATTTATGCTACTTGGTTTGTATGAATAAGTGACATAATTAAAGGAAAAAGCTATAACTCCCTAGGGAGTTATAGTTTTTTTTTTTTTTTTTTTCACAATTCATAACTCCCGCGGAAACAAAATAGGCGTTTGTCTTTCAGCACACCTGCATGAAATAAGATCTTTTTCGAGCAAGCGTGATGAAATAGTACATTATGTTACAAGTGCACTAATTACATTGTTTATCACACTCGATGTGATATTGTGAAGTCTGAAAGCGAATACGCAATAAGAAAGCCGATGTGTGTACTAATCAATGCACACGTGTTTCATACGACGTTTATCAATACACTTGCGAGGGAGACAAACAAAATATTAGTCAAATTTTAAGTATTGAAACAGTTAGTCGATCGCGGTTTATCATATACGTTATCGCATAAGTTCGATAATTATAACTACCGCGCAAGTTCGCGTAAATTGTCAATCGGATTATCATTAATTACCGCACAAGTTCGATAAATTGTCAATCGGATTATCATTAATTACCGCACAAGTTCCATAATTATAATTGCCACGCAAGTTCGATAAAGTGTCAATCGGATTATCATTAATTACCGCACAAGTTCGATAATTATAATTGCCACGCAAGTTCGATAAAGTGTCAATCGGATTATCATTAATTACCGCACAAGTTCGACAAATTGTCAATCGGATTATCATTAATTACCGCACAAGTTCGACAAATTGTCAATCGGATTATCATTAATTACCGCACAAGTTCGACAAATTGTCAATCGGATTATCATTAATTACCGCACAAGTTCGACAAATTGTCAATCGGATTATCATTAATTACCGCACAAGTACCATAATAATAATTGCCACGCAAGTTCGATAAATTTTCAATCGGATTATCATTAATTACCGCGCAAGTTCGATAAATTGTCAATCGGATTATCATTAATTACCGCACAAGTTCGATAATTATAATTGCCACGCAAGTTCGATAGTGTCAATCGGATTATTATACATGTCACACAACTCCGATAACTGTAGGTTATAAAAAACACGCGAGTTTCATTTAGTTTCATTCATCTAGGATTATGAACCTAAAAGCGGTTCAATAAGTTCCCCGTCACAAGCAAGTGCGTTGAAAAACATGTTATTTTGGCCGAGGCAACTTATCGGTCAAAGACGAGCGAAAAACTTTTTTACACTTGTACGAGCGAGTATTGGAACTATATTGGTATTAAATTCCCGTTTCGGAATACAATCCCTGGAATTCCTTTGAACCCTTTGTGATTCGTGTTCAACATCTGGAAGCTAAATTAACAAGTTTTTACAGTTAACCGACTTCAGAAATTACCAAAAGCGCCTTACATGTACCTATAATATTTGAAGAGTTCCCTCGATTTCTCCAAGATGCCATCATCAGACCCCGACTTGGTGTCAACGAGACCATCACGAGGTTATACCGGTCCGATAATTTTTTTTTTTAAATCGGTTCACGATTCTCGGAGATCGACTAACATACATACAAAAAAAAAATCAGTCGAATTGAGAACCTCCTCCTTTTTTGAAGTCGGTTAAAAAGGCAGATAGATAGCAGGAGGAGGATTTAGTCTCAAGTTTACAAAAACAAAACAGAAGACACATTCCGTGAACCCTACTCGCGCTGGGCCCTTTAACTCATATTTTAATTTGTAATATTAACCCTTCTTCCTCGCGTTGTCCCGGCATTTTGCCACGGCTCATGGGAGCCTGGGGTCCGCTTGACAACTAATCCCAAGATTTGGCGTAGGCACAAATTTTTACGAAAGCGACTGCCATCTGCCCTTCCAACCCAGAGGGTAAACTAGGCCTTGTTGGGATCAGTCCGGTTTCCTCACGATGTTTTCCTTCACCGAAAAGCGACTGGTAAATATCAAATGATATTTCGTACATAAGTTCCGAAAAACTCATTGGTACGAGCCGGGGTTTGAACCCGCGACCTCCGGATTGCAAGTCGCACGCTCTTACCGCTAGGCCACCAGTGCTTCTCAATTTGTATTATTAACATAATAAAATTTGTACTGTAATCATTTGTTGTAAAATAAGTAAATCTAATCTAATGTTAATCTCTAAAAATTTTCAGCTTTAGTCGAAAAGCATTATTCTTTTCAAATCGCCGTTAAACAAAAACCCATGAATTCACATTTTTCATTCAGTATTCTTTAGGTATTCAAAATAGCTGCCATTATGCTGTAGCTCCTACAATACTGATAAGATCGGCCATTGGAGCAAATGTTTAAATTTACAAGTACTTTACAAGTAACTTTTCCTACTCCTCTACTGTTATCTGTCATTTATGCATTCATTAACACGAATATTCATTCATTTCATTAATACGAACTGACAAGCAGCAAGCAAATTCGTATTGTACGAAGGGTCGGTCTGAAAACCAGCGTTGTAGTAGGTAAACCTGTTGCAACACATGCTGAGGTTCGCTCCTTTTTAACATCATAATTTAGACTTTTTCATGTAAAATTATGCCAAGACGAAACCATAGGGCTCGCACTGACAAAAAGTTATCAGATCTCTTGGAGAGCCAACCTTCGAACTTTACAAGCCCTAACTTCACAAACTCTACACCCTCGTCAAAATATATGGCTTGTGTACTAATACTATCCTACCCACCAAATTTCCCTGAAGTTGAATCTGTTCACCCAGCTCAAATCACCTGGGTCAATTAAGTAAGTAAACTAAAAATACACTTTATTCACATTTACGTAGGACTTCATGAAGTACCCTAAGGGTTATGATGATCATCAGTGGGTGAGTCAATCAGTCGAAATCGGGGGTTTTTAGATAAGAATAAAATCTAAAGTATGAGAGCTACGACATTTTATTTTATTCTTAATAAGTCTACTATTGACATTCACTACAACCTCACTACTACTACTACTACTACTATTGTCTACTACTGCCTCATGACATTCGCTTTTCGTATATTAGTTTTTCTTTTGTGCAATAAAGTTAATATAAATTAATTATTAAATATATACTGAGAATTTTGTTTTTCTGGTATAATTCAAACACAAGTTATGAGGTATTAAAAAAAAATGACGAAGCACTTCGAGAAAATGTAAGAAGTGCACTTGCGCTTCGCTATGCTCGACTTGGTGGGGGCACTACTGTGCCTCGTAATCAAACCGCGTAAAAACATGTTCTATAATGGAATAAGAGGAAAATGGGGACTACGTTTTTATGATGAAGAGCTCATGTGACGTTGTCTTCTTTCATCTTATGTTTATCTATTGCTGGCCTCCGCACTGAAAGCGACGGCCTGTATAGGTACTCGTAAGTACACAGAATAGCTTTTATTCGTCTCGCTAAGCATTTCAATATATCGTTCCATTAGTCAGCGTAACTAGATACAACAATATAAACTAGATACAACATAACTTCACCAGACTGTAAAAATGTATTGTAAGACTCCTCTTACTAGTTACGATTTAACCCATTCTGTACGGGTGACAACCAGAGTTGCCAATTAGGCATCATCACTGTAGTACGGGTGTCAACTATAGTTGATCGAAACAAGGACGAAGTATGAAATTTTTTTTCAACCAACTTAGACCTTATATGTTGGTAATAACGATGATATTTAGTAGTAGCATTAGTATAGATTCAAAGAAAAAAATGGCAAAACATTCTGGTAGATGGCGTTAAAACAAATATTTATTTAAAAATCCCGCATTTTTTTCTGTCAACTGGGGTTGACACCCGTACTCCACGAGTACAGAAAAAGTAACTCAATATGGCGGCAAATAGTGTTGTTTTATATTTCATCGAGTTTTAGTAGTTAGGCTAGTTGCAAGTGTTATAGTTGTAAATTTCGTGATTTATAGAATAATTATAAAAAAAGTTATAAAATTGGATTATATTACAGTGTATGGTAATAAATAATAATAATATGTTCTTAAGATTAAAATAGTAAGAATCTCTGCTACCCTTTTTTATTTTTCCCTTGAGCAGTACAGATAAATATCGACAACTGTATCGATAGGTGCACATCACTATTTTATTCAAATGGCAGTCGTGTTTTTATGTTGCGTTAAAACGGTTGATATTTTTGCATTTTGTTAATAATTATTATCATTTCAAGGCCTTGTTCTATTCAAAATATCATAAACTAATATTTACAAAACTAACAATAGTTAAAATCGCTTGTAGTAACTTACATTTATACTTTTTTTAGTGAGAGATATTACGCGTGAAATATAAAGTACTAGTGATTATAAGTGCAATAAGTGAGTAGTTATCAAAAGTGCATAATGTTTTTAATGTGTGTACAAAATTTCAACCGCACAGCTGTTATATTTCAGAAAATACACGTAAGTCAAAATATGTCTAACCGCCGACTCTCGCAAAGACATGCCCGTATTGAGGCGGTGCTAGGCGTTCCAAGTCCCCGTACAGAAAGGGTTAATAGAATAGAAGATTAGAATAACTTTATTTGCATAGAATACGTACATATTTTGGTGTCCACAGATGTAATTTTGACAATTTGTTGCTTATTCTGCTATATGTATATAATAATACTAGCATGCAAAAACTTTACACAATTTAATTTTTAATTACTATTGAATAACAATTTTAATCATCAATTTTATTTTACTCCTGGATGTTTTCGGAGAGAAAATCTTTGAGGCAATAATAATTTTTATCCAATAAGTAACAAACTAGACTTCTTTTAAATTCTTTAATAGGTAGCTCCCTCATGCGTTGCGGTAGCTTGTTATACACTTTAATGCACATTGCAAAACACTGTCTGTTAATGAAGTCTTAGGAATACTTTCATGCACAAGACGACCTTCATTTCTCGTGCCCCTCGGAAACACAGTTTTGGCCGTCGTGAAAAGTTCCATATGGTTCTTGACGAAAATGCACGACTCCAATATATATAGACGGAAGCGTCAGGATCTTTAAATTTTTGAACATTTCTCTACATGACTTATAAGGGCGTGAATCACAGATTGCTCGGATACATTTTTTCTGTGCATGTAATAATGTCAGAGTTATGAAAAAAATCGCATATAACTGATTTTCAAAACCAAAGTAATTCCGTAACAGCGCGGCTTGCGTGGGTGATGACTCGCGAATGCGACGCGACGCGACGCGGTGAGGCTCGGCGCGGCGGCGCAACGGCATTCGGAGATCGCCCACATCCATAGGTATCAAAGGATTGAATTCACCCACGACGCGCCGCGCCGCGCCGCTTCGCGTTCGCGAGTTATTCGCACAGGTAAGACACTGCTTTAGTGTTCCCTAAACAAAGTTTTGTACGGAACACTAAAAAGTAATACTTACTTACTTACTTACTCCGTTGGCTCAGCGACCCAAAATGAGACTTGGCCTCCGACACAAGACAGCGCCACTTTTCTCGGTCCTGTGCGCTGTGCTCGGTCAATTGGCTAAAAAGTAATAGTAAAACTTAACTGCTTACTCCATATCACCCAATATCATCACCATTCTTCTATTTGCAGAGGAACCTCTATAGCACGAATATCAAGGGAAACGCGAAAAAGTTTCTGCTAGCAAATTTTCATTTTATATAGGGTTATTGTTATGCTATTATTTTTCTTAAAGAGTTTTCGAGTGCCAGAGGTAAAGATAATGAAAAATTCGTATTAGACAGGTAATATGTAGAAATAGAAATAGAAGTAGAAATAGTTTATTCATGGCAAAAATATACCTACAGATACAAAAAGGAACGAAAAAAAAACATATATTCACAACATTACAATACATGACACATATTAGCCACGAAATGATCCCGACGATGATATGTATGTGTAATAATATAATAATAATAATAATAAATTCAACCGCAGGGCAGCTTGTGGCGAGCTGTTGGGGAGTAACGACCCCACGGACCCGAGTACTCCCGAGAGTCGGTCAGGGTCTCCGTCTCCGGCGTGTCTTCGTCGGTCGGAGTGGACCCCAAGGGGACCCGCAGGACTCTCAGCTTTGGCTTGCCTTCATTGGCCGTCCAGAGAGGAGTCGTTAGAGCTAAATGCTTCAGGGGTGGAAGTGAAAACTTGCATAAGACGCGAGTTGGCACAGTGGCTGTTATCAGCCACTGGGTAGAAAGCGGCGTACACCTCTCGACACCCCTGAGCCGCTCACACCGGTGTTGCTCCTGGTCGTCTTCAGGACGGCATTTTCAGGGGCCCATCTAGTGGGCGGCGAGTCACCGCCTGCCTCGATAACTAGTGAAAACATTGTTATGGCAGGTGTCCGGACGTCTTTGCAATAACCCAGTCTCATTGTCCTCCCAAACTTCAATCCATAGACCGTTATACTGTTCACTTTACTACAATAGTCCCAATGCCTGTTGCGACCGGTTCATTGGTGTCTATTGTTGCGCCCGTGAACGGGTTCCAGCAGGCGTTCTACATGACATTAAAGCTCTCCAAGAGGCCTCTACGTGTTGGATCTATATCCCCATGCAAGCCTATCAAAAGACCGGGATTTATAGGCCCGTGAAATCCAAGGAGATACAATAATAATTCAGCCTATATACGTCCCACTGCTGGGCACAGGCCTCCTCACATGCGCGAGAGGGCTCGGACCATAGTCCCCACGCTAGCCCAATGCGGATTGGGGACTTCACATACACCTTTGAATTTCTTCGCAGATGTATGCAGGTTTCCTCACGATGTTTTCCTTCACCGAAAAGCTAGTGGTAAATATCAAATGATATTTCGTACATAAGTTCCGAAAAACTCATTGGTACGAGCCAGGATTTGAACCCGCGACCTCCGGATTGAAAGTCGGACGTCATATCCACTCGGCCACCACCGCTTTTTTTAATGTAATAATATTATAAATAAATGAGTATGAGTTAAAAACACGTAAAGTGCAGTCTCAGTAAATAACCTTGAGATACCTTTAGAGGTATAAAACAATTCGTTTATATTTTTGGATGTAGAGGTCAAATTTCACGTTTCGAGTCATGGAGGTAAAATAGCACTGGATAACAGTGAAGGAAATCGTTGGTTATTCGTCTTAATATAGGTTAAATATTTCGAGTTGTGGAGGTATTAGGCTTTGTTGGGAAGGGAAAAGCGTTTTTGGGTTAACAAGGTTTTCGCCTTATCGAAGCTCGAGTTGTCAATACAAAAACAAAAACAAAACAATACAAAAGATAATCACGGTCCTTATCCCGGTCGATTAAGTCGAGTTGTCGAGATTCCATTGTATTATATTTAAAGAAATATTTATTTTATAATACGTCGGTGGCAAACAAGCATACGGCCCGCCTAATGGTAAGCAGTCTCCGTAGCCTATGTACGCCTGCAACCCCGGAGGAGTTACATGCGCGTTGCCGACCCTAACCCCCCCCCCTTCCCCTTTCGTATGTACAGTCAGCATCAAAAGTAGCGGATGAAACAACACGCCAAAAGTATCTGATATTCCGGATAACTTTTCGAAATATAGATCTAAAATTCGCGCTCAAAAGTATATCTTTTACAGCCTTAGTTGTTCTATATTAAAGACATCACTTTTTGATAAGCTGTTACAGAATGGTAGAACTTATGAAACGTTATTTGATCCGCTACTTTTGATGCTGACTGTACAATAATAAATACAGATACATTGTCACATACTATATTTCAATTCAACGTTGACTTCTTCGACCCTTTCCTAACGGAAATGAAACGGAGCCACAGACCGTCTGACCCCATGACCTGTGTCAAGTCGGACCATCGGGTGGACCCATTTCACTATGTTGCAAAAAGCGACAGAGCGCGGTTGACGAATATACTTTCCATGTTTTGTTAGAGAACTGGAGTTAAATTGACCGGGATATAAACCGTGATTACCTTTTATCTTATACCTTTAAACGAGCAATTCTTGTGTATATATATATATATTTCTGTGATCAAGGAAACGGCTCTAATGATTTCGCTGAAATTTGGTATATTGGGGTTTTTGGGGGTATACAATCTATCTAGATTAGTCTTATGTTTGGGAAAACGCGTGTTTTCGAGTTTTCATGCGTTTTTTTTTTCGACGCAGAATATGGTCGCTAATTTCGTGTTGCTGGCTACTGTCCGTCTGGTCCAGCGGGTTAAGACGCGGACTGCTAAACGAGTGTTACGGGTACGAATCTCGCCCGGTGACTAACTTTTTTTATTTTTTTATTTGTTCAAGTTTATATATAATTTTTTAATTTTTATTGTTTTAGACAAGATTAATTTAGTAAAGTTTAAAAGTTTTTTGGAGAAATCGCGAAACGTCTGGTTGACGTAACTGGTGACCGAAGAGCTGGCGGCTTCCTCGCACAACGTATCAGTATTGCGATACAACGAGTAAATGCCGCCAGCATCCTTGGTACAATGCCTCAAGGGCCTATTTTAGATATAAGCTAGTTATAGTAATCATCTGTATATATCCATTATGTATATTGTTATTGTCAATACAAATTACAAATAATTCCCTTGTTAAGATTATCACCTATACACCACCATATTACAATAAATAGTTATAACCGAGCAAAGCTCGGTCGCCCAGGTACTATTATTTTTATTGACACACAAGATGAATGTAACTGCGTCGAAATATCGGGAGATCAATAAAAACAATATAAAAGGTAATCACGGTTTATCCCGGTCAATTTAAGTGTAGTGAAACTAACCGGGAATCATTCAAAACTGTTAAAGAATTGGAGCCCCATCTAATTTAAGAAGTTAGGGGACGACCGCTTTTCCATACAAACTTAGTCACTATTTTCGTCTTAACAACTTTTTAGTTCTGACCTTGAAAATCGCTCCCGCTGATGCGCCATGTGAAACGAAGTGAAAGGAGCACGCGAGGAGCTCTAATCACCAAGACGATCGTCAATTTTTTTTAGTTTAATACAATTTTTTATTTATTTAGAACACAAACAGTCACATATACAAATGGATTTTAAGTACAATGTAGTGTACTTAACATACTTAAGAATCATAGACCTGGAGGTTCATTATTAAGTACATAATGTACATACATATAGCAGAAAGAAAATGAAATCATGAGTCATGAGCCATACTTAAATTATATTTACCAGTCTTCAGAGCAAAATCAGTATCTAAATATCACATGAACTCTTACGTTTAATGTAATAGGACAGAAAAAAAATGAGAATAACAATGAATGTGTGAAATTATTTGGATGGTAAGTAGAAGATTGATAAATAGGTTTAACATTCATGTCTATTTCATTATTTTTATTTCAATTTATTCAAAAAAGACAATATGTAACATAGAAAGCCGTATCAAAACCAGATCAAAGTATCATGTTGTTAGTTGAATCGGACTTATAGAAAGATTCTTGAAAATATATAGCAGAAAGAATATAAAACAGACTACAAAGATTTATTAAATTAAATTAAATATTCGTTTATTTCACAAAAGAAAAGTTGGTTACATGCAAAATAACATTTTTGGGGCCCAACCTTTGAGCGTCTTAAGATATAATATTATTGATAATGCTCAGAGTTCCTAACACTCGCTCGCGACCCATCGCGACCCACCGATGGGTCGCAACCCATAGTTTTGGAAATGCTGCCTTAGTCTATAATATTAGTACCTACTCGTATACAAAATATAATAACTTTAATATTTTCAAAAATTGACAAAAACAGAAAGAAAACAACAATGAAATAAACTAATCAATAATTTAAAATTCAAACAAATAAATAAATTCAAATAAAATAAATAAATTGTAAAAGTGTGTTATATTGTTATTCCATTTCTATCTGTGAGTACCTGTAATTGGCTTTGTATTGTTATCTAAATCTGCATAATGTTTTAATATCTGTTGGTACTTCTTAAAATAAATAAATAAATGATCTAAGATACACACATAAATAATAATTATCTAATTAATAATTCAAAATACAATATACAAAAAAATTACACCAGCTCGAGCATTATTTGCCTCCATTTATCATAAATAGGGCTGTCAAACCTATACCCATTATAATGATGTTAGGTTTAAAAATTGATTCTTTATCACCGACGTCATTATTTACCCTATACGGGCTTTATTGTCCGATTGACGTGTATAAATTAACAAAAAATGATTTTTCATAGGCTTGTTTGTGAGCTTATACAGATTGACTTTTTTATAATGGCACCATACATCTGAGGGATGAATAATTGAATCTGCTGTCCTATAGAAAAGTTTGGCATTTACCTGAATGCATGAGACAGCCTTTTTTTGTGATTTCCAGGTAGACCCCATAGTAATAGTTGTTCAGTACGATCTACATAATAATATATATTTCACCCCTTAGAGTACAGTCAGAAAATAGTAGATTGAGTCAGAAGGGAGCAAAATGACATACTTACTTATAACTAGTAGCTCTGTAAGCTGTAGACCTCGCGAGCACCGTTTTTTGTTGTGATTTCCAGGTAGGCCCCATAGTAATATTTGTTCAGTACGATCTACATAATAATATATATTTCACCCCTCACCCCTTAGAGTACAGTCAGACAATAGTAGATTGAGTCACAAGGGAGCAAAATGACAAACTTACTTATAACTAGTAGCTCTGTAAGCGTGGCCTCGCGAGCACCGTTTTTTTGTGATTTCCAGGTAGGCCCCATAGTAATATTTGTTCAGTACGATCTACATAATAATATATATTTCACCCCTTAGAGTACAGTCAGACAATAGTAGATTGAGTCACAAGGGAGCAAAATGACATACTTACTTATAACTAGTAACTCTGTAAGCTGTAGACCTCGCGAGCATAGCATTAAACTGAATAAATCTATGGCTCCACTGTTTAGAAGAACTTAAGAAACTAATTTGACAAAAAAACATAATTATCGAACCCATCCACAAAATGGCAATAATTTTGCTACCACGTGATACATACTGCTTTTTACATCACCTAGGAATAAGCTAAAAATATACGCAAAAAAGAAATATGATCGTGCTCTAGAACAAAAAAAAATTCACTTTGAGCCTAGCAAGAAAGAAAAGTGCCACATTGATCCCACCTAGCAGGGCAGAAAAAGCCCTTTTTCGAATGGATGAAGTAAAAAATATTCTGTATAATTTCCAACGGGGAAAAGCTTATACTAAAATAAATTATGCTTTTTGAAATGAGTCCCCAAGTTGTTTACTGCATATTACGAAGGGCCTGTCAGCCTTGAATCGAAATGAGATTGAATTTAAGGAAACAAGCTTATGGAGATACCGATTAAATTGAATTTCATAATCTTTTCAGTTCAAACCGAACTGGATTGTGACGCAAGAAAGGTACAAAGATTTGTTTTTGTTTCTTGGCGTGGGAGATCATTTTGCATTCTATTTTGGTAGCCGAGATTAAAGGAGAAAACAGGAAAAAGTGAGGAAAAACAAGGAAATGCTTTTTATGGATATTAAAGGATAAGTTAAAAGAGAGTCGACTGAGATGGTTTGGACACGTCAAGAGATGACCTCATGTACCCCTTGTGTAAATTTATTCGATAGCGAGAAGTGACGTACGCATTTGCGTTAATGGTTTGCGTTGTTGGGATTTTGAGTTTCCAAAACGTCATGCTTGGCGTACTGTTTCTAAATCCCATACAAAATGAGACTTAACGCAAAAGCGTACCCACGTCACGCTTTTGAAAAAAAAAATACGTTTAGGGTTCTGATTACCTGATTAGTGCTCCGCCTTCTTCTTCAGTCGGTCCCTCAATGCTGAGCATCATGACATCATGTCCTTCTGTTGAAGACCAGATTCCTCCATAGGCTTCTATTCCTCGCCAAGCGCATAGCCTCGTGTAGTTTTAATTGCATAGGTGCAGTGATTTGAGCACACCGTCTAGTAGGGGGAGGGCTCCGAGGTCTGGTGCCTTCAACTTTGCCCGTCATAATAACTCTCTCTAGGTTATCCGGGGAGCGGCGTTAGATACAAAAACTCCGTACAAAACTTTGTTCACGGAACACTTATGAGATCACTTCGGACTTGCAAATCGGGTAAATACGTTTTTCTCAGAGACCGTTTAATATAGATAATTAAAGATTTAGAAAAACGTATGCACGAACGACGAAGCTTGTTGCGGAGTTTATTTATAGGTATTTTATTTATTCAGGATTACAACAGCTTATAATAATTACAAGTGCAATTTTAAATATATAAAGCCAATTACAGTAATCCACAAGGTCAAATCGTGATCTTAGTAAATAGTTAAGAAGGTAGTTACAAAATAGTAGGTATACATTAGTGAACATGATTGAGCACTTACTGAAACACAATTAGCTTATCAATTATACAATAAAGAAGCTTTTTTATACTCTAATAAGTACATTTAGAATAGTTATTGCAACTACTACCACTATAAAATATATATGAGTTAAAATTGCTAATTTATTATTTATTTATTAAATAAACTTAAAGAATTACATCGGATTTGTTTCTTCTTTTTCTGCATGAATATGACTCAAACATGTGCTGTATTCCGTTGTACGGTACACAAACTTGATAATATTAATTACCTATAGGAATTAATTTAACTAAAACTTACTTAATAGTAATTCGATCTCAAATACACCCCAGGCCAAAAGTAGGCAAAGTTGTTTGTGCTTTTTTTCTTTAATATTTCATGTTTCTTTTATTATTGTACGTTGGTAACAAAAAACTTACATTAAGCAAGCCTAAAAGATTAAAAATACACCTACAATCAAAAATTAGAAAAGTTATGTATATATATATAACTGGCGTATGTGTAGAACATTTTAATAGTAAATAAATCATTTTCTAGTTTCAGTATTTGAGTTATTTACTTTTAAAACGGAGTTTTTAACCGTCGCTGTCCACGCTCCCGGGCACACACTACCATCTCTCTCACGCTTACGATCAGTGAAAGTGAGAGAAGAAAACGAACTGAATCACCAGTTACAAGTATTGTAAATCTCTGATACTGTTTTTTTTTTTTTTTTTTTTTATACTACATCGGTGGCAAACAAGCATACGGCCTGCCTGATGGTAAGCAGTCTCCGTAGCCTATGTACACCTGCAACTCCAGAGGAGTTACTTGCGCGTTGCCGACCCTAACCCCACCCCCCCCTCGTTGAGCTCTGGCAACCTTACTCACCGGCAGGAACACAACACTATGAGTAGGGTCAACTGTTATTTGGCTGCGGTTTTCTGTAAGGTGGAGGTACTTCCCCAGTTGGGCTCTGCTCTAGATCTGGAATGACATCTGCTGTGCTGTGCCCTACCACACAAGGCGAGATGACATTCACATTGCCCATACCTCTCTTTTGGACGTAGTTTAAGGACATACCCGGGTCCAATATTCCAGCTTTAACCAAACACAGAAACTATGAGATATTGCAAAATTCTCATCACGATTCAAGATTCGAAGGACAATTCGTCCATCACGATGGATTCGTGGAACAAAATAAATGCAATTCCCTAACTGCGCTTTTACCGGAAGCCGATTCTGAATTGAAGATCTGTTATGGTTTTCATCTTGCTTTCATACGATCTTGACGATCGCCACCAGGCATGATATGCGCAATCAATAAGTACGAGCGAGATGCCTAATGACACGACTTTCGTTGCAATTCGTGTATCAATCAGCTATACCAATAAATAAATAGCAGCATCAAATAAATAGCAGCATTCGCCGAAATTTAATGTAAATGTATATTGTACCAACTTTCTTTGATAAAAAAAAAAACAAGATCATAACCGCAAGTGATAAATCAAACCAAATATCATTTATTATCAAGCAATTAAGGCCCATAGATATATACCTCACACATTAATATACATACAATAACTATAAATTGTATGTACAGATGTCAATCACAATGAAAATAAGGGTTCCTAGTTGACTACGGAACCCTAAAAAAGGTGAGAGAAAAATAAATAAATAAAGAAAGTAAATAAGAGAAGAAAACATTGTTATGTGCCAATTATGAGTGTTTTTTTTTCCTGATTTGTTTTACTTTTTGTACAATAAAGAGTTTTACTACTACTAAAATCGAAAAAACAATTACATTTGAGACAATAATTATAATAACAAAAATTTGGTATCGATCCAATAAACTGTTTTTTACTGCGTCATCTGGAACTCAAGGTCAAATCAAACTTACATTTAATGCATATGATAACAAAATTACTTCATTTATATATCAAAATATCCGTTCGAATTGGGCTCCTATTCTGGTGAAGAATTCGATAAATTATCATGGAATTACGAAAACGCACCCTTTGGCCAGAAGTCCGCCCTGAAGTTCTGAATTAATTCAATTCCAAGTAAATCAGAAGAAATATGGAAAAAGGGCAAGACTTAAACTTGCCATCTTTCGGAACAGCGGTTTTTCAAAGCTTTTTGTTTACACACATTAGGGTTATTTCAATTTTTTTTTTAATTAAAAAAATTATACCATCGCTTGCAGACTTACAAATCAGTATTACAAAAAAATTGTTGAAATCAGAATTGGCCTCCCATCCCGCCCCGGTTTTCGATATGCTCCAATTTTAAAACGTTCCATTTTAAACCCTCTTTATTTATATTCATCCGATTTTTGTATCTCGGTATATATGGGGACTATCGGGCAATGCAGTTGCAATAATTTTGGGTTTGAAATGACGCAGAATGCGACATACTTTTGTTGGGGTTGCGTCAGTAAAATTTTTACCCGGATTACAGGTTGTAGATTTCATATTCGCGATTTTTTATAACAAGATTCGCGTTGAAATGAAAAATTTGCTGAATTTTCATTTAAAAATGTAAGCAACTGATGTCTCGATTCGAATTTGAAGATACGTCAATATTTGGGCTACGTAGCTAGAGTATTTGACGTGATTAGTATTTTTTTTTCGCATTTTCCTTCATAAATCAATTTTTTCTTTACGAAATAAAAAAAAATTTTAATGTACAATTTGAGCTCTTTCAAATGATACCCCACTTGACCTAGTCACTAGACTTTGAAATTTTGAAATACTTTCAATGCGTCTGGGTTAGCGTTGTTCATAGCTACTCTAAATTTCACATTGATAGCTTAAGAGGCTGTCAATACCTAGAGCGCGCACACTGTCTATTTCTATCGGAGTAAATGAGATAGCACTGTCGCATGTTACTGGGCCTGGGCAAGGGAATAATAAGAAAAATATTTAAATAAAAAAAAGTGGATTATTAGTGTAATATTTTACTCAACCACGGTTTAGATATAAATGTTTTGAAATTGTGATTTTAATTGCAGACCCATAAGTCAAAACAATAAAGACATAGAATCGTTTAATTGTGATTTTAAGACCAATCTTTGCAATTATTTTCTATCGAGCCGATTTCATTCAATCATGTATCGAGTACAACCGCGGTCTTTGAAATATAATTAATATAAACATATATTTTTCTTACTTGACTAAAACAAATAGTCTTTCTTAAAAAACTGTTTAAGTAACATCAATTTCAAGGAAATTGGGTATTGACAGCCTCTTAAGTAGTTCTCGAGATATTTCGCGATGTGACAGACAAACGGACGGACAGAGTCTCACCATAAGGGTTCCTTTTGTACCTTTTTGGTACGGAACCCTAAAAAATTCATAATCTGACTTATTTGCCCAGGAGGCTAAATCAAGCGTGTTTGGGCATTTTTTTTTGTTGGCGGTTTTTAACTTTTTTCAGAATTTGATAAAATTCGGTGGATAGATAGAGTTCCCTTTCTATGTACAACATTAATAATACAATTTCACCGTACAAAATCTTCATTTGAGTTACGAAAACGTAAGGAATTTTTGTTATTCAATGGGAATTAAAACATTTTTAGTCCTAAACTTGGATTTCGTGTTAATTACAACTAGAATTAAACTGACCTCTACTCAAACGTACTAATTTTTATAAAAATCTAGCAAAATAAGACCCGTTTAATTCTTATGCGACAAAATAAGTAGTGATGTTTGAATATGACGGTAAGAGATGATGGTAAGAGACCGGATGGAATGACACTAATTCCGTGGAAGTTGGGACGGGTGCTGGTGTGGGACGCCACCTGTGTAGACACCCTAGCCCCGTCTCATCTCCACGGCACTTCTGCTAACGCTGGCGCGGCGGCAGAGGCGGCCAAAAAATTAAAAAAGACCTTTTTAAGGAACTTTCTAAAAGGATTAGAGAGGTCACCGGTGACCGCAGAGCTGGCAGCTTCCTCGCTCAAAGAATTAGTCTTGCGATACAGCGAGGAAATGCTGCTAGCATCTACGGCACCATGCCGCAGGGGGATAGTTTTATTTTATTTTAAGTCTAGTTTTAATTATTTTTAGATCTAGGTTTTAAGTTTTGTAGTTTAGTTTTTAGTATATTTACCAAATAAGTTTATTTATAGTTTTTAAATATGACGGTGAATATCTGCTTGAAATTACCTGATTTTATGAGTGCGTGTTAAATTTTAAGCAAAATTACGATACCAGCAGCTGATATTATAAAATTACGCAGCACTGGAATTTTGAATGTGGTTTGCGGCTTTATATCACGCGATTTTTGGAAAATGCCGCCGCGGTGCGTTAAATGAAGTTAACTCAGAAAAGCTTTAACCGAATTATCTTATTACTACACAGTAACACACACACGCACACGCGTGTGTGTGCGCTTTATTTATTGTAAACACCTATCCTCTCGCACCAAACGAACATCATCATGATATCATCGATCTTTTCTGTGATAGCTTTAGTTCAATTCGTAAACTAATGGCCCAAGATTATTCCCACTGTTAACACTTAGGTGTGCAATTCCATCTTATTTCTTTCTCTTGTATTCTTCTCGTTCAATGTTTAAACTCAGTCTCACTGTCAATCAACATAATTAGAAGGATAATAGTTATTATTAATTTTGTAATTTCAAGTCATATACTTCACGCAGTTCCTACCTGTGGAAACTTGTAATTGGCTTACTGTTTCTATTTCGCAACCTATTTTGTAACTCTAGCTGTAAGTTTTCCTAAGAAATAAAATAAAATAAAAATAAATTGTGAAGTGTGCAATAAAGAATAAGTATTGTATTGTATTGTGCCTTTTACTTAATATAAGCAACAGCAGCCGAGTTGGCTGCAGTTCGTAAGCGAGATAAAAATATGAGGTCCTTGTGAGCAATTTATTTGTCCCGTTTGCGGAAAAACCACTGGTTGCTAGTGTGCTGAGGCCTTGCCTTTTTCGAGGTAGTAGGGAGACGTATGCAAGGGATAATCATAATCATTTATTGTATAATTTTGTAACTAATTATTATTATTTTATTTTATTTTTAATTTTTTAATTTTATTTTATTATATTGTCATTTATTGTATAGGTTTGAATCCTCGCTCAGGGACCTTCCTGATGCAAAGGTTAACAATTGCGGTTCAATGTTTATTTCTTATTTTATTTATTGGAACCTATTATTTATATTAAGTCAAAGATTGCTCGACATTTTTCGCTGTGTAACGAGGAACTTCAACAGCATGATCTATCTACGTCTATGATTGCGTCGGTCCAACAAAGCGTGCTCTTCGAAAAAAATCAAACGAAGGGGGATAGCTGTGGTTGATAAAATGAGTGTCAAAATAATTTCAAAAATGTCAAGATCCGTCCGATATGGTGCACAGAGTGGGCACTCGCATGCAGGTGCTATTGTAGGTAAAATCCGCCGCACGCGCCCGCGCCAGTAATTAACGTTGCTCATAATGTTTATCGTTAACCCGCTCCGTGTAACCGCACCAGCTAGCGGACGCCCTTTATGCTTAATAATAGAAGCTGGAGATTAGTTGCACTGGAACGCAGTTTGTTAGCAGTCGAACCCGAGTTTTTAATGGGAAAAGTTCGAAACGGTTTTATTGAATAGTGCGGTAGTACGCAAATAGTTTGGGATGTGGTTTTTGTTTAACGGTTTAACCGACCTCTGAAAAACGATGGCAAAAGTTTTGTTACTATGACTTCAAGATTTCAAAAGGAGGAGGTTATCAATTCGGTTGTATGTTTTTTTTAAATGTTTATCACCTACTTCATAACTCCGTCATTTCTGAACCAATCTTGAAAATTATTTTATTGATTGAATTTATATATATTCAGATTGGTCCCGTTTTTGTCAAAACTCAGTTTTGATGATGGGATCCATGAGGAATCGAAGGAATTCTTCAAATGTGAAAGGCATGCATATGGTGATTTTTGTATTTTCATTAACAAATCCAGCATTTACATGTAAAAAAGTGACATTTGATGAAGTGGAACTGCTGATGCTGATCAAAATGGAACTCTTCAACGACGCATAGTTCCCGCTTGGCGATTTTCGTCTTCGTTATGTTTGTTAGGCAAATTAGGTTTTCAAGACACATTTTTGTCAAGCTCGAGATCTGATGGTAGAATCTATGAGGAATTGAGGAAACTCCTCAAATGTTAAAGACATACATATAGCGTTTTTTTGTATTTTCTTTAAAAAAAATCTAGCATTTAAATAAAAAAAAGAGTGATATTTGATGAAGTGGAACTGCTGATAATGATCAGAGTGGAATTCTTCAACGACGCTTAGTTTACGGTTTATTCCGAAACATTTAGGTAGCCGAATAAATTTATTTCGCTACCGAAAAATAACGGTACCGTTATTTTTTCGAGTACCTTAACCGCTTTCATAAAGGTACCCTATCAGCTTAGGCGTCGTTGCCAAGCCGCCTGCGCCTTGCGCCAACTTGGTTCCTACTGGATGAAGCTGTCTATGTAAGTGTAAGCCCGTGAGCCCTTTTGATTTTATTAATACTATCAGTTTGGCTATAATAACGGTTAAAGTATATACCGGAAAAAATACCGGTACCGTTCTTCTAAAACGGTAGCGATACCTTAATATCGGAGTAGAGTAATGTATCGGTATAGTAATTTTATATCTCTACCATACCGTTATACTGTAACTGAAATCAGTCCCTGCTTCGAATGTATAGGAACAGTAGGTTGGTTGCGGGTGCGGGTACGTGTTTCCTAACAATATTTCATCGTTTTTCGTTTCCACGCTGTATAAATCATTCATATAAGAAAGCATGCGAACCATCATTCCACACTGAAGCGTTGATTGACGTGAACAAATGTGGGAAGCGTGCTCGCCATCTTCCAAAATAAATCATTATTTGTTTAGTGAAGATAAATTTAAAATGGTAGGCTAGCGCAATACTGACTGGAATAGATTTTCTTTCCTATGGGGAATTGCGGTAAAACTGAAATAGCTGTCATATATCTATCATAATTTATAATTCTTTATTTGTAAGAATACACAAAAAAATCATCATCACTTTACGTTTAGGGGAGGTACCTAAAAAAAATATTGTTGTACGAGTTTTTCGACTTTATACATCCATGCCAAATTGCAGCTTTCTAGCACTAACGACCACAGAGCCAATGCCTGGGACAGACAGACGGACATGGCGAAACTATAAGAGTTTCTAGTTGACTACGGAACCCTAAAGAGGAATCCTGGCATTCAACATGCAAGCAAGCGTACAAATATTTACATGAAAATAATGAAATAATCTAAAAATGTAATAGAAATAAAATACCTACAATGTAGAAATTGATCAATTATTACAATTAAATATATCACAATGTCATCGGTTCCTTATAGTCTTAATATCTGTCTCTATAAATCGTTGTCTAGGTACCTACAACACAAGCCTTATTGAGCTAAATGAGACTTAATGCAAACGCGTACGTCACGTTTTGCTATCGAATAAATTTACACTAGGGGTTCAGATTCAGATTTAGCAATTTGGCATGGTTTTGAAGTGGTTTTTATACGACTCTGAAGATCGTTCGCTGATTGGTGCAAGCGGAATAATGTGAGAGTTGCGTGTGAGTTGCGCCATTCACTAATAGCTCCTCTACAACGTTGGGCCCTAATACTGGCCCACTAACAATAACATGGGCCATCGTGTAGAGAGAGTGGCGCGGATAAGACTCTGAGGTAATAACACTTTTTGCAATAACTGAAATCGACTGGGCCGGTCATGTTAGCTATAGTTTTCATTGAAAGTATTTACTAACTTATCTTTTACAAATTTTTTTCACATTTTTTTAACCCATGGTCCCACTGTGGGAGGACACATATTTTTTTCTTTCGGAGCGATTATTTCCGAAAATGTTCACTTTATCGAAAACTGATTATTGGAGACCCCTATTCGTTTTGAAAGAGCTATCCAACAATACTTCACACCATAAGGTAAACCCGAAAATAAAAAACATTTTGTATAAGTAGGAGGTTTTTGTAGTTTTTACTTTACCATTCTATCACCAAGCATGATTTATGTATTCTTGCCCAATTGCAGCTTTCTAGCACTAACGATCACGGAGCAAAGCCGCGGACGGGCAGACAGACGGACATTGCGAATCTATAAGGATTCCTAGTTGAGTACCGAACCCTAAAAAGATTATGTATTTTGTTTTTAATTGATTGTGTATTTTGTTAACTGTGTATTCCTCTGTTTGCCTGTGTGTTTGTTGCAGCAAACAAATAAACGCTTTATATAGATAAAGTGTATCTAAAATGATTTAACCGGAATCGGGCTCACGTTCCAGCTTTTCGTGGACACAATACGCGCCACGCGCGCGCGCGTAAGCTAACAGATGCGCATTGTTACCGCTATAAATAAATTATGGGGAAACGCGTTAGTCATAATTAGCTGTTAGTATAACGGTTTAAAATGTTTAAATACCTCGAGGACAGATGCAGTGCAATGCACGGTTAAGGTTGCATTCCTATTGCGACAGCTCCTGCGTTGTTACTGCAGCGTTGACGGTGATGTTATAGACAATCGTCTCGATAAAATTTTATTTATTTATTTTATTTTACTTATACCTTAAAATTTTATTTTAAACCTTACATGCTCAGTCCAAAAGCGCGCTGTAGGAATCGTCGACGATCCCAAACTCACAAGCGGCATTGAACCATTAACTCTAAGGAGAGACTTTGCCTCCTTGTGTGTGTTCTACCGCTTGTACAATGGGCTGTGCTCTGAAGAATTGTTTGACATGATGCCAACGGCCACTTTCTATCACCGCACCGCTCGCCGTCGGCAGGGTGTTCATCCTCATACCCTAGAGCCTAAATGGTCGCGCACTGTGCGGTTTAAGAGGAATTTCCTCCCACGGACGCTCCGGCTCTGGAATGAGCTCTCTGCCGAGGTTTTCCCGAGGGTATACAGTATGGCGTTCTTCAAAAAAGGAGTGTACAGGTTTTTAAAGGGTCGGCAACGCGCATGTAACACCTCTGCCACCGACGTGGTATAAAAAAAATCATAACACTCGGATTACATTTATACTTCAAATGATGAAAAAACTCAAAAATGTTATGTCAATGTCCATTAATTAATGGAACTTGTGGAATATCGAACTATTATGAACATTCATTTCAATTTATTTTTCATCTCACTTGCTCATAAAAGGTGTTATCACACGGCGATGCGGTCCGTAAATCCTAAATTTCGATCTAGGGCTGCAATTAGTTTTTTGAATAGATGTAGGTACCTATTACCTAATAGTTAGAGCGAATATGTGCATACCTGTTTCAAAGTTAAGTTCACGGAGTTCGCGCTGAAGTCGCCAGTATACCTGAAAACAAGATAAAACACAATATTAATATATTGAGTGACGAGAACGCAGGAGTAATAGTAGGATAGTGGTATTGGTATTGTTAAATATTCTATGAAATTGCTCAGCTAAAGGACGGCGCAGACTGTCAAGCGTGCTTTTATGAGGTCTTCTGCACGTAGTAGGATGCAGGGAACACTCCATCTTATGCTGCATCGTTTATTGTAGGGTCACATTCACATGGTCTATATGATGGATAGATAGATAGATAATCCGTTTATTTGTTTGCCATAATACACACAGGAAATACAATTAATAAAATGACAAAAAAAAAACAGATAATACAAAATCATACGAGAGAAATACACATTTATACAAAATAGAAGTAGAAAGAAAAAAAAATACATTGAAATAATACTGTTCCATACATATAGGAAATGTTTTGCTGCGACAAAACAAAATGTTCTGGTTCTGACTCAGTATTACGTTTCACCCTATGGGAGAGGCACTGATATTCTGCCAGGACCAGATCACGTCAATCAAGATACAGTGTAAAATATGCAATATTCAAAGTTAGTATTTGCCTAAATACCTTGTTTATAAAACTAGTGACATAATTATCATTGAGAGTGTGTACTTACATAGTTATGATATTGAAGTGTCAGTGTGATTAACATGCTCAAGTAATACGTAGTGTCAAGTGTAATTATAAGAAGAAAATCATTATTTATACGTTATGATTTACTAAGATCAAATAAAATAATAGTATTAGTGAAGACTAAATTCGGTAATCAGCAACCAGGTAACCATGAGGGACTCCCAAACTTTGCTTCTCCAAAAGGTATTTTTTTAAATGAAATTTGAAAGATTCATTGGTTTTCATATGACGAATAGGTGGAGGAATATTGTTCCAGGACCTGGTTGCGAGATACCGAAAACAGCCTGTGAAAGCAACAGTTTTGTGGGTTATATGTGGTGGTGTGGTCGAACGAAAGAAAAAACGGAGAAACAATTCGTGTATAAGTGAATTTTGGCATAGTTGTAGGTAAAGGTGCCTTACACAACATACTGAAAGTACTGATTGATGGGCGCTACCCCCTAACGGGTAACTAAAAAAAAGGGACCTTTAAACGTCCAGACGGTCTTCGGCTATTTGGAACTCCAAAGTACGCCCTCTAAACTGCACGATCTTCACCCATCTGGAATGCGAGCTCGAGCCATCGGAGACTGGCGGCTTTCGTTTCTCCAATGATGTTCGGTTTGGACACCAGATCTTAAAGCTCCTAGTTCCTGCAAACTCGGCGCTGTCAACTGGACAGAAACGGCTTTGGACTATGATTTTAGTATTTTAACCGGTATAAGCGGGAAAGGACAAGTCTGATTTATTTTTCAGTAAGAGTAGCAGAGAAAGCGCTATTATTATTTGTCCTTGTCACAGTCTCATTTTTTTATTCCATACCGTTTAGTATGGTTTATGGTAAGCATCAAATAACCGGGCCAAATTACGTAGGTTGGTTTTGGTATGTTGTCAGGAGTATCAAAACGTGTTTTTAATTTTGTCGCATTGCGTATGTTCTGCCCCTCACGGGCGTACGCGTATAGCACATCTATAGCATCCTACCATCTATGTTTGGACACAAAAGTCTTTGGTGTCCAAGATCCACTTCGGGTTGCTGCGCCACAGCAGTAAGTAAGTAAGTAAGAGATTGTACATGTATTGTGTTTGTCAAGCATGCTTGATCGTCTGCGCACCACATAATACGAGCAGGATAATTTGCCGCGAGATAGCCGCAAATCAGTCGTTATCTGCACTCCACGTTCTAATTAAAATGTATCTTATCTACATTCAGGTAAAAATAACATGTTGTACTAACAAGATATATGTTGTACTTGTATTAGAGTAAAAACACCAGAAAATGCCTATGAAGCCAATGGTCCTGGGTTCGAATCCCGGTAAGGGCATTTATTTGTGTGATGACAGTTTCATTTTGTAAAACGGAATCGATTCCGCTCGTGTGAAATTGTTTCAGTCGCATCCAATGTTAAGGTATGTTTACTTAAAAATATAAATCATCAACAATAGAATCGATTATATGGCCTTTGGAGATTAAATCGTAAGCAATCGTTTGTAATTTGAATTGTCTCAACCCTTTAATTTCTTTTTGACAAATGTCAGCCTACCCTTTGACTTTGAAAAACACTATAAGTACTTCATATAGAGACGCCATACCAAATAATGAAATGTTCTAATCGCGATCTGTAGGATTGGTTAGGTAATTTTCCCAAAATCATTATTTCCTTGTAGCGTAATTTCCAGTCGCATTTTTTCCTATTCTTAATTTACACCAGACGTATTTATTCCTAACATGATTTTTCCATTCGCAATATTTTCCCATTAGACAATTTAACTATTCTTAATTTACACTAGACGTATTTATTCCTTGCAAAATTGTCGGTGTTGGGAGTGTTGGGATTGAGACGGTGAAAATTTAACGGTAGGTTAGGTTCGTTAGGTATCTTCAAACGGCCGAAGGCCAAACGGCACAGAATAGGAGCCCCGCGCAAGCGGGGCTCCGTCGATATTGCTAACTGTACGCAATTTGGGTGATTGTGGATAAATTGTCTAATGGGAAAATCTACGCATGGAAGAATCATGCAAGGAATAAATACGTCTAGTGTAAATTAAGAATAGTTAAATTGTCTAATGGGAAAATATGCGAATGGAAAAATCATGTTAGGAATAAATACGTCTGGTGTAAATTAAGAATAGGAAAAAATGCGACTGGAAATTACGCTACAAGGAAACAATGATTTCGGGAAAATGACCTAACCAGTCATCTGTAGGCGAGGGGAGCTGGGCGTGAAACGGATTTTTAGGGATGCGGTAAGGGGTTAAATAGATAATAATAGAAGTAACATATAGACTACCTAGCTTACATATTATAGGAGCTTCGTCTGCCAACAAACCACTCTGTGGTTTGGCAGAAGTATACTGTAAATATAAGGTATATAAGGCATGAAACGTGAATAAACGGATATTTTTTTATTATTACAGTTGATGTCTCTTGGCAACAACTTAAGTTGCAAAATGCTGGTTCTCGGTGTCGGTTCTACACGCAGTAATAATAGATAGATAAATAATAATAAACATTATAACACAATGCTACGAATATATGTCTCGTAATAAAGTTCGATGACTCTGCTGTCGAATGTAATGAAATAAAGCCCGACCACAAATATATGATCATTGTCAAGAGGGCGCTTTTATTCTAATGTACGAGGCCAATTCAGCTGCCAATTTTTTCACCATCGTATATGATGGACTGCATTGCCCAAATGTACTTTGCATATCATCATAAATTTTCTTCTGTGTCAATCCTTTTTTATGTAGGTATTTAATCACAGCACGCTGCTCTAATTTCTCCATTTTCACGATATCTACCGACACGTAACTTTAAATATGCCGTAAAATTGCTTTTAAATATAGACGCCAATTGAAATTTCGCGGGAAGACAGATAAATAATGACAGTTCAAAATGGCGGCAGAAAAAAGAAAAAAGTTTTTTTTTTTTTTTATTGGCCAGGCCGCGAAATTTTTCAATCAACCCTCATATAGGGTGACAGTAAAGTTCTATATAGTATGAAAAGTTTAGTTCCAATGAAATTCCGCAATATGGCGATCATATATTACTGGTCAGTCTTTACGTTATACGTTACATATGAAATATAATTTCACAAATGCAAAATTAAAGAACTTTCACTTTTATCACTTGGATCATCATCATCATCATCTCAGCCATAAGACGTCCACTGCTGAACATAGGCCTCCCCCTTGGACCTCCACATGTACTGGTTCGGTCCATCACTTGGATTTGCTACTAATCTTACTAGAAGTTGAAAATAAAAAAATCATATAAGTACCTATTTTTATATCGAATGATTGTGTGTCTTCCGCGTAACTGTAATTGCATATATTCATTACGTTAATAGCGTTTGGCATCAACTCGAATGCGGTAACATGAATTCATGACCTAATAAATTAAAAGAATGAATACACATTTAATTTATTGCACTCGTGCACTCAAAGCAATAATTCCACCTAGTGCATAGTGGATTGTAAACAAACTAAGAAACCGGCTAAGAGCATCTCGGGCCATGCTCAGTGTAGGATTCCGTAGTTACCCGTACAAAATAGACTGCAAAAACTCAAAAACGGCTGAACTGATCAGGCTCCGTATAAAAGTTTCTTGAAAGTCTTTACTAAACTTTTCTTTCACGTTTTTTGTCATATTTTTGGAGCCATAGTTCAAGGGACACTTTTTTCAAAGCGATTATTTCCGAAAATATTACGTATATCAAAAAGTGGTTCTTAAAGACCCATATTCGTTTTAAAAGACCTATCCAACGACACCTATGCATACAATACAGGGCTGAAGCGAAAAAAAAAACATTCCTACTTTTCGTGTAGGGGAGCCACCCAAGAATATTTTTTTTAATATTTTAAGTTTCTGTTAGAAATTTATTAGATTTTTTGAAAGTGCATTTTACACCCATGTTCGTGATTTTTTTTTATCGAGTGAAAGTCAAAAACTCAGCTTTCGAATTACTGAAGTCCTTAAAAAAAGCCTAAATAAATTGCTAATTAAATTTTTTTTGACTAATTTTCTACTTGGCCTTAACTTGACACAGACCTATATGGGGGATAATTCGATCAATAATAGCTTGAGCGAACAGAGGCGCGCATTTTAAAACTGGTTACTATTATTCATAGCCAAATACATTTTCTTTAGCTTACTCATAATAATTTCAAAGCGGGAATTGTAAATTGGTATTGCACGAATATAAAGATCAAAGCACAAAAAACAGAAGGGCCCGGAAATCACACCAAGGTTGCTATTAAACTTATCAAAGTGTGAAGAAAATCTGTCAAATAATCGATAGTTTATATCACATCTATACTTACATTGGCATCAACGTGACGAAACTTATTCAAATTTCAACCTTAATTTTGTACCATAAAGTCTAAATTCAAACTTTTTCCAATGGCTGTTATTCTTATTTAGAATTAGTACATTTATCTGTATCGATCCACTAATGGAACCTATTTTGTAAACAAATATCATCGGCGCGGATTAAGATTTTAATAGTAGTTTATGTGACCGCTACATAATGGAAAGCATTAAAACACGAATGTGGGCTTTTGAAACGAGCTGAAAGCGAAGTACGGGCTTTTGGTGCGAAGACAGAGCGAGACGCAATAAAACAAACAAACGCAACGGCCGGTACGTCCAAGGCTCCCCCTAGTTGTCTGTTCTAAATACAAATTTGAATACTGTAGCCATTTTGGTGGTTACACTGCTTTGTATGTGTGCGTTACAAATGTGTCTGTGTGGGTTTTTAGGGATGTGAACTATTCGATTATCATGTTATATATCATATTATTTAATCATGTTATATTATCGATAAGCGCTATACAGCGGAACGAAATAGTGATTAATTGAAGCTTTGATATCGTCACTATTAATAAACAATATATGTATATGCTAAACTCAAAACTTGCGGAAAACATATTTTAACAGTAATTTATGTATTTTAATTAAAAATTTTAACTTTCACTTCGTTTTAACCTGTATCGTCACGATAAAATCGTTTTTAATTTTACTTGAAAGGATTATCGTGGTTATCAGCACGATAATCCTTTTAAAAAAAAAAAAATTGTAAGAAATGTCGATAGTTTATCGATATGAATTTATCGACATGGCAACAGCAACCTGGTTATACATTTTTAATCGTACATAAAAACAAAGTGGATAAGGTGATAGCTGGCTTTCATCCATCCATCTATTGAATCTCATATATCTATGAGTACGTCCGCCTCCAACCGGGCCTATTTTTAGGGTTCCGTAGCCAAATGGCAAAAAACGGAACCCTTATAGATTCGTCATGTCCGTCTGTCCGTTTATGTCACAGCCACTTTTTTCCGAAACTATAAGAGCTATACTGTTCAAACTTGGTAAGTAGATGTATTCTATGGACCGCATTAAGATTTTTACACAAAAATAGAAAAAAAAAAACAATAAATTTTGGTTCCCCATACTTAGAACTGAAACTCAAAAAAATTTGTTTCATCTAACCCATACGTGTGGGGTATCTATGGATAGGTCTTCAAAAATGATATTGAGGTTTCTTATATCATTTTTTTCTAAACTGAATAGTTTGCGCGAGAGACACTTCCAAAGTGGTAAAATGTGTGTGTGTGTGTGTGTGTGTGTGTCCTGTAACTTCTAAAATAACAGAATGAAAAATCTAAAAAAAAAATATATGATATACATTACCATGCAAACTTCCACTGAAAATTGGTATGAACGAGATCTAGTAAGTAGTTTTTTTTAATACGTCATAAATGGAACCGAACCCTTCATAGGCGAGTCCGACTCGCAATTGGCCGCTTTTTATTCCCTCTTCTGAACGAAAGCTTGCAACTTGCAGTGAAACGAATCGCAAAAGTCAAACGGTAAAGTGACAACTGACAACTGACATAACAAGACGGTTAAAGTTGCTGTGTCGATCAGACTGAACCTACTTATTTTTAAGATATTTTGGCAATTTTTGGCTGTTATTTTGAAAATATCCCTGTGTGTACAATTTATAATCCAACTGTTATTTTTTTCATTTTGTAACATAGATTTTCTCTTATATAGTCTAGAATAGTATAATCAAAATGTGTAAATTACCTATCTTAACGAAGTGTTGCTTCTGTATTCCTTTACGAGGTGGGCTACTATTTTATGCAGATACATATTTGGTGAGTTACTTTTTTAGCCTATTCTGGTGTTCCACTACTAGGTAAAAAAATAATATAGGAAATCCTTACACAAATCGAGCCCCGGGTGAATCAACTTTTTTTGTTTTGTTATCCAGCCCCGTTGTCCAAGAGACAACAGTGGCACAGTTTGTTTGAAGAGACGTTGTATGCCGTTCTATTAACATGCTTAGTAGGGGCCCATTATGGACATTGGTTATAGCGACCACAAAAACGCAAGTTTAATACATTTAAGTACCATAAAATCAGTATTTCAATGAACTTTTGTCCCCTGGACAACTAATCGTAACCATGGCAACGAGTGACGCTAACAAGTTGATTCTCCCCCCCACAGTGAAAATGAAATGAAAATGAAAATGATTTATTTCATAAATGTTACGTACACATATGACAATAAGGTTGGGGCTTCCTAGTAGGTAAGAATTACCTGTGTCAGGAAGTCCCGCTCTTCCATAATACACAGTGGGTGTTTGTAACAATTGTAACTATTTAATTACTTATCTATAACTTAAAAACTAGAAGTACTTATTACTCATAACGACGACAGAGCAGTTTTAGTAATAATAGTAAGTTCAAGTAGCCTACCTCCTCTTAGGCTGGTTTCCCTTCGGTCGACTTTGGCCACTTTCTGCTTTGTATCTTTCCTTGTCTACTACCTAACCTGTCTCTTTCTTATCATGTCCACTTCCAAACTTGACTATTTCCTAACTTGCCCGCTTGATAATTTATCTTTCCTTAGTAAAACATTTTCTTCGCAACTAAACTAGATGGAGCCCCGCTAGCAGGGCTCCAATATAGTTTAGTTGTAAGTTTAGTCTACTGTAATGTTTAGTCTTTTGTAATGTTTTCACGGACTTCACACCAAAAATAGTAGGTAGGTTAGATTCGTTAGCTTCAGATGCCCGACCGGGGCTCCGTCTAATTAAGTTGTGAAGGAAATGTTTTACTACAGATTTAAATACGAATAGGGACATGACTGTTTAGTAAACTGACTGTTAGTCAACTTCGGAATCTATACAGTGACAACTAAGCAAAAGGACGATGTTGGAATGGACGAATTAGAAAGTGGACAAGTTTAGATAGACACAAATTAGGAAGTGGCCAAAGGCGAACGGAGGGGCTGGTTTTAGTTTCCGCACCGGACCAATATGTATTAAGTTCAGGGCGCGCTTTAGAGTAAAGCTTCGTACAGGTTCAAGCTAGTACAGGTTCGTGGGGACCACCGTCCGCGGGGACATGAACTTCATACAAATAGTCGGTGCAATAAATCCAGTCTTAACCTTTTGAATGCTTTCTCACTCGCATCAAAACGTGGCATACACGCCAACATCTAAGTGAGAAACAAATTTAAACCTTATCTGTCAACAGTAAAATTGCTTTGACAGCGACTGGTATGACCCCTTTAGTGGTCGTTGGCGTGGTAGTGGCTCTTACGGGGTAATTATTGTCGATTACTTTAGTAAAATAAAGTTTAAATTACTTAACTTTTTTCAGTATTGCTGCGGTCTACTGATCGGGATTCTGATAATCAATACGGAACGCTGGGTATATATGCCGCCACAAATAGCAGAAATTTGTTGTTTTTTGCAAATAGTTGAAGCAATGTTTTCATTAGTTCTCATTATAGCGTGTAAAGAGGTATTATTACCTTAATTAAAAAAAATGTTTATTAAAGGACATACTTACACAAAATTGACTAAATCCAACAGTAAGCTAAAGAAGGCTTGTGTTGTACTCAGACAACGATATATATAAAGTAAATACTTAAATAAATAGAAAACATCACAGAAACAAATATTTGTACTCATCATATAAATAAATGCCCTTACCGGGATTCGAACCCATCGGCTTAATAGACAGGGTCACTACCCACTAGGCCAGACCAGTCGCAATTTGAAACAAAAAAAACATTGCAATTGTTCTAATTAGTAATTTAATAAGTTCATTATATTATTTTGTTTTTTACGTTACGTAGTAACATTCTGTTTATGTTTCAGAAAAATATTGATCTATTCAAATTATTGCTTATATACAACAAAATATTGTGGGTTATATGTTTGGTGGTAATCATTCCTATAGCTATCATGAAGACAAGTTATTGGATCTACCGTTTTAATCTTGGTTTTCTGGAGAATTTGGCTTTACCATTACTGTTTGCACTAACATGGGATATTTGTAAGTTTTTTTAGTTTTATTAAGTAAACAAATAAATAAATATTAGTGAACGTCCTTACACAAATTGACTAAGTCCACTAGAAGCGCAAAAAAGGCTTCTTTTGTCTCAGACAACGGTATATAATATAGAAATACATCATGCAAATAATGTCCTTACCCTGATTCAAAACCTAGAAAATCGGGTTTATGGGCAGGGTTGGTAATTACCGACCAGGTCAGACCAGTTGTCAGTAATCTAGTGCTTCTGGGCATTTTACGCAAGTCCTAGCAATGCATTTAAGTTGCTAACTGCCTCCTTTAGTGTGCACGGAGTCCCTTAGGTATTTGCTAGTCTTCGAAATTGTCAAAAACATTTTAGGCATTGTTACTGTTTAATATACTCATCTAATATAATTTGAAACTGTATTTACCATTTTAGGTCGGCGATCTTGCGTCATATTATGGATTAAAGGTTTGGTGGAAAAATTATATGCAAATATGCATAAAGATACTAAAGATAATCCACACGGAGACAACGAAACAAAAGAAGATATTGAAGTTCAAATTGACATTGACATGATACAAGTTGATACGGATAAAGAAATAAACAAAGACAATAGTATTGAATGTCTAGTTGATGAAAATACACTATTAACAGAGGAAAACGTAAATCTAAATAGAGGCGATGTGACAGAAGTTTGATTTCATGAAGCTTAACATAAAAACAGAATGATGAGAAATGATATGTCCAAAACCAAGTCGTTGATCAAGTTCTTGGGTTTGAAGACACTGTAAGAAATAAAAGAAAGAGGCAACTCAACAGCCTTTTTTTAATATATTAAGTTTATGATATTGAAAGTCTTTTTCTAACTTTTGAGAACATACAATGATGAAAACTATGACGATTTATAAAGCAACTTTTAACATGATAGCTTGTTTGACCTTCGTAGTGCTTTAGCTTAGCTACACGTTTGGGATTTTTTTGTTAGCATTCGATAAAATTTATTTGATATATGGAGTTCCATATCGAGGACAATACAAGAGCAATTTTACTGTATGTACCTATTACATAATATTCCTCTGAACGAAAGAAAACGTATGGCATTTTCAGAATTCAACCGAAAATTATCTACTTTTTCTATACTAAATAGAAATGTGAATCAGGAGCTCATCAAACATTATTAAAATCTGACGAAAACAAAATACGATTACAAAAAACAACAGCCCTTAAAAATAAGTTTCTTTCACATTTTCAATGAAGATACTGATTGTAAATTCATTGTGACAAACCAAATAGAAATCCAATTACAAAGAAGGTAGAAGTGAATTCTCCATAGAAATATTGCTTTCTAGTTTAATGCAGATCCGACGAAGTAGACGTAATACTTACGAATAAAATACCAGAAAGGGGCAAAAAAATAAGGTTAACTTTTTATGCTTCATACAAAAAAAAATGGTCAATATTGCAATAAAATGACAATGCATTTTAAACTAGTTTATGATTTAAAAGAGGAGTTTCTCAATTGTGTGGACTAAAGTCTACAGTACTACTACTAAAATTTACGGATACTCATAATAATAAATAATAAATGATTTATTTCAAGTAATTACACTGATATCTTAGTTAGTAAAACTATATATATACATCATTTTTCTTCAGCTGAGTACGGCACATATAGCCGACTGCAGCGTAGCAAATAGGGGGAGTCCAGCCTTTCCCCTGTCATTTTAATGACTTAATCATGAGAGCCTGCATATACTCGTACCGCTGGCAGCGAGTTCATCGCGGGCGCACAACGATTTCGTCGTGAGCGGGTAACGAAATTGCTTATATATTTACAAAATTTCCAGTATCTCAGTAAACAGGTAATTAGTTGCATTGTATGGTCGCAGCTTGCGGCAATATAGATACGCTTGCGGCAATATAGATGCGCTTGCGGCAATATAGATGCGCTTGCGGCAATATAGATGCGCGAACGCAGCGAATTCGCCGAGCGCTCGCCTCGCTTTCAACTACCGAAAATCACCAATATGACAAGGCCCTAGAAAAAGTTGAAACATTCAGTATCGGGCGAGACATAGCTATAATATTCCATTAGACTAGGTACAGTCAAGGTATTAAATATCGATTCGGACAAAGTGACAAAAATATATAAGCAATAAGGTTGTGTATACATATTTTTGGCACTTTGTCCGTATTGATATTTAACTTGACTGTACCAACTCGTATGATGGTCGTCAACCTTTTATTGGCAATTGCCATTGTTTTATGGAACTGGATGAGATTGTATGGAGTGGTATTAAAACGAATGGGTACTAAAAAATATTACAAATATCTTGGATGTTAAAGGTTGTGATGCCGATATCTGGTTTATATGAACGTCATTCGAGACGACTATTTACTTTGATCGAAATAACAGTGGAGTTGGATAGAAATGGGTGACAATGAAAAAAAATGCTTATTGCTTTAAAATAGTATTTTATACAATCGTGATATAATAGAGGGCTTTTCAATCGAGTACCGTGTTTAAGCAACGAAGTTTGCTGAGTTGCCTAAGTAAGGTACGAGATTGAAAGCTTGATTATTTTGTTTATTTATTTAAATTTTACTACACAGATTTACAAAAAAGTGTACAAATGGCGGACTTAACGCCATGAGTCATTCTCTACCAGTCAACCATTGGGCTAAACAGAAACAGTTTGGTGCAGGATTGTAAAGAGTTGATATGGAAATATCTTGGAAATATTGATATGGATTGTATCACTGTTATGTACAATATTTTTTCTACGAGTCATCTAAAATAATACTTTTTTACTATAAAACCTAAATAATTAATGAAAATGGTATGTATCTCAGAAGACAAAAATGTATTATAAAAAGCATAAACGCGTGACCTGAAGTCCCGCCTGTTTATGTATTTCCTATGGGAGCGCGGCGGCATTTGATTAGTCAATTTTGTGTATAGTTGACTACAGCGTATCGAAATGAATATTATAGTTGTGTTGGGAGCACATAAATGAGAAGTACGCAATTATAGTTTGGTATACGAAATCTTAATTCAACCATTACAGTCGATGAGTGGAAAAATATTCTATCATTTCAAATAGGTGCTTCAAATTTCAATGTCACAAATCCTCCCTGCCCGGAGCCTTTTGAACTACTAATTGATCGTTCACGTTTTCATGTAAAAGGCAATTTACCATCAAATAGAAAGAAAAGATAAAAGGAGTTTTGAATTTATTTTGATTTTGCTTTCAACCTGGCAGACTTTGTTCCCGTTGCATGCCAGGGTGAGTCAAACTAAAATTACCTTTTAACGTCTCAGTTAAAACATAATAACAAAATACAAACCAAAAATATCAAATCAAATATCAAACATTTATTCAGCAAATAGGCCACAGGGGCACTTTTACATGTCCATTTTTACAGACAATAAAAATTACAAAAAACAATTACAAATATGGAATCGATGAAATAATAAATACTTTATTAGAGATGTATACTGTCTCTAAATGTCAAATTACACATAAAAAAAACTATGATAAAAAAATAAAACCAACAAATACTAAAATTCTTTAGAGATGTATAAGTCTCTAAGAGTCAGAGATAAAATATAAAAAAGATATTAAATTATCCTTAGAGATGTAGAGGGTCTCCAAGGCTTGAATTCTTATATATATAATTAAAAGACAAAAAATTAAATTAGACAAGAACCGAATGAAGTGTCTCACGTTAATGCCACTCAAAAGTAAAGTTACATACTTATAACATAACATGTAGCCCGTGTAAGCTTATACAAACTTCTTGCTTAAACCGGTCTCCGCAAACAGCACCCGTTCACGAGTATGACGCGTATCTCAGCCATCGCCTCCCTCAACCTTCATTCGGGAATGTGGCGACCCGATCAACGACGCCACCGTAAGTACTTTTAAGCGAGCATGACATGGAAAAAAAACAACATTAGCTTATAAATATCATGAAAAAAAAACAACATTAGCTGTTACTAACTATGCTATGGAATGTAAGCATTCTGAAATAAATTGAATTGCATTGAATAATAACTTCTTAGCATATTATAACAATATACATAATGGATATATACAGAGGAGTACTATAACTAGCTTAAATCTAAAATAGGCCATTGAGGCATTGTACCAAGGATGCTGACGGACGTTGTGCGAGGAAGCCTCCAGCTCTTCGTTCACCAGTTACGTCAACCAGACGTTTTATTACGGAGGACTAAGTAAGCTGACAACTGTTAAGCTAGTTATATTAATCCTCTGTATATACTCGTATCCATTATGTATATTGCTATAACCAAACTTCTTAGCTATTATGGAGCCGGATTTATATTTAACAACTTATCACGCCACTCCTATGCTAGCCCGGTAGGGTCGAGTGGACGAATCCAGGGGAAGCCTCAGAAGCCTGTGCCCAGCTGTGGGACATTAAATTAGGCAAATGGAAAAAAACTATTTCTGGTCGACAGTAATAGTTGAAAACCCTTTAACGGGCAAACTGAGTTTATATGGCATAAATAACCACCGTATAACAATGATTTTAAACTTCATTTTAAAATGACAGGGTTCAATTTTAAACTTCATTTTAAAATGACAGGGTTCAATTTTAAACTTCATTTTAAAATGACAGGGTTCAATTTTAAACTTCATTTTAAAATGACAGGGTTCAATTTTAAACTTCATTTTAAAATGACAGGGTTCAATTTTAAACTTCATTTTAAAATGACAGGGTTCAATTTTAAACTTCATTTTAAAATGACAGGGTTCAATTTTCCGTAATTTCTGATACCCGTCTGACCGTTAAAGGGTTGAGATTTCGTATACCAAACTCTAATTGCGTACTTTTCATGTACCTCCCAACTCAATACCAAATTTCTTTCGAATTGAAATTGATTGATTGAATTGACGTGCCGCCGCGGTCCCATAGAACGGGGGACGCGGCCCGCGGGCGCGCGTTTATAGATAGATAGATCTTTATTCAACCACAACTTACATGCGTTGTGACACAAACAAATAACAAGAGAAATAGATAATTGTTTTTATGTCTTTTTGTCTACTTAGATACTTACCAATTTTCATTACTTATTTAGGTTTTATACTAAAAAAATATATTTTAGATTACTCGTAGAAAAAGTAATCTATACATGAGTGATATAATCAAGCTTTTTAATGTCGTACCTCACTTAGGCAACTCAGTAAGCTTCGTTGCCTAAACACGGTACTCGACTAAAAAGCTCTCTATTATATCACAATTGCATAAAATACTTTTAAAAGTTCATATAAAAACTAAAAATCGGCGTTATTTCTTATAAAAAGTTCATATAAAAACTAAATATCGGCTTATGCAGACAGGATGTACTGAACGAAATGTTTTTTTTTTTTTTTCTTAAAATTGTATTATTTGCCAAGGGAGAAAAGTATGATTGATCGATTGATACCCCCTCTGAAGCAGTAACCCTAGTATAGGTAAAAAACTTAAGTAAGTCACCTGTTGTATGTAGTTGTGACGTGTTCGAATAGACAATACATGTTTAAAAGACACACCCGGGTATGTCCTTAAACTACGTCCACAAGAGAGGTATGGGCATTGTGAATGTCATCTCGCTCTGTGTGGTAGGGCACAGCACAGCGGATGTCATTCCAGATCTAGAGCAGAGCCCAACTGGGGAAGTACCTCCACCTTACAGAAAATCGCAGCCAAATAACACTAGACCCTACTCATAGTGTTGTGTTCCTGCCGGTGAGTAAGGTTGCCAGAGCTCAACGAGGGTGGGAGGGGGTTAGGGTCGGCAACGCGCATGTAACTCCTCTGGAGTTGCAGGCGTACATAGGCTACGGATACTGCTTACCATCAGGCAGGCCGTATGCTTGTTTGCCACCGACGTAGTATAAAAAAAAAAACACAAACAAAACAAATGTCTATTTGAACACGTCACAACTACATACAACAGGTGACTTACTTAAGTTTTTTACCTATAATCGCAATTTGAATGTAATATTTGTTTAGCTTAAATAGGCTGGTCCCTCTAAGTGTAAGACTCGCTTAAGTTGGCAATAAATAATAAGAACAAATTGTCCTGGTAAGAGGATTGGAAGCTTCTGAATTCCAGTCGCTTTTGTATTCATTTATTATTTAATATTTTATTATTTTTTAAATTGCAGCCCGATATAGCTCGAGGCTTTGGGTGTACGTTTTAAATAATACAAGGTAGAAAAGTGCGGTGCGTTGGGGTAAGGTGAAATCAGGGATATGAATAGGTCCTCCGTAACAAATAAAAGTGGAAAAATTCACTGTCTTGGATGGGACTTTAACCCGTCGTGGTGGAAATATTCGCTGTATTTAGTTAATTCTTGGTAGCTCAGATGGCAAACATTGGGCTAGCGATTCAGGTCGTGGGTTTAAGTCCCACGCAAGACAGTGATTTTATTTCTAAAAATTCTTATAGTCTTTTTCAAACTCAAAGGGTAGGCTGGCACTTGTCAAAAAGAAATTAAAGGGTTGTGACAATGCAAATTACAAACGATTGCTTAAATTGAAAATTCACAATTCAAAAATGTATTCTGCAAGTAGGCCTCAAGGGCTCTTTTACAAGTCAATACAACATTTATAGTAACATCATATAGTGACATGAAAAATACATAACAACATTTATAAATACAACAGCCAATACCTGGGTAAACATTACATTATAATAATCTTTTTTCCTACTCCTCTACTGTTATCTGTCATTTATGCATTCATTAACACGAATATAAGAACATACATAAAAGATTTCAAGAAAAGTCTATATTGTCTATTCCTCATAACAGCACTTGTGCTTTTATAAGCTATAACGTTACTGCGATTAATGGCTACCAACCTAACAAAACCAAAACGAATACAGTTTTAAACTAAGTGCATTGCTGTCAACTTACAAAATATTCATTTGGTTGCATAGTAAAAATAATTACTTCATAAGTCAGAAACACGCATGTGACACCCGTAATATAGCAACACTCATAGACTACGAAGATCGCTTAGCGTTGCTTGTTAGTCTCCGTAGGCTACGGTGGTCAAAATTGAGAAAAAACTGTCCAAAAAATTAATTTAGCAAGTAGCAAGTACCAGGGCCTCATGAGTTACGAGGAGGTGTCGCCGACCGGCCGGCCGCGGCCCGGGGCGGGCCGGGCGCGTAACAAGGTATGCTCGCGCGTCTTGGCTATATACTTTTGCTGTAATTTGTTTACCTAAATTAAGATTTATTTTTGTTGACTCGTAGGAAAAATATTGTATGCAACGTTTCGTGGCGTATTCCTTTACAATGTAACTCTAACTCACGCCACTCGCCTTTTTTGACCCTTCTTATACAACTGTTGCATAAAATACTATAAAATAAATAATTACTACAATACAATAGAGATGTATAGTCTCTATGGTTCAGATTAATAGCATCGTTCGCGGACGTTTTTGTTTGATACAAATTAAGTCTTTCGTAATTTCGAATCATTTGTGTTTAGCGCTTACAATATTGTTCCTGCTATTTACTAGTACCGCCTCGCTCAGTGGGTCTACCGCGAAAACGAAAATTTCGATACCTGCCTCTTTCTCGCTCTTGTATCAAACGATAGAGATGCAGATAACGTAATTTCGATTTTTATTAAATATTGATAATTCAGAATCGGTTATAAACACAAAGAAATACCATCTCAAGGTGAAGTACGTTAAAAAAACGGATTAAAAAAAGTCATAGCGCTTTGTTGTGTTTGCTCTAATAAGCAATCTTGAGGTATTTGATTGAGGGAAGACCGCTGTCTTCCCTGTCGCTGTCTTCTTTAATTCTTTGTGTGTTTTAATATACAGAAAAGTAATCGCTTTACTTTTCTGTATATTAAAACACACAAAGAATTAAAATTAAAAAACACCTCCATCTCCCTCACTCTTATACTCGTGAGAGTGAGAGAAGAATACGAATTTACAGCACATTAAAACCTACGAATCCTAATAACCCTCGTAATTTCGGAACCCTCTCAATCTCTTAATGTTAATTACTCAACGTGAACATACGTAAACATTCACGCGAACGTAAACATTAACGAATCTACGGAGTCGGCTATTAAAAGAAATTACAACGAAACATTAATTCGAGGGGTGTTATTCTGAATGCTAAGGGAAAACATCTGAGAGGGAGGATTTCGCACCTGCCGTCTCAGCTGCTAAGTAGACCTTTACAGAAGGTCTTGTTTGGACTTGTGTAACTTGTGAAATGTTTTAACTAGGGCTATCATTTTGATGTGAACTTTTAGCTAATATCCTGTTCTATCACTTAACAATAAAAAAGTACAGGTCAACGACCTCGTTTACGAAAAAAAAGATAAAATGTGAACAAAAAGGAAAATTTAAAAAACCGACTTTTATCATTGTTATTAATTTATCGATTAATTTTGTGGGAAATTCTTTATGAATTAATGATTTATGCCCTAATTCATAAGCTATCGAATGATTATTATTTTTTAGATGTGCGCTAGGTAAATGGGCAGATAATGGTACATTAACCAAATGCAGTAGTGTATGGCACCATAAAACTTTGAAAAGGTGCAGTTTTAAAATGGTTGAGAATAAACATAGAAATGGGGAGTGATTTGTCGATAAAATTCATCGTGCTATACGTGGTTAACGGTTCCGCTATACGTGGACAAACACATTGTATATTACTAATTTCTATTGATAAGCATATCTAAATCGAGTTTCATTTAAAATAAATAACTATTACAGGATATTATTACTTAATCAATTCATTCATATTCATATATTGATAAAAGTAATTACACGCCCATAATTGACTTTATCTCATAGTAAGCTCAATAAGATGGGTTCTTAAAGAACGATATATATATGTATATATATATATATATATATATATATATATATATATATATATATATATAATATATCAATATTTAAACACATAGAAAACACCCGTGCCTCAGTAACAAATATCCATGCTTATCACACTAATAAATGCTTTTACCAGGATTTGAACCCGGGACCATCGGCTTCATAAGCAGGGTACCCACTAGGCCAGACATATCGTCAACATTTGTTTGCTTACAGTCAACCGATTGGAACACAAAGAAATTAACACTTAGCCCGTAGCGTTTACTGGACGCCAATTCTATTTTTTATTACTTATTGCTGTGGCGCAGCGACCCGGAGTGGATATTGGCTTCCGACACCAAAGACCGCCATGCTTCTCTGTCCAAAGCCGTTTATGTCAGGTCCACGGCGCCGAGTTCGCTAAGGTCTTTTTGCACTTCGTCTCTCCAGCGGTACCTAGGTATTTTTTTATTAGAAAAGGGGCACCATTTGACCACAATCTCGCCTAATAGTAAGTGCAGATGCAGTTTAGGATGGTGCATGCTTACCTAGAAGATGTCGAGTTAAACCAAGGTAAGTCTGCAACGATTTTAATAGCACACGCAGTGCAAGTGTTATTTTAAACGTCAAACTTCTATTCAGGGGTCCATCTAGTAGGTGGCAAGTCACCGCCTGCCTCGATAACCGGTATACTCTTCACTTTTTGAGAAGAGCTGAGGCCGATTCATGGATGTCTATTGTATTGTACCTGTGAACGAACGGGTTCCAGCAGGTGCTACACGACATTAATGGTCCCCAAAGGGCCTCTACGTATTGAATCTATATCCCAACGCAAGCCTAACAATAGACCGGGATTTATACACGTATATACATAAATACATATAATCACGCCTATTTCCCGAAGGGGTAGGCAGAGACCACAGATTCCCACTTGCTACGATCCTGACATACCTCTTTCGCTTCCTTCACTTTCATGACATTCCTCATACAGGCTCGGATTTATAAGCCCATGAAATCCAAAATAATTCCCAAACCTTATATACAAACTCAATTAAAATTTCGTTAGCGCGATGTACAAATCAACGCGCCCGGTTCAGCGCCCTCTATCGTGATATTCGATAAACCTTTTATGAACCACCATTCATTACGTAAGTTTTTAATTAAAGCGATGGCGATGTTTACTCTGATTACTGTTCTGTTTGCACAGACAAGTGGAGTGCTCTGTTTTGAGTTGTCGCTTAGCGAGTTATGTTTAGTTTTTAGGGTTCCGTTGTCAAGTTTCACTATATTGCCCACAACACAAGCCTTATTGAGCTTACTGTAGGGCTTAGTCAATTTGTGTGATAATGTCCTAAAGAACTATTATGTGTATTTTTTTCAAAGATTTAGACCCAGTAGTTTCGGAAATAAAGGGGGTGGGGGGGGGGTAATTTTTTGCCGATTTTGTTGAATAACTTCGAAACGAATTATTTAAAAATTGTAAAAAAAAATTGAGATTCCCATAATGAGCCCTTTTATTTAATGTATAACACAATATATTTTTCAAAACTTTTATTATTTATTTTCTCTTTTACCCCCCAAAAGTGACCCCTATTTTTAATATTAATTTATTTAATTTACATATCCGGCTTTGGGCCACAGATTTACATACCTATGTGTTTTTTATACTACGTCGGTGGCAAACAAGCATACGGCCCGCCTGATGGTAAGCAGTTTCCGTAGTGTAACGTAGTACATGTTTTCTAAATTTAATTTAAATATTATTGGGATGATTAAAAATTAAAAGAGAAACACCCTTTTATAATTTACAATTTCTGTGTGAAGCTTTATTCTGGACCTCTTAAGCGGCCCAGCTTGCCACTGAGCTGAGTTCAATAAATTTTTGACAATATTTTTTTTATCTTCAAATTAGAGTATCTCACAGAAGTCGCGGATTTGGTTTACCAATCAATTTTCCTCTGGCAGGATTTTAGTATAATAAAGTTTCGTATAATAAGGAATATAACTTTGTTTACCTTTTAACTCCCAAAATAGGTACCCCCAGCAAGCGCGATAGTTACTAATTTTTTAGTCAATTGAATCCCCCTTAATATTTTTTTTTGTGTTAACGTTGCTATACCTTTTACACGAACAAGCCGGAGCTTTGCAATTTTTTTTTCCCATAAAAATAGCACGTTTCAGTAGCCTTTGTACACCTGCAACTCCAAAGGAGTTACATGCGCGTTGCCGACCCTAACCACCCCACCCCTCGTTGAGCTCTGGCAACCTTACTTTATGTGTACTTACTAAATTTCAACTTTATTGGTTCAGTAGTTTCGGAGAAAATAGGCTGCGACAGACGGACAGACAGACAGACGCACGAGTGATCCTATAAGGGTTCCGTTTCTTCCTTTTGAGGTACGGAACCCTAAAAAACAGTGACATCGCCCGTTTCCTGCTGCAACCCTACAGCAGTAACGCTATAACGGTAATACCACTGCAGTCGCAATTGGAATGTAGCCTTTACTCGATATGAAACATTGTAGATGTTGATTAGTCAGAGTAAACACAGCATATGTACAGTTTGAGCAACAGATGTACCTTGCGTGGTGTACGATCTTTTAGTGTATTACGACAGCCTAGTGGGGCAGGCGAGGCAATTAAATAGGTTGACGACTGGCCTAGTGGGTAGTGACCCTGCCTACGAAGCCGATGGTCCCTTGTTCAAATCCTGGTAAGGGCATTTATTCGTGTGATGAGCATGGATATTTGTTCCTGAGTCATGGGTATTTTCTATGTATTTAAGTATTTATAAATATTTATATATATCGTTGTCTAAGTATCAACAAGCCTTATTGATCTTACTGTGGGACTTAGTCAATTTGTGTAATAATGTCCTATAATATTTATTTATTTATAGGTACCACAGGTACTATACATGTGGTACCTATTTAACCTGTAACCTATACCTCTCGCGTTAAATGATTGTTCCTATGATAGTTTAAATTTTTATATGCATAACTGTCTCCAAAAACATTTGTAGACATTTTTTAAATGTATAGCACTTGATTTTATTAAGAAATCTCCAAGACGAGCCAAGCGAAGCGCAAGGGCAATTAATACCTACCCTTACTCGGTACTATATTTATTATACAACCCGGTAGAAACATATTTTTTTTTAATGATGCCCAATTAAAATAAACTTGAAATAACTATCATAGCAACCACGCTAAACGACAAAATCATGTCGAAATAAGTTTTTTCATCATTAATTTCATTGTTAATACAAGCTTTTATTGCTGAGAGTGTGTTTTCTTTCCTCAGGCAACTAATACTCATTGGAACTATTCCTAACAACTCAAACACAATAATTAGGATGCTTTGTTATCGCAGAGTTCCTATGGTCACCTCCTGTGTCCATCATCAGATCAGCTCGATGGTACCACCCAACTTAGTATGTAACTATGTATGTATGTGAGGTTTCAGCTCAATCAAATAATGGGAAGTGGGTTTAATTTAGGTTGCAAGATTAGACCCAAACATACCAAAAACCACTAATTTTGTATGCAATTTTGTTATTTGATATTAGATGCCCCCTCGATAAATAGTGTTATTTCATTTTTACTAATAGAGAAACAGACATGAAGAAAATAGTAACCAAATATAAATATATATTTTTTTTATACATAATTACATACAAAGGTAATCCACTACATGCTTCGTCAGAACACAAATTTAATATAATCCGCATAAGCATTGTCACAAACTTATTCTACTACACTAAAACAACCCATAATTTCTCCAAAAACATCTATTAACTAACGCCCATCCCCACCCTGCAACAACCCCGGCCCTTCCATTATGCCGGCTGCATTTCCACGCTATATGGCGATGGAAAGTTGTTGGATCAGCCAAGACCCTGGCTCAATCAAAATAAATCAATATACATGAAATGACAAAGAGTAACGGCCCTATTCGAAGAATGATTAAGACACGTTTAAGATCTTGGAAAGAACTTTAAAAGATCGATAACTAAACGACATGTCAAAATTGACGTTTATTTCGATTCCGCTGTGATCCCAATAAGATCTATCTACGATATTTCTAACGTCAAAGTGACATTGGTTGCCCAAATCGAATTGTTTCTGACAATTATACGACATACAAACGATATCTAAATTAGAACTAATCTAAACCAGAACTTATCGTTATCGTTATCGTATCTCATTCTTCGAACCGGGCCGTAAGTGATAATTGAAGTGAAGTAGCTGTATTTCGTGTGCTAAGTTCACGTACTAATGTCATGACTTTATCACATGACGACGACCGCATTAACTGTCATATGTCGACGTGTTGTCATAAAACAGCCTATATGTAAGAATATTACAGCCTAAATACATATTATACAGACATTTCTGTTATTTAAGCGTCCCCAGTAAGCTCGGTTCTCCATAAAAACCTAGTTATGCTCTCATTTTTAAACGGCCAGCCAGATTGCTCTGATACTTTCGGCCCGATTCAAAGAATGAGTTACGATAACGATAAGTTCTGGTTTAGATAAGTTCTCATTTAGATATCGTTTGTATGTCGTATAATTAACTCATTAGTGTAAGGCCAGAGTGGACGCTCGAAGCGGAGCGTTCAGCGGGGCGTGCAGCGTGGCGTCGGGCCCACAAGTGATGTGAGCAGCGTGCACTAAGGTCGCTCCTATACGTTTGTATTTGTTTCACATGCACGCCGCACGCCCCACCCCGCTGCACGGCCAACTCGAGCGTCCACCCAGGCCTTACACTTATACACTGTTAAAGATCTCTTATATGACCGAGCCGAGTGACAGAGGCTGTATTCGAAAAACTCAAATCAAAATATTTAACAAAGTTCCATATCTAACATAAATCATCCAATGACATTAATTGTTAGAAAACAAAACAAAGAAGGAAACAAGGTCACTGAATCACGTAAGTCGGAAACAAGGCGCTGATAAAAAGGTTTTCTTTTCTTTTGATTCTTACTTCGTGATAATAGTTTAAATAAATACAGTATCTTGACTGATTATATGCAAATTTCGGACCCGTTAGCATGGATAAGGGCATTAATACCGGAATTTCGGAATCCCGGAATACCGGAATATTGGATAGTATTACAATAATTGCAATACCGGAATGGATAGAGAACGATATCAGAATTCTGGTATTAGATTAATTAATTTGGCTTAAAAAATACGACAACAACTGCGATTTTTGTGAGTATTTCGACCGACATTTTATTTTCAATCAAACAAATTACTACGATATTAAGTAAAATTTCCGAATTATATAAAACTCAAATTCCAACATACAAAAACATCATCACTCTTGGAACAAATATTTCGGTTTAAACAAAAAATATGATATGAACCGAAAAAAATAATGAATGCCGGTGCTGTACTACCTTACCGGTTTATAGAAATAGAAAACGCTATTCTGAATTTAAAAACAATGTATTGAAATTATCACGTGACGTTTTGCTTCATATTTATACTGTGTTTACATAGTTATTTGTTCATATATCAAGCCAACAATCATGCAATGTTTTTTATATGACAAGGAAATGTCGCTACTAAGCTCAATCGGATATTGTATATACTACAGTTTATTTGTCATTTCTCATTTGTAATGCAGTCGAGTACAAGTTATATTGTATTACGATTGCTACTGCATACAAGTGCATACACTTATAGTCGGTGTGCGTTAAGAAGTCCATTCTGACAGCTATGAATTGACCTTTATATTTATGAAGCTAAGAGCTACAATTTAAACTGATAAGCTTTACTATAATATATATAAGGAGCAATTCATCGCTGTCAAAATTGACTGTTGCAGCATTTGCCTGCTGGGCTGAAGGTCCAGCCCAGCAGGCAAATGCTGCAGCATCTATGGTACTGCAGGTCCAATAGAGGTTCTAGAGGCGGGAACCGAAGTCCAATGAGAGTTGGTTAGGTCTTAAACATATTTCAAATGACATTCGAAACTCTGTAAGCGCGATGTAGGAGATGTATGGCGCTGCATACAAGATTGCACTCTTTCTATAGAAGTGCATATACTAACGCCATCTGTTCGAATCTTGTGGCAAAATGTTGACAGTAACAGAGGAGAATAGATAGAGAAAGAGGGGAGGGCGAATTTCGGAAACTTCTTATATTTTTGTGTTCCAAAATGAAAATTCTCCTTTTATTCTGTGTAATTAATCTGAAATATCCGAGAATTTTCCTGCTTTTTGGTAACTTTCTGCGACAAGACTGTGTGTTCTCTCACACACGTCTGGACATCTGTTATTAGTTAGGTGCCTACACTATAACAAATGAGATTAAAAAAATGTAATCTTAATAGTTATTTATTTTACAAGACTTTTAAGCGATGATTTTGAATGATACTATTCAATAGCACATATTTGGATTTTTTTTCCAATGTTTTACAGTTATCATTTTCTGCGCATTGGTATAGTGAAAAATTTTGTGTTTCCCTCGGTAGGAAAGTTGTTGTTCAACTACTAATATTGATACCCGAGCAAGCGAAAGATTCCAAAATTGCGAGGGTTTCAAGATACCTACGAGGGTTAAACAATATCTTTTACGGAAAGTGCTAATTGTAAAACATTTTAAAACCAATCCAAATGTGCGATATTGAATATTTTATTGTTCAAAATCATCACTAAAAAGTTTATACACCGGCCAACATGAGAAAACTACTCAAAATTTGCATTACATTACTTTTTCATTATTGTCTATAAAATGCAACTTAATAAAGCGAGCCTTTACGAGCTGGTGTGTAAGGTTGATATAAAAAAATCTTGCAGAGAAAGTTCGCAAAACAAACATTTATGATCAAAATTACTTTGTTGTTTGCTAGTCGCCGATGCCGAATAATAATGATGTTTGTCAGCAAAATATCTGATGTCGTTTTATCACACGTAATAATCATATAGCTGGCGAAAATTGAGAAAGGAAAGCTACAAACATAATAGATAATCTCCGAATGTTATTAAGAATGGGTAAAAATCATCATGGTTTGTTGGAAGCCAAATCAACTGAAGTAGAAATAAATCCTACTAAAAACATTTTCATGTAAAATGTTGCCAGGACGAAACCACAATGTAAAAATTTATCAGATCTAAATGTAGAGCCTAGCTTCTAACTCCTCAGTCTAAATATGTAGCTTGGCCGTTTCGTTATATGAACTATTGACGGAATCTATAAGAAAATAATAAATAAATAAGTATCATAGGACATTATCACACAAATTGACTAAGTCCCACAGTAAGCTCGATAAGGCTTGTGTTGTGGGTACTTAGACAACAATATATATAATATATAGATACTTAAATACATAGAAAACACCCATGGCTCTGGAACAAATATTCATGCTCATCACACAAATAAATGCCCTTACCAGGATTTGAACCCGGGACCATCAGCTTCATAGGCAGGGTTACTACCCACTAGGCCAGACCGGTCGTCAATAATGAATAGTGAATAAATGTTTCCCCTTACGCCCATGTGACGGTAGCGAAACGGCCAAGCCATATATTTTGACTAAGGTGTAGAGTTTGTGAAGTTTGTAGACTTTGAAGCTTGGCTCTAAGTGAGATCTGATAACTTTTTGACAGTGCGAGCCTTACGGTTTGGTCTTGGCAACATTTTACATGAAAATGTTTTTGGTGAGATTTCAATTCTTTTTTAAAGTTACTTATAACAATCTTCCATACTCTAATATAAAAGGTGAGGGGTAATTTACTAAAAAATCCTGAAATACGTATTTTATTATCTATAACACGGAGTCCCTATATACATTTTCAGACTTCTAGCATCAAAATTTGCGGATGTCTCAAACAAAATTTCATCCTCTAGGAAAGGGGTTTTGGGGGTAAAAGGTCCAAGTTTTTTTTTATTAATACTAGCTCACATACCATCTAGGACTTCAGGAAGTACCCTAAGAGTTTTGATGATCATTAGTGAGTGAGTGAGTAAGTCAGTGATAAAATCGGAGTTTTTTTAGATATGAATAAAATCTAAATGAGAGCTATACAATTGAACAATTTTATGGTGAATAATTCTACTATTGACATCATGTCCCAAGAAGTTAGTTTTGTTTATCTGGTCCAAGCCCAAGTTATGAGGGTTCAAAAAACGACAAAGCGCTTCGATAATGTGTAGGTTAGTGCCCTTGCGCTTCGCTTGGCTTGTCTTGGCGGAGGCACTACCGTATCCCCAGATACAGGGATGGACAAACTAGAATATAATAACAAAAAAAAAGTGTTTACGTGCTAGTGCTTACGTGCTAGTCAATTAAAGCGGACCGGTTATTATTATTACTTATAGGTAATATAAATATTAGGTACTTATACTGATTGCGTCGCTAGATTAGAATTGAATTATAATTTAAGTAATTTAATATTTAATTACGTTAATACACACAATTGGACTAGTCAGCGTCCGTTTTCACACAGCGTACAAGCTCACATGTCACTTACCTGTAAAGAAAAAAAAACATTATTAATTACCTTTGTTTACTGGGTTTTCAGAATAGATATACACAAACAACAAGTCTTATTTAACAACGAAATCATAATATTAGTATTACGATACTACTTAATACAGGGTGACCTTAGCCATTGGACAAACCCTGAAATCCCACGTAGGGTTACTTCTCAGGAATGCTCTGGCGTTAATATTTTTTTAATTAGAACAATTATAAAAAAATAATAATTTTCGAACAAAAGTTATTTGCAATAATCGACAAAAGAAGAAACACCCTGTGGCAGTGTTTTTGACAATTTGTTCGAAATATTTGTTAATGATGACATTTATCAAAAGTCAGAAGCTTATTAGTGTCATAAATAAAAAAGATAATCAAAAAGGTCGAAGAAGGTTCCATAATATTCTTTGAGGATATTACCTTAGGAGCTACTAACACATACAGGCTGCTCCAAAGTAAAAAAAAATGGTAATCTGTTAATTTCTTCGAAACCGCTACACCGGCTGTTATGATACTTTGTACACTGGTTCTAAATACCCTAATGCATATGTACATTTCGGCTTTGTCCAATGGCTAGGGACACACTGTATATTAACACATATTTTATAAACCCTCCATGATGCCTTCAAAAACTGCATATTACGGCCAGCATAAAGGTAAACCTGTTGTGTAACAGCAAGAAGCTGAGATTGGTACCCATTGCCTATTCCACAAGACATATTTAATAGATGTAGTTTACAGTTCAATTTTTTGTGCATGTTCCTTATAATGTTTTTTGTGCAATTAAGTGTATTTCGTTTTTATCTCGTGCATTTTTTTGTAGCTCTGTGGCAATAAAACTTTTTTCTTATCTGTGAAAATATTGATATAGATCTAATAATGACATTCAAATTTCGAACGTCTCTGAAAAATATAGAAAATCGATTTGACCTCAGTCCTAGTAAGTAGAAATGAAATGTCAATTGCACACAGTGTAATCAAAATGCCACAATGGTTGTAACATGCGGTTTCTGAATATACCGTAGAGAGCTTATAATATAATCAAAAATGTATTCCTAAAGAAATAATAATAATATCTTAATGTTAGTATCACGATATTACAGATTCTTTTGATGACCTCGTTATTTTCGCCGCTGGCTGTACTAACAACGTCGTAGCCATCTTTCCCGCTCCGACCCGATTTCCCACTTGTATTGTAAATGATAGCGGATAAATTCAGCTCAAGAACCGCAATAACAGTTTTAAACCGCTAACAGCGCTTGTTTAAGACGCTAGAAATGTAGATGGCCCATACAAACGTAGTTTTTTTTAATGTTGTGTTAAGCAAACTATTAGCTACCTAAATTGTAGAATAAATTGTTGCCCGTGGTATTTTTGGACCGATACGACCTTCAAATCTAAAAAAAAGCGTTCTTTCATCTTAAAAGTCTTCAACGCACTTGCAACTACTCTGGTGCTGCAGGTGTCTTTGGACGATAGTAATTCTGCTTACCTTAGAGGTCTTGCCAATAATAGTACATTACTACAGAGGCCGGGAAGTAAGGGGTTGCCGGCCGAGTACATACAGATAGTTATTCAATTCAATTCATTTCAATGTTTTATTTCAGGCTTGAAGCCTATGTTAGTAATACAATATACTTATGAAACTAGATGTTAGTAAATTACAATAAATTAAATCTAACTAAATAAATAGCTCTGCATGTACGCAATAAGTGCTTAATGCGTATGCAGCGCTATCCAGCAGCATAGGGCTGTCCCAGCGACGCACCAACGCAATCAGAGCCCCTTGTGTAAATTTATTCGATTTCGTGACGTGACGTACGCATTTGCGTTGTCTCATTTTGTATGAACGCGGAACGTTATGGAACTCAAAATCCCATAAAAATGAGACTTCACGCAAACGCGTACGTCACATTACGCCATCGAATAAATTTACACTAGGGGTACATGATCCCGTTGGGGCTGTCGCGCAAACGCGCGAGGAGTGACGCGCACCTCTACCTCATGACTATATAGGGTGATGTGGGTGTCCATGGGCAACGGTAATCGCTTCACATCAGGCAATTTCTCTGCTCGTTTGCCTTCTACGGGATGTAATAAAAATAATGGGGATCCCTTTAAGGTTATTTTCAGTATCATGTTCAGGAAAAAGTAGCCGAAAAAAAATTATAAGGGGAAAAATTGAGAGGGTTGGCCGAATTGAGCTACCTGTCTCATAGTTTTTTTTCTTGTATTAAAAAAATATACTTACTTTTTCCTATAAAGAATGCCCTTAAGAGGGAAGTAGATATACCACGTACCTCCATACAAAAAGAGAAATTGTTTTTCAACTTCTAAATATTTTCCCGACGTTTTCCCGAGAGGCCACATTATGAGGTTCTTCAAAAAAGGAGTGTACAGATTTTTAAAGGGTTGGTAAATCTCATGTAATATATCTGGTGTTGCAGACGTCCATAGGCTACGGTGACCATCAGGCTGGCCGTAAGCTTGTTTGCCACCGACGTGATATAAAAAAAAATGGAAGATGATCATCATTTTTGAGTATGACACAATGAAAAATTTGGCTTATAGGTATTCCTTTTTTTCAAAACCTATAAACCTAGATATTATGCTGAAGCGATCGACATCAGAATCAAAGTGACGTGTTAAGATTTAGTTAATGGAAACCGTTTTCTCCCGAAATGGAAATTTCATAGAAAAGGTACCGTTATTTCGCTAGGATCGCAAAGCTATATTCTTTCCTCTTAACACATTCACCGCCAACGTTTTCGTAGCGCTACACCCCCAGCGTTTTCCCGCTTTGTAGGGGAAAGCGACTATGAACAGAGAATCCAGCAAGCAGGTTCCCCGCACCAATGTGTTAAACGAATCATACAAAAAACTCCAACCGCAGTGACGACAGTGTTTGTATGGCGAGCTGAGTTCCGTGTTTCCTGGCGACTTTTAAGTAGTTTTGTTTATGTTACCGCCAACTTCACTTTATTATTATGTTTATATCTTCTCCCAGTTTAGATTTGCGATAAGAAAATATAACAATAAACACAAGTACTGTGTTCTATAAGTTTGAAAATTGGAACAAGTTTAACCTGAGTACAAATTTTTGTACATATTATTACACAATTACACAAATTGACTAAGTCCCACAGTAAGCTCAATAAGGCTTGTGTTGAGGGTACTTGGACAACGATATATATAATATATAAATATTTATAAATACTTAAATACATAGAAAACACCCATGACTCAGGAACAAATATCCATGCTCATCACACGAATAAATGCCCTTACCAGGATTTGAACCCGGGACCATCAGCTTCGTAGGCAGGGTCACTACCCACTAGGCCAAACCGGTCGTCAACAATATGTAACTTTCTTTCTTTCTTCCTAGCGTTGTCCCGGCATATTGCCACGGCTCAAGGGAGCCTGGGGTCCGCTTTGACAACTAATCCCAAGATTTGGCGTAGGCACTAGTTTTTACGAAAGCGACTGCCATCTGACCTTCCAACCCAGAGGGTAAAATTAGGCCTTGTTGGGATTAGTCCGGTTTCCTCACGATGTTTTCCTTCACCGAAAAGCGACTGGTAAATATCAAATAACATTTCGTACATAAGTTCCGAAAAACTCATTGGTACGAGCCGGGGTTTGAACCCGCGACCTCCGGATTGCAAGTCGCACGCTCTTACCGCTAGGCCACCAGCGCTTCTCCGCTAGGCCACCAGCGCTTCTAGCTTCTAGCTTCAGCGCATGTAACTAAGGGTTCCAAATTCAAAAACAAAACAATTGCTTCTGGGTCTCAGGAGGATATAAATGTAATGAAATTTAATACTGTCCGCGAAAAATACTCATGAAATAAATAAAGGACTGGATATTTAGGACATCCTTATACAAATGGACTAAGCTCTACAGTAAGCTCAAGAAGGCTTCTGTTCTGGCTACTCAGGTAACGATATATATAATATACAAATACTTAAACACATAGAAAACACCCATGACTCTGGAACAAATATCTGTGCTCGTCACACAAGAGTGTAAACCTGCTGAATCCATTTTTGAAATGTATTTATTTTTAACTTTATTGTATATAAATAAGGTTCAAAATGCTCTACTTTTAAAAATGGATTTATCCAACGATACGAGTAATTGATTTGTACGGAACCATCGGTACGCGAGTGAAATAAACTCGTACTTGACCGGTTTTTTAACGTAATTAACTAATTTATTTCCAAAAAAAAAATTAGCTGCAGCTCAATAATAAATTCGTAAAAAAAAACAATTTAGCAAAAAAAAAAAATTGCACATTTACCCATTTCACTTCTAACCGGCATAAAGTTATTATTCTATTTACAATATCATGAAAAGCGCCCACAAAAACTGATGGTCTCATAAAAAGCATATTAAGCTCGGAACCATGGCCTAATTTTGGCGAAAAAAACACTCATATTGATAATAAACAAACGTAATTTCTTTCATTTTGTTACCGTAACGCTGAACGTCTTTCGGTGTACCTTTGCGTCATATTAACTCGCGTCTTTCATCTATTCATTCTTTTTAAATTATGTCTTCAGTACCCCTAGTGTAAATTTGATCGACATCATAACGTGACGAACGCGTATGCGTTAGTCTCATTTTGTATAGGATTTTGAGTTTCCAAAACGTCCCGCTTGGCGCGCTCTTTCTAAATCCAATACAAAATGAGACTAAACGCAAACGCGTACGTCACGTTTCGAAATCGAATTTATTTACACTAGGGGTACAGTTAATTGGGACAATTTCGCCAGTGTCAAGGTATTAGGAGCCTTATAAACGACTAAAATTGTACGGTTAGTACAAGACAGTGTACTGTGCTTTTATTCGCTCTTGTAAAGCGATAGCTGGACTTTACAAGTAGCACGTGGACTACCGGCCGTTGACTCCAAAACCGGGGACTACCGGCCGTTGACTCCAAAACCGGGGACTACCGGCCGTTGACTCCAAAATGGTGGTTTAAAGATTAATTCTCCATTCACTGCACACTACCACATTATTAGTTTACTGTATAATAGGCTATAGATATGACACTTTAAACAAGATTAATGGCCAAAAACCCGGACAAGTGCGAGGGTTCCGTACTTTTTAGTATATGTTGTTATAGCGGCAACAGAAATACATCATCTGTGAAAATTTCAACTGTCAAGCTATCAGGTTAATGAGATACAGTCTGGTGACAGACGGACGGACGGACGGACGGCCAGCGGAGTGTTAGTAATAGGGTCCCGTTTTACCCTTTGGGTACGGAACCCTAAAAACAAAGAAATTAATCGCGAGGATAACTAACAGGATGGCGATCGAAACTTTCGTCTTTTATTGCGTGGAATTCTGACAGCGGTTTTAATTTGGCGTTTCGGGAATATTAAAATTTTTTTTACTGTACAAAGTATTGTTGTTGTGTGATTTTGAGATGTAATGTTTTGAAAAGATGTGTCCCGCTGAGTTTGTCGGTCCTTATTGGGATACCCTCCTCCAATTGAGGGGGGATTTAAATCTTCTCAGGTCAGCGGTGTAGGGTTAGAGCCGGTGTAGCTTTATTTGACGTTCATAAGCGCATTGTAATATGCCTACTTGAACAATAAACTGTCTTTATCTTTACTATTCGGTGTATGTCAAGTCCCCAATCCGCATTGGGCTAGCGTGGGGACTATAGCCCGAGCCCTCTCGCGCATAAGAGGAGGCCTGTGCCCAGCAGTGGGACGTATATAGGCTGAATTATTATTATTATTCACTGCATGAATTATTATGTAACTGAAGATGTAATTCAAAATAATTGAAGCCTCGTTGGATGAATCCGACTACACTTTTTAAAGTCAGATATGTTTAATATTAGAAAATAATCGCGCAAGAGTTGGATAACATCGCTTTACGTCGTAAAAATGTGATTAAATGAAATCAGAAACATCACAGACTTATATGAGCTTTCTGGAGCAAATTACTTCCAAGTGGATTAATTTTATGTAAATTCCTCATGTTGACATAATTGTGCTATAAAACAACAGTATGTTCAGTCGATATGTTTTTAAGGCAGCATAAAGCCTCGTTTTCATTTCGACCTTCGAAGTAGAAAGACGACAAATGTGGCTTTCCATTACAGAAGGACCCGGGTACGTCCTTAAACTACGTCCAAAAGAGAGGTATGGGCATTGTGAATGTCATCTCGCTTTGTGTGGTAGGGCACAGCCAGTGGATGTCATTCCAGATCTAGAGCAGAGCCCAACTGGAGAAGTACCTCCACCTTACAGAAAACAGCAGCCAAATAACACTAGACCCTACTCATAGTGTTGTATTCCTGCCGGTGAGTAAGGTTGCCAGAGCTCAATGGGGGGGGCGGGTTTAGGGTCGGCAACGCGCATGTAACTCCTCTGGAGTTGCAGGCGTACATAGGCTACGGAGGCTGCTTACCATCAGGCGGGCCGTATGCTTGTTTGCCACCGACGTAGTATTAAAAAGCTCCAAGTGCGATAAGGTCCTTTTTACCAGAAATTCTTATAGAAACGTCCTTATTGCACATGAAGCATAAAATATCAGATTTCAGATCTTTGGTTGGACCCGGGTATGTCCTCAAACTACGTTCAAAAGAGAGGTATGGGCATTGTGAACGTTATACAGGGCGTCCCAAGACTATGGGACATCAAGGGAAAGTACCTTAAATATCGTAGATAGGATATTTTGCTGAAAGAAGACTTTATTTTATTTTAAAAAAGTAAGTAATATTGCATTCAAAGAATTTCTAAAAAATAAATTGAAAATTGCTTACTTTTTCTGGGAATCAAACCGAATCTTGAAAATTTAATCAAAAATTTTACTCTATTCATTTCTTTTGCGATATCATATTTCTGAGATGACTTATTTTTTATACATTATTTCGATTGGCATCATAAAAATACAGGGTGTTTTTTTACATTTGTGTCGGTTCGATTTCCAGACAAAGTAACTTATTTTTTTAAATCTTTGAATGCAGTAATACTCAGTTTAGAAAATAAAATAAAGTCTCCTTTTAGCAAAATATCCTATGTCTTATATTTAAGGTACTTTCCCTCGATGTCCCATAGTCTTGGGACGCCCTGTATATGTGTGGTAGGGCACAGCACAGCGGATGTCATTCCAGATCTAGAGCAGAGCCGAACTGGGGAAGTACCTCCACCTTACAGAAAACTGCAGTCAAGTAACACTAGACCGTACTCATAGTATTGTGTTCCTGCCGGTGAGTAAGGTTGTCAGAGTTCAACGAGGGTGCGGAGTGTTAGGGACGGCAACCATGTAACTCCTCTTGACAAAATATACTAATATGAATCACCTTTAACTCTGCCTCACAGCAGCTGTACGTTGCGAATGCCCGCGAAACCAAACCCTATCAGTATTTCGAGAGATCCGATCTGGAGTCATCCCACTCACAGCTAAGATATCCAGCTGAATTAGTTAAGAGGCTGTCAATACCTAAAACGCGCACACTGTCTATTTGTATCGGAGTAAATGAGATAGCACTGTCGCATGTTACTGGGCCTGGGCAAGGGAATAATAAGAAAAATATTTAAATAAATAAAGTGGATTCTTAGTGTAATATTTTACTCAACAGCGGTTTAGATATAAATGTTTTGAAATTGTGATTTTAATTGCAGACCCATAAGTCAAAACAATAAAGACATAGAACCGTTTAATTGTGATTTTAAGACCAATCTTTGCAATTATTTTCTATCGAGCCGATTTCGTTCAATCATGTATCGAGTACAACCACGGTCTTTGAAATATAATTAATATGAACATATATTTTTCTTACTTGACTAAAACAAATAGTCTTTCTTAAAAAACTGTTTAAGTAACATCAATTTCAAGGACATTGGGTGTTGACAGCCTCTTAAGAGTACAGATAAAAAAAATCTAGACTCCCATTGATATTGGCAAAAATACAAAAGAAAAAGCATTTCTTTCTCATAACGAGCACCGATTGCCTTCCAAAGCCCATTCAGGTGATTTAGGGCTACGACGATCATTATACCGGGTACAGATGAACATAAAAGTGACTTTGTTTTGCTTGTTAAAGATAAATATGAAGCTAAAGATAGTTTATTATTCAAGTAGACATATTACAATGCGCGTATGAACGTCAAATAAAGCTGTGTTAACGTTAATATTATATTGTTTATAATGTTAACACCTTCATATGCGTATGGTGGTCAAAAATCGTGGGTCAGTAATAAGTAAATATTATAGGACATTATTACACAAATTGACTAAGTCCCACAGTAAGCTCAATAAGGCTTGTGCTGAGGGTACTTAGACAACGATTTATATATATATATATATATATATAAATAAATAAATAAATAAATATTATAGGACATTATTACACAAATTGACTAAGTCCCACAGTAAGCTCAATAAGGCTTGTGTTGAGGGTACGTAGACAACGATATACATAATATATAATTTTTTATAAATACTTAAATACATAGAAAACACCCAAGACTCAGGAACAAATATCCATGCTCATCACACGAATAAATGCCCTTACCAGGATTTGAACCCGGGACCATCAGCTTCGTAGGCAGGGTCAGGGTAATAATCAAATAATGTAATAGACATCCAATGTAAAATCTATTACACATAATTGTAAATAAAAATAAAATGACTTGTTAATGTAAATATTTACCAATGAATCATCATATCATATCATACAACGCCTCCTGGTAAGTTTTTTTCTATGGTCCATTTATTTTTTTGGTATTTCTCCATTTTGAGCGACCTCTGAATAATGTTTGATTGTTCACAAAATCGGTTTATATGATTTTTATACGTTTTTGTCTAAAAAGAATCTCGTGGAGTACATATTAACATTCCGAAAATGTTTTTTTGGGACCACCCTATTACATAGGTACATATACCTGAGTAAGTACCTATTAGTAAAAATAATGATAAAACCTGCTAGAATTTACAATTTTCTCTTACTTTTGAACTCGACTGTACATGAGTAATACAACAGTTCCCTAAAGTCTACTTCGGGCTTCATATTCACTGTTCATTCAAGTTCATAAATATGTATACAATTCTCAACCTTAATCCATTGAAATAAGGTACACATAGCTGTTCAAAGCCGCAGCAATGTCAAGGGCGTTTTCGTATTTGTTGTCTCGTAATGTGGCAATGTATACGTTGTGTCGTTATCCTTAATGTGGGGGTTATGATACCTAGTCATTACTTTCACAGATTTTTTTTGGAAATTCTGTTTATACCAATAGTACATTATCCAACGAAGGTAAGTGAAATATTGGAAGTCAGGGTGTGAATTCACGACAGCCGCAAGCTGGAGGTTTGCAATATTCTTACCTCCTGAGTTATACACAATGTTTATATACACCGTGTTTTTTTTTTATTTGCGTTAATTTCAAGGGTGCATTCCTGAGCTTAAATTAAGTAACTTTCTCAAAGACACCGGTATTCTAATTAACTCCATTTCGGAGATAATCAATATTTTATTTTTATCTTATAAAGCCCTTACGAGTGTGTACACTTACCTTAGGGCCCGTTCACATATTGATTAGTGCTTAGTACTGGTTAATACATTTGCTACTAAACGTAAGTACTATCTCGGACGATCGATGTTCGAAATGACATTGACATGTCACAGTTTTCAATTGTTTGAATGAGATAAATGTAATGCCCGTGCAACAACAACGCTATATGCAACATTTAATAACTTTTTATAACAAAAAAGATGTAAAAAACAATTAAATTTTTTTTTTTTGGAAAATGAACTATGTCATGTAGTTTCCTTAACCGTACTTACCAATACCCCGAAGTTAACGGAATTCAATAAAAACACGGTGTATATATTAAGGTAAATGCTTCAATTGTCACAGTGTGCCTCCACAGTCCCTCGGTGGATTACGAGCTTGATTGTATGTGTAAATACAGTGTAAACTTTTTATAATTTGTTTTATTTTTTCGTTAGTTTTAATAGTGCATTTCTGAGCTTAAATTAAGTAACTTTCAAGATTCCATTTCGGAGATAATCTATAATTTATTATCTTTTAAGGCCCTTATGAGCGTATACACTTGCCTTGGGGCCTATTTACATATTGATTAGTGTTTAGTACGAGTGTGTATATTTGCTACTAATCGTAAATACTATCTCGGAAGATTGATGTTCGAAATGACATTGATATGTCGCAGTTCTCAATAGGGTTGTTTCCAATTTTTCGAAACGCTTGTATTACGTTCTATATTAACTAAAAGTTGCCCTAAAATTCAACTTTTGTACTAAAAACGGCTTTAAATATGTTAAATTAACAAAATATATTTTGAAAGATGCTTTCGCGCCCAAAACGCTCTTTGAAAATTGTGTGACGTCACAGTTTACGGTTTGACACATAACTACATACACACGTAGAAGATACGAACTGTCAACTGACATTTGTCATTTGTTGTTTATCGCCTAACTGTCAACAGTATCAATTCGAGAGTTGTGACGTCATCAGAATCTTCAATGACGTTTCGAGTTTGGTCACGTGACGTGTGCCAAAAGATATTTTAAATTCAATATTTACAAAAATATGGTCATTACAGGTCCCCTAAAAGTAGTTTAACATGTTCTTATAATCCAAAAGAATTTATTAGGATACAATTCTGCCCTAACATTTGTAGATGGAAACAACCCTATTGTTTGGTTTAATGTAATGCCCACGGGCATTACAACAACGCTATATGCTACATTTAATTACTTTTTATGAATTAAAAAAATAAAAATTTAACTGTGCCATTCAATTCCCTTAAACGTACTTACCAATATCCCGGAGTTTAACGGTTTTACATAAAAACACGGCGTATAACGAGTCTATAACATAGGAATGAGCACAATGTGTATTTGTACGTCCGTGAGCAAATTAATTGTTGCAACTAGACCTAGAGCCAGATTCAGATTTAATTTTCGCTTTTAAACTGATTTTGATATGACCTTGACCGTCTTGGTGCTCGTTGTCAAGTTCCGTAAAACGGATGAGTCGATCGCGGCAGAATATACGTGGGCTGGGGTCATTTTGAGCTTTAATCAGAATGTATCCATATTGGGTTGCATGCAAGTTTAAGTCATATATTTGATACGCATAACTACTTGTGTCATAATCACCATTGCGCATACAAATGAAAAGTCATATTATAATGTCATACATTTTTAGCCATAATATTTTTTTTTTATACTACGTCGGTGGCAAACAAGCATACGGTCCGTCTGATGGTAAGCAGTCTCCGTAGCCTATGTATGCCTGCAACTCCAGAGGAGTTACATGCGCGTTGCCGACCCTAAACCCGCCCCCCCCCCCCTCGTTGAGCTCTGGCAACCTTACTCACCGGCAGGAACACAACACTACGAGTAGGGTCTAGTGTTATTTGGCTGCTGTTTTCTGTAAGGTGGAGGTACTTCCCCAGTCGGGCTCTGCTCTAGATCTGGAATGACATCCACTGGCTGTGCCCTACCACACAAAGCGAGATGATATTCACAATGCCCATACCTCTCTTTTGGACGTAGTTTAAGGACGTACCCGGGTCCAATTACCCGGGTACGTCCTTAAACTACGTCCGGGTACGGGTGACAATTACCCGGGTCTGCTGAGTATATTTGATGATATACTCGGCAGTTGTCATATATTTTTTGTGCATACCTAACGAACCCAACATAACATTTTATGCGAATTAAATTAATTACTATAAAAATTATGACGTAACTCATTTATGACAAAAACCCAGTTATGCTCGGGAATAATTCTGACTTAAGATTTTTATGACTATAATTTTATGCATAAATTGTTATGAAAATTAAAAATATGACAGAAGTTGTTATGCGACCAGAGGGAGTCCCACTCAGAGTCTAGTTATTTTAGGTGGGCGCATTACATTTTTATAATTACTTTTCGTATATTGTAGTTTGATATACCGTTATTTGGAATAATATAATATATTATGCCATATTTTTATATAAACTTATCAACGATATGCATAATGTCATTCTTGATACAATGGTCATAGGGTATATTTATATTTCGTCTAATACACACCACTATAATTATCACATAATTTAAAACATAAAAGTTATAACTAGTGATATGGTGTAATTATATCAAGTCCCCCAAAAAGTCTGTTAGATTAGGTTATCACTGTGACCCCCGCAAAATCCAATATTTAACAAATAGTGGGTTAGGTTAGGTTAAAACTGCAAATACGCAGAATTGAATCTAACAAAAAAAATTCGAACGAAAGTAGTCGAAGTCTAACAAAAAGTATGTTGCAGTATAATTGAGATCCCCACAGAATCGAATATCTACCAAAAAATAGGATAGGTAAGGGTTAGAACTGCGACCCTAGAATTATTTTATTTATTGTGTCCTTATACTTCATAAAAAATATATTTAAATAGGCATTATTTCCATTAAGATTTTGATTTAATTATAATATCAACAAGGGTCCCCCCGTTAGGGTCGGCAACGCGCATGTAACTCCTCTAAAGTTGCAGGCGTACATAGGCTACGGAGACTGCTTACCATCAGGCGGGCCGTATGCTTGTTTGCCACCGACGTAGTATAAAAAAAATATATATATACCAAAACCAATGTTTCATGAAAATTACGTATGGTATTGTTTATTATACCAAGTGGCATTATAGCAAGTGTATGATAGTTTTTTATGTTTATATTAAATATTACATAACAGTTACAGCGCGTCTACACAGCCCCTGGGTGGATTACGAGCGTGATTGTATATTTTGTGTAAATATGTGTATTTACCCTTATACAGCTATATATGTCCAACATCTTGCGCGGTATTATCATACCTTCTTGACGTTCGGCCCGATTCGAAGAATGAGATACGATAACGATAAGTTCTAGTTTAGATAAGTATCGTTAAGAAAAGATATCGTTTGTATGTCGTATAATTGACAGAAGCAACTCGATTCGGGCAACCAATGTCACTTTGACGTTAGAAATATCGTAGATAGATCGTATTGGAATCACAGCGGAATCGAAATAAACGTCAATTTTGACATGTCGTTAAGTTATCGATCTTTTAAAGATCTTTCCAAAATATTAAGTGTGTCTTAATCAGTCTTCGAATCGGGCCGTTTGTCAAGCTGCGTGCAGTAGTTTCTTGATAGTCTAAATGGGTTTTTATTCCAGTTCGTTAAACGAAACCAATTTCACGACAACCGGGCAATGCATCACTAGAGACGTGGATCCATCAAATTGATTCATTAGCTTGACTCAGCTTCGGATTTACCCTCAAAGTCATGAATATGTATTGAAATGGCCAAGTCTTGATAGTAATCCGTCTTGAAAGTATCTATTTCCATAGTTAAACAGTACAATACTTCTATCTTCATCAGTTAGAGGGTTGGCAGATCTTAACTGTGTATTTTTCCAAATACTTCCTGCATAGCGAAACTGAGGAATGAACTGTCCTGTGTGATATTTCTGGATCAATACTACTTTCAAACAATTAATAAAAGAACGTATACTCCCATCTTAAATGCCGGCAACGCACTCGGCAACGCACTTGCAACGCCTCTGGTGTAGCAGGTGTCCATGGGTGACGGTAACTGCTTACTATCAGGCGATACGTCTGCTTGTTTGCTTAGACAATATTAAAAAATATTAAAGGAAATTCTTACACAAACTGTGTAAGTCTCACAGTAAGCTCAAGAAGGCTTGTGTTTTGGGTACTCAGACTCAGATTCGAGCCCACGACTATCGGCTTCATACGCAGGGTCACTCGTCAATTGTGCGTGGAGTCCCTCCGCGCGGAAGAAGTGAAACTTCGTAATGTGGAGATGAAAATAATGCTCTAAAATACATATGGTTTATATTAAGATATAAGTGATACGAAGTTCATCGGGTCATCTAGTAATGAATATTATAAATTAAAATAGAACAACAAGTACGTATGTATTTCAGTATGCATCTACTGACTCACTCTTTTTCTCTCTCCTACTTTCTACATTTGTGTATCTTTCTTTCTCTCTCCCTCTTGCGTTGGAATATTGGACGCTACTCGTTGCTAACGCTCGCGCTGGCCTGTAACAGGTATACTACACGCATGCGTTCGAGTGCCACGCATTCACTCTCACTCTGTCTCTCTCTATTCCCCCTCCCCAGGAGCGTTGAACTTTTAACGCAACAGTGCTATCATACCTCCTCCATGATAGCGTTAAACGTTTAACGCAACCTTGTTGGAAGTCGTATAAGAAGTCTCACTTCAAAAATAAATTATTGATTATCTCCGAAATGGAGTTAATTAGAATTCCGGTGTCTTTGAGAAAGTTACTTATTTTAAGCTCAAGAATGCACCCCTGAAAATAACGAACGGTGTATATATATACTTAACAAAAAATACTATAAAATATCTAAGCAGGTATTATCAGATAGTCCAAGATCCAACCATAAAATGGCACATCCAATTACACAAGCTAATGCGATATACGAGCAGATTCACACACAACTCGGAATTCCTGGCTGAATTGCAACTCCCAATCTGCTTCTTCACAAATGAGTGCGTCTTAATGTCTCCGGATTGGGTGGATGTGGCTTAAGTTACTAGCGGAAAGCGGGGAAACGCTAGAGACCTTCTAAAGGTGCATACGGATGTTAACTGCATCTGCATTATTGTTGCGACACTCCTGCTGCGGCTTTGATGCCGCCGCTGTGTGTACCTACCTATAATGTAACTTTTAGTTGTTGTTAATGAAATAAAGAAAAAAATCTGCTGCAGTTGACATCCAAATCATCAGTGGGAAAGATGAGTCATGAAATGAACGTCATAATCGCAGCAGTAATGCGGCAGCGAAAATGCGTAGCAACGTCATCCATTTTATCAATATAGATTTTTATTTGCGAGAATACTTAATTCTTACTGATAGCGGCAAAAAACAATGACGCCACAACAGCTGCAGCAGCTGCAGGTGATATCCGAAGGTCATCCTAAAAGTCTAGGAGCGCGGCTTTCTTCAGAGTCCAAAGCTGCTAACTGATATTTAGCGAAACCGCCTTAAAGGTGCCTCCACTTCACCTACGTTCGTTTCGTTACTATCGTTTAGTTTTCACGAGCGGGTAAAGAAAATGTATAGTGATGTATTCAATTAAAAAAAACACCTTGTTATACCACAGATAAAATTAAGTAAATACATTCATTTTGTAGCTTATTAAAGAGGCTAGCTTTGGTGAAAAACTTGGAGGTGTCGCTGACGTAAAAGTACTTTAAAAAAAAGGATTTTTTTATTATTTTTTTCTATCGCAATGTGTCCTATAATTGATCATGTATAATTGCCTTTACTATATGCACAATATATGTGATGCACGTCAAAATCGGCTCGCTAGAAAAAAAAAAGTTGAAAAAAAGATCATTTTTTTTAGCAAAATCTATAGCATTTGGGATGCTGATATTTTGCATACTTGCTACTAATATAAAGCCATATCATCAAAAAATATTACAAGCCAAAACTTGCTGCGGGCAGATTCACTTAGACTTAGCTTATCCAGGCATGGCCTTTTTGGGCGTTCGGAATGAGATGGTAACTCTAAGTATTCAAAGCCAATTGATCATCTACTTTTCAAGGAGATTACTAAATATCCTTTGAGGTACCTAGATAATGTAGTCACTAAATTAAGTAGATAGAATTTAGTCTGTATATAAATTTATATGTAACATGAACATTAAAGAGTGTTGGTAAACATTTCGTAACAGCGATGCGGAAGGTACCTTTTGTGCCTAATTGAAGTATGGCCGCGAATCATAACCTATTTATGTCAGTTACGGGTCCGTTTCTCTTGGGACTTGTAGCATTGATACATTAACACATTGAGTGCCGGGAACCCGCTCGGTGGGTTCTCTGTTCGTAGTCGCTTTACTCTACAAAGCGGGAAAACGCTGTAATCGACTACGAGCGTAGCGCTACGAAAAAAAACCTACTACTTACTCACTTCATAGGAAAGGATAGGTAGTCTGGGATAAATACAATATTGTACTTTTCTAATTGTGTTCAGTAACTTTTTATCCTTATCTAAGGATAAGTCCCTTGTTATTCTTTGAAAAATTACAGAAAACTATAGCATGTTGTTATAATGTTTGGTTATGGTTGGTCTACTTCTGGTAAGTGCGGTAAAAGTACGAACCATTTCACATATCAAGACATTGACAAAGAAAGAAGAAAATAATGATAAAAATACTCAAATACTTTTAATGCCAGTATATTTACTACGTTAATAAACATAGTTTGTAATAAATGGCTCCCGCTATCGCCTGTGCCTAAAAACCCGTCTAAATTAAAGTAAGTGTGCCAGCGTGAGTCATAAACTGACGGCGGTTGATCGTGTTTCCGCCCGAGCGGTCTAATTGAATCGCTTAATGCAGAATGCAGCCACTTGAGCAAATTGGTAATACCTTTATTTGGTTTATGTGCGTCCGAAGGATAAGGGTAGTTGGAATGTTTTCTGGTGTTTAACTTGCTAGCTACGATTGCATGAAATCGTTTGTTTTGGTCAGAAAATTAGGTGTTTAGCGGACTCCTATAGTACTTACGCAATAGGAGCTTCTGGGTTCGAATCCCGGTAAGGGCATATACAGATACTCTTTATTGCACACCCCAATAAAAGAAAACTATACAAAAGAAAACAAAAACACGAGCAGAGGTAAACAACAAGCGGTCTTATTGCTAAAAAGCGATCTCTACCAGACAAACTTTGGGTAGCAGAAATCAGTAAATATTTTGTGTTAAATTAATTTATAACTAGCAGAAACGTCTGCGAACGATGCTATTAAGCTTAGAATAAATTTACTGCCTATGGATGAGGTCTTGGTGGCTCAGATGGCAGAGCGCTGGAGTATCGATCAAGAAGCCGTGAGTTCAAGTGTCACCCAAGACAGCATTTTTCCACTTTTAAATTTACTCTAAGCATTTTTTTGTGTTTATCACGAGTTATAGATGCTATCTATGTGTGTATGTATTTATTTATACACGTATGTATATCTTCGCCTAGTATCCAGTACAAGCTTTGCTTAGGTTTTTAGGACTAGGTCGATCATTGTAAGATTGTCTCCAATTTTTTTTTTTTTTTGGTATACGTGTCTGAGTTTGTGTTAAATTACTAAAACTTCGTTTTATTTGAGGTAAAAGCCCAAAAGCACTTTTCAGGTGAAGGCCCATTCACTTTTCACTTTTTTTTCGGAATATGGGAGGTAAAACAGCAATTACCGTTGCCTATGGACACCTTCCACACCAGAGGGCTTGCAAGTAGCAAAGCAAAATAAAAAAAAGCAAAAAGCAAAGTTGTAGCAGTAGTAGTAAAGGGCGTGGTAATAGTGAAGGTCAATTTCAAACTAACCTATTTTTTTTAGGCAACAAACAGTCTTATACAAAAAATAATGTAAAAATAAGCAATGTGTTAATAGACCTTGAGTGCCCTACCTTAATAATAATATTAATCTGATTACGCGTACGCTCTTTTCTTGAAGGTTTGAAAAAAAAACATATTTTATTATTTTTACGACGTGGTCACTTATTTTATTCGATCCGAGTGGAAGAAAATGGGGGAGGCATTTGTCAGTAGTGGGACACTAAATTAAACTTATTAAATAATCCTACCATACTTTTTCTACAATACTAGCAAGGTTTTTTTGGGACATTTCAACCACTCCCTCCCACTCCCACTCCCTGACATTGCGAAGTTGCGAACATCGCAGCCATAATTGTGTGTATTTCGTTTCAGATGTATTTTATAATAATAATGTATGCTTCCCATGATGTTAGGTTCAGCCACTAGGTCTTCAATCTCAGGGTTCTTAAGGACTGTCCAACTTCCATCCGGTCTTCGTTTGGGGCACAGTATTTTACGAAGGATTTTCCTCTCGGCAACTAGCAGCATGTTTTCTTCCTTGAGTGTCCATGCTTCGCATCCGTAGGTTAGGATTGGGCGAATCACGGTCTTATAGATTCGGATCTTATTATTAAGGTCTATCTATGGGCCTATAGTTGCCTGTACCCTGTACCTTTTCCACTAAACTTTGAGAAGAACATATTAGGCTTATAAATTACTTAGTACCTGGGCGACCGAGCTTTGCTCGGTTATAACTATTTATTGTAATATGGTGGTGTATAGGTGATAATCTTAACTACATTTTTTTACTAAATTAAACTTGTCTAAAACAATAAAAATTAAAAATATATATGTAAACTTGAACATATATAAAAAAAATAACAAAAGTTAGTCACCGGGCGAGATTCGAACCCGTAACACTCGTTTCTATCCGTCCGCGTCTTAACCCGCTGGACCAGACAGACAGTGGCCGGCAACACGAAATTAGCGACCATATTCTGCGTCGAAAGAAAAACACATGAAAACTCGAAAACACGCGTTTTCCCAAACATAAGACTAATCTAGATCGATTGTATGCCCCCAAAAACCCCCATATACCAAATTTCAGCGAAATCGTTAGAGCAGTTTCCGAGATCACAGAAATATATATATATATATACAAGAATTGCTCGTTTAAAGGTATAAGATAATAAAAATAAAAATAGGTAAACAATCGTTAGAAAAAATTAATAAGACATATTTCAAAATGTTATTGTATTATACTGGAGTCCGATTCGGATTTTCGGATCCGGTTTTGCACTGATGTTATACGACCTTGATGATTGGCGCATCTCACACACGATTTTCACTTCATTATGCATGCACTAATCAGTGTCAGCGATCTTCAAGTTTGTATCAAAATTAAATCAAAACTAACAAGCTCTTATATCTAAATCGGGCTCCTGGTCTGAATAGTCTTCTATTGCTAATGTTATTAAATTCTAAGTAAGTCTAGTTTTCAGATTAGGTTTCTATTTTGTTCAACTCTAGCCCGTATCCATTTGTATTCATAAGTATGCTAATGTATTTTATGGAGGTCGGATGAGTTGAATATAGTGTTATTGGAATATGCTATATTGCCTTTATTTTACTATTTCAATAGGAATAATAACTATAAACTAACTGTCTTTAGTCTAATAGTTGACTGGTAGAGAATGCCTTAAGGCGTTAAGCCTGCCATTTCTACTCTTTTTTGTTAAATTGTGCAATAAATAATAAATAAAAATTTGACAAAAGTTTCTAAAAATAGGTTGTTTAGGTATGTTTTAAATCCGTATGTACGAGTATATAGATATAAGTGATCACTTCGAAATTCCTGTAAATGAAGTAATTACGTAAATTTATTACGGAATATTTTTTTACCTTAAGTCCAAAAAAATATAAACATACAAAATTTAAAACGACATGTTTAAATTACATTAAACTTGGCATTAAACCTCGATTTCTGAGATTTTTACGCAGGATTTATCGCCGAAGCTGCAGTTGTCCTTATCGCCTCTTTTTGTTTTCAAGAGATATCTTAAGTTACCACTTAAGATATCTCTATACATTAGTACCTTAAAAACATGTATAGAGATATCTTAAGTTACCACTTAAGATATCTCTATACATATTTTTTCGCCAAACTGAGGACGCTGCAGTTGTCCTTATTGCCTCTTTTTGTTTTCAAGAGATATCTTAAGTGGTAAGTGGTATACATATTTTTTCGCCAAACTGAGGACAGTTTGTTGGCGAAGTCGCCCCCGTCAGCGCGCGCGATAGTTACCTAAAATTCTCAAATCTCAGCTGGTATTTCCTTTTAAATTGCGACAACTCCATGCGGTTTGCAACAAACACGCAATAGGTATTTCAACTGAACGCCATTGTCAGTGGAGGGTAATTTGTAGTGGCGTGTCGATCAACAATTTTTCACTTAAGGTTATAATACCGATAATTGATTAAGGACTCGGTTGTTACTTGCGAAGGTGACCGTGACTCGTCCGTATGAAGTTAATAGTCATAAGTTGAATTTTAACATGCAGAAACGTCTGCGAACGATGCTATTAAGCTTAGAATAAATTTAAAATAATAATAATAATAATAAAAATAATTCAGCCTATATACGTCCCACTGCTGGGCACAGGCCTCCACTCATGCGCGAGAGGGCTCGGGCTATAGTCCCCACGCTAGCCCAATGCGGATTGGGGACTTCACATACACCTTTGAATTTCTTCGCAGATGTATGCAGGTTTCCTCACGATGTTTTCCTTCACCGAAAAGCTAGTGGTAAATATCAAATGATATTTCGTACATAAGTTCCGTAAAACTCATTGGTACGAGCCAGGATTTGAACCCACGACCTCCGGATTGAAAGCCGGACGAATAAATTTAAAAGTTGATAAATTACTGCCATTTACTCCGATTTGATTAATCCGGTAGCCGTCTAAGAAGTATAATGTTCTTACGGTAGATGTCGCTAGGGTCCCCTAGATCCATATGGTGGGAAAATTTGCTGCCGATGGATGAGGTCTTGGTGGCTCAGATGGCAGAGCGCTGGGGTGTCGATCCAAAGGCCGTGAGTTCAAGTCTCACCCAAGGCAGCAATTTTTCCACGTTTAATTTTATTCTAAGCTTAGTGATATGTTGATAACTTACGAGTACTATTTGTGATTAAAAGATATCATAAGCATAACTATAGCTAGCTAGCGTCTAGTTATACACGTTCTACACGTGTGGAGCAGGCATGTCCCTGGCTAGGTGTGACGTCTCTTGTCTTGTCTTGTCATTGCTCCCACGCTGTATAGTAGCTATACTTCATGATTATTTTCGTCTCAATCATGTTGGCATCAGCTGATATAGCATATTAATTTAGCTTCTTAACTACTCCTGAACCAATCAATGCTTATGGATGGAACACAAATCCCATTAATCTCAACGTCGTTTCTTGAAATGATTATGGCACAGATGTTATATCGGAATAGATCGCAGAATCACATGCCTGGAATATTTTTTATATTGCTGTCGTTTTTTTTTGGTGGATAAAATTTGGCGAATAGATAGAGTTCCCTATTCTGAATATAAGTGCTATTTCATCGTTACGTATGTCTTAATAAACCTTCCCCTGGGTGGCCATAGGAACATTAGGAACTCTGTGATAAAACACCGCATCCTATTTGTTTTGGGGTTGCTAGAATTGTCTCGATGAGTATTTAGTTGCCTGATGAAAGAAAAGTACAGTCAGCGATAAAAGCTTGTATCAAAAATGATTTTTTTTTGTCTTACCGATTTTGAAGTAGAAAAATACTTACTTTTAAATTATGTCCGACCGGTCTGGCCTAGTGGGTAGTGGCGCTGCCTATGATGGTCCCGGGTTCAAATCCTGGTATGGGCATTTATTTGTGTGATAAGCACGGATATTTGTTCCTGAGTCATGGGTTGTATTCTAGTACATTACGATACAAGTGCGAAAAATAGGAAATTCGAAACGAGTGGCGATAAATTAAAACACGACCGAAGGGAGTGTTTTAAATCGACACGAGTTGCGAATTACCTATTCGCACATGTATCGTACAACGTTTTACAGTACATATGGCCCTTTAAATGTTCGACACAGTAACATAATATGCTACTTCTCGCACTAGTGCTATAAAGTAGCCCCATATGTACTGTAATATGTATTTATATGTTATATATGTCGTTGTCTCAGTACCTACAACACAAGCCTTATTGAGCCTACTGTTGGACTGAGTCAATTTGTGTCCTAATGTCCTATAATATTTATTTACATTACATATGGTATATTTACTTTAAATTTTTATGCTTAATTTACTTTAGACATATTTCAAAATAAATTTTAAAAAAATGGTGATACTTTACCGCACTAGTGCGAATATTAGCATATTACGTTACTGTATCGAACATTTACAGGGCCATATGTACTGTAAAACGTTGTACGATACATGTGCGAATAGGTGCATGTATTTTTTGCATTTGTATCGTAATGTACTATTATTTATATGTCTGTGGATTATCCCAAGCGTCGCCATTTTCCCATAAATCCCTATAATTACTGGCGCACACGCAAATAATTACTTTTCTACGAAAATAATGTCGCTGAGACTAGAGTCTGGATACCCGTAATACAAACTTTATTGAGCTTACTGTGGGGCCTGGGACTAGGTCGATATGTATAAGATATAATGCCACAGTTTAGCTTTGTGAGGTAGGGAGTATCTGGAGAAACAATTAACGACAGCCAATCATATCAATAGTGAGGATGGAAATGTTGTTCTACGCGATTTTTTACACGCTAAAACCGTTTTTTGTCTGCCTCTGTCTTTAATTAATTGTGTTTTGAGGTGTACAATACCCAGTATTTTATCTATAATATACTTTTCACCACACCAACTGGTAAAGGCCCTTTTGATTGTTCAAAAACGAATGAGAAAGTTGCATTTTATCCACATGTGGGGCAAAGTAATCAGATGCAAATTTTGAGTTGTATCCTTATGTTAGCTATTAGAATTGACTTTTAAATGATGACTTTGAATGATATTTTTTTTATTACGTTCATTTGGATTTGATTTCATTTGATTTTTTTGGTATTTCATAGTTAGTAGTTTCCTCGTGTTGGTGTGGTGAAAAATTTTGTGTTTCACTCGGAGGCAAAGTATTTTTAACCCTCGTGCATTGAAACCCTCGTAACGCTTAAGATTCCAGTTCTCGAACCACTCGCTACGCTTGTGGTTCAATTTTGGAATCTTTCGCTTTCTCGGGTATCAATATTAGCACGAGCGGTTAAACAACAACTTTGCCCCCTTGTAAAACAAATAACTACTGTCCGGAAATCTAGCAGTTGTTACTCTATTATGAACACACAACACAACTACAATTACTTAGTAAATACCACACAAATTTTATCATATTTTTTTTTTTATTTCAACCGAATGATATAATTTGTGTAAGTATTTTTTAAGAAATTATCGGGTAAATCACATTTTAAGTTCCGTCCCTCTTCACCCCAGCTGTCCCTATTCACCCCAGTTGATTTTATTTTATTTTATTTTTATACTACGTCGGTGGCAAACAAGCATACGGCCTGCCTGATGGTAAGCAGTCTCCGTAGCCTATGTACACCTGCAACTCCAGAGGAGTTACATGCGCGTTGCCGACCCTAACTCCACCCCCCTCGTTGAGCTCTGGCAACCTTACTCACCGGCAGGAACACAACACTATGAGTAGGGTCAAGTGTTATTTGGCTGCGGTTTTCTGTAAGGTGGAGGTACTTCCTCAGTTGGGCTCTGCTCTAGATCTGGAATAACATCTGCTGTGCTGTGCCCTACCACAAAAGGCGAGATGACATTCACATTGCCCATACCTCTCTTTTGGAATTAGTTTATGGACATACCCGGGTCCCGGGTCGGGTCGGGTTGACCTTAATAATAACAAAGGATGCCAAATGATTGACTTAATATCGACCTCATTTACGGTTACACACAGTATGAGATCAATGTTAATTTATTTCTAAGCTTAATGTATAAGAAGCGCAGATCAGCATGATCTAATTAAGCATCCAATAAGACGATTATTCAGAGGTCTAATCGGGGTCCGTAATCGCCTTACGGCTTCAGACCCTATAGTTGTCTCTCACTGAAAAACTAGAGCGAGTCTAGATTTTTTAAAACCAGCATAAGGTGACCTTGAGAGATTATCTTAAGAGGGAGCTAACTCAAAAAAGTGGCTGTGACATAATCGGACAGACAGACGGACATGACGAATCTATAAGGGTTCCGTTTTTTGCCATTTGGCTACGGAACCCTAAAAAACATAGTTTTTCTACTCGTCCACTGTAATGTTTGAATTAAGATATCGTATAGCACACTATTATTGCGTACATTTCATCTATGGGCTCCCAACTTAACTATAATATTCATTTCGACACGCTGTAGTCAACTATAAAAAAATACCAATAACGTACAGTCAGCATCAAAAGTAGCGGATCAAATAACGCTTCATAAGTATTTACCATTCTGTAACAGCTTGACAAAAAGTGATGTCTTTAATATAAAACAACTAAGACTGTAAAAGATATGCTTTTGAAAGCGAATTTTAGAAATTAATCTATATTTGGAAAAGCTATACGGAATATCAGATACTTTTGGCGCGTTGTTTCATCCACTACTTTTGATGCTGACTGTACCGCCACGCTCCCATAGAATAGACTAAGGCTACGTACGCACTAAGCGGCCAGCCGCGTGCGGACAGCCGCATGACGGTTAAGAATGTATGAAACCGCAACCATAAATACTGAACGCACTAAGCGGTCCGCCGCAACCGCACGCGGCTGGCCGCATAGTGCGTATGGGGCCTAACCGGGTGTGGGCGCGGGGCAGGAGTCGCGCGTTTATGTCTACTATATTAAGGAATACTTGGTTAAGGTATTCATATTTTGAAATAGTCATTTTAATTGAAAACCTTAACCGCCAACGAGTTACACAAATAATCCATTTTTTATTTCAATAGTTTTCTTATTATTCCCTGCCCAGACCCAGTAACAGCTACCTCATTTACTCCGATACAAATACACAGTTTGGCAATGATAACATCCTGCAGTAGTCAATCTACTGCATCAAATTTATATACATGTATAAGAAAGTACGTACTGTATGTTATTTAATTTTTTTTTATTCCATATTATTTTAAATTGTATTTTTTTTATTTTATGCATGTTAATTATACGATTTAATGGCTTGAAAAGATGTGTCCCGCCGAGTGTCTTGCCGGTCCCATATTGGGATACCCTCCTACAATTTAGGAGGGATTGAAATCTTCTCGGATCAGAGGTGTAGGGTTAGAGCCGGCGTAACTTTAGTCAAATTCAAAATTCAAAAATTCAAAATTCAAAAATTTATTCTGCAAGTAGGCCTCAAGGGCTCTTTTACAAGTCAATACAACATTTATAGTAACATCATATATACATGAAAAATACATAACAACATTTTATAAATACAACAGCCAATACCTGGGTAAACATTACATTATAATAATCTTAAAATAAATAATTACTACAATACAATAGAGATGTACAGTCTCTATGGTTAAAAACACATTAAATCTGGAGATGTAAAAGGTCCCCAATGTCAGAGTACTAATACTAATAAAATTTGGAGGTGTAAAGTCTCTCCAAGTGTCAAAATAAAATTTATACTAAATAATCGTCTAGTTGACGTTCATAACGCATTATAATATGCCTACTTGGAAAATAAATCTTATCTTATCTAAGTGTCCACGCTTTCGCTATTATCAGCCTCCTGACCATCCATCGGTGGACCTTATGTCATGGCAATAAAACATAAATTGCCAGTTAACAGGGTAAATGACGGTTCTACATGAGAATTACGCACAATTCAATGACATAGAAGGTTCGTTGAGTTCGACTCGTCAGTGCTTGACAAGCAAATTGTCAGTTCAGATAATCTGTGGGTCATCTCGTGTCAAAATGCTGATTTTAGGCGCCTGGACCTTTAGATTATTTGAATTGCTGAATAGATACAGACCTCGATAATTACCAACTTGGCATAATTTGCAGTGACAAATTATGGCCGCCTTTAAGGTACCGTTCGGTTTTAGACTACACCAAGCATTAAATAGATAGAATACTCTTTATTGGCACACCTCAGTAAAAGATACAGCTTAAAGAAAACAATTGATTAGTGATAGAGGCAGACAACAGGCGGTCTTATCGCTAAAGAGCGATCTCTTCCAGACAACCTTTGGGTAGCGGAAATAAAGAAAAATAAACAAAAAGAGTAGGTGTTGCAAAAAAAAACGTTACGAAGCCTACTTTCATATACACCATTTAGGTCAATAAACATACACGTATAAGAAAATAAAATAGACATACATAAACATACATAATAAATATATCAGACACAAACCAAAATATACCAACACAACCACAGAGTAAAAAATAACTATGTATTTCAAACATTAAGGGACAGATATTAGGTAATGTTCTTTAAGTAGTTTTTTGAATACAGCAAGAGATTGAGCGCGACAAGTAATTACTACTGCAGTATTTTTTTTAATACTACGTCGGTGTCAAACAAGCATACGGCCCGCCTGATGGTAAGCAGTCTCCGTAGCCTATGGACGCCTGCAAGAGGAGTTACATGCGCGTTGCCGACCCTAACACTCCGCACCCTCGTTGAGCTCTGGCAACCTTACTCACCGACAGGACCACAACACTATGAGTAGGGTACGTAGAACGTGGATTGAACTGAATAATAATAGTCCCATAATGTCATATCCATCCGGTCCATCCACTATCCTTTTGAGAGCAATAAAAACAGGTAAATATATTTCAATACAAAGTGATCCATTTTCCTTAAAGTACTTTAGTCGCGTGTCGCTTTTAGTTAAACTAAGAAATTGCATCACCAAATTGCAACTATTGTGCTGCAGGCATTGTTTCTGCATTAGCGAGGAAGTTGGTTGTGTTACTCAAATAAACGTTAAAGTCAACGTTAACAAACGCAATGAGATAATGATCGCAAACTGTTGTTAAGGCGTTGCACTATTTTAAGCTTTTTTTTATGTTAGCATAGTCAGCAAACGAGCAGACGAGCCGCCTGATGGGAAGCGGTCATCGTCGCCCATGGACATAAGCAACACCATAGGAGCCAATTAAGCGTTGCCGACCCTTGAGAACCCTAAATACCCGCTTCTTGAAGAATCCCATGTCGTAGCGCAAAGGAAATACCTCAGGAGGCAACTCATTCCACGTTCCGCACGTTCTAGGAAGAAACGAGCGAGATGCCCGCTTATTCTTGGTGTGCCATGTATCTAAGAAGTGAGGATGAACTTTGATCCTTTGGCGGGAGGTGCGATGATAAAAACGTGACGATGCCACCAATTCAAAAAGTTCTATAGTTCTTATAAAACAAAACGGCTTAATTCGACCAATTTTTAATCACATTTTATACATTTATTTTTATAAAAACAATGTGTTTTTTAAAGCCAAACATATAAACCTAGAATGTAATATTAGGTTGAAGCGATCAAACTCAAATTCAAAGTGTTATGTTAAGATTTAGTTAGTGGAAACCGTTTTCTCCCGAAATTGAAATTTCATCAAAAATCATTTCGCAGAGCTATTCTTCCCTATTAACAATAGTCAAATTCAAAGTGTTATGTTAAGATTTAGTTAGTGGAAACCGTTTTCTCCCGAAATTGAAATTTCATCAAAAATCATTTCGCAGAGCTATTCTTCCCTATTAACAATAGTCAAAAATATTTTATAGCCGACTGTACTTTCTCTCCTTTGTATGTATATCAAGTACTTCTTGACATCTTTCTAATGAGCATAAATCTCAAGTATTCTCTCAAAAGCGCATTTTTCACTAAAAGTTTATTTCTGAATTCAATACTTCTAATAACACTTGACATCATTCCCATTCGCACGTTTGATATTTGATAGGCAATCTTATACCATCAGCCATAAAAGTGCTAGGCGACTTTATCAATGACTTTTTTTTTTTTGGACCCGGGTATGTCCTTAAACTACGTCCACAAGAGAGGTATGGGCATTGTGAATGTCATCTCGCTCTGTGTGGTAGGGCACAGCACAGCGGATGTCATTCCAGATCTAGAGCAGAGCCCAACTGGGGAAGTACCTCCACCTTACAGAAAATCGCAGCCAAATAACACTAGACCCATACTCATAGTGTTGTGTTCCTGCCGGTGAGTAAGGTTGCCAGAGCTCAACGAGGGTGCGGAGTGTTAGGGTCGGCAACGCGCATCTTACTCCTCTGGAGTTGCAGGCGTCCATAGGCTACGGAGACTGCTTACCACCAGGCGGGCCGTATGCTTGTTTGCCACCGACGTAGTATTAAAAAAAATAAGGTGATAACTATTTAGGGAGGGGTAGAGCCGGCCGTCCTCTACAGTATATCTTCATGGGGCTTAAAATGCAGACCTCGATTCTACTTACTAAATCGAGCTACTTTGACTATGGGACCAGCCCCGAAACCGCAAAAAATTCTTGGCTTTTCCATAGAAAACATCGACATCTATTCTGATCAGACAAAATATGAAAAAGCTAAAAAGAAACGCTATATCTGGGTTGATCCCATACTAAAAGTAGCCCGTGTAGTAAGTAAAATCGAGTCTCACATTTAAAGCCATGGGACTCTAAATGCAAGTGTATGTGATAACACCCTGTATGAAATACTATCCCTTTTTTGGCAAATAAGTAACACAGCATAACAGTAAAACCAAGGCACTGTGTAACTAAAAAAAAGTGATGGCTGTCTCGGCTACCAATTCGGCTGAGCTCTTCAAGCGGCGCAAGTATGCAACTATAAATAGTGGTTGCATATTTGAGCCGTTTGGGGTTGAGACTCTGGGGGAAAAGCGCCCACAGGGTTTTCAAAGAATGTAGCCGCAGGTTAGTGGACTTGACGCGTGACTAGAGAGCTAGACCATATCTAGCACAGCGGATCAGCATTGCCATACAACGTGGCGATGCTGCCAGCCTTCTGTGCACGCTGCCAATAGACGGCGATTTGGGGCAAATTATCTATTTATAGTTCATTTTTAGCGTTCCGTAGCCAAATGGCAAAAAACGGAACCCTTATAGATTCGTCATGTCCGATTATGTCACAGCCACTTTTTTCCGAAACTATAAGAGCTATACTCTTCAAACTTGGCAAGTACATGAATTCTATGAACCGCATTAAGATGTTTACACAAAAATAGAAAAAAAATCAATAAATTTTGGGGGTTCCCCATACTTAGAACTGAAACTCAAAAAATCTTTTTTCATCAAACCCATACGTGTGGGGTATCTATGGATAGGTCTTTAAAAATGATATTGAGGTTTCTAATATCATTTTTTTCTAAACTGAATATTTTGCGCGAGAGACACTTCCAAAGTGAAACAAGTGCGAGTCGGACTCGCCCATGAAGGGTTCCTTTATGACGTATTAAAAAAAACTACTTAAACTACTAGATCTCGTTCAACATTTTACCACTTTGGACACACATTTTACCACTTTGGTAGTGTCTCTCGCGCAAACTATTCACTTTAGAAAAAAATTATATTAGGAACCTAAATATCATTTTTGAAGACCTATCCATAGATACCCCACACGTATGGGTTTGACAAAAAAAAAAATTTAATTTTATGACGTATTAAAAAAAACTACTCACTAGATCTCGTTCAAAACAATTTTCGTTAGAAGTTTGCATCGTAATGTATATCATATATTTTTTTTAGATTTTTCATTCTGTTATTTTAGAAGTTACAGGGGGGGGGGGACACTTTTTTTTACTTTGGGAGGTTCTCTCGCGCAAACTATTCAGTTTAGAAAAAAATGATATTAGAAACCTTAATATCATTTTTGAAGACCTATCCATAGATACCCCACATGTATGGGTATGTTGAAAAAAAAAAATTTTTTTTAATTTCATGACGTATTTAAAAAAAACTACTTACTAGATCTCGTTCAAAACAATTTTCGTTAGAAGTTTGCATCGTAATGTATATCATATATTTTTTTTAGATTTTTCATTCTGTTGTTTTAGAAGTTACAGGGGGGGGGACACACTTTTTTTTTACTTTGGGAGGTTCTCTCGCGCAAACTATTCAGTTTAGAAAAAAATGATATTAGAAACCTTAATATAATTTTTGAAGACCTATCCATAGATACCCCACATGTATGGGTATGTTGAAAAAAAAAATTTTTTTTTAATTTCATGACGTATTTAAAAAAAATTACTTACTAGATCTCGTTCAAACCAATTTTCGGTGGAAGTTTACATGGCAATGTATATCATATATTTTTTTTAGATTTTTCATTCTGTTATTTTAGAAGTTACGGGGGGGGGGGGGGGATGGACACATTTTACCACTTTGGAAGTGTCTCTCGCGCAAACTATTGATTTTAGAAAAAAATGATGTTAGAAACCTCAATATCATTTTTGAAGACCTATCCATAGATACCCCACACGTATGGGTTTGATGAAAAAAGATTTTTTGAGTTTCAGTTCTAAGTATGGGGAACCCCCAAAATTTATTGTTTTTTTTTCTATTTTTGTGTGAAAATCTTAATGCGGTTCATAGAATACATCCACTTACTAAGTTTGAACAGTACAGCTCTTATAGTTTCGGAAAAAAGTGGCTGTGACAGAATCGGACAGACAGACGGACATGACGAATCTATAAGGGTTCCGTTTTTTGCCATTTGGCTACGGAACCCTAAAAAATGTATGTCCCCCCCCCCCTGTAACTTCTAAAATAACAGAATGAAAAATCTAAAAAAAATATATGATATACATTACCATGCAAACTTCCACCGAAAATTGATTTGAACCAGATCTAGTAAGTAGTTTTTTTAATACGTCATAAATGGTACGGAACCCTTAATGGGCGAGTCCGACTCGCACTTGGCCGCTTTTAATTTTAGTTTGTAACTTTTGTTGTTATATTTATTATTTCAACCAAAAATAGAATACAACACAAAGAAACAATATACATAAAAACAAAATACAAATTAAACATTAGATTTGAGCGACAGCGTGGCACCGTAGCGTTTGACTCGGCGTAGGACTCGGCAGGTTACCCCGGAACCGCCGAAACACACCCTTCGGCCAAAAGCGGGCGCGGCACGTGATACGTGACACGTTTTCTGTTATTATTTTAATACCTTTATAAATGGAGCCTTAAACAGTAAGCCAGCTGTTATGTTAATATTGACGGAGCCTGATAAGCGCCATTATGGCCGTTATCATGTTAGCGAACCAACAGTCCGCTCGTGACCTAGCACGTGCATAAACATAAACATTACTTTACCCGTCCAATTCATAACTCCAAATTCAAACTAGTTTTTAAGGGCACTGTACCTACAAGTGTACAGATATGACGGTTATTTTATTTTATTTTATTTATTAAGTACAACCACATCGTAAAATAAAATAAATAAATAAAATAAATATTATAGGACATTCTTACACAGATTGACTAAGTCCCACAGTAAGCTCAATAAGGCTTGTGTTGAGGGTACTTAGACAATGATATATATAATATATAAATACTTAAATACATAGAAAACACCCATGACTCAGAAACAAATATCCATGCTCATCACACGAATAAAATGCCCTTACCAGGATTTGAACCCGGGACCATCAGCTTCATAGGCAGGGTCACTACCCACTAGGCCAAACCGGTCGTCAAACACTCGTATATATTACATATGTTACATCACAATAATCTTAAAGTACTTCACCTGATATACTACGACAATTATGGAGTACTTAGCGTTGTCCAAGTGTGATATTGGGAACGACATAAGAACTATGGGACATTACATTACACGGTTACAGATTTACCCCCTTATTCATTAAATATTACCAGTCCCAATTTAATTTATTTAGGTTTTATACTTTTTTTACCAAGATAATTAGCTAATTCGGCTTGTAGTGCGTTTATAAATAACGCCATTATAAAAATGTGAGGAATTATATGATATTATCTATAACTAGAGCATTGTTTAGCATTTTACTAAATATTTTACAAGTATTTTTCGTCGGGTATCGTTACTACGTGGCGTTAGGAGAAAATTTTCCAAACGTTTTGCTTGTTAAATACATGTTATTTTGTATTACGTGGCTTACGTTATTCTCCAGTTTACTCATCCATTAGCCCTAATGGTAAAGTAGACGGTGCAATGCTACATTAACGTGCTTGGCTGCACATTGGTAACCATTAACAAATAGGTCACAGCTATATGCGGCTAAGGTTCAAACACTGGATATTGTATCTGTATTTTTCTAAACGATAAGTGGTCTTGGTAACTATGCTAGATTTTTTAATAAACTTGGTCACTACCAAGCCCTTCGGTAGCGGAGCTCGGATTTCTACATTTCCAAAGGCCTTGGCTATCCCGGAAGAGAGAAGAGGAGGGCTACTAGCTACGTGGTGGACAACCGTAGCCAAAGATCTGGAACGGGCACAGCGGAACACAGAGATAACCCAGGACATGTGGTCCTAGCGCCGAAGGACGAGGAGAGCCGACCCCAAATTAAGGGATGAGACAAGGAAGAAGAGTTTCAATTAACGCGGTCAAAAATGCCTTGGCTATCCCCGAAGAGAGGAAAGGAGGAGGGCGCCCGCTACTAGCTACGTGGTGGACAACCGTAGCCAAAGATCAGGAACAGGCACAGCTGAACACAGAGATAACCCAGGACATGTGGTCCTAGCGCCTAAGGACGAGGAGAGCCGACCCCAAATTAAGGGATGAGGCAAGGAAGAAGAGTTTCAATTAACGCGGTCAAAAATGCCTTGGCTATCCCCGAAAAGAGGAAAGGAGGAGGGCGCCCGCTAGCTACTTGGTGGACAACCGTAGCCAAAGATCTGGAACGGGCACAGCTGAACACAGAGACAACCCAGGACATGTGGTCCTGGCGCCTAAGGACGAGGAGAGCCGACCCCAAATTAAGGGATAAGGCAAGGAAAAGGAAGAGTTTCAATTTATGCGGTTAACGCCTTGCCGACCTAGCCAAGGTGACAAACGCTATCGCTACGACAACGAAACGCTTTGTGTCTCTGTCACTCTTCCATATTGATGCGACAGTGAGAGCTGCGTTTCGATCGTTACGGAGCGTAAGCGGTTTGCATGTTGGCTACGCAGCCTGTACGGATATGGTGATCGTTTTTATAACATTTAAAACTTTCGCGTTTTTTAACTAATATTAAATCACATTCATAGTTTCGCTTCGCGTTCGCGAGTTATTCGCTCAGGTAAGACACTGCCTAACACAATAATGGCACAATAAAATTATTATTCAACTGCATTTTTTTATGTAAACATAAATAAATCGTGACATATTTTACTTCGGTAAATAAAGATAATAAAATAAATTTGCTATAGACTCGGTTATATATATGAACTAAAATAGTACATTACGATACAAGTGCGAAAAATAGGAAATTCGAAACGAGTGGCGATAAATTAAAACACGACCGAAGGGAGTGTTTTAAATCGACACGAGTTGCGCATTACCTATTCGCACATGTATCGTACAACGTTTTACAGTACATATGGCCCTTTAAATGTTCGACACAGTAACGTAATATGCTACTTCTCGCACTAGTGCTATAAAGTAGCCCCATATGTACTGTAAAAAATGATTTAATACGGTCGTTCTTATCTACGTGACAGTGTGATAAAACGGTGTCCATCACTTTAAATCCCGTGGTGTTAAAAAGTGATGGTTATTTTATCACGTGGATAAAGCCATCCATATTACGCTTGGGACATTTATGCTACCTGACTACGGCAATACCCGTCCCAATTTCTCGATTACATTCAATCGTTGAAAGACTAACGGCCCGATTCGAAGAATGAGATACGAAAACGATTAGTTCTGGTAAAGAAAAGTTCTCATTTAGATATCGTTTGTATGTCGTATAATTGACAGAAGTAGCTCGATTCGGGCAATCAATGTCACGTTAGAAATATCGTAGATAGATCTTATTGGGATCACAGCGGAATCGAAATAAACGTCAATTTTGACATGTCGTTTAGTTATCGATCTTTTAAAGATCTTTCCAAGATCTTAAACGTGTCTTACTCATTCTTCAAATCGGGCCGTAAGCATCTTTGAAATTTTAGTTTAATAATATTTAAGAAAATAAATTAATTTCTTTTTCTTTTTTTTTTTTGTAGCATTAGTTGTTCTATAGTTTGGATTAGTTGCCAAGCGGACCCCAGGCTCCCATGAGCCGTGGCAAAATGCCGGGACAACGCGACGAAGAAGAAGAAGAGTAATAAATAAATAATAATTTACTGCGGGCGTTATCTGTAACAAAATAAACAAATACAGCTGTTTACTATAAACAAGCATACCAATTTGTGTTCCTCCAGGTCCTGTCGACGCCAAAGATGTTTACATTTCCTTGTTACAAAGGAGTAAGGTGCAAAAGTGTAAATATATCTTAGTCAATTTGTGTAATAATATCCTATAATATAAATATATATTATAGGATATTATTACACAAAATATACACGGTGCTCACGAGGAACCCGAAAGATTTTAACCACGTACTTCTGAGGGCAAAAGAAGGAAAAAATGTTATATGAATTTCAGTAAATTTCGCCAAAAAAAATTTTTTTTTTGTTTTTTTTTCAAATGTTGGTTATGGTAAAACTGGCACTGAAAATAATTTTTAACGATTTTTTTTGTAAAAAGTAGTTAAGTTAAGGATATTTAGACTACGCCCCATAATGGCATCATCGCGATCAAAAAGGCGTTTTGCACTAAGTTACGATAATAAGATGTTTTCTTTACATTGGTATTAACTCTGAAACTAGGCGCAATCCAGAAAAGTTTATATGAAAGTTTAGTCTATAAATGTGATCAGTAATACACTGTCAAAATCTTTCGGTTTCCTCATGTAACACCGTGTATATAATATCTTATATCTTTTCATTTCTTATGCTCTGAAAGCGAGTCGTTGTTGTTCTAAAATGTGTGTAGAAAATGATACGTTTCAGCTCTAGAGCACTGATCGGTTTTTTCTTTTTTTTTACCATAAGAAATTAAAATTTTGGTTTAAATGGATTTGTTGTACAATTTCCATTCTCATAATTAACTCCCCATAAATAACGATATTTTGCTTTAATTGTTAATTGAAAGTACCCTCAAGATTTTTTTTTTCTTTATTAAAGGGCTTTTTCGAGTAAACTAATATGTTGACCCTCTACTGAAGTTAGTTAATACTTAGCTGAGTTTTTTTAATGCACATGTATTTTACTTTCCTCGTATTTGAAATGAAAATTAAAGTGTTTAACTTGGGTGAAAGGATCCATTTCAGTCTCGGACTATTGGTGCTTTCACTGCGTTCGAGCGCCAAACTACCTCGACACATGTGGGTGCCTTTCATCCCTTGGTTAACAATCTACTATATTGTCGTTGACTATATTAGATAGATCATTTTATTTAAAGTATTATTACAACACTACACTTTTAGTTTAAATTTGGAGTTCTTTTTAATCCCAGTAAAAGAAAAAAGTGTTCCAAGATTTTTGTTTGCACTTTTAAACCATTTTTATTAAGCAATTAATATTAGGCTTATAAAATAAACCTCTCCCTAAGTAATTTAATTTCTAAAAAATCTTTTTCTAGTATACGACAACATTAAATTTGAACACACCACAAATAAAGACCAATATAGACCATAATATATCATACACCAGCCCTTTCTAACTAATTGGCTTAAGGCTATAGTAGTTTTAAAGAACTGTACACTAACATGAGTGCAATAAACAATCCTGATTCTGATTCTGAAAAAATTACATACATTCCAAACGGTAAACCGTACGTTATTCGTCACTATCTTTACACGTCATTACCAAATTAAAATGGAACTGGGCGGGACATGTTGCCAGGCAGAATGATGGCAGGTGGGCCAAAATGCTAACGGAATGGTGGCCGCTTTCAGACGAAAGGAGTGCCTGGCGTCCGTTGACTCGTTGGGTGGACGACATTCGGAAGACTGCGGGTCACTTCTGGATTGGCTCGGGTCCGGGATAAGTGGCGTACTAGAAGAGAGGCCTATGCTCAGCAGTGGGCGATAAAAGGCTGATATGATGATGATGATGATGATAATCTATATACCGTGACTATTTTATGTTACGGTCCTTTTTCCTAAAGGTTTGTTATAATAGTATTTGTGTTTAGTGAGAAATGTATTAATTCGTACTAAATACTAATCATTGTATAAACAGGCTCCAGTATTAACGCCACTTGGACTTACCTCGCAGCCACACTTTCTTTCGCGTTGTAAATATTAAAAAATCTCGCTTCAAAAAGTATTAAAAACAATTCTTACCTTTTCAACTGATAAATTGTTTACCCAAAAACACGCTTGTGAAAAATACACCCAATTTTTAAAGCAAAAGTGAGCTAACTAAGATATAAATCCTAATTAAAAACAAGATTACGGAACGCCATGACAGGAGAGGCGAAAAATGGCGCGGAAAATTTAGCTTTAAGGGGTATGATCCGGCTTTATCCGTTTTAAACTTGTTTTCAGAGATTGGGAGCTATTTATAAAAGGGTTTATATACGTACGATTTTAATTGATTGTTGAAATTATTCATTTATTAGCCTTATGGTTTCGTCTTGACAACATTTTACATGCAAATGTTTTTGATGGGCCTAGTTTATTAATTAATTCATATTCTGTGATCTACACAATCAAATGCTTTACTCAGATCACGCATTTATCACCTTGGTTGAGGATTTTAATTACCTCTGTAACTAAACTTACCATAATTGACACTAACAAATTATTTACTACCAGGTTACGAGTTTCTGAAGTATTCTGTTAACTAGATATAGAAATTAATTTGTAACAAGCAGAAACGGTGGTTCTATTTTCCTTTAAAATTCATTTGTAGTTTTACATGAATGTAAAATGTACGATTGTTGGTGCAATAATAGTACATTACGATACAAGTGCGAAAAATAGGAAATTCGAAACGAGTTGCGATAAATTAAAACACGACCGAAGGGAGTGTTTTAAATCGACACGAGTTGCGAATTACCTATTCGCACATGTATCGTACAACGTTTTACAGTACATATGGCCCTTTACATGTTCGACACAGTAACGTAATATGCTACTTTTCGCACTAGTGCGGTAAAGAAACACCATATGTACTGTAAAGAATATTTACTTACTTACTTAAACGTCTGCGAACGATGCTATTAAGCTTAGAATAAATCTAAAAGTGGAAAAATTACTGTCTTGTGTGAGACTTGATCTCACGGCCTCTGGATCGATACTCCAGCGCTCTGCCATCTGAGCCACCAAGACCTCATCCATAGGCAGCAAATTTTTTCACCATATGGGTCTAGGGGACCCTAGCGATAGGAGTATCGATCCAGAGGCCGTGAGTTCAAGTCTAACCCAAGTTATTTTTCCACTTTTAAATTTATTCTAAGCCCAGGCATTTCTGCTTGTTAAAATTAATTTAGTATGGGTAGCACATCGTTACTGGTGAATTTCCAATATGACTTGGAACTCCGGTAGCCGTCTAAGAAGTGTAACGTTCTTACGGTAAATGTCGCTAGGGTCCCCTAGACCCATATGGTGGAAAAATTTGCTGCCTATGGATGAGGTCTTGGTGGCTCTGATAGCAGAGCGCTGGAGTATCGATCAAGAGGCCGCGAGTTCAAGTCTCACCCAAGACAGTAATTTTTCCACTTATAAATTTAGATATAGAAATTACTATCATTAAGGTGTTTAACGAGTCTTTCTGTCAGGCACCAGGGCCAAGGCCGCTTCCGCGGGGCTCCTATTCTGTACTGTTTGGCCTTCGGCCATTTGAAGATACCTAACGAACCTAATCTACCTATATAAAATGTTGTGGTCATTTTGCGTTCTAGACCGTTTGCGATGTAGACTAATAGCGATATAGACAAAATATTACACTAGTCATTTTGCGTTCTAGGCCATCCGCGAATGACCGCAAATTTACAGCCTGTGCCTGTCCCGTTGTCTGTCGATCTGTAATCAAATCTTGCAAATGAAATTTGACCCACTTCCCGGTTTCCGATAAAGCTGAAAATTTGCATACATATGTAAGTTGGGTGACAATGCAATATTATAGCACCACCGAGCTAATCCGATGATGGAGACAGGAGGCGGCCATTGGAACTATGTGATAAAACAACGCAACCTAATTGCGTTTGGGGTTTTTAGAATTGTCTCGATGAGTATTAGTTGCGTGTGGAAAGAAAAGTACAGTCAGCGATAAAAGCTTATACCAAAAATGAAATTTTTAGCAAAAAAATATTTATAAATTGGTACTACACGACCGACTTTAATGGCAGTCGGAAACCTTCTCTAACATGTTCATTGTATATGTGGCAAAGTGGAATACAAAGGAAAGTAGAATACATAGGGACGATCATTTCACGTGAGAGGTATGAACTAATAAATCTACTTTTAGAACTTTTAGTACTACATTTAGAATTTATGTCAGGTAGTAAAGAATGCAAACATGCACACGAGGCAACTGAAACGATACGTGATCTAGGACATCGATGGCCGTTACCCGAGCCTGGGCATTTTAGATTACGTCCCAATAGATTATGCACGAAGTGATTGTATATATGTCAGGGTTTGGAAATCATTTTGTTTTTCAAAACGGACTCATATCAAACCGACGATGAACGAATTCATTCACCTACGAAGGAAAAAATGTACGTTTAACATTTACTCATCAGAAACGGATATGGCAATAATAAAAATGCTTTAATTTCATGATTACCACGATATTTAAAATATTTGTATGGTACTGTAAAGAGTAAACACATGTGCATTTTTTTTTCTTTTATTCAGAAACAAACAGTCATTCAATAACATTGAACAGTAGATTAAGCAGCAGTAGACCTATAGTTTCCTTAATTTACATATCAAAATACGAAGCTAATGCACTTTTTAAATACAAAAATATCGTATATAAATGCAAACAATTTTTACAATACTTTAAACAAATATCTACAGCTTGTCTATATACAGTACAAGTTGATTAACACCTAAAAATAAAAGTGAACATCAAAGTCATGTGAAATTTAAGCTAAACAACAACCAAAGATGCATATATCTCAATTATTAGAAAAAATATGCTTATTTAGGTATTCTTAATACATATCATGTGAATGCTTTTTTCAGTAAAGTATTTGTACAGTTAAATATATCCACATCTGTGAGTTTTTCATTATTATTAAACTGAAATGATAAATAAGTTTTAGATTTCCTCAATATAAAACTTGAAGAATAACAATTTTTTTACTTCTTTTTGCTCTCCTGCACACCATTGGAAGTGGCGTATGGCACAAACGTATTCACCCGACGATATCGTTACTCGCAAACCATAAATATTCGTTTTTTCATCTTACCGGTAAGATTGGGAATTGCATTACTGCTGCAGAGTTGCTGGTGCAGCTTCATATATGTCTCTGTCACATACATGGTCTGTCAGGATACCGGAGCTAAGATTTAAATAAGTCTCGCTTACGGAAGCGGCTCCTAAAACTAGTGCGATAAGGACAACGTCAAGTTAGGCGAAATCTCAAAAAACGATGTTTCATACTCGACTGTTTCCTCCTCCAAAACTTAACCAAATTGTGATGGCGCGCGCAGCCACGCATCACAATACCACGCCACCGCCGCGTGATCTGTCCCGAGCTCCCCATCGCGCCGCATGCCGGCCGCCGAGCGACTGAGAGTCGCTGCCCCCGCCCGCGCCCCGCGAGCCGCGCACTATAAAAGCCAGCGCGGTCGCCTAGATAGCAGGCAGTCGCTCTCACCGCCTTCTGCTGTGAGGACCGCTGCTCTCCCGGTACGAGCCGGCGTGTTTTCAGACGCGTTATGGCTCCCGGTCCCTAGCCACCCTACCCTTCCTGATCCCCGTAGGCCAGTTGAGCCGGCGTGTTTACAGACGCGTTAAGGCACCTGGAGTACGTACCCTTCCTGACCCCGTAGCCCAGTCGAGCCGGCGCGTTTTCAGACGCGTGAAGGCACCTGGAGTACGTACCCCTTCCCGATTCCTTATCCCGGTTGTGCCGGCGTGTTTACAGACGCGTGAAGGCACCCGGGGTATCCACCCCTATACTATCTCGCTCCCGTCAAAACCGCCCCTTCACTCTTAGGGGATACCGATCCCAAAACTCGCGAGTAGCTTAGGGTCCGCGCCGTCCCGTAATCCCGTTGCTATAAATTAGAATCATCCCCCGCGTCGTACCTAGCCTAGGACATCTAGATTTAAGGAACCTTTATTTATAATAAACCGGCATAAAAGCCCGCCGATTTGTGTTACAGCATTACCTTTGGTTTCTTTGTCTCACCCTGCACCCTCTCTCTCCTCTGAGCTAACTAGGAAACCCTTGCTCCCGTCTGGAACAAGGGAGTTGTATGAGGCCACGCCCGCCCCGGCGAACGTGACCCCATCACATCTGGCGCCCAACGAAATAACTCACGTAGGAGTCCATACGGTATCCTGGAAGGAACCGGTGCTCGAGAGAGGACAGGGGTAGTTATAAATAAATAAATAAATAAATATATATACCGTAGGGCTGCTACACCGTAGCATTACCGCATCCATTTGGGGGGAGTGTCGCTTCCCACCCATCCGTACATCACATCTAGCGTCCAACTAAATAACTCACGTAGGAGTCCAGACGGTATCCTGAAAAGAACCGGTGCTACAGAAAGGACAGGGATAAAAATAAATAAATAAATAAATATTTGCCATATACCGTACCAGGTGTATATACAGTGCCGGATTAAGACATTTTGGTGCCCTAAGCATTTCTAAACCATGGTGCCCCCTCATAAAGATTACATTGAATTTTCTTGGTAAATTGAGTGACGTTTATTGTCGCATTACTGCTGAGAATAGAATTTTCAATCCGTTACATAATTTTATCACGGAAATTGACAGCACTGCAGCAGTAATGTTCAAGGATTAGGTAAGGTGAAGTGTAAGCAAATTCGAAGACCGTGCTTCGCATAAGTCCGGAGGCCAAGCAAACCATTGTCCATATGTAAGCGAAGACGTAAGACATAGGGCGTACTCCGCACAGGGTTTTGCAACCTCTAAAGCTTTCCTGCGAAGCTCATTCATGTGAGGGTAAAGGCCGAGCTTCAGAAGGGGCTTAGCCATTGGCGATTGGTTCTTGTCAGAACAAGTACCAATGGCCACAAATGTCTTAAATAGCAAAATTATTGTTTACGAAAACGGGACCTAATAGGGTAAATTTTAAAATTACCTTTGAATCGGCGTTTCAAGGACGGCGTTGTCCCCGTGGTCTCGGAGAAGACTGTAAAGTCGACATCATTATTTTGACGTTGGAGGTAATTTTAGAACTTAATCAAATGCGATTAAGTACCGTTTTCTTGTGTCACAATTAGGCCAATACAATTAGATTTTTTCGACCTAAAAATACGTGTAATCCGAGTTTGCTTCATTCCAGGTGTGCATAAATGTTTCCTCATTTTCAGTTTTTTTGCTTGTAAATCGAACGGTTATACGGCCGACGGAAAATTTGTTCTAATTACGAGTATTATTAAAATTCATATCTGAGGATCCGAAATGTAATTTAACTATGTTCTTACAATAAAATATATTGATTGATTGATTGATTTAAGGTACCTTAATATGTATACGTAGTAAATTGTAAAAAAAGGTCAATATTTTTTATTTTTGGTAAAATCATGTTAATAATCCGAAAACGCATTCTTACCAGTGTCGGATCCACCAAGTGCTATTGTAATTGATAGGGGGTTCCTTCTACATGGAATGGTTTGGCAATCCAACGGAAAAAATTAACTCCTAAGGATCCCAAAATGTATGCACACCTCCTGGGATGGAGCAAACTCGGATTATATGCATTTAGGACCAAATAAATGTATTAAAACAATTTCCAGCTTGCTGGGAATTAATTCCTCAAAACGCTATTTTTGGATCTAATTTGATTGGCCTAAATCGTGAAGGTTTAAATCGGCGTTTTTAAAGGCAAAGTCTAAGGCTGAATGCGCGGAGCGTTCGATCGGCGCTTACGGATGAGGCCAAAGGTCGAGCTGGAAGAAAGCAAGGCTTGAATTTGACTAATAGGGAGGTATGAATAGCTGGACGTCCGCAGGGTCCGATCGCGGCGCGTTATCATATAATACAACCAATGGCGAGGTGTGAGCAAGGCAGCCCAGCTGCGAAAGAGGACAGCATGGATTTGGATCCATGGCCAAGCGAAAGTGAGGCAGTTTGCATAAAGTAAAAGGCCTGGCGTCGCATAAGACCTAACGCCGAACTGCAAAAGAGTGGCTTGAAATCGAACCTATGTAATCACTGTCCTCCTACTGCTCGGCCTTTGGCTTAACTCGAAAGCGCAACTTGATATGATGCTTTTGTTTTTCGGACTTCGCAGGGCCCTTTATTACACTTTGACAATTAGGTCGCAGGATCGTGGATCTGCAGCAACTCGGCCTGGCCGACACATCTGGTGTGCAAGAGAGCAAAATACGCTACAAAATCGGTAATCTACGGAGAAAATCGGTTGGCCACAAGCCCGACGGTAAGATTTTTTGGCCATGAGCTTTGATGGCCTCCGCGTAAGGTTGGGGATGTGCTTACGTGTCCTCACTCTCTTACGACTTCGTTATTAGATGGGTACTTGCACACGTATCAAAAAGTTTCGTGTACATAAGTACTACACTACGACTGCGATGCTGATGCAGCCTGCGCGTTTTTTTTCCTACGATTTTGGTGCCCCCCTACACGTGGTGCCCTAAGCAAGTGCTTATTTTGCTTAATGGTTAATCCGGCACTGTGTATATACCGTACAGCCGCTATACGTAGCATCACCGCACCGATTTGGGGGGATTGTCGCATCCCGCCCACCCGTAGATCACATCTAGCCCGCACAGAGGTACACCAGGAGTCCCGACACTCCATCCAGGTAAATTCAACTCCCGCACAGATAACCGTTCACCGTACAACTGCTGCTTACCAGTAGGTATTAAAGATGCCTACAAGTTGGATATACCGATTGAAGAAACCCGAGTTGATACAAAAAGCCACGGAACGTGGCATCCCGACCGAAGACTTAACCGTAGAGGAGATACGTAAGGGCTTGGTAGAGATCCTGAAAGAAGAAAAAACCGAAGACATGGCAGAAAACAGAGCAAAGGTAATAACAAAACTCATAAAGGAGTGGAACCTCTCATTCAGCACCACAGACGACGCCGTCGAGTTCATCGAGAGGCTGGAAGAACTCATCAATGCGAGCAACATTAAGAAGGAGGATATATTACCAGCACTACCACGCATCTTAAAAGGTAGGGCGCTGCTCTGGTACAGAAATTACGTTGAATCATGGACCGATTGGGAACAATTCCTACAAATATTTAAGTTGTACTACTTTCCGGCCAATTATGAAGAGGATCTCATAGCCAAAATCGTCACCAGAAAGCAAAGAGTCCAGGAGAGGTTTACCGATTACGTCACAGATATACAGACACTAATGCGCAGGTACGGAAACCTCAATGAGAGAGAAAAGTTATACCGCATCCACGAGAATATGTTACAAAGCTACAAGCTATACATCAAAAGACAAGACTACAATACCTTACCAGAACTATTAAAGTTAGGAACTGAGTATGAAAATATAAGGACACCCACGTACGGTACAACAACGTCATCAGGAGCATGGCGAGACACCGGCGACGACGCCAAATCGAGTGACGACGAGCAAACAAACAGCGAACAAACCACCCAAGGTAGGGACGACAGACGCAGCAACAACCTGAAACCGAAACCGGAACACAGAGAGAGTACGAGCCAAACAGTACATCCAAGGTACGACCCCAAGACGAGTTGCTGGTCCTGTGGGAAACCGGGACATAACGCAGACGCCTGCAGAGGCAGACGCCAAGTATTTTGTAGCCAGTGTGGAAAACTGGGAGTGTTGAGCAGAGCCTGCTGCAGGAAAATAACCTGGAAAAGCCAGGAAAAGGTAGGAGCAGCCGACAGTCTACAGACGAGCGACAACCGCCTATACATGAATTTACGCATAATGGGAAGAAGATACCGAGGCGTTATAGACACAGGCTCCACCAACTCGTACATCAATCAACAGGTATACAATGAATGTAAGGACCGCGCATGCCAGGATAAGGTAAAAACAAGAGAAATAGTACTAGCAAATGGGATCAGGACGCAAGCACACGACAACCTGTTGGTCGACATAGTAATCAAGGAGGTAACGATCAGACACTGGCTGAGAGTGTTGCCGTCAGCCACGGACATTATAATAGGAATGGACATCCTGAAACGACTTGGAATGTCAATACAATGGCCAGGAGAAAGCCAAGACTCAGATGACCGCGGTAATAAAAATAGCCAGCAGCAACACAAAGTAACCGGAGAAGGAGAAGAAACCGTAGAAAGCACAGAAGAAAACAAAATCACACCGGAACCGCAACAGCAAAACCAGAATAGCACAACCACCGAATTCAGTCAACAACAGCCAACTACACCGCTCACACAGGTACAACATAGAATAAAATTGAAGCAAACAGGACCCGTAAAACACAGATATTATCCACGAAATCCGAAGCAGCAAGAAATAATAGACAAACGCGTGATTGACATGCGTCAACAGGGCGTGATCGAGAGGTACCACAGCCCAGATAGTTTTCCCGTGGTGCTGGCAAAAAAGCCGTCAGGTCAGTACCGATCCTGTGTAGATATCCGTAAAATTAACCAGATAACCGAGAAAGAAGCGTACCCAATACCACAGAGAAAGTTATACAACAGAAGAGAAAAAGTGCTTAGCAATCCGAGGGAGTATAAAGAAAATGAAGGCATTCCTAGAAGGCAACCAGTTCACCGTAGTAACGGACCATTAAGCAGTACACTGGTTGAACAGCATAAAGGACCCCGCAGGCCGATTAGCCACGCGGGCTTATCGTGCGGCGTGGGTGTATCAAAACAGAACGCAAAACGAGAGAGCAGACGGCCTATCCAGAAATCCAGTAAGTACAGCGAGAAAACACGAATGGTACCAGGAAAAATGGCATCAGCTGACCAGGAACCCCGACGCAAGGAGGAAAAATGTAAGCAAGAACAAGCGTCGGCCATACAAAAAGGACATTATGACAGAAATAAACGTGAATGGGCCCCGCAAGTCAATCTCGTCCTGAAAAGAAATCACAATTTATCCAGAGCAAAGCGCGACTATGCAGCAAAGTTAGCACCTCAATACGTTGGACTGAACGTTAAAAAAAAAAAAACCAGTGATATATCTATAAAAAAAAAACACCGTGAGGGCACCAGCCACCTTCAGAAAAGTAACATGGGATCCTTAAACGTCAATTTAGAGTAAGAAAAATACATATAGGGAGGAATAAACAAGTAAGTTATACACAAAGGGATACATTAGAAGAGCAGAATAGAATTAAAAAAAAAAAAGCCACGCGCACCCGCCCTACGAACGCCACCGCAAGAAGGAAAAGGGGGAAAAGAAGAATAGGTATAAAAAAATATATTTATATACATAGTGTAGTGAAATAAAAATACAGTGCAGTGAAAGACAATACCAGTTTACCAGTATAAAAGTATAAACCGTGAATATAATAATAATAATAATAAGCCAATAAGCCTGACATCGTGATAATAGATCGATCGCAACGCCGGGCCGTGCTCGTCGATATCACCATCCCCCATGATGAGAATCTCGTGAAAGCCGAGAAGGACAAGTCCAGCAAATACCTAGACTTGGCTCATGAGATAACCGCCATGTGGGATGTTGATTCGACGATCATTGTCCCAATAGTCGTTTCAGCGAACGGTCTCATAGCGAAGAGTCTCGACCAACACCTTGAGAGACTCTCGCTAGGTGGTTGGATCAAGGGTCAGATGCAGAAGGCGGTGATCTTGGACACGGCGCGGATAGTGCGGCGGTTCCTCTCTCTGCGGCCCTGACCACCGGCAGCTTGGGCCCTGCCCCGCTGCTGGCGGCACACTAGGTTAAGTTTTTTACAATGTGTTTATATGTGTTTTGTATAGTATTTTTTGATGTATTTTTATATTTTACTTTTATATCCATATTGTAAAAAACATAACCTAAGAAGGAAGAGAAATAAAGGATAATAATAAAAAGCCTATAAAAATTTAACAGATAAGTAAAAAAAAAAAAAAAAAATTAATATATAAAGTGTAGTGAAATAAATAGACAGTGCTGTAAAAGACAAAACCACTAAAAAGTATAAACCGTGAAAATAATATACGAAACAAAAGGATACAAATTAATCATATAAAATACAAAATACCTTTAAAATAAATTTATATAAGTGAGATAGTAAATGGATAAAACCATAGAAGCACATAACAATAGTAAGTAGGATACATACACTGGGTAGGTAAATAACAATTAAGTGAATTGGTAGCATTACGATAAGTGAACAACAATATAGTGGGAATAGTATAATAGTGTAAAAGCAATATAGTTACAATAAATAATTTTAAAAAACAAACGACGCGGGTAAAACAGAGAACATAGGCTAACACTAAATGAAGATAAATAGACACATAATTAAGATAGCAAGTATAAACGAAACATATACATACAAAATACCGGTGCGACATAAAATAAAATGCCTCAAATTAAATAAACATACAGAAAAAAGGAATACGAATACTTAGGATAAATATAAAAATAATAGATAAATAGAATAGCATCCAGTAAATATCAATAAAAAGACAAAACAACAGTAAACGAGGAGAGGTAACATCTTTCAACCATCATGTTCTAATTCGGTGATTTTTCCCAATAGGTAAAAATCTCCAGACGGGTGACGGGACTGTGATGGCGCGCGCAGCCACGCATCACAATACCACGCCACCGCCGCGTGATCTGTCCCGAGCTCCCCATCGCGCCGCATGCCGGCCGCCGAGCGACTGAGAGTCGCTGCCCCCGCCCGCGCCCCGCGAGCCGCGCACTATAAAAGCCAGCGCGGTCGCCTAGATAGCAGGCAGTCGCTCTCACCGCCTTCTGCTGTGAGGACCGCTGCTCTCCCGGTACGAGCCGGCGTGTTTTCAGACGCGTTATGGCTCCCGGTCCCTAGCCACCCTACCCTTCCTGATCCCCGTAGGCCAGTTGAGCCGGCGTGTTTACAGACGCGTTAAGGCACCTGGAGTACGTACCCTTCCTGACCCCGTAGCCCAGTCGAGCCGGCGCGTTTTCAGACGCGTGAAGGCACCTGGAGTACGTACCCCTTCCCGATTCCTTATCCCGGTTGTGCCGGCGTGTTTACAGACGCGTGAAGGCACCCGGGGTATCCACCCCTATACTATCTCGCTCCCGTCAAAACCGCCCCTTCACTCTTAGGGGATACCGATCCCAAAACTCGCGAGTAGCTTAGGGTCCGCGCCGTCCCGTAATCCCGTTGCTATAAATTAGAATCATCCCCCGCGTCGTACCTAGCCTAGGACATCTAGATTTAAGGAACCTTTATTTATAATAAACCGGCATAAAAGCCCGCCGATTTGTGTTACAGCATTACCTTTGGTTTCTGTGTCTCACCCTGCACCCTCTCTCTCCTCTGAGCTAACTAGGAAACCCTTGCTCCCGTCTGGAACAAGGGAGTTGTATGAGGCCACGCCCGCCCCGGCGAACGTGACCCCATCACAAAATGAATCGAAATTTTGAGGTCTAAATGATAATAAAATTATCTGTGTCGGACTGTTTCGTTTTTTAGGCTAATTTATGTTGATTTTGACTAGACTAGAGGCCACTAGACCTAATTTACTAAAATTAGGTAGTTTTTGCGAATATTTGAAGTACACTAAGCGTATTAAGAAACAAAAATATCAAAAAAAACGAAAAACAGTCCGACACAGATATTAATAATAGTAATCTGTGTTGAAAAAATCATTGCTCTAAAAAAAAAATTAATCTGTTTATTTCATACCAAAAAAACATGCATTTTTCTAGCTTAACTACTAATCTTAAATTAAAAAGATTTTTTGAGTTAAGGAGTCTAAGCGTGTAGAATTAATTATACAGCACACTTCATCTTTATAATATAAATTAGCTAGCTAACAACCACTACTACTACTAGCTTCAATAACCACGGAGGAAACAGTCGAGTACGTTTGTATGGAGAAATGACCACTCCTACCTCTTAAGCTTGACGCCCGTATTCTGCTGCTGCAACGCTTCATTACCAATAAATGATACATTCGCAGTCGGAACCTAACCTTGAGAGGTGATGAGTCATCTTGTATGCTCTATCTAGTGAAAAATATGGATTCTTGCTTCAGCACGCTCGGGAAATGTAACGAAACATTTTACAATTCAGTGCTTCTTTGAGCTAGAGGGCATTATGTGCGATCCGTTCTTGAGTATTCAATGTACTTAAATATTTAGAATCGAATCGAATAGCAATATAAATAGTTTATTCGTGGTAAAAATAGATACAGGCAAATAAAAATATCAGGCTTAGGACTTTTGGTAGCATACCGTGGTTCTGGAATTCATGGAATCGTAAAACATTTTTTTTTTTTCAAAGACAATGTAAATATTACATGTATATATTTAAAGGTAAACTAAATAAACGGTTTGGGCATGGGCTAGGGGTCGGTGTGGTACAAAACATTTTTGATGAAACATTTTTTTTTCTGTGTATGTGTTTAAATAATTGTGTTTTGTTCAGTTATGTTCTCCGATCAATTTTTATCGAGATATACAACCTCAATATCTTATTAAAAATTGATCAGAGATAAATATTTATCTTACAAAGACACTTATTTAAACACATTGTTTACGAGGGTAAAAAAACATCAAATATTTTATGTCCCAAAAGCGACCCCCTACAATACCCCAATCGTTTATTCTGTTTACAAGCGTTTAATTTTTACATATAAATAAACATGTAATATCTACTTTAACTTTGACTAAAAAAAATTGCGAACCTATGTATTATAGAACCACGGTATGTTACCAAAAGTCATAAGCAGGGCCCGTACTTTTCATGCCGTTGACGCAAAAATGACGTAATTTAACATACAGGGAGTTGTTTTACAATACTACAAATTTAGGTAACTTACTTATTGACGGGTATCAAAATAAATACTTGTTACGAGAATAAAAGCTAGTTACGCTGTTAAAAATAAAAAATATGTATTATTTATTTGAGTGACAATAATATGAATGTCAGTTAGAAGTTTCTGTACCTACTGATTGTCAAGTATATGTATAACTTACCTAAAGAGGTTGATAAATGATTAATTATTACGAAAATACTAATTGGAATCATACTCTATGTAGCGTGACGTCATTATTCTGTCAACGGCATGAAAGGTACGGGCCCTGGTTATTCTAGTTTTGGAGCGTAGTATAGTATTTTTAATGCGATCGGTTAACTTCACGCTCAGAAATACTCCGCTCCATAGCTCGCTGACAAACCTTGACACATATTCGTATCTATATACTTGAAAGAAACATTATATCAAAAACTTCGTATGAAACGTATGTGCATTGTTCATTACACAGCTCTTTCAGCTCGCGCGCACAATATCGCCTCGATGTGTAATGACCAACCAAGCACACTTGTATCACAATGTCCTATTACTCGTATCCAATATCTCCATATCATTATTTGATAAGGTCATATTACAAAATAAGGTTCATCATCATCATCATCATCATATCAGCCTTTTATCGCCCACTGCTGAGCATAGGCCTCTCTTCTAGTACGCCACTTATCCCGGTCCCGAACCAATCTCATCCAGAAGTGACCCGCAGTCTTCCGAATGTCGTCCACCCAACGAGCCAACGAACGCCAGGCACTCCTTTCGTCTGAAAGCGGCCACCATTCCGTTAGCATTTTGGCCCACCTGCCATCACTCTGCCTGGCAACATGTCCCGCCCAGCTCCTTTTTAATTTGGTAATGACGTGTCCGACGTCTTGCACCTTGGTGCGACGTCGGATCTCGACATTCCTCACTCGGTCTTGAAGTTTGATGCCGAGCATGGCGCGCTCCATGGCTCTCTGTGCCACTCGAATTTTATGCACAGTCTCCTTAGTGAGCGTCCATGTGTCGGCACCGTAGGTCATGGTGGGCAGGACACATTGGTTAAAGAGGCGAGTTTTCAGGCATTGTGGAATGTTAACGGGTTTGAGGATAATAAGGTTACGAATTTCTAAGTGTAAAGCCTGAGTGGATGCTCAAGTTGGGCGTGCAGCGGGGCGGGGCGTGCGGCGTGCATGTTAAACAAATGCAAACGTATAGGAGCGGCCTCAGTGCACGCTGCTCACATCACTTATGAGCCCGACGCCACGCTGCACGCCCCGCCAAATGCTCCGCTTCGAGCGTCCACTCAGGCCTTACACTAAGGGCGCTTTAAAGCAATTAACCTTCAATCAACATATTATTAATATTGATAAACGTCGCACGTAGTCGATTATATCTTGACATAATCGACTTCAATACGTGACAGCTACATCAAAGCTCGTATTAATATGTCTTGAAATGATTTGAAAGATGTCGATTCATATTTGACATTAATTTGTAGTCAAAAACCGTTCTTCAATAAGCATTTTTGCAATATTTTTTTAAATGTACTTAATGACTACTTTTAACAGACATAAGACCCATGGAGAGGTTCAAAAAAACATAGCGAAGTTGCATTGTTTTATCATCCAACGGCTACGTTTACGGAGAGTGCCAGTCAAAGAGTATAGCAAGTATAGTATTAGTAGCCTTACCACGACAGCCTTAGCAGTGGCAAACTGACATATTCGCTAACGTCTGCGTAACTTACTCTCTATACATCTCGTGTCGTCAAGCTCACCATACTTATTAACCTATCGAATGAGCTAATGCTTTTACGGATACTGGAAAGCGATATGTAAATGTACTACATACCTATACGAGGCCTGGATGTTAGTGAGATGACGATATGAGTTGTGCTGGTGTCCGACTTTATTATCACATGATTATCCACCTGGTTTCTTGAGCTTAATAGTCGCCTCCAAACCTCCCCTTATAGCGACCCCATTCCTCACACAAAGTTTACCTTAAGTTCATATTAGCCTCACTGGATCACTGTTCACTCTGAGTACTGATAACGTTGGTCACAATATACCAGAGACACATCATTATTCTAATAACACCATAAGAACGTTCTTGACTTGATCTAAAAGCAAATATCACTGCCGCGTCGATTTGTTCGCACACAACCTCCTTTTTTCTACTGTCGTTCTCATCTACCCTCTCAACTTCCCTCAAAAAATCCCAATAACCTAGAAGCGGTTACTTAAATTAAACGTGACTACTAGCGCCATCTACTCCATGACGTTGGCAAATATTAGCTGGTTCGCAATACGTTCGCGACATCTCGCTCGCGCTAATATGCCACGAGCGAGATGCATAGAAAGTAAGTTACGTTGTCGCCGTACAAGGGGCCTAGCCAATATGTCAAGCGTTGATAGAAAGCGCCACTCAAAACCTTATTCATAAACGTGTACTAAAGTTACGATGCCGCTAATAATCGTTTGTCCCTTTCCGACGTATTGGTATGATGGAAAGGGACAAACGATTATTAGCGGCATCGTAACTTTAGTACACGTTTATGGATAAGGGGGATAGTGTATGTAGTCACTTGAGGTTTTATGTAATTTGATACATTGTCACGTGACTTATTTTCTTAGCATCTGTCATCTCAATAAATTTTTACTTTTCGTTTAGCATATGTCGATCTACGATTGTCATCTTGACTAGGCCCCAGCAGTTATCGGATCATTTCGGTATATCATAATCTATTGCTACTGGTCTTCAAAGGCCTATTTTGTTCCAACGGGAGTTATGGATTGTGAGAACAAAGATATATTTTTTTTTATTATGTATATCATATCGGGCTCTAATTTAGCTCAAAGGATTCTTAATATAATCCAAACTTACATACTTACATACTAACAAGGCAAGTTAAATAAAAGCATGCGAAAATGTTTGACTTCTGGTTCGAGCGTCATCTTGATAGTGATCGTGATCAATTTCTTTGTGTTTTGCTCATGAATATTGTTTAATTTAAAGTGTAATATCGATAGCTTATTACACTGTAAACTAATGTGGTAGTGTGCAGTGAATGGAGTATTAATCTTGAAACGCGTTTAGCCACCATTTTGGAGTCAACGGCCAGTAGTCCACGTGCTACTTGTAAAGTCCAGCTATCGCTTTACAAGACCTGATAAAATCACCATACACTGTTTCGTACTAACCGTACAATTTTAGTCGTATTTAAAACTCCTAATACCTTGATACTGGCAAAATAGTCCCAATGGTCTGAAGCCATAATTTAAAATGAACCATGATGATATGCTACGGAGTGTGATCTGTAACTTTAATGTATTTGAGCCCGGTCCATGGCTTTCATCTAAATGCGAATATAAGTTGTTTATCTTAGTGTAATTTCATAAGTTATAAGTGTTCTTGCTTATTGCTCATATCTATTTCTTGGTCTCTCTTTTTTTATTAATTGTAACCTTGATATATTTCATATTGTAATATCTTGTGTCAACATGTGCTTTTGTATCTAGTGCAAGGCCTGTCGACTTCCTTAGAAAGACGTGCCGCTTCATAATTGCGCATGTGTGGTCTGACATTCTGGAAATAGATACCAGTTATTAATATAAAAATATTTTGTTACAGCAACATTGCTCCTATCTGACTTTGTCTATTCAACTTTGGCAACAAATAAAATCATTTTTATCAAATATTTTGATTTATGTCACACTACCATATGTAAATTATTATTATTTTATATAAATTATTACCTATTTCAGTTTGTCTTTGTCTATGTTCATAAAATCTATAGAGGTCAGAGGCACATATACCCTCCATAAAGCCTTGCACTTGGGTCTGGCCGGTTAGAACATAGACAAAAGTCTGCAATGTCAATTCTGTCAAAGTCATTGACGCAAAACTATTTTCATTTTCAAAACTATCAGTTTTCATATAAAATGATTAAATAACGATTTACGTTCTTGAAATAGATTTATTGATTAATTTAAATTAAAAATCCACCGCACAGTATCTCCGCTCAGACTTGGTTAAAGTTTAATCCATTGTACTAAACTAAGAAACAATTATTTCAAGGTAAGAAATATTTTAGTCTATAAATAAAATAAGTGTACTATTGCCAAATACATAAATTTAATCTTACGACCCTCTTAAGTCCCTCGGTCGCCCTATCGCATCCAAAATTACAATCAAAATTCATCATAGATGTAAAACTGGCAATTTAGAACTCTGGTAGCTATTAGCAAGGTTAGTAATTAGGGACATAAGTTATAGTATTGTTTAAAATGTGACTGTTTTGTTTTAGAGGGTGAACGTGAGAAAATAATCCTTGGCCGTCATATCATTTCCTTGGAAAGGCTCAAAATCAAAAGGCACGGATCCGCCACATAATTCCGACTAGTTGTAGTTTCCCGGTGACCATCAACAAGACCGCTGCACTGAGCTGTGGAGCAGAAAGTGTCCGACAATCGGATAGATGTAATAACAACTTTGTCTGTCATATATTCATGTATTTTTAGTTTTCTGGGCTGATATATATATGTGCTATGATTACAATTTACACTAAATGCAATTGTGGAGTAAAATCAGATGTGCCAAAGATCATGTTTTAGATATATAAAAAGCTATATCAAATGCAATAAATAGTATATCTATATATATATAAAATTGTTTTTATCATGAAAATTTTAATGACTTCTATTTATTGTTACGAAGGTAATCTGGGAATTAAAACATGCGCTAAAAATAGGCGACCTAAACATAAATAACGACTTAAAAAAATCAAAAGATAATAATCACACGCACAGGATAGGTTAACTATTTGGTACCCACATCAATAATGAACCGAAATTACCGACCTGTGGTCTCATTGAATAAAATTCATATACGTATGTAGATATTATATGGAGTGTCACAGTTAGTTCAACAAGCCCCGTCCGATACATAAATTTGTATAGAAAATGACTTGTTTCCTGTCTATTGTATGTTTTTCGAACGAATTAAGCTCTTTTGATCCTAATATATAGGAATAAAAATATTTATAACTTGATAATAAACTGTATTGTTACCTTTTATATTGATAAAACTTCAAAATATAGATATCATTATCTCTTAGGACAAAGGAAGCCTGTGATTTTGATTAATATGTATCATAATATTTTTTAATTTGGTAAATAGTAAATACTAATTTAAAAACCTCACCCCAACAAAAACAAAAATGAAAAAATACAAAAAGAAATTCCGTCGCCGGGATTCGAACCCAGAACCACTAGCTAGCTAGCTAGAACTGGATCACTACCTACCAAAACCCGCCAGGCTAAACCGGTTGTCAATTTTAGTACTGAGATACAAAGAGAGCGCCACTAGTATAAACGAACTTTTGAAAGGGACATTTTTTTGTATGGAGTTAGCGTTCTTCTCCTAGTGAGTATTATATTCTTTGATCTAGTGTGTATTTTGTTATTATATATACAGTTTCTATTTGCGAGTTCCTGTAATTGGCTCTGTACTACTATCAAAAAAGTTTAATGTATTTTTTATAGCTGTTGGAATTCCTTGTATAAATAAAAAAAAAACCCACATTCAAAGCGGGAGAAATGAAAAAAAAACTTCCCGTCCTTTCAAAGTCGAAAGTCAACCTTGTTGTCGTTAAACTTTTTAAATGGAATCCCCATCGATATCCGAAACGACGGAAAGTTTCAAAGCCGATTCCGAGCTATTGAATATCAATTCTGAATATATCAGGTACATTAGACGTAAACAGATTTAGGAGGGGTATTCGAACTTCAAAAATCTGTTACAATTTGTTTTTAATGTTATTATTAGTGCCTATGTACGACTAGTACTTATGTTAGAAATATCATTTGATATTTACCACTAGCTTTTCGGTGAAGGAAAACATCGTGAGGAAACCTGCATATATTTGAGAAGAAATTCAAAGGTGTATGTGAAGTCCCCAATCCGCTAGCGTGGGGACTATAGCCCAAGCCCTCTCGCGCATGAGAGGAGGCCTGTGCCCAGCAGTGGGAAGTTTATAGGCTGAATTATTATTATTTCCTTCATTTATCTTTTTTCTCTCATGTTAGGCTTTTTACAATATGTATATAAAAGTAAAATTTACAACACAAAAAATACAAAAGATATAAACACATTATAAAAAGCCTAACCTAGGGTGCCGCCAGCAGCGGGGCAGGGCCCGAACTGCCGGTGGTCAGGGCCGCAGAGAGAGGAACCGACGTACTATACGCGCCGTATCCAAGATCACCGCCTTCTTCATCTGGCCCTTGATCCAACCACCTAGCGAGAGTCTCTCAAGGTGTTGGTCGAGACTCTTCGCTAGTCTTGTCTTCTTTTTATTATTATTATTATATATGTTGTTATTATTGTAAGTGACGACCTCGTTGATAACCGGTCTTGGCTAGTCGGTAGTGACCCTGCCAAGCCGATGGTTCTGAGCTCGAATACCGGTAAACGCTCCTCTACACAATGGTCCAGCGTAGGCCAGTCCAAGGGACGCAGCTATGCCGTGAAATGAGATAGCAATATCACTTGCTCCCTTTAACGCATAAATGCGTCCCTGGGACTGGCCTACGCTGGGCCATCATGAAGAGAAGCCATAAAGCGCGCGGTTGTTTATGCGACAAACGTAGCGTTTGCCGCACATCCATTTCAAATCAGCAGGGCTAAGATGGCCGGCTCTTTATCATTTGTCACCATGTCTGTCACATTCTAACAAGTATGTTAGTGCTAAAGTGACGGGCATAGTGACAAGCGATAAATATGGAACCGTGCTGCCACTGCAGATAATCTAATGACCGTATATAGTTTTACTCGGTAAACGCAGCGGTAAGCGCATAATCATTTTCTCTACATTCCGTGATCGCATGCGTTCAACGCATGCGTTCAACGCATATATCAACCATGCGCTTAAGAGCATTTATTTGTGCGATGAGCACAGACATTTGTTCCTGAGTCATGGGTGTTTTCTATGTATTTAATTATTTGTATATTATATATATCGTTGTTTGAGTACAACACAAGTCTTTTCGTGGTTACTAAATATGGGGCTTAGTCACATGCCAACTACGACAAGTAATTAGTTTAATATAATGTGATTGATAATTTTAATTTAATTTATTTGATAATTTTAATGTAATTTAATTGATAATTTTGATTTAATGTAATGAATAATGTTAATTTAATTTATCCGTATTTTTAATTTAATTAAATTCATATTTTTATTTTATTGTTTGTAATTTATATGTAAATATTTTGATTGTTTGTTGTTTTGTGTATTACCTATGGATATTGTCCGAGATAAATGCTTTTTATTTATTTATTTTATTTATTTTTTAGTCTATTTGTGTAAGGATGTAATATTATTTATTAAAGGGCGATGGGGCGAGTGATAATTGAGTGCAATATATTACATAGTATTTGTCAAATACGATAGGTACGGTGACAGATGTCATCTCCATACGATTTATAAATTTAAAACATTAAATCTCGCAAAATTGTATTTAGATGACATCTGTCAGCGTACGCTTAAATACTATAGGGAGCGTGCATGAACTGTAGGAGGCAGCACAGGAGCCGTCAGATATTTGGCGCGAGGCGTAAATGTGATGTTTATTGTTCCGATGTAGCCCACAAGATGGCAGAACATACTATGCACAAGAAAACACGTGACGTGTAAATGTATATGTTTATGGTTCCGATTCAGGCCACAATATGGCAGACCCTCCAACACGCACGGTCCCTATGCCTGAAAGTACCAAGTCTTAATTAGTGTCATAATTAAGCTATATGTTATAGATTTTACTTCTATCCGATATCCAATATCGGATCGGACGATGTGAAAACAGTGTGCCATCTCTTTATACGTTAGTTCAAAAACTCGTTAAAAACTCTTTGAAGGGTCCAATGTCAACCTTCGTCTCGTGCATCCGACAAGGTCATAGAAGTACAATAGTATAGAGATGAAATGTTAGGGCCAGCAGATGACCGAACGAGACGCTCTTATGGAACTTTCAGTAGGAGTAACAGAGAAAGCGTTAGTATTGTTTGTTCTTGTCACAGTCTCATTTTTTTATTCCTTACTGTAAATTTTAGTAGTTATGGTTAATGGTGGGCGACAGATAACCCGACCAAATTACGTAGGTTATGTTTGGTATGTTGTCAGGAATATTAAAACGTGTTTTTAATTTTGTCGCATTGCGTATGTTCTGTCCCTCATGGGCTCCAGAGTTTCAGCATTCATTGATTCCTGCTGCCGCTTCTGAGGAACTAGGCCCTAGGACCCAAAAACCGATAGTGAACCGTGTGAAAGTTTCTGAGGTGTAATATGGCCCTCAGTTAAGAAAGTTTGGAGATCCCTGATCTATACGATCCCACCTTCTATGGACAAGGTTAACAATGACACCCCGCGCACGAATAGAGGGCCTACCGTGAATACCGAAGTTCGCAAAATCCGGGCATCTTTCTCTTTTACTCCAATTTAGGCGTTCTTATAGTGACAGAGAAAGATGCCCGCAATTAGCGAACTTCTGTGTTCGCGGTAGGCCCTTAGGTTATGGCGTGCAATAGGAGATAAGAATCTAAGCCTACTATACTCGCAGCACAATTCACTTTTCATTTGCGAGATTCGAGAAGAGGTAAGTAAAGTCAAAATGATATCAAGTTGACAATATGGACATACATTTGTAAGTTCGAATTAACCTAACGTTGTTTGTTCAAGTAAAATTTGAATAAAATTGCGATTTGATTAGACTATTCAGGAGTTCATAAAGTTGAGTGAACTGACATTTAAGTACCTTCGAAATAAATTCTATTAAGGTAAGCTAAGACTAGTATAGTTTATTTTTGTCGGGGCAAGACTGACAGTATGAGGATTCCCTACAAGTGTTTGTCTTTCCTTACAAGCTGGGGTGGTTAGAGTAGCGCTACCTCGTTTTACGCAAAGTAAGCACAATGGTTGTCGATTTGCTGATATTGTGTATACCAAATTATGGTTGGAATGTCCAGGTAAGTAAAATACATACATAGTAACCGTAAATTTTACTAACTAAACCAAATTTAATACATGTATGTGTGTGTGTGTGTGTGTGTGTGTGTGTGTGTGTGTGTGTGTGTGTTACCGTGCGTGCGAGCGTGCGTGTGTGTGTGTGTGTGTGTGTGTGTGTGTGTGTGTGTGTGTGTGTGTGTGTGCACCCCGCAGTGCCCCCGCCAAGTCGAGCAAAAAAGCGGCGCGGCCGTGCCATCCTTTTCCCGAAGCAGTTCAGGCAATTATCGACCCCCCTATAACTTCGTTGTGGTTAAAACTAGAAGCCATATTTTTTTGTAACCGAGCAGGCATTTTATAAACACAGTTTATTTAAAAATCAATCAATCTATTTATTAACAATTACGTAATAACTTAACGCAGAAGGTCCCTTAAGAAGGGACTGAATAAATTAACTGATTTGGTATTACATGGATCTCACAAATTTTTGCGGTAGAAGAACTAACGGCCCGATTCGAAGAATGATTAAGACACGTTTAAGATCTTGGAAAGATCTTTAAAAGATCGATAACTAAACAACATGTCAAAATTTATGTTTATTTCAATTCCGCTGTGATCCCAATGAGATCTATATACTATATTTCGAACGTCAAAGTGACATTGGTATTGGCATTGGTATTGGAAGCTGACGTTCGAAATATAAACATCAAAGTGACATTGGTTGCCCGAATCAAGCTGCTTCTGTCAATTAATTAATAAGACATACAAACGATATCTAAATAATAACTTATCCAAACCAGAACTTATCGTTATCGTAATGCATTATTCGAGTCGGGCTGTAAGTTGCGAGACTTGTTTTTTTTTACAAGTTATGTTTTTGATGGCATTTGATCCTATCCGTATGTGCGGCTAAATATATTCACACATTTATAACGTATTTGATACAAGCGGGACTTATACCATTTTTATTCCCAGAGCCAGCAACATAGTGAATAGTAATTTAGATGATAACGCGTGTGTTCTTTCTAATCTACATAGATTGAGATACCAATTTTCTGTCTGGCTGACTCGAATCCTAACAAATTAACAAACAGAATATGTTTTGCTATGATATTAGCAGGATTTGTTGAGCTTATTTCTGATGGCCGCTGATACGAATCCCGGTAAGGGAGTTAATTTGTTTGATGAGCACTGATATTTGTTCCTGTGTAATATATCGTTCTCTGAGTACCTACAACACAAGCCTTCTTAAGCGTATTTTGGGGCTTAGACAATTTGTGTAAGAACTTCCTTTAATATATATTTATTTAGAGTATCCGTTTCAGCTTTGGAAAACGTTTTGGCATGTCTGTCTGGCAAGCTGGCTAACCAACTGATATAAGGTGCTAACATATAAGTTAAAACAATTAACTTTATAAAGAAATTGAGAAAACTTTTTATATTATTCTTTGTTTTCATTTATTGAACAAAAAAAAATCTATCTAAAAATAATCCTCATGTGTATTTAAATAACAACTTTCTGTCATGAGTCCTACAATTGTTCGTCTTAAATGTCATTATGGTTCGCCGGCATGTGAAGTGGTCAGTTAAGTAAGTGTTAGGTAAAACAGGTTCTAGAATCTGTTCAATGGGGTCATTGGGGTCTCATTTAATAATCTCATTATTGGATGTTGATACGTAGCTGAGCATATCTGTTTTCCAATTTTCTTGAATAAAACATTACACAAACTATAATGTTTCATACTTACATATACTCCAGTAGCCGAATACAAATCAGCTGTAAGAATATTGGTAACTTATTTGTCAGCTCCTTTATTATTTTTTCCATATCTACAAGTATATGATTTTTTGATTAAAATAGGTACTTACTTAAATATCTTATACCTTTAAACGAGCAATTCTTGTATATATATTTATATATATATATATATATATATATATATATATATATATATATATATTTCTGTGATCTCGGAAACGGCTCTAACGATTTCGCTGAAATTTGGTATATGGGGGTTTTTGGGGGTATACAATGTATCTAGATTAGTCTTATGTTTGGGAAAACGCGTGTTTTCGAGTTTTCATGCGTTTTTTTTTTTCGACGCAGAATATAGTCGCTAATTTCGTGTTGCCCGCCACTGTCCGTCTGGTCCAGCGGGTTAAGTTAAGACGCGGACTGCTAAACGAGTGTTACGGGTTCGAATCTCGCCCGGTGACTAACTTTTGTTTTTTTTTTATATGTTCAAGTTTATATATAATTTTTTAATTTTTATTGTTTTAGACAAGTTTAATTTAGTAAAAAAATGTAGTTAAGATTATCACCTATACACCACCATATTACAATAAATAGTTATAACCGGTCGCCCAGGTACTATTATTATTATATGTGCAATGGGTTTACCTGAAAACGTAAATACTTATAAAATGTAATTTTTAGTAATGTAATTACTTTTAAATAAAACTAATGTATTTTTTTTGCTACTTGACTTGTAAAATATTATTTTTTACCAATAAATGCTATCTATCTATCTATAAAGCACTAATTATATTCAACAACCAAATGTTTTGCAAGATTAAAATAATAAATATCGTCTCGTAATTTATATTTTGTACGATAACGTTAATCTGACCTCAAACGAAAGCGATCGACATCGATTTAGCTTAAACTCAATATCGCTGATATTTTCAAATCGTATCATAAAACTTTGGTCACAGAAAGTTCGCGTCTCCAAACCACAGATCATTTACCAATCAGGAAAAACATATGCCATCTAAATCATAACTTATTAAAAAACCAAGTCTCGCCACTCAGTTCTTCTATCGTAAAAAGTTGTGAGATCCATGTAATACCAAGTCGGTTAATTTATTCAATCCCTACTTAAGGCACCGTCTTAAGTTATTACTTATTACGTAATTAACTAACTAACAAGATCTTATAGTGACCATATCAATATTAAAAATCTTTATGGTTTAAATAAATAGATTGACTTGGCAATCGCACTAAACAATCTAATTTTATATAATATGTATTACTTGTGAGATACAGACTTTAACTATATGGAATGGTAATTTCGATGATAAAATTTATTAAATTGCTATATTTCATCTAAATCACTATGGACGAACTACCTAGGCCTAGTCGGTAGTAACCCTGCCTATGAAGCCGATAGTCCCGGGTTCACATCCTGGTAAGGGTATTTGTGTGCTGAACATGAATAGTTCCTGAGTCATGGGTGATATTTACGCATTTATAAATATTTATGTATTATATATAATATCGTTATATAAGTACCCACAAGTTCCACAACACAAGCCTTATTAAGCTTACTATGGGGCTTAGTCAATTTCTATAATAAGGTCCTGTAAAAAATACCGTTTTAAGCGTGGAGAAGTAAGAGACAGAAAATGTTACTGTTGCATTTATAAAATTCGTAGATATAGTAGCGATATTAGTCATGTGTAATGTCATATGTTGACATACAATGCGTTTGTACACGTATAGTGGAGCCGTTAAGCAGGCATAGTACTGTAAAAGTGGGACGCCTAGATTGTCGTGGAATGGAAACACTTGTTGTAGTTTTCTGATTTTAATTTTTTTATTCTTCAATCAACAAGATCACAAATATCGACATTTCTTAATGACTGCCACCTTCGGAATGCTCGCCTGCAGTTATTTTTTTCATCGGGTAGGGCGATAGTACTGAATTCAAATACATAATTGTTACCAGTTATCTTCAAAAAGACTTCGATGAATTTTATCGACAAGCCACCCCCCATACCTATGTTTTTTCTCAACCATTTTTAAAATGTACCTCTACAAAGTTTTTTGGCGCCAAACACGACTGCATTTAGTTAATGTACGATTATCAGACAATTAACCTGTCGCACAATCAAAAAAATATTTTTCGATAGCTTATGAAATAGGGCATTTAAAAATTATGTAAAAGAATGGCACTAAAACACACACACACAAGAAAATGGCTAATCTTTATTTATTTTCAGTTGTATATCGTTAAACATAATTATATTTCCAGAGTTATTGAGATTATAGGTAAAGTAGAATTTTTGCATGTAATTCTATTCGCTCTAATTTCTTTGTATTACCACACACTCCATGAGTAGCAAAGGAAGTAGTGAGGGAAGTAGGCAGAAACGTAATGTGGCCACTTTACCCGTCATGCCCACCGCTCCCTATTTTGTCGGTTTTTTTGGCACGAGTCAAAGGAGTAATATGAAGTAGGTGTGGAGTGTCGCGAATGTCGCGATTAATCGCGTGATGTAACCGGAGAGGGTAACATCGAGGCAGCCCGAGGAGCCTATTATGGCCATTATATGGCGGCTAGGTTTGTATGATTCTTTAAATCCCCTTTAGGTCATGATCGTTAGTTAACGTAATCTCTTCAAAATGCGGTGTCCATAATAGGTAATCTATAGCCCATAACCAAACCTAATTTCAATAAGTTGAGGGTCATTGTTCCAGTTCTCGTCCGAATAGTTTAATTTCCGCGTGTTGTATGTAATTTATTTGACTCGAACACGAGTGGATCACTTTAAACGTATTGCTTGTATGTTTGTTGATGGAGAAGTGAGATAATGTAATAGATTAGGTTTAATTTTCATAAAGTTAAAGAAGTATCCACACCGCATTTCGTGTCAAAATTGTGTGTTTTTTTTTTTTTTTTTTTTTTTTTTTTTTTTTTCCCACACATAAGTATATAATACTCGTAATTATTCTACATATCTCTCTTTGTTATGTTATTAAAGAATGCTTCACGTGGGTAGGTAGGGTAGTTTCTCGCGTTCCCGGCCCGGTTTTGCGTTGCGGAGAGCTGCAGCCCGCAGTCTGCGTCGGTCCGCCAACGCGTGCTCCTGATGATGGTTCTCGGTACGATGTGAAACATGATGAACGATTTTTGAGTTAAAATACGTGAGTGACCTGTTTTAATAATATATATATATACACTATTTTACGACCGGTGTGGCGTAGTGGGTAGTGACTATGAAGCCGATGGTCCTGTGTTCAAATCCCGGCAAAATCATTCATTTGTTCACAGATAGTTCCTGAGTCATGGGTGTTTTCGATGTATTTATACATATATTCAACACACAACAACAACAACACACACAACACAACAACAGGGTCAAGTGTTATGTATTAATAACACAGTGTTGTGTTCCTGCCGGTGAGTAAGGTTGCCAGAGCTCAACGAGGGGGGTGGGGTTAGGGTCGGCAACGCGCATGTAACTCCTCTGGAGTTGCAGGTGTACATAGGCTACGGAGACTGCTTACCATCAGGCAGGCCGTATGCTTGTTTGCCACCGACGTAGTATAAAAAAAATGACGAAGTTATTAATTACTTTTTACGCGTAGTCTCATCCGCAAATTTTGATGCAATCTAATCTATTTTTTTTTTTCGTTCTTATTCAGTGCCTGTGGTCAGGGTTAAAAAACCCAAAGCCTAAAAGATGCCTCATGGCTATTTTTACTTTTGTTTCCCTTAAGTTACTTTACACTTAGATGAGTTCTGGAAATTCTGCCTTAAAAGCCTCAAAGTTTGAGCCTTAAGCTTTTATACTGAAACGGTAACTTTGTCGATGTTAACATGAATACTAAATAGCTTTACGAACTAGTTGCAGGTACCCTGGTTTTCCTTGCTTGAGGTGGAAAAAATCTGCTAACGTCCCGATTCGAAGAATGAGGTACGATAACGATAAGTTCTCATTTAGATATAGTTTGTATGTCGTATAATTGGGTAGGTACTTGACACATGTTGAATATTATAACAAAATTTAGTTAGATGGATAGAAAATGAGCCATCTATAATAAAAAAGTGCAATTTAAAAAATTATATTGAGATTGTAAAAAAATACAAGGCTCGGAAAATGTCAAAAAAAAAAATTTTTGTCTTTCACAAATATAAAATAATATGGTACCATTCGATACTTTAAATTTTATTGAAAAATTAATTGTATGACAACTATACACATAAACGCAATATTTCAGGTTCAAAATGGCAATTTCCTTGATCTTCCGTACATTTAGGACAGACTTATATGATGTGACGTCACATCACCTTATCATTTTGTTAGAGGCGTTTCAATCGTCGAGTGCGAGCGTCAGACTTCAACTCTCATTTCTGATCTTTGTGTTGCTTAAATGCCATGAGTCCTATATATACAGTTGATCCTCAGGAAAATCAAGATCGTTTGACGTTATTTACAAAAAACAGTCAAGTAGCCTATTGACAGAAGCAGCTCGATTCGGGCAACCAATGTCACTTTGACGTTCGAAATACTGTATATAGATCTTATTCGGATCACAGCGGAATCGAAATAAATATCAATTTTGACATGTTGTTCAGTTATCGATCTTTTAAAGATCTTTCCAAGATCTTAAACGTGTCTTAATCATTCTTCGAATCGAAAACATATAAATATAATATAGAATTCCGGTTGCAATTTAACCAACTTTACGTGTGTTTATTACAGTTATCCTCGAAAAATCATGATGCATTACATCGCGCAAATTCCTTCGTGCGCGAGTCCAACTCGCACTTAGCCGGTTTTTATTTATTTACGAGTAATTAACGCCTTTTACCTAAAAGTTAGTGAATTTGTAGCGGTTTCGTTTGGCCAAACATAATTTTAATGTTATGATTGCGACTAATGTACATTCAACAACACAAACTCAGTTCAGATAACAGTAATGGCATATGATGTCCGACAGACGTGCATTCTTAACAACTAGGTCAGCCAAGTCTATAATTATTTACTATAGGCCTAGCATTAACCACAAATCTACAATGACGCTTACGTGTAAGGTCTGAGTGGACGCTCGAAGCGGATCGTTCGGCGGAGCGTGCAGCGTGGCGTTGAGCTCACAAGTGATTTGAGCAGCGAGCACTAAGGCCGCTCCATTTGTTTAACATGCACGCTGCACGCCCTGCCCCGCTGCACGCCCAACTCGAGCGTCCACTCAAGCTTTACACTAAGGCCCTCAGCACACGGCGTAAGCGTAAGAGACGCGTAAGCATATCGTAACACGCGCGTAAAACGAGAGCACGAACACGTAAAAGTTTAAATTAGTCCGCACAAGAACCGTCGTCGTAGCGTATGAGGTTTTTATCGACATTACGACAGGTGTAGCGTAATACAGGCATAATAAAACAATAAAAAATGTTTATCTGACGAGAAAGTAAAATTGTCGATACATCCACCGAAGACATCTGACACCAGTGACGCCATGATTTCACTTACGCGACGATTGGTGCCTAGAAATCATTTTTACGATACGCTTACGCGACGCTGACGCGACGCCTACGCTTACGACGTATGCTGAAGGTCTAAGGTGACGCAACGTTAAACAATAAAATCTAAAAATGCGGCCTAGCTTGCTTGCTTGCTTCCCGAATCCCGCGCTCATCCCGATACTTCGCGCGTAGTGAATTGCTTTTGTGCTAGATTATTCTATAATGTCGCATGCGGTAAAACGAGTTTTACCGTTTAAAGTAAAAAAACAAGAATCAATTGAACAATTACAACTATACAATTGAATTGTGTGTTTCGACTAATCTACATGGAAATTTTAGAGGCTTTAATCGGTTCCATTGGCCTGTTCAATGAAAATATTTGTTTAAAAAGTGGCATGTTTGATACGATTATCTCTGTTACAAAAGTTAACCAATCGTGTAACGGCAAATACAGAAATGAAGTCGATGCCAGTAGGAATCACTTCACTGAACAATTGGGAGCGTGCACGACTGTCACGCAACCTAGTGTCCGCAAGTCTAGGGGAAAACGTCAATTCACTACATCTTAACTACTCCAAAACTAAAAACTACTGAACGGATTTTCATACGACTTTCTTCTATCAATAGAGTGATTCTTGAGGAAGGCTTAAGTATATAACTTGTTAAGGTTTTGTGTAAATTGTTTGAAATATAACGATGTTGTCGAAAAAAAAACACGCTGGCTAGGAGCTTTAATCGAAAACGCTGCCTAATCCGTTTGAGCTATAACAACACAAAGTATGGTGGGGTTGTTTCTCATTCATAGGTCTACAAAAAAGTCCACGATGCTAAATGTCTATCTTTTAAAGATAACTTACTATATCCATTCTTAACTTCTAGAAAAAGATCACGTAATATGTGGCATTTGCAAAGCTATTTACATGGATACATTATTAACAATTATCAAAATAAATACGTTAGTTATATTAAGCATTTCATACAGATTACAATGGTCCCTTACACCATACATTGCATTGAACACACAGTTAAGTATGGTGACTCAGAGTTTCAAGGTGTTGATACCGCGACGGCTTTTGCTGCACATTTCAAATCTGTATTTTTGCGGAACAAACCGGCTCTCGACCCGCTTGTGGTTAGTAGAGAAAGTCATGAGAACATCGAGAGGTACGTTGATATGCAGGCTTTCAGCGCGGGGGACATACTCAAAGCAATTAAAAAACTTAGACCAAACACAGCGGCGGGTCCAGACGCCATACCACCTTATGTGATCAAGGGTTGTATTGACGATCTCATTGAACCAATCAAATACATTTTTAATTTAATTTTGAATACAGGACAGTATCCTACGTGCTGGAAGCTATCGCGGGTGTCTCCAATACCTAAAACAAGTGCAAAGATTGATGTGGAAAACTATAGGCCAGTGGCCATTCTCTGCTCTTTTGCGAAGGTTTTTGAGACGTTGATGCATGCCAATTTGTTACCTCAATGTCTTCCCTATATCACAAATGCGCAGCACGCCTTTTTACCGAAACGTTCGGTGGCTACTAATTTGGTGACACTTGTCAACTTTACATCGCGTGAATTAGACAAAAAGAAGCAGGTAGATGTCATATACCTAGATTTCCAAAAAGCGTTTGACCGAGGCGACAATGATATTCTACTGTTGAAACTAGGGGCTATAGGGTTTACGCCACGGCTTCTCAAATTATTTTCTAGTTATTTGGCTGACAGAAAACAGTTCGTCAAATACGGACCTTATATTTCCGACACTTATTCTACGCAATCCGGAATAAGTCAAGGTTCCAATTTGGGACCTTTACTTTTTAATATCCTAATCAATGATTTGCCAAAAGTAGTAGAAAACAGTAGGGTTTTAATGTTTGCGGATGACGTCAAGCTGATAAGGGCGGTCAGTGAAGAAGCAGACTGTAGGGCCTTACAGAGCGATCTGGATGCCGTGTTTCGCTGGAGCGTCGAAAACGCACTAAAGTTTAACTCGAAGAAGTGTGAAACCATGAGCTTTACCCGTTCACCCGCTCCAATTGAATACCGGTACCATCTTGAAGGGGAGGAAGTGCTGCGTGTATCCCAAGTTCGTGACCTTGGTGTACAATTTGACCCCAGTCTGACCTTCCGTGATCACTGTACCCAAGTCACAAAAAAGGGTATGCAGAGGTTGGGTTTCGTACTGCACAATTCTCAAGCGCTGACTCCATCCGCCCTTAGAACTCTCTACGCGGCACTAGTTAGGAGTATACTAGAGACAAACTCAGTGGTATGGAACCCTAATGAAAATAAATATATATTACAAATGGAAAAAGTTCAAAAAAAGTTTTTAAGGACCCTTTACAAAAAACAGTTCGGATATTTTACATTCTTGTATCCGACACATTTTTTATTAGGTCACTTGGGCTACGAGTCACTCGAATTGAGACGGTCTTTGGCGACGGTAAAATTTGTGTTGGGTCTTATACGCAATAAAGTGGACAGCATTGAGTTAGTGAGCGAGGTGATGCGCTTATTCGTGCCCGACTCGCGGAGCAGACTCCGAGCACCGCGGCTGCTGGCGCCGGCAGGCGCGCGCACCGGCCTGTATCGATACTCACCGTTGCGGCACACGCTCTTCATGCTGAACTCCATGCTTAGCTCGGCTCCGTATTGCGATTTGTTCACTTCAGGGATGGCGAGCTTAATTAATGAATGTAAGAGAATGTTTGAGAGGAGTGAATGTGGTAATTATATATAGTGACTGAGTTTGTGACGCTATGGTGTTAGCTGTAAGTTGCAAATGTAATTTAAACGAATAAAATAAAAATAAAAATTCAATTTAAATGAATATTTCAGGAGTAATCGTAAATCAAAGTTTCATTTCGAGCCATATAATTGTACGAAATGTTAAAGACGCTATCCGCAGTTAGTTCAAATTTTTACCACCTTAAGCGCTGGGATCGCTTTACTTACCCCCACCATGCACTTCGCACGGTCCCATTGCACTTGCAGTTTTGCAATTGGCGGCTGTATCACAAAACAAGCCTTATTGAGCTTACTGTGAGTTTAGGTCGATGTAGACTGTACATAGTATATGTCCTATATTCTCTTTTAATTAGATATATATTAATCAAAGTCTTGGAGACCCTCTACATCTCTAAGGATAAATGAATGTTTTTTTTTTCATATTTTATCTGTAACACTTAGAGGTATACATCATGTAAAGAATTTCAGAATGTTATTTTTTTAATCATAATTTTTTTATGTAATTTGACTTTTAGAGATAGCTCGACAATATACATCTCTAATAAAGTATATATTATTTCATCGATTCCATATTTCTAATTTTATTGTTTGTAAAAATTGACATGTTTTTCTATTTGCTGAATAAATGTTTGATATTTGATTATTGATTTCTTTAATACACGATTTTGCCTATAATCAACGTCGAGTAATCTATTACTACTAATCACTTACAGTCCACCGAACTCGCACAGATTTGTGGAGCTAATCCATTACCAACGCGACATATGTAGTGTATCATCATATATACCCCCCCCCCCCCCCCGCGGGTGACTTTGACTTATGTGGCGGCTCCACTTTCCAATGATGTATTTTTAGGTTAGCTTTTGGAAGATTAGTTGCGTTTTTCTTTTGGCCTCTTGGTCCTTTTTAGGGTTCCGTAGCCAAATGGCATAAAACGGAACCCTTATAGTTTCGCCATGTCCGTCTGTCTGTCTGTCTGTCTGTCTGTCTGTCTGTCTGTCTGTCTGTCTGTCTGTCCGAGGCTTTGCTCCGTGGTCGTTAGTGCTAGAAAGCTGAAATTTGGCATGGATATATAAATCAATAAAGCCGACAAAGTCGTACAATAAAATCTAAAAATTTAATGTTTTTTAGGGTACCTCCCCTACACGTAAAGTGGGGGTGAATTTTTTTTTGCTTCAACCCTAGAGTGTGGGGTATCGTTGGAAAGGTCTTTCAAAACTAATAGGGGTTTTCAAGAAACATTTTTTGATAAAGTGAATATATTCGGAGATAATCGCTCCGAAAGAAAAAAAAAATGTGTCCCCCCCCCTCTAACTTTTGAACCATAGGTCCAAAAAATATGAAAAAAATCGTGGAAGTAGAGCTTAAGAAAGACATTAAATGAAAACTATAGCGGACATGATCAGTTTAGCTGTTTTTGAGTTATAGCAAAAAGTTTTCCCTTCATAGTAAAAAGACTTACTTTAATTAGGTACTGATTATGCAAATATGCCTATTTGTTTAACTCGGGTGGAAGGTACCGTGTCATCCCTTGGTTAACAATTTACTATACTTTAAGCTCCAGTTTAGCTTATTGTGACGGAAGAGTAACTACGGAACCCTACACTGAGCGTGGCCCGACATGCTCTTGGCCGGTTTTTGTTTACTTAAATCTATGATGCATAATGTCTGTCAAATAACTTTAGCGCGCCTACATTTTTTTACTGACGACTTTCTACTGACGAAAATGGCTTGACAGACTATAATTGAACGAGTATACGTGTAAAATATGTGTTTAAAAATGCGGCACGTTTACGCTAATGGAATGAAATCTCGATCTCGGAATTACGAGATCTCGCGAGATCTCGCACGAATTTTCGAGAAATTGAAATTTTAATTTTTGCCATAGAGGTACAATAATATAGAGATGAAATGGGAAAGGGATGACGGAACGAGATGCTCTTACGGAACTTTCAGTAGGAGTATCAGAGAAAGAGCTATTATTGTTTGTCCTTGTCATAGTCTGCCTTGTCCTTTCTGCCAACTTCTAGAAAGTTCTAAGTGACGTAGACGTTTTTCAATGTGGGTAACAATGAACCCGACCAAATTACGTAGGTTGTTTTTGGTATATAATATAATTCAGCCTATATACGTCCCACTGCTGGGCACAGGCCTCCTCTCATGCGCGAGAGGGCTCGGGCTATAGTTCCCACGCTCTAGCGGATTGGGGACTTCACATACACCTTTGAATTTCTTCGCAGATGTGTGCAGGTTTCCTCACGATGTTTTCCTTCACCGAAAAGCTAGTGGTAAATATCAAATGACATTTCGTACATAAGTTCCGAAAAACTCATTGGTACGAGCCAGGATTTGAACCCGCGACCTCCGGATTGAAAGTCGGCCGTCATATCCACTCGGCTACCACCGCTTCAGTTTTGGTATATTTTCAGGAATGTTATAGATAGATAGATAGAATACTCTTTATTGGCACACCTCAGTAAAAATATACAAGAAAAATAAACAATTGATTAAATTTAGAGGCATACAACAGGCGGTCTTATCGCTAAAAAGCGATCTCTTCCAGACAACCTTTGGGTAGCGGAAATAGAGAAGTTAATCGAAAAAGTAGGTGTAGCTAAACCGTTATGAAGCCTACATTCACACACACAATTACAGTGAATAAACATACACATATAAGGAATACAAATAGACATACATAAACATACATAAAAATATATATAGAATTAACCGAAATATAGATGTTAAAACGTGTTTTTATTTTTTTGTCGCATTGCGTCTATTCTATCCTTCACGAGCGCACGCGGTATAACACATATATACGATCCTACTACCTATGATTATTGCAAATTTGTCCATGTGAATCACTTTGTTTTGAGTAATCTTTTTGATCTTAGATTCATGTTGTTCAGGCAATGCTATTTTGTGCGGCGTGTTTTAAAACACGGCCTGAGTAAAAATCGTTAAAGTTTAAATCATGGAATTATCATATTGTTTTTATTGCTCCGAGCTAAATTAAGAATCGGCCCGATTCGAAGAATGACTAAGACACGTTTAAGATCTTGGAAAGATCGATAGCTAAACGTCATGACAAAATTGACGTTTATTTCGATTCCGCTGTGATCCCAATAAGATCTATCTACGATATTTCAAACGCTAAAGTGAGATTGGTTGCCCGAATCGAGCTGCTTCTATCAATTACAGTACCTGGGCGACCGAGCTTTGCTCGGTTATAACTATTTATTGTAATATGGTGGTCTATAGGTGATAATCTTAACTACATTTTTTTACTAAATTAAACTTGTCTAAAACAATAAAAATTAATAAATTATATATAAACTTGAACATATAAAAAAAAACTTAAGTTAGTCACCGGGCGAGATTCGAACCCGTAACACTCGTTTAGCAGTCCGCGTCTTAACCCGCTGGACCAGACGGACAGTAGCCGGCAACACGAAATTAGCGACCATATTTTGCGACGAAAGAAAAACGCATGAAAACTCGAAAACACGCGTTTTCCCAAACATAAGACTAATCTAGATAGATTGTATACCCCCAAAAACCCCCATATACCAAATTTCTGCGAAATCGTTAGACCCGTTTCCGAGATCACAGAAATATATATACATATATATATACAAGAATTGCTCGTTTAAAGGTATAAGATATACGACACACAAACGATATCTAAATGAAAACGTATCTAAACCAGTAGGGCTAAGATGGCCGGCTCTTTGCCATGCTTGTCATGTTCTAACAAGTATGTAAGTGCGAAAGTGACAGGCATAGTGACAGGCGATAAAAATGGAACCATGTTGCCACTGCAGCGGTGGCATCTTAGCCCTACAGAACTTATCGTTATCGTATCCCATTCTTCGAATCGGGCCTTTGGTGTCTCTTCCCATACATGACCTAAAGACTAAATGGATTATGATTCTATAAAGCTTAGAATAAATTTAAAAGTGGGAAAATTACTGTCTTGGGTGAGGCTTAAACCACTTATAAATTAAAATTTATTCTAAGCTTAATAGCATCATTCTCAGACGTTTCTGCTTGTTAAAAATTAATTTAGTATGGGTAGCATATCGTTACTAGTGAATTTCCAGTATGACTTTGGAACTCCGGTAGCCGTCTAAGAAGTGTAACGTTCTTACGGTAGATGTCGCTAGGGTCCCCTAAACCCATATGGTGGAAATTTTGCTGCCTATGGATGAGGTCTTGGTGGCTCAGATGGCAGAGCGCTGGAGTATCGATCCAGAGGCCGTGAGTTCAAGTCTCACCCAAGACAGTAATTTTCCCACTTTTAAATTTATTCTAACCTGCTTATTAAAAATTAATTTAATTATGATTCTGTCTATAGATGATGATAAATTATATGTAACGTAATTTCATACTTTTATTATTTGGTAGATATATATTACCTACAAATAGGTTCATACACTCATTACAAAAATTATAAGTTGATTGAGAATTAATTAGATATAGACGACCGGTCTGGCCTAGTGGGTAGTGACCTGGCCTATTATGGAACCGATGGTCTTGGGTTCCAATCTCAATGTGTGATAAACACATATATTTGTTCCTGAGTCATGGGTGTTTTCTATGTATTTATATATTATATTATATCGTTGTCTAAGTACCCACAACATAAGCCTTCTTGAGCTTACCATGGGGCTTAGTCAATTTGTGTAATAATGTCCTATAATATATTTATTTATTTATATAGTTATTTAATACATACTTTATTTTTCAAAATTGTCTCTCTTTAAAACAAAATTGTACTCAAACTCAATCATTTATTTCGCTATTAAGCCACAAGGGCACTTTTATACGCTAAAATGCATTTTACAATAAACATATTTACAAGCAATAAATTAACAAGAAATTTAAATTTGGACCCGAGTATCTTCCTAAACTACGTCCAAAAGAGAGGTGTGGGCATTGTGAATGTCATCTCGCTTTGTGTGGTAGAGCACAGTACAGCGGATGTCATTCCAGATCTAGAGCAGAGCCCAACTGGGGAAGTACCTCCACCTTACAGAAAACCGCAGCCATATATTTAACACTAGACTCTACTCATAGTGTTGTGTTCCTGCCAGTGAGTAACATTGCCAGAGCTCAACGAGGGTGCGAAGTATTAGGGTCGGCAACGTGCATGTAACTTATCTGGAGTTGCAGGCGTACATAGGCTACGGAGACTGCTTACCATCAGGCGGGCCGTATGCTTCTTTGCCACCGACGTAGTATTCAAAATACCATATTTTAAATATAACATCGGAAGATCAGCGCTGGAAGCCACCAGCACCATGCTGAGATGAGGCCATTTCGTGGCACTTTATACTTCCTTTGTTTTTGTTATATCATGTAATTCAATGTCTTGTTTGTGTCTACGAATAAAATTATTCTATTTTATTCTATTCAAATTATGAATATCATACTTATTTGTGACAGAAATTTCAATCCACTTGATTCCGTAGGTACTTTGCCTTTGCACATAAAATATCACAATTTAATAAAAAAATACTTATTTATTAAAGCTTATCGCAAACTTTATCAAACTGTTCATTTAACTCTTTCGGATAAGATACAACAAATGAACAAAACGAATTATTTACAAATACATTATATTTACAAACGCGTTGATCGCCCGGGGCTCTCGTTTGTTCACGAAACGAACACAAATAAATATTAAATGCACATGCAATGTCCAATCGAACATCGTTGGATATGCAAAACTGACAATTGCGTGACAGTTTTTATAAAACATATATTGGGATACGAATCGCAAAATGCTTGCATTTTGTTACTATTTCAATGCGTACCGCTTGAATTGGCAATATTTTGCAGTCTAGGAGAGATGCGTCGTTTTTGAATGTTGCCTTTTCTGTATTGTCAATGAATGCTTCGATTATGACGTTCATTCCGTCACTCATTTCTGTAACGGTGCGTATAACGGAACGGTACACTACTATTTTATTATTTCTGGCACATACCTACAAAGTCTGAATTCCCTTTTCAAAATTCAAATCCTTCTTGGAATCCCTCACACTGGCGCCCCACGTTGGGCGCCATGATAGAGAAAATGAAAGTGTAATTTTCTGTTATATAAAAGTAAAAAGAAAATCGTTTATTTCGGACCTGATATCCATATTACAAACACAACAAATAACTAAAATATTTACATATAGATTCATTAAATTAAATAAAAAATATTAATAAAATTAAAACAACGAAATTATCAATTAAATTAAATTAAAATTATCAGTAAAATTAAGATTATCAATTAAATTAAAATTATCAATTGATTAAAAATTATCAATTTACTAAAAACTCACCGTTACAATTTTGTCAAGGATATCGACAGATACAGGCAACAACGACGCCGCAAATGTAATACGGTACCTACAGTAGTAATACAGTAACTACAGCTACATTATGTTGCGACATTACTATTGGATACTTGACACATGTTGAATATCATAACTAAATTTAGCTAAATGGATAGAAAATGAACCATCCATTATAAAAAAGTGGAATTTCAAAAGACATATTGAGATTATAAAGGCTCCAAGAAAAAAGAAAATGGTACAATTCGATTCCTTACATTTTATTGAATAATAAATTGTATGGCAACTATATACATAAACGCAATATTTCAGGGTCAAAATAGCAATTTTCTTGATCGTCCATATATTCAGAACAGACTAATGTAATGTGACGTTACATGACAATATCATTTTGTTAGAGACATTTCAATCGTCAAGTGCGAGCGTCAGACTTTAACTCTCATTTCTGACCTTGCTTAAATGCAATGAGTCCTATATAGACATTTGATCCTCAGTTAAATCAAGATCGATTTACATTATTTACTAAAAACTGTCAAGTAGCCAATTGCAGCATCAATGCCACCGCAGTAACTGTTCGCCGCCCCTATGGAGGGTAGAGGTATATAAGGAGAACAATCTTGTATCAGAAATTAGAAATCAGAATTTATTGTGTAAACAGTGTAGGTACAAGAAGTATAACAAGGTACTCTTTTTGATGAGTATCAACAGTTTTACCCTTTTCGGGCATACAATTAGTTTTATCTTATACTCGAACTAGGTTTTAATATTTTATCTTGAACTAAATTTTCTTGACATTCGCTTTTCATTGTTGGCATTGGAATCGAGTACTTTCATATCCAGTAAGCACTGCGAGGTCCTGGAGGACTACCATTGGCATAAATGGGGCTGGTGTGACTCCCCTCAGTGTGTGGTGACCCTGAGCAGACGGTCGAGCACATTGTTCTGGAATGCCCTCTGACCAAATTCAAGAAACGGATTGAAGACCTCGTGAACCTTAGTGAAAGGGATCTGATCATCGAGTGTCTGAAGAGTGCAAACATTAATCTGTAGATTAATATTAAATTTAACTTAAATCTAGTAACTAAAAATGCCAAACGATAAATAAATAACTAATTTTGAATATAATTTTAGGTTTACATAGTTATAAAGTTATAGAAGACTTGGTCTATTAAAAGTTTTTGAACATCTTTTAAAAGTATTTCTTGCGAAGTTTTTTTATTTCGTTTGGCAGATGATTGAAGATATTACTAGCAGATATGAATGTACCATAGTGTATTTATATTATGATCTAATATTTTCTTTGCATGAACGCTTATTCAGGGTGATTTATTACAACTTATGGGAGAACTGTTGCAAAAGTGTCCAGCTGGCAGCAGTAAATAATAGTTCGAAATCTCTCCGATGGCGCTAGGGTAGCACATGGACATGACACGAACTCAGACGTTATTGACGGAGTGAAGTGCGCTGCCAGTGAATTGATTTTTTTTATCAAAGTCAAACATTTGTTTGCGATGTATTGTGGCGCCACCTATTTAAGGTTTTTTGATGAGCACTTTTCCTACACATATGTAGTTTGTTCTCCATACCTCTACCCTCCATAGCCGCCCCATTACGATTATGTCGATAACTCCATCACTCCGTCACTTAATTTATTAAGAAAATTGACGTATTGGACCTACAGCGGGATTTTTATCTTCTAACTCTTATAATAATTAAAATAATCAAACTAAAGGGAATAGCTATGTTTAATACATATAATTATGTACAATAAATTCTGCAAAAATATGTTCATAATGTCAATATCCAGGAAGGAAAATGGGGACTACGTTTGTATATAGAAGTCCACTATCCGCTTAAGGCAAAGGAGATAAATTTTAGGCGTCGCTTTTAACAATCCTTAAGTCCTTCTAGGCTACCATCTTCCTTCGACTTTCCTTATGCCTCTTATGCCGGCTATACAGACTCGAGAAGCGTGAGACGAGACAAGGAAGAGCAAGATAAGATGGGAGTACTATGTACACACTCGGTCCAGGCATGTCTCGGGGTGTCTCGGCGAGTGTACAGCCCGCATTAAGAGGGAAGAATTAGCTTTGCAATCCTAACGAAATAACGGTACTTTTTCTATGTCCATTTCGAGAGAAAAAGTTTTCTAATAACTAAATCTTAACAAACACTTAACGTCGATCGTTTCAGCATAATATACGCTAGGTTTATAGGTTTCAATTATTATTTTTTTAATGGAAAATTTAAAAAAAAAAAGGATACATAAACCTAGTTTTTCATTGTGTCAATAACATACTGGTACAAAAAAATCACGGAGACTGTAAAATATTCACAGGCCAGACGACCTGTCTGGCCTAGTGGGTAGTGACCCTGCCTCTGAAGCCGATGGTCCCGGGTTCAAATCCTGGTAAGGGCATTTATTCGTGTGATGAGCATGGATATTTGCTCCTGAGTCATGGGTGTTTTCTATGTACTTAAGTATTTATAAATATTGATATATTAAATGTATATATCGTTGTCTAAGTACCCTCAACACAAGCCTTATTGAGCTTACTGTGGGACTTAGTCAATTTGTCTATAATGTCCTATAATATTTATTTATTTATTTTTGGGTAAAAGTATTTATTTGCAATAACAATATACATAATGGATATATATATATATATATATATATATATATATATATATATATATAATATTTATTTATTTAGAAATGTGGAAAAACATTTTCTCTTTATGCATTGACGAGTACGTGGTATATTTCCCTCTTAAAACAACGAAACATTCAAATTTAATGCTCGATGAAATGATTTTCTCTTGATTCCGTGAATACATCAATTATACATCATCTCGTATAAGTTTTATAACACAACTGCTACAAATGCTTCATCTAGCTTTAATTTCATGACATGAATCATTTAAGATATTTATTTCTAAGGGACACTAAATTATATAATTTATATTCAATTATAGAGCTGTCACTCTACATTAGAGAACGGTAAATCTTCATTTTAATTAAGTATGCCTTCAAGAGATTTGATTTGATCATTTCAAATGAATAGGCAAAGACAAGCCTATAGCAGGGATATTGATTATTAATATATCTTTTGACATATAAGTCAGTTAAACATCATTGTTAATTAATTGGGCTATCGTTTTGAGCTTGGACTCTGACTCAGAAAGAAGAGAGGAAGCTCTTAGTGGCGGAGAGGAAAATCTGGCGGAAGATTCTGGGGCCTATCAGAGATGAAGATGGAACTTGGAGGCGTAGGAAAAATAGGGAGCTAGAGTTGGTTGCGGTGCCCAATATAACTGGCGAGATCAAAGCCACACGACTCCGCTGGATCGGTCACCTGGAGAGGATAGGAGAGGATCGTGCTATGAGAAGAGCGTATGCGGGGCACCCGGGTAGAAAACGTCCGTCTGGGCGCCCCAGATACCGCTAGAGTGACCTGTCCGCCCTCGGAATACCCAACTGGCGTGGAGTGGCACAGGATAGGGCAGAGTGGCGCTCTCTTGTGTCAGAGGTCCTGATTGGGTCACTGAGCCAGTGAAGTAGTAGTAATCATATTATATCATAGAAGCGCTGGTGGCCTAGCGGTATGAGCATGCAATTTGCAATCCGGAGGCCGCGGGTTGAAACCCCGGCTCGTACCAATGAGTTTTTCGAGACCTATGTACGAAATATCATTTGATATTAACCAGTCGCTTTTCGGTAAAGGAAAACGTCGTGAGCAAACCGGACTAATCCCAATACGGCCTAGTTTATCACCAAAATCATGGTATGCTTCTAAATTTGGCTTAGCACCGACTTCAAACATATCAGTTCGTAACGCATATACTTAAAGAAGAATAATATTTTATTTTATAATTTTTGAAGTCGGTTTACTTTTTTTTTGTAAAAAGTTTTTATGAATACTTGAAATCTACTTTTATTTACAATAACAGTATACATAATGGGTAAATACTGTGGTGTTACTACTCCTATAACTAGCTTAAATCTAATATAGGCCCTTCAGGCATTGTACAGTCAGCATCAATAGTAGCGGATGAAACAATGCGCCAAAAGTATCTGATATTCTGGATAACTTTACCAAATATATTTATTTATTTATTTTATTTTTATTTTTTTATTATTTATTTTTTCTTGCTTTCCCCGCTGCTGTTTCTGATGGTGCTTGACGACGTGATGTGCAGGGTTACCAGCAGAGGTCGAAGAGGCTTGCCTTGGACATCTGAAAATGACCTCAAGGATATCGACTTTGCAGATGACCTCTGCCTTATAGCAACCACGCGTGAGCAACTCCAAGACAAGGCAGAAGATTTAGCAGAAGAGGCTGAAAAGGAAGGATTGCGCATTAACTACAATAAAACAAAGGAAATGCGCCAGAACACCACCGATTCAACCCCAATGCTGATCAAGGGAAATCAGATTGAACAAGTGGCTAGCTTTTGCTATCTGGGCAGTATTGTCGACCAGAGTGGAGGAACGGAAGCTGTAAAGTAAAGTAAAGTAAAGTAAATTTTATTTGTGGAACACAGGTGTTACATTTAAGGTCTTATATATAAAGTAATAAATAGAACTCTGTGTTTTGCCTATTGGCATACAAATATTTAAAAAAGTCACATACATATGTTAATAATAAAATTATTACAAATCAATTACCTAAATTAGGATTATCAGTAATATTACAACAATAAAAATATTTATAAAAGAAAAAATAGCAACATTTCACAAATCTAGAATATAATGATGAAGTACTTACATGTTAAACTAGTATCTATATAAAATGGACAAGTTATAACTATTTCAGGTATCTTCAAAAAAATCATTTACTGAGTAATAGCATTTGTTTATTAAGTATGATTTTAGTCGTATTTTAAACTGGTCAGGTTGCAGGCACTAACACGAATAAACAAAGCCCGAGCCGCATTCAGCCAGCTTAAACCTGTGTGGAACTCCTCTACCCTGACGAGAAGAACTAAAGTGAGGATTTTCAATTCCAATGTAAAGACCGTGTTACTGTACGGGTGCGAAACCTGGTTTGTCCGCAAAGACCTAATGACAAAACTCCAAGTGTTTGTGAACAAATGCTTAAGGCAAATTCTGCACATCTTTTGGCCTAACTGGATCACCAACGCTCACTTATGGAGAATAACCGGACAAGCACCCGTACATAAGGAGATCCAAATGCGCAAATGGCATTGGATAGGGCATATCCTCAGGAAGCCTGACACCCACCTATCCAAGGTGGCCCTGACCTGGAAGATGCCCGGAAAACGGAAACATGGTCGCCCTAAATCTACTTGGCGCCGTTCCGTGGAGCAAGAGTTGGGTGTATTGGGGATGGGGTGGGAGGAGGTTACCCAAGCTGCCCAGGACCGGAGTCAGTGGAAGAAAATGGTTCGAGCCCTACACCCCAGCAGGGGGTAACAGGATGAAAAGAAGAAGAAGATTATTTATTTTTATAATGTCACTTACAGTATACACCAGACATGACACATAGGAATATAAGAATTGAATTATAACAAAAAAACAAACACAACAACATAGCTAACAAAAAAAACATAACAAAAAATAACAAAGCTATAATAAATTACTACCAAAAACAGTTAGTCAGAATTTAAATATAAGTACCTACATATTATTTAATTAGTGCTAATGGTGCTCGGGGCGACTATAGCCTCGAGGTAGCGCCCGGCTGTGGCTAAGAATCTCGGTTCAGGAGTCGAAAATAGGTCTAATGAATCGTCCTGGGTCAATATGCCGTTAATAAGCTTTAGAGCTCGGTAGAGAGGTAAGTGGGACTTCGACTTGGTACTGGTGTTCGGGAGGTTAAGTAAGGGTAGTTTACGAGGACGGAGATTGTGCCTTGAAACAGGTGGAACGTTGAAAGATATTTGCGCTAAGAGGTACCTGTTATATGGCTGACCTCGTAGTAAATGAAGAAAGAACCGTACCAAGGCTACCTTTCTTCGAGCTTCAAGTGTCTGGTATCCCACCATGTACGTATGGGGTTGGATACAAATATAGATAAATCTCTAAAATTTCAAGGATGCTGGCGGCATTTCCTCGTTGTATCGCAATACTGATACGTTGTGCGAGGAAGCCGCCAGCTCTTCGGTCACCAGTTACGTCAACCAGACGCTTCGCGATTTCTGCAAAAAAACTTGTGCGCGCTGTAATTTATAACTTGTATCTTATTTTTTTGGTGGCAATAAATGGTTCTTATTTTCTTTTATCTTATCTTAAAGCAACATCGACCCTGATTGATGCGGCATCTAAAAGACCCATGTTATATTTGTAGTAATAATGCATAATAGTACATTACGATACAAGAGCGAAAAATAGGAAATTCGAAACGAGCGGCGATAAATTAAAACACGACCGAAGGGAGTGTTTTAAATCGACACGAGTTGCGAATTGCCTATTCGCACATGTATCGTACAACGTTTTACAGTACATATGGCCCTTTAAATGTTCGACACAGTAGCGTAATATGATAATATTCGCACTAGTGCGGTAAAGTAGCACCATATGTACTGTTAATAAATATTATAGGACATTAGGACACAAATTGACTCAGTCCAACAGTAGGCTCAATAAGGCTTGTGGTGTAGGTACTTATTAGACAACGACATACACGTATATGTATAACATATAAATACATAGAATACAACCCATGACTCAGGAACAAATATCCGTGCTTATCACACAAATAAATGCCCTTACCAGGATTTGAACCCGGGACCATCATACGCGTATGTAATATGCTAATTTTCGCACTAGGGCTATAAAGTAGCACCATATGTACTGTAAATATTTTTTATACTTCCATTTCTATTATGCAATTAGCGATACTCCATACCAATTACAAGAATTCACATTTCCATTTCTATAACTCTATTTTCATAGGAATTTCAAAACAAAACAAAAAATTTAATGCACCTAGTCACGCCACGGGTCATTACACTTTCATGTAACCTGTTGTTAACCAATATACCGTGCGCTTTATACCTTCAAGAACTCAACCTCAGAACGTACCACGGAAATTTGGTCTTCGAACACCCAAGATAAGTTGATCCTTGTCTCGGTTAAGATAACGTTGCTGACGCGTTCATACCAACTGGTTACTAGTTAGATGTATTGCAAATAAAAGTTTTATTCGTTCTAGATACCCGTAAGTTGTGAATCCGCTGGTAATAGGGTGTTTTACGGAGATTGGTTGAGGTGTGGACATCGTAAAGTTTCTTTGGAAATCGTTTTGTTAAGTCAAATAGTTTAATTAGTTGGTGAAGATGTTTTGACTATAAAATGTGGAACTTATAACAACTTACTTGTTAAAAAGTTAGACTTTTTAAATGTTAATATTTTTTCTTTTTTTATTGTGGGATGTACCACACTACAATCTATAAATTGTATATGCAGAAAGAAAAAAGGAAGAAAGAAAAATACTTTATTGCCACAAAAAACGAGTACAAAAAATAACCTAACTTAATTTAAATTATCTATTCTAATAATGAAGCGGTGGTGGCCGAGTGGATATGACGTCCGACTTTCAATCAGGAGGTCGCGGGTTCAAATCCTGGCTCGTACCAATGAGTCTTTCGGAACTTATGTACGAAATGTCATTTGATATTTACCACTACCCTACACCACTAGCTTTTCGGTGAAGAAAAACGTGAGGAAACCTGCATACATCTGCGAAGAAATTTAAAGGTGTATGTGAAGTCCCCAATCCGTATTGGGCTAGCGTGGTGAGGACTATAGCCCGAGCCCTCTCGCACATGAGAGGAGGCCTGTGCCCAGCAGTGGGACGTATATAGGCTGAATTATTATTATATTATTATTCTAATAATACTTAGTATACCTTATAAATTTTTTTTTGTTTTTTTTTTTGCAGACGTCAATCACAATGAAAAAATCAACGATAATCAACTCTAGCACGTAGGTTCGACCTACATTTTTGATCGTTGATTTTTTGGTTATGTTGACGTCTGCGTATACAATTTATAAGTAAGGTGTTTTTACGTGACATTTAAACAAAATGGTCTGTATTATTGTTTACTGAAACATGATTTAATCGCTTATAATTAAGTTATTAAGATTACTTCCGACGTTTCGAGGACGGCGTTATCCCCGTGGTCTAGATGAAGAATTGCTAAAGTTGACATCAACATCTTCTAGCTGCACGAGTTTTTCGAACTACCCGCACTTGCTCTTGTTTATAAATGTGTTAGTAAATAATAATGAGTAAAAATCGTGAAAGCTTAAGTCTGCATATCTTCATCACACCATAAGGTTTCCTTTTGTACCTTATTGGTACGGGACCCTAAAAAATACCCATCGCAATTATGTTTTAAAGTTTCGGCCGTCAAAAGCCCTATCACCTCTTAAATAAATGGAGCATCTTCACAAAATCTCCACCATCAAACTGAACTCCAAAACTTTTAATCCTAACGGCATATAAACTGCCAATTTCCGTGGCTCACCACGGAAATGACTTACTTTGACAGTAAGTGCACGGAACTTACGCCCTTTTCTGTCAAGGGCTGTAATGTCATTTTAAAATCACATTAGAGGCCCAATTGCCCAGGCAACAATTAACTAACTCGTCACAATTGTCTCCAGTTTCAATTTAATTTCAGTTAAGGAACACTTTGGCGTGACGAGGGACTAAGTCACGGTTTTTCATATGGAGATACAACCTTTCCTTATTAACCGATCAAATTGTTCAAAATGAACCCTCATCATGGTGTTAATTATATTTTAAATGGCTGTTCACACCTCGTTTGTGCTAATTGAAAATTTATTTCTATTAGAATAATAATTAAGTGATATCTTTATCGACTTATCAATTTTTCGATTCGTCCGACAGTATTAATTTTCGCCGAGTGTTTTGTGTTGTGGGCACTCAAACAACGAAATATATCTTATACCTTTAAATGAGCAATTCTTGTATAGGTATTTACATATATATTTCGGGGATCTCGGAAACGGCTCTAACGATTTCGATGAAATTTTCTATATGGAGGTTTTCGAGGGCGAAAAATCGATCTCAGGGAAAATGCGCATTTCTGAGTTTTTATATGTTTTCCGAGCAAAGCTCGGTTTCCCAGATATTTATATATAAATAAGTACTTAAATACAACACACACCCATGATTCAGGAACAAAATATTCGTGTAAATGCCTTCGGTTTCTTCCGCTGTCGTAATTGTTATATGATACTCGTATTAATATGTCATAAAAGCGCTGGTGGCCTAACGATAAGAGCATGCGGCTTTTAATTCAAATCCTGGCTCGTAAGAATGAGTTTTTCGGAACTTATATCTTCTTCCTTGCGTTGTCCCGGCATTTTGCCACGGCTCATGCGAGCCTGGGGTCCGCTTGACAACTAATCCCAAGATGTGGCGTAGGCACTAGTTTTTACGAAAGCGACTGCCATCTGACCTTCCAACCCAGAGGATATACTAGGCCTTGTTGGGATTAGTCCGGTTTCCTCACGATGTTTTCCTTCACCGAAAAGCGACTGGTAAATATCAAATGATATTTCGTACATAAATTCCGAAAAACTCATTGGTACGAGCCGGGGTTTGAACCCGCGACTTCCGGATTGCAAGTCGCACGCTCTTACCGCTAGGCCACCAGCGCTTCATAATTTTGCGGAACTTATATACGAAATATTATTCGATATTTACCAGTCGCTTTTCGGTGAAGGCAAACATCGCAAGGAAACCGGACTAATCCCAATAAGTTTATTCCCTCTGAGTTGGAAGTTCAGATGTCAGTCGCTTTGGTAAAAAGTGCCTATGCCAATTCTTGGGATTAGTTGTCAAGCGGACCCCAGGCTCCCATGAACCGTGGCAAAATACCAGGACAACATGCAAAATAACTCGTATTAATATTGGTTTTTATATTAATTTATGTTTTGCACTTGGTTGCCCTGAAAACCAGCGTCATGGTTAAGTCTTAGTCATCGGCATAAACTGAGTGGCATCCAATTTGGTGTCATAAATTTGAATAAGATACATAATATATTTAATCATAGATTAAGCTTGATTTCAATACCAAATAAACTAATTCTATTTCTAATTGCTTAGAGGAAAAATACAGCTGCGCTTTTCATTATGCTCGACTTGGCAGGGGCACTACCGTGCCCCCAAATGTATTTACCAAGTTCAACGTACCGTAGCTAATATGAAAGAAAAAGCTCTCAATATGAAAGAAAAGGGCGAAGAATCAACATCTAAAAAGGTTTATGTACAAACACTTCTCACCCAATGGATTATTTTGGCGTAAATAAGAAAATTGTACCTTTTTTCGTATTTCGCGGTCTGAAGGCCGATTCTAATATCACATATTTGTTATTGTTTTAACTGGTTTCGACACGACCCTGACGATCGTCTTTGTGATTGGCGCACATCTCACGCATGTTCCAATACGGCATAATATCTAACCTCGTCTATTATTTACTTGTGATAAAGAAATAAATGATAGATAATATTCACATAGACACGTTCCATTAATAGAATGCGTAATAAAATTACGTATGGATGGTTTTATTTTTTTTGTTATTAAAATATAATATCAGCGAAAGCTGGTGCGAGGCCGGTCTGGACCGAGCAAAGTGCTCTTGTCTTGGAGGCCAACACTCATTTTGGGTCATCGCGCCGGCCAAGTAAGTAAGTAATATATAATATACGAAGTTTTTGAAGTAAAAACTTCTTTAGCGGCGCTGTGCGCTTTTTGTGATTGGGATAAAATGTTAAACTCGCGACAGGTCACGTGACCGACAGATTGGTCAGATTGAAAATTCGTAAGACGGACACGTGACCTAATCGAAAAACTCCATGATGGTTCTAGTAATGATGATGGTGTAAGAGTTATTGAAATTATGGATGGACGTTGATTTTTCTGGGAGATAAACTTTTTAATGTTAAATAACTGTAATAGTTCTGAAATAATGTAATATAAATTGTCATGTTTGTGTACGATAGCGCAATAAATGAATATTATATTTTACCACATAAATTATAGTACTTTTATACTAATAATTAAAGCAATTCGTGCAAAATTATTCCCTAACCATTCCAAAATATCAAAAATCAACAACGTTAATATTCAAGTTTTCACTTTTGCCGGCACTCCCGGAGTGCAACCCGTTGTTTTTTTTTTTTTGTTTTTTCTGTCCGTTCGCAATTTTACTAGGCATAAACATTATCTATCATGTTCATATCACAAATAAATAACAGATGAGGATAGATAATCCTTATAACCCATCTCACGCACGAATTTAATTTCATTACGCATGCACTATTCAGCGTGGGCAATTCTCAAGGTCATATCGAAACAAAATCAAACTGTTACAAATTGCTAAGTCAGAATCAGATTCCTGGCCTAAGCTAACAAATGGTGCCGAAGTGTGTCTATTTACTGATACTATCCCTTTCACACGATTAAGTGAGAAAGAGATAAGAATACGTACTTTGGCTTTTGGTAAATAGGAAATATTTGCCATGACTTTGAACGTACCTATGTTTGTGGAAAAGGGGGAATTGGAGTTGATTAGAAAATTAAACGAAATACGTTGTGTTTTTAGTATAAAATGATACGATCATACGACATTAAATACAAATTGTATTTCAAGAAACAATAAACAGCGTTTGAATATTACAAATTGATCATAATTGTTCTCATTTTGACCTTAGTTGCCTTCGAGGATTTAACAACAGGAGTCGCCTTTAAGAGTTACCTCTCAGTCGAAAACCTCGGCCAATGACCATATGTATTGTATGGACTGACGTTTATCTAACATGGCTATTCATAACGACGTTACGGCTATTTGACGTGCCTTTCCCCAAAAAAATCGGTACACTGTTTTGTACAGAATATTATAGACATGGCATCTCCAGTTGTTAAATCCTCCTAGTTACAGTTCATCGCTCTTGTATTTTTCTATTTCTAGTATATAAAACTATATACATTTAATATACACACCGTGTGTTTTTATTTTCGTTAATTTCAAGGGTATATTCCTGAGCTTAAATTAAGTAACTTTATCAAGTTTAATTAACTCCATTTCGAAGATAATCAATAATTTATTTTTATCTTGTAAGGTCCTCACGAGCGTATACACTTGCCTTAGGGCCTGTTTACATATTGATTAGTGTTTAGTACGAGTGTGTAAATTTGCTACTAAACGTAAATACTATCTCGGACGATTGATGTTTGAAATGACATTCATATGTCACAGTTTTCAATTGTTTGGTTGAATTAAATGTAATGCCCGTATTACAACAAAGTTACATGCTACATTGAATTACTTTTTATAATTATTTTTTTCTTTAAATTAACTTTGCCATTTAGTTTCCTTAAACGTACTTACCCATACCCCAGAGTTAACGGAATTCAATAAAAACACAGTTTATAGACAGTGGACTTGTGGGTACAAGCACGGGTTTTATATTCACTAGGTAATTCATTTGTGCCCACAAGTCTGTCATGCATAATTTATATTGATATTTATTGAAATGCAATTTTACAGCATTACAGCCAAGGTAATGCGCAGTAAAATTAAGTAGTAATAGAGTTAAAAGCTAGGTAGTAAACTTATACGATAAATTTATAAGAATAATGAATAAGTTCATGTTCATTCACAATACGGACCGTGCGCGTTGGAGAGTCTGCCATCTTGAGGCCTGAATCGGAACCAAAAACATGTACATTTACATGTCAAGTGTTTTCTTGTGCATAGTAGGTTCTGCCATCTTGTGGGCTACATCGGAACCATAAACATTTACGCCTCGCGCTAAAAATCTGACGGCTCCTGTGCTGCCTCCTACAGTTCATGCACGCTCCCTATAACGTAAATAATATTTAAAGAGCTTATGATTTTTGTCAGCAAACAACTCACAGACAGGTGCAAAAAATAAAAATATATTGAGGAGATACGATTGGAGAATACTGATGTGTACCACGTATTGAACCACGTGTGTGAACCACGTAAGTAGTTGTCGCGAACAAAAAAGGTAATGTATAAGTCGTACTTTGTGAAGTGCACTCCGGCACGCCCGACTTCAGCCGGTGATGGGAATCGTAAATAAAGAAGTAAAAATCATTATAATCTACCATGTTTTATACCAAAATGGTTACCGGATTATATAGTTTGTAAGATAAAACCGGATATTTAACATCGGCCCACACTTTAAATATGTATAAAGCTTTACACGTGTAACAAATTATTATCACTACATTATACCCATTCAGTTACCATGTCAACTCTTTTCAAATTATTTTCACATAACTTGGAACCCTATTTCTATATGTTTAAGGTTGCATTTAGATGTTATTTTAAAGTCGTGTCATTGTGTTGTTAATGTGTATTGTCAGGCGGGTGTCGCGTCGCTGATAACTGCTCCGATAAGTTCCCCAAAAAACAGAGGACGAGCGGTTTTTAAGCGGATTTTGGTATTTTATTTTTCAGTGTTTTATTTTAACTGTATTTTTCTTATTTAATGCATGTTGATTATAAGATGTAATATTTTTAAAAGATGTGTCCCGCCGATTTTCTTGCCGGTTCATATTGGGATACCCTCCTCCAATTGAGGGGGGGATTTAAATCTTCTCGGGTCAGAGGTGTAGGGTTAGAGCCGGTGTAGCTTTATTTGACGTTCATAAGTGCATTATAATATGCCTACTTGATTAATAAACTATCTTTATCAGAATAATAATAATAATAAATATTATAGGACATTATTACACAAATTGACTAAGTCCCACAGTAAGCTCAATAAGGCTCGTGTTGAGGGTACTTAGACAACGATATATATAATATATAAATATTTATAAATACTTAAATACATAGAAAACACCCATGACTCAGGAACAAATATTCATGCTCATCACACGAATAAATGCCCTTACCAGGATTTGAACCCGGGACCATCAGCTTCGTAGGCAGGGTCACTACCCACTAGGCCAAACCGGTCGTCAGAATGGTTGTATTCAGAATGGTTCTGAATTAATCGGTATTTATGAGGGATCCATAACTAAGGAGGTTAACGGGTGTGAACTCTCATATCAATAAAAAAAATATGGGACATTATCACACATATTGACTAAGTCCCACAGCAAGCTCACTAAGGCTTGTGTTGTGGGTACTTAGACAACGATGTATGCAGTATATAAATACTTAAACAGGTCTAGAAAACACCCATGACTCAGGCACAATCTGTACTGATTACACAATTAAACACCCTTACCATAATTTGAAACCAGAGCCATTGACTTCATAGTCAGGGTCACTACCCACAAGGACAGACAGATTGTCAAATCAATCAATGACAATATTAACTGAAGTCAATGAGTAATTCAAAAAATAACAATTCAATGACTCAGAGCGGGGTTCATTACAATTCTCCCGTGAACGCCTGCTGAAATCCCTAAAAAGCTCCAGAGCCAAGCAAAAAGAGAGCTCAGGTAATTCATTTGAGACTAACTGCAGATGAAATAAGAACTTAGCAGGAGAAAAAACAACTAATAATTTACTTAATTAATTATTCAAGTACCTAGATTTCTTTTGATACAAGATGAAAGCTGAAACTAGTCTAAATAATGCTGGAACCTTAAACGATATTGCTAATTATTTTACTCTTAGCTGTAAATTGGAAAAAGCAATTATAATAAAATAAACTGATAACTACAATTGTTTATTTTAAGTGTTTTTCACGGAGTTGTTTACGAGTATTTCAATTATTTTCAGAACGTAGAAAAGTTTCGGTTCACGATCAAATAATTTGTCACGTCTTTATTGTTCACGATCTGAACCCTTAGTGTAAATTTATTCGATAGCGAGCTGTATGGAATTTAGAAACAGCGGACGAAACAGAATTCAGAAGCTTTGGAAACTCAAAATCCCATACAAAATGAGAATTAACGCAAACGCGAACGTCACGTCACGCTATCGAATAAATTTACACTAGGGGTACTGATCACATGGTACTTAGAGAAACAGTTTAGTATCAAAGTTAATTTGTTATGATCATATATTTTATTGAATAAGCGACTATAACTTTTACCATTTTTTCGTTTTATATAATATTTGAAGCTACTTGCCACTTATTTGATGAATAAATTCATAGTAATATTTGTTCTGTTAATTATTCTTTATTTACATATATACAGAGATTACTGTACAAATACTCAATTAATAACTAGCTAAATCTAAAATAGGACCTCGAGGCATTGTACCAAGGATGCTGGCGGCATTTCGTTATATCGCAATACTGATAAGTTATGCGAGGAAACCGCCAGCTCTTCGGTCACCAGTTACGTCAACCACACGCTTTGCGATTTCCGCAATAAACTTGTGCGCTCTGGGACCCCATGGACCTAGAGTTTCAACGCCAAATGGTACAAAATGGTACTCTCTACCGAGGCTCTTATATTTATTACGTTTCAAAATTTCGGCGCTTTCCGCCGCTCCGCCTACTTTTACATTAGTCTGTTTGGTAATTTATTTTCACGTTTATGTACTTTTCTTTAGAAAGCCATAAAAATGATTCTAACGAGTTTGCGTTTATCACTGACTTCCTATTTCCACTTAAGACGACAAGTGACGACGTCACGTGAGCGCTTCTCCATACTCCAGTCTCCATTTTCCTCTCTGAATATTAACATTATAGAATTGTTACGCAATTTGATGTATTTCAACCATAGCTCCTTTTGATGACAGTGTGGTCAGAAACAAGACAAGGACCAGAATTTTGACCCAAATGGTAATAGATCGTTCACCATAGTGTTTAAGTAAAATAATCCCACCTTTTTCCTGTTTTTAACTTTTACATCATCATTATGCCTTGCCTTATCCCATTTACTTGGAGCACATCTAACACTCTGGGCCATTTTTGACGGTTTTTTGTCATATCCGGTGTCAAACTTTGCGTCCGTGTGTCTTTTTTGATAGCCCAGTTTGTCAGCGGTCGGCTTCTGTTTTTAACTTTTGCGTGAGGACAAATTTAATCTACAATCATGGTCACCCCACGAAATCTAATTAATAAAGATAAAACCTCGATGACCGTTATGACGGCATTTTGATTATGAAGAAAGAAAGACACACTTGAGTGAGATACGATTTTTCAAAAATAACCAGATTTTGATGACATTCAATTTGACACCTTGTCATGGATAAAGCAAATAGTATCGGATTTTGACGAAAGTAATTATAGGGTGTCCACGCATGTCGTAAATAAATTAAAACTTTTTTTATATAGTAGAAAAAACGTTAATCTCACTAATAGCTTATAATTTTCTTTGACGTTCGTAAGTGCTTTTAAATATGCCTACTTGGAAAGTAAACTACCTTTACAGTACGTAATATGTGACGTTATCTATGAAAAGGGACCTTATTGTCGATGGCGCCTCCGCCATAATAAACGATGCTCCGATACAAATACAACGCTGCGACGCAGTGCGGCGTAAGCGCCATCGACAATAAAGTCCCTTTTCCTAGATAATGCCACATATATGGTGCGGGAATGAGCACTTAAAAAATTGTGGCTTTCCGATACTTTGGTTACGACTTCCTAGTTCCATTGAGTACTTCTACTTTTTTAATTTCCTTTACTTTTCTGGTTCGAATTCATATTTATTTATATTATATATTGAATATTTATTTATTTTTATTTATATATATATGTACTTATGCATTATTTTATGGTTATTTTTCTATCTATGTATATTTGTATCAATGTGTATTCAAAACGTGCATTTCATTAATTTCAGTGATTGTACACTTTTGTTTGTGTTTGTCATTCATTCACCGTTACTTCTGTTTTACTCATTTCCTCAAAGGTTAACTGGAAGAGATCCCATACAGGGATAAGTTCGCCTTTGTTGTATTTAATTTACTCTGTAACTGTGTTTTTCGTGTTTTTATTTCTATGTACAATAAAGTATATACATACATACATACATACTTTCCGTGCATATGTCGAAACTTTAAACATCCATATGTATTCTAAAACGTTTCACGATACACGTGTGAATAGGCAATTCGTAACACGTGTCGACTTAACACACTCGCGTTTTAATTTATCACCACTCGTTGCCTCCTATTTTCTGCACTTGTATCGTAATAGTACATTACAATACAAAACGACACGAGTTGCGAATTACCTATTCGCACATGTATCGTACAACGTTTTACAGTACATATGGCCCTTTAAATGTTGGATACAGTAACGTAATATGTTAATTTTCGCACAAGTGCGGTAAAGTAGCACCATATGTACTGTAAATAACTATTACGGAACAGTTGCTTATAATGTAATGCAATGGCAGCATGATTCCATTTTTGTCACCTGTCACTATGCCCGTCATTTTCGCGCTTACATACTTGTTAGAACGTGACAGGCATGGTGACAAATGATAAACAGCCGACCATCTTAACCCAACAGGATTCGTAGTGTTGATCTTGCTCACGTCTCCCGAACAAGCCTGTATACTATAATATACCTTTCACTAACGTGCTTTAATATTAATATGCTAATATTTGTCCTTTGCTCATATTAGGCCGTCCAATATTGAGTTGCGTGAGCAAATTAACATATTGAAATTGTAATGTACGTAGGATATTCCTATGGGATATTAGATACGGGAAAACTCAAGTTTCCCGTGGGATATTGGGGATATTGCACGAGCTTTTCGGGTAATTCATCCCGGAGGTAAAATATATTTTTATAGGGGAAAGTTGGTAATTGACAAGCGGACATGTCTTATCTTATTCTTTATTTATTCAAATTTTATTGCACATAAAAATACAATTACAAAAGGGGGACTTAATACCACTCGGCATTCTCAGCCAGTCAATGTAAAGTTTGCAAAAAGGTTTGAACTTAGAAGTACCTATCTAAATATTACGATTTATTATGACTAAAACATATGTATTATTAATAATTCGCAGTTTTTCATATATTGCAATATAAAAACAATTTGCAGATTACACGTAATTTCAAAATAACGCGTTGAAATTCTACACCGTATTTTTTTTATTTCCGTTAATTTCACATTCCTATGCTTAAATTAAGTTACTTTCTCAAAGACACCGGTATTCTAATTAATTCCATTTCGGAGATAATCAATAATCTATTTTTATTTGATAAGGCCCCTACGAACGTGTACATTTGCCTTAGGGCCTGTTACATGTTGATTAGTGTTCAGTACGAGTTTATACTTTTGCTGCCTAACGCACTTAGACCTTAGACTTATATCAGGAATTTCTTTTTTCTTTGTTTGACATTTAGAATTTATTTTAGAAACGTTCTGTACTAGTATTTTTATGTACAATTGTTTTTTTTTTATGTTTGACGATGTTTTGTGAAATACTTAGTATTTAATTTGATCTGTATAATAATTCACGCTGGATGTGGGTCGCTTCCAACCGGTACATGTGGAGGTCCAAGGGGGAGGCTTATGTTCAGCAGTGGACTTCTTATGGCTGAGATGATAATGATGAATAATATTAACATCAATAAATTGCTCTGATAATTAGTTTAAGATAATTATATGTAATACTGTCTTACTATTCATAAGTGCTTGTTGCTAGGCCTACATGAATAAAGTATATTTGAACTGAACTGTACTATTTTTACTTCAGTTTAACATCTTGCCTGTGTATGATAAGAATCTTGACAGAATATTAAATAATTACTTTGCATTTTTTTTCAAGAGCGATTTTTTTTGCTACAACACAATCGAGGTTTGAACCACCGACCACGAAGATAAAGATTATTATTCAAGTAGGCATATTACAATGCGCTTATGAACGTCAAATAAAGCTACGCCAGCTCTAACCCTACACCTCTGACCCGAGAAGATCTAAATCCCTCCTAAATTGTTGGAGGGTATCCCTGGGACCGGCATGGCGTATGAAAGGTTAATACAAACTTGTATAATGTAGTTACTACATTTTTTTAACTATTGTATTGTATTGTATACGGGCGATTTTCACAACTCGACGACTGCCGCCTATTTTGCATGACATTTTTTAAAGTATTATTTTATAAATAAAATCTTCAAGTTTTTTTCAAATCGAGGGTGAATTAGACATATCTTATCATTGGCTAACTATCTTGCTACCACGAGTTTTGACATTAACATTGACATATTCGTTCACGTCTACGTAACTTTTTTCTATACATCTCGCTTGCACTAATATGCCAGTTATGCACACGTGAGTGAATATATCAATGTCAAAACTTGTTGGTAACCGTACAGGTGACATTGTGGTACAATGAGTTTCTTTTTCCAATAAATAAAAAATCCATCGTACTTTAAAACTTAAAAAAAACCGTATCATTTTCCGCGATACTTAAATTTCCCCCTTTCTTTAAACCTATATTCCTTATCACCTCAACGATCACGTATTTTTCCAATAAATCTCGCATATAAACCCAATCTGAAAAAAAAACACTAAGACTAACTCCACTTACTTGGTTCCTTTCCGTATTTTACGACCACCAAAACAATCTCAATCCAAAAGTCAAACAAACCACAAATATTCACGATTCACTGACTCGACTAAAGTTTAAACCGTCGAGAAACACGTCCTCTCGCTATGAGCGCGGCGCGCGAACTGAAGCTACGAAGCGAATGAATGAAGAATGATTCGCGAATGGTATCGTAGCGCGTAGCGGTTTCGTAGCACGCCTACGGACTTCCTGCGATAATTCGTAGCTATTATATAATATATAATTATTAAATTGCTTTGAAGCAATTAGGTATATTAAATTTGTATGCTAATATTAGTTTAAGTTACCGTTATGAGCAGTATGTGGACTGCAATTTGTAGAATCCGGCGTTACTTTGTGGAAATCCATATTAATAAAAACAATAACGGCTCATTCTGCTTTTTAATGACTATTAATCTAAAGCAGGGGTCAATAATTCGTTTCTTCAGGGGTCCGGTTTTTAAAATAAAATGACCATCGCGGTCCATACTTGAGTTTATTAAATAAGTAAAAAAAAATATAGCACAGCGGTCCGCCATTTGGTGACCCTGATCGAAAATATGATAGATCTTGGTACTTATATGAAAATTTTATTCCTAAATTGTACCGAAACTAAATCGGAATTTGCTGACCAATATTCATATACTTATTAATATTGATTAATGTAAAAAAATGGCAACGCAGTGGTAAATGTATTATTTTCATACATAACCCGGGTATGTCCTTAAACTACGTCCACAAGAGAGGTATGGGCATTGTGAATGTCATCTCGCTCTGTGTGCTAGGGCACAGCACAGCGAATGTCATTCCAGATCTAGAGCAGAGCCCAACTGGGGAAGTACCTCCACCTTACAGAAAATCGCAGCCAAATAACACTAGACCCTACTCATAGTGTTGTGTTCCTGCCGGTGAGTAAGGTTGCCAGAGCTCAACGAGGGTGGGAGGGGGTTAGGGTCGGCAACGCGCATGTAACTCCTCTGGAGTTGCAGGCGTACATAGGCTACGGATACTGCTTACCATCAGGCAGGCCGTATGCTTGTTTGCCACCGACGTAGTATAAAAAAAAAACCGGGAGAAAATCAAGGACCACTACGTTACAGCGATTAAAAATATTTACGGAAGTTATTTATTGAACAAAGCTATGGGTATTTATAATATAATGAAGCATCTTTCTTCATAACAAAAGATATAATGAAAATAATGGCCAAGTATTCCAATATATGCATTTTACGAATGTGTTAAAACTTTTGTTACAACGAAAAAGAGAATGGCCCTATTATTGTTAATCCGCGAAATAATAATGTGCTAGTAAATCAGTGCCAATACTGCCAATCAGGTATATTAAAAAAATACATACATAACTATTATAGGGACATTCTTACACAAATTGACTAAGTCTCACGGCGAGCCAAGAAGACTTTTGTCGTGGATAGTCATACAACGGTATATATAATATACAAAGTACCTGGGCGACCGAGCTTAGCTCGGTTATAACTATTTATTGTAATATGGTGGTGTATAGGTGATAATCACAACTACATTTTTTTACTAAATTAAACTTGTCTAAAACAATAAAAATTTAAAAATTATATATAAACTTGAACATAAAAAAAAACAAAAGTTAGTCACCGGGCGGGATTCGAACCCGTAACACTCGTTTAGCAGTCTGCGTCTTAACCCGTTGGACCTGACGGACAGTGGCCGGCAACACGAAATTAGCGACCATATTCTGCGTCGAAAGAAAAACGCATGAAAACTCGAAAACACGCGTTTTCCCAAACATAAGAATAATCTAGATAGATTGTATACCGCCAAAAACCCCCATATACCAAATTTCAGCGAAATCGTTAGAGCCGTTTCCGAGATCACAGAAATATATATATATATACAGGGTGATTCATGAGACGTGAGCAGGACTAAGCCTACACAATCAGTAAATGTTAATGAACCGTTCATCATATTTAAGTAAAACAATCTCGCTTTATTTCTGTTATTTAACTTTTTGGGAAGGACAAATTTGATAATCTACAATCATGGACACCCTACAACACTTAATTAAGAAAGATAAAACCTCTTTAATCGTTATGACAGCAGTTTGATTTGAAGAAAACAAAATGTCACACTTGCGTGAGATACGATTTTTCAAAAGTAACCAGACTCCGACGATGACATTCAATTTGTCACTTGTTATGGATAAAACAAAGAGGGTGACCATACATGGCGTAAATAAATTAAAACATTTTTTTTGAACAATAAAAAATAAAAGAACGTTAATCTCACAAATACTGGTACGAAACAGTTGCTTATAACTTACTGAATGCTCAAGCTTGATCCTGCTCACGTCTCCTAAATCACCCTGTATATATACAAGAATTGCTTGTTTAAAGGTATAAGATACTTAAATACCTAGAAAACATCCATGACTAAGGAACAAATATCTGTGCTTATCAAACGAATAAATGCCCTTACCGGGATTCGAAGCCAGGACCCAGCTTCATAGGCAGGATCACTACTTACTAGGGCAGACCGGTCGTCACGCGTGACTTGACACGCGTCTTCGTGGATGACACGATCTGCCAAATCAGATCAGATTTGTCAAATCTAAATTCAGACGTGACCGTACATTACATTTTTAGGGACTCACCGTTCACTTTAAAGTGCCAATATTGAATGAAAGTTGCAAGGGTGTATTTAGAAATTTCCAACACATGAAATCTTTCCATTGCTTTATTTTTTAAATCCTGCATAGAGCTAAAAGCCTGTATATTGAAATTATTGAATAAACCGTAAACTCAATTACTGGCACTACATTGCGTGGTACTCTTTCATAGTGCAAAATAAAAGTATGTAAAAAGTATCAACATATGTTGATACATAAAGTGCCTAGTATCATTGTTGCTACTTACCTAAGTTAGCTAAAAATAAAAATAGTAACTTATAATAAATTAAAAATAGTAAAATAAATTAAACTAGCGGCCCGCACCGGCTTCGCACGGGTTACACAATAGTTATTTGTGCAACAAGAGAGGAAAGTTGGTTTTTATTGCAAGTGTTGATTTTGAGTCCCGAGTAAGCCAAAAGTATCTATAATTGATTCTAAGTTAGAAATGAGCGTAGCGAGGGACTCAAAAATACGAGATGTAAAATAACTTTGCTCTCGTGTGACACATACATCTTTTCACCTCAGTAGTGAGAACAATTTAAAGGTTAAAAAAAATCAATATCAAGTAAAGTTAACCACATTCATTTACGTTCATAAATGACAGGCATCATCATTATGATGAAAGCTTCTAGAAATATTCCTGTATTCAAGGCCCTTCACTAAATTAAAAAAGTTACTTAGTCTCACTCCCTGTGATGACGAAAGTCGCACTTTTCTCACTCCATAGAGTGACGAAAGTAGCACTTTCCTCACTCCCTGGAGTGACGTAAGTAGGCTTGTTCGAGCTGCTGAGGTGAAAACAAATTATACACCTAAATCTTCCTCAAGAATCACTATTGATAGATGAAAACTGCATGAAAATTCGTTCAGTCGTTTTTGAGTTTATCGCAAACATACATACACACAGACAGACGCGAGGGGGGACTTCGCTTTATAAGGTGTATTGATGAAAAACAATAGCAAGATATTGTCTTACAGCATGAAGGGGTATTTCATGTTGTCATTTTTACCTACATCCCTATTGCCCATTTCATTTGGAACTGAGAGAAAAAAGTTTACTAAAGAAAGTACTAAAATTGCATAATACACTTGGAAATACATAACTTTGATGGCTTATATTTGTCTTATATGACACCCTGTATAATGGTTTTTTTTTTTATACTACGTCGGTTGCAAACAAGCATACGGCCCGCCTGATGGTAAGCAGTCTCCGTAGCCTATGTACGCCTGCAACTCCAGTTACATGCGCGTTGCCGACCCTAAACCCCCCCCCGTTGAGCTCTGGCAACCTTACCGGCAGGAACACAACACTATGAGTAGGGTCTAGTGTTATTTGGCTGCGGTTTTCTGTAAGGTGGAGGTACTTCCCCAGTTGGGCTCTGCTCTAGATCTGGAATGACATCCACTGGCTGTGCCCTACCACACAAAGCGAGATGAAATTCACAATGCCCATACCTCTCTTTTGGACGTAGTTTAAGGACGTACCCGGGTCCAAAACGGATAACTTATATATGTATATAGGATATATAAGGTGTGCTCAAAAGGTATTTTAAAATGAAAGAATAAATCCCAAATGACCAGCAGAATCTGCTTTTGGTCTGCCATATATCACTCTGCTACTTGCTTTTTTGTACAGTGAAATCCGTTTATTACTCTGTTTATATTACCAACCGCTTACGTAATTACTTTGCGAAGTTTGGTTCTCATACAAAATTCGTTGTAACTAAGTCGGATAGAATGACTGTGCTTATAGCGACATATCGTTTAGTCTCTTCTCTCTCTTCTTAGCCCTTTTCAATCTTTGAGATGTAGGCCTCCTTCAATATGGCTCAGGAACGCTTCGGCCCCAGTTTCATTTCGTCATCTCCATAAATCGTCCGCAGTGTTATGTCGTCACCCTACAATTCCTAATTCGTAACCTTCCTAACTCGTCCACTTTCTTATATCGTCAATACCCCATTTTGTCTAAATTCCTATTTTGACCATAGTGCCAACTCGTCCAATATCGGATATCGTCAATATACCATTTTTGTCTACGTTCCTATTTCGACCAAAGTGTTTTATTTTATGTTTTATTTTCACACTTTCATTTTGACTTCGAAAAAAATATTTGACTGACTTTGACGACTCCGTCGATTCTAAAACCATAGCGAGCATCCAAAAGTCCCAAGCCTAACTATTACTATGCTATGTAGTTGACGAGTTGGCACTGTGGTCTAAATAGGAATGTTGACGAGTAAGCACTATGGACGAATTAGGAGTGTTGACGAATCGGCACTGTAGTCTAATTAGGAATATAACCAAGTTACTACAGTGGCCCACGTAAGAAAGCGGACGAGATAAGAAAGTGACGATATAGGAATGCTGGCGAATCGGAACAGTAGACCAAATGCGAATGAGAACTACTTAAGAAGTTGACGAAATGAAACTGAGGCCGAAGCGGTCCTGAGCCTTCAATTTGTTGCCATTCTGATCTGTTTTGCGCTCTATGTACCCATTTCGATCCAGCTGTTCTCTTGATATCGTCATACCAACGCATTTTTGACTTCTCTGCTCGCGCGCGACTCTCCCCAAGGTCTCTATTCTACCAGCCTCTTGCACTATGTCTTGTCTTTTTGGGCCACATGCTTAGCCAGTACCACTTCAGTTTTGCCATTCGCCTGGTTAAATCAGTGACTTTACTGTGTTCTCGAAACAACTTTTTTGTATTCCTGTCCCTAAGTGAGATTCCTACCATTCTTCTTTCCATCGCTCTTTGGGTTACTTGTAATCTGTGCAAGATTTCTTTTGTAAAGATCCAGGTTTCCGCTCCGTAAGTAAGTACTGGTAGGACACACTGGTCAAATATCGTTTACGATGACCTATTAATCCTATTTTCTTAAAACTATACCGGTTATACTGACACATTCGCTGATTTCCATGGCCGTCCCCAAGTCTTTCCCTGCGTTGACGTTTGGTGTATGCATGACACGTATAAGTTGTTTTAGTTTTGATTCTCAGTAACAAGTTGATATTAGGTGCACGGTTACTAAAACTCATGTCGGCCAAAGGAACTAGAGATGAATTTAGAATACTTAACAAAATAATAAATTATCAACTTTGCTTAAAATGACATCCGTTTATTATGATGTGTTGGTCACTTCCCTTCGATGTTATACGCAGATTCTACTTCATATAGAAGGATAACGAGCCGACAAATCGCCTGATAGTAAGCAATTACCGTTGTACATGTGTCCTGCAACACCAAAGGGGTTGGAAGTGCGTTGCCGACCTTTAAGATGGGGACGGGTTGAGAGACATGCATCATTGCTTTATACACAGAATTTTATAAACGAGGACGCTATGGAACTGTCAATATATTTACAGTGCGTTTGTGCAGTTTTTTTCCCACATTTTCATCTTGCCCTATATTTATCCAACTGAACAACGGACTCGACCTTGCATTTAAATAATTTTATAACAGTAGACGCTCTGGCATTGTCAATATATATCAAAAGGGTGGTTATATTTTCATCTTGCCATATTTCCTCAACTGACTTACGGACTCGGTCTCGCCTCGGCCATCTATCTTTTTCCTACTTCACGCTAATAGTAATAACTAGCGCTGACACAAGCATTGTTTACACACACATTAAGGAAATTAGACCCTGTGCACTGTCAATATATTACTTATTTTTACTGTCGACTGCATTGCTACAGCAAATGTCAAAATCCAGGCGGCAACATCGATTTTGACATTTGACATTAATGGAGTTGACATGTTGCGCTACAATACTGCTACAGTAATGCTGCTGACTGCATTAGTGCCGCAAATGTCAAATTTAATATAAAATAATGCTGGTGTATTCTAAATCCGAACGGCAATGCTGTATCCCAAGTCATGTCCAATTTGCCCTACATTTTCCCCGATCAACGGACTCGGCCTCGCCTCGGCCATCTATCAGTCTCCTACTTGACTTGCAAATGACCGACGCTGACACAAACATTGTTTACACACACCGTGTGATGGATTGAAGAAAACGGACGCTATGGAGTTGTAAATGGGTCAAAAACTTTGTAGTATTAAATAAAACTACGTATGCGTATTATACATATGTTTGTAACTATATCCAGGGCCCATACCTTTTGTGCCGTTGACAGAAAAATGACGTCACGCTACATAGAGTTGAATTCCAATTAGTATTTTCGTAATAATTAATCATTCATCAACCTCTTTAGGTAAGTTATTAGGTAAGTTATATACATATACTTGGCAATCAGTACAGAAACGTCTAACTGACTTTCATCTTATTGTCAGTCAAATAAATAATAGATTATTAATTTATTAAATAATACATATTTTTGATTTTTAACAGCGTAACAAGCTTTTATTCTGGTAACATATATTTATTTTGATACCCGTCCATAAGTAAGTTATCTAAATTTGTAGTATTGTAAAACAACTCCCTGTATGTTAAATTACGTCATTTTTGCGTCAACGGCATGAAAAGTACGGGCCCTGAGTATATCACTTTATTAAATATAAACCAGTTTAAACAAAATAGATAAAACAAAGTAAAAAGTAGGTATTAAATATACAATATAGTCCTCCTCATCGTTTTCGATGACGGCGACCCCTAATAAACATTATGGACGTTGTCTAACGTGAGCCCTATTGTCAATGGCCAGGCCGAACTTGCTCTTAAATACCCTATTGCACGCGTGTGACAATAAAGTACACGTAGGAGGGCTTAGGTCTCTCTTTTCGTAACTGACATTTTATGTCTAGACTTCAAATATTTTGAAAAAATATTATACGTACAAAGGCGAACCTATCCCTAAAATGGATTATATCACGTGTAATGAATGGACAATACATCTCAACGTTGCGTTCGGGGGCAACAAGATTTTTTTATTTATTATTGATTAAAATGTTTACATGACATTAAAGTTGAACCAATGCGTCACGAAACTTAGACTAACAGCAATAATCAACATTAATTTTGACACAGGTGAATATTTTCTTCAGTCTCCCGTTGACCAGGAACGCTATAAAGCGTCTGAAAGGTCGGAATATATTTCAAGTTAATTACACGCGATATACTCCGTTTACATTACATTATTAGATTCGATTTATTTAATTCACAACATTACAGTACAAATTATATTAATGTCTGTTTATAAGAATCTATATTGTGATCGTCGAACGGAGCTCAACGAGGGTGCGGAGGGTTAGGGTCGGCAACGAGCATGTAACAGCTCTGGAGTCGTCGGCCTCCATAGGCTACGGACGGAGACTACTTACTATCAAGCGGATTTGATTAAATGAAATTTTCGCGGTTCCGGTGCTCGAGGTCACAAACTTGGATTAATCATAGGGCCAATATCATAAGCAAGTTTGCAAGAAATCAAAACTACTCGATTTCACGCAAACGCACAAAAAAATCTATATAGTTACTGTAGTTATTATACGTTTTTTAAAAATAAGTTTATTTAGATTTTGTATTCCCTCCTGCAGTCAAAATATTTTTTTTGTTAATGTTTAATAATTCAATAAATAATAACACGTTGTTTCTCTTTCAAATATTATATACTACATTATTGTAAGGAAGCCTTGGTTATCTATCATCAAAATATAATTTACTTAATGTGTGGGGATTGTTTTCGATACTGTCAACTGTAGTACAATGGTAGACATGTTTGCGTTTGTTTCCTTGTCATGTTTGGTTATTGCTTAATTAATTTATACCTTAGCTCTCTGTTCTTATTCCACGCTCCCAATTAGTGTGAGCTTGTATTCTACTGTGACTACATGACTTCCGACATTAAATATGTCGCCATTAAAAATAATCAATACCATTATCATTGTTGAAAATGTCATGGGCATTTTTAGAAATTATTTATTTTTCAAACCGGAATTTAAGAAGCTCGCCAATTTATACATTGTTCTAATCATGTGTGTGAACATTTACGGTTGTACATTATTTTATCAGACATCCTTGTTAGTAATGAAATTTAAAACTAACGACCGTAATATGAATATTTATTCCCTTATTTATTACAACTTTGCCTCAATTACAATCTGCACCGCTGCAATAATTTTAGCCGTATTTAATAGACATTCCTTTAAAACATACGTCAATAGTGTGTTCACTATCTACAAGTTGTGCAAAAATGACATTATATATCAAAACTCAATGAATAAACTGAAAAAACGCGTGCTTATAGTATCGTCCTTATCTGTGGTTTTGTTAATTTTTAGGAGTATATGTTACTTTTTAATATATTTGAAAAGCAAGTTTCTCTTCGACCACGACGTTAACTTCTCTGTGGTTGTGTTCATTGACCTGACTTTACAATATCGCTATGTTATTGAAAGTGTTACTTTCTATATTTTATGTGACGTTGTAGTATTTTGTTTGCAATATCTGAGTTGTTCTGTGCGTATGTCTAAAGTAAAGCTAAATCATGAAGATCTCGGTAATGGGGATTTTTTGAAACTCGAAGATAATTTGAAGAAGTGGGGTGTTGTCAGCCGACAGTTATTGATTTGTGTCAACCAGCTTTCATCTAGTTTTGGATTTTTGGTAATTTTCTTTAGCAACCAATCCATAATTTGTTTTTCATCACACTTGCTCACGTCATTCATCACACTTTTAAACGGTGTTATAGTTACGCCAGCATACTGTGATGTAGTGAGGAATATTATGGCCTCGGGCGCAATAGATTTTTTGAAATATTAAATTAATTTAAGTAAATTTTACGACCGGTTTGGCCTAGTGGGTAGTGACCCTGCCTACGAAGCCGATGGTCCCGGGTTCAAATCCTGGTAAGGGCATTTATTCGTGTGATGAGCATGGATATTTGTTCCTGAGTCATGGATGTTTTCTATGTATTTAAGTATTTATACATATTTATATATTATATATATCGTTGTCTAAGTACCCTCAATACAAGCCTTATTGAGCTTACTGTGGGACTTAGTCAATTTGTGTAATAATGTCCTATAATAATAATAAAATCCTACATTATTTTGAGAAGTGTGAAGAAAACAATGTATGTGCCACGGGTGGAAACTACAGGATTTACGAACTCGTATTAATTAAGCCCTCGCCTTCGGGTGCGGGCTTCAATTTACACTCGTTCCTAAATTATTATTTATACACAATGTACTAATAAAGTTTATATTCTTGTACAAGATATTTCTTACTATTTTTCGCAGATGGGTTTAATGTTATCTGCAGCCACAATTCAGCATATTATGCTTATATATAAAGCAGTATGCATCGTTCAAATTCCAGTAAGTAGTGATGTCACTAATATTATGTTGTCTATGAAACCTCACGAACCCGTCGCCACCATAAGGTGCGACCAGACCGCAGCTTAAAAAACGGTCACGATACGGAATCGCAGTAACGCGTCGTATGCGTACCGTTTTTGACGCATGCTCCGCACACCGCTGCTTAAAAAACGGTGACGGTACGGAATCGCAGTGACGTGCTTCACGCGAATCTTTTTTGTTTACAAAACAGTTGCGTCTTTTACGTCACCGGTGTGGTGTCTGTCATAAGATCTCCGTGTAATATTTTTTGCGATTTTTACGCAGATCAATTTATGGTGCGACAGCGTATTTTAAGCAGCGGTGTGGGGAGCATGCGTCAAAAACGGTACGCATACGACGCGTCACTGCGATTCCGTATCGTGACCCTTTTTAAGCTGCGGTCTGGTCGCACCTTTATATCAAAGTTACGCTCTCATTGTTACGGCCAAAGATGCCAAGTTGGTTTATATATATGCCGATTAAAAAAAACTGCTGAAACACAATTATTCAGTGGAGACCAAAGATGCACATTTTACAGTACTAGATATAGCATTATTAATGTTTAATTTGATCAGGAAGTGAGAGCTTACACACTAACCGTCAGCATAGTATCGACTAACTATGTAACGGTAATGCTGCTCATCGTGACGAGCGGTCAGCGAGTTCGAAAGAGTGCGGAGAAGCTGGATAAAGATTTAGCATCGATGTGCAATCTTTTGGAAGCCTGTAAGTGTAACATTTTTTTAAATTACCTTCCCGTACTGAAAAATGTTCGCCGAGTGGAGCACAGACAGCTTTCACGCTGTGCTGCTTAAGAAGGTGGCGTCCCTGTGGCAACGCGTGCGGAGCAGCACACAGTCTTTTAAAACACCCCAAAAAGTGAACCGGTCTTTTTATTCCACATTATGATAGATTGTGTGGATTGGGTTTACAGAGCTGAAATTCAGCAGAATTGTGTATTATATAAGGGTCTAATTATAATTAAACCCCAAAAAAATTGTAGTTTTATTTTGAATTATTCATGTCTTTTTATTTTCCGGTATCGGAATTTCGCTAACTTTGAAAATTATTATTTCATAATCTATGTGCACTAGAAACGCGGGAGTTTCAGTCTAGTGTTTAAATCCACATAATCTATCATAATGTGGAATAAAAAGACCGGTTCACTTTTTGGAGTGTTTTAAAAGACTGTGCAGCACCAACACTCTCCCGAAGGTGATTGCGGTAAGGGTCGACAGCCCTCTTATAGCTCACTGGATGTCAATGCATGTTCGATCCAATGAGCATTATATGTTCTACTAACATTAACGTTTTAGTTTTATAGTTTTGTTTTTCTTTGTTAGCTACTAATATAGTATTGTAGACAAAAGTATGGATACGTGGTGTCTGAAATAAATATTTTCATTTTAATTTTTTTTTTCATTTTCAAAACTACCTATGTTTAGTCCATAAGCATGTGTTTGACGGACGTAAAATCCACGATGAAGCTTGGTTTAAGAGCGTCCGCTAGCATTTCTCGAGCGGAATTAGTCTAATATTATAAGTGTGTTGCCATGGTAGCCATACGATTTGACAGTTCGTAGACTAAATATTATTAGTCTAATAGCGTTCGGGAAATTTGGATTGGGATAGATTGATTCCTTGCATTTCATCAAAAGAAGATTGTATAGCAGCTATATATATAAACGCAATATTCCACCGACAAAACAGCAATTTTTTTGTTTTTCATATTTACTTCAAGATGGGCTCTCAGCGACCGTGACGTCACGATCGCTTATCGTTTTGTTAAGAGCGTTTCGCAAGTGAAGTACGACTGTCCAACTTTGACTTTCATTTCTGACTTTCGGATTACTTTAATGCGATGGGTTCCATACAGACATTGGATCCTAAAAACAAACCTGATCGATTGATACCATCAATAAAAAAAATTACATCTAGCCTATATTAATAGGCTAATAATAAATTAATTAATTATATCCAGGGCGCGAAGCGGAAGATTGCGCTCGGTTGGCGCGCGCGCTGTGTCGGCGGCTGAGCGCGGCGCCGCTGCGCGTGCGTCTGCTGGGGCGGCCGGTGCAGATGTCGCTGCTCACCGCCGGGCTAGCCATCATGGCGGACTGCACTATCATACTACTGCAGTTCAACCAAGTTGTATAATTAGTAGTGTGGATTTAAGAAAAAACTTAGACATGTTCATGTTTTTGAAAAGTTTGTGCTTAGTGGGCTTCGTACTTTGTGTATTACTATATTCGTGTATTGTGTGTAGTATTTAAACCTCATATCACCTTAACAGAAAATATAAATATAAATATATATGATGCTACTGTAAATGTTGTATTGACTTGTAAAAGAGCCCCTGAGGCCTACTTACATAATAAATTTTTGAATTTTGAATTTAAGATACAGTGTATAAAATATACTTAATATAAAAAACCGGCCAAAGGCAAGCCCGACTTGAGTTCCAAGGCAAAGACGAAACCACCTTAGTCTAAATATTTGGCTTGGCCGTTTTATTACTACAACAACTGTTGTATAATAAAAAACGGCCAAGCTACATATTTCGACTAAAGTGTAGTTTGTGAAGTTAGCCTTATGCTTTCGTCTTGGCAAGATTTTACATGAAAATGTTTTTGATGGGATTTCACTTCTTTTCATTTAAGTTTCCTATGACAATCTTCCATCCCCTAATTTGAAGGCTTGGGGGTGATTTACTATTAAAAATACCGAATTATGTATCTGGGGGCATATTTTATACAATCTGCTTTTATTACTGATTCCCCATACAAACTTTAACCCATTTTTCCCCCTAACGCCCTTTTCTTCCCCCTTTTCAACCGTGCGAGGTAATTTTCTGGTTGAAGACTATTTTATATCCTTCTCCATAACAAAAACTATGTACATACCAAATTTCAATTAAATTGGTTCAGCGGTTATTGATTCCCTACACAAAATTCCACCCCCTTTTTACCCCCTTAGGGGCAAAAGCTTTCAAGGTTTTGATTTTTTTGTTGTTTGCGTACTAATACTATCCTACCCACCAAATTTCAGCTTCCTAGGACTTCAGGAAGTACCCTAAGAGCTTTGATTATCATCAGTGAGTGAGTGAGTGATTCAGAGACGGGAGAGAGGGTTTTTTTTTTTAATATGAATAAAATCTTAAGTATGAGAACTATGCAATTGATATTTTTTATGCTTAATAATAATAAGTCAACATTATACCCCCAGAATTTTGGAATTTCAATATGTATTATCATCATGTACATAGTAGATGTTACATTGTTTAAGGTCAGATCATGACACCCTGTAAGGGCACACAATAATATTATTCTATTATATTCGAATTCCATTCGTTAAATTCGTTTAATTCGTTAAGGCCAGTGACGATATTTTATTGGATTAGACTCGCATACTTACGAATATTATTTGATTTTATTTTTCATATTTTAACTATTACATTGTTTTACTATAAGAACTTAGTTTTCATTTACCGCTCTAGTTAGCCGGCTACAATGTGACAGACAGACGGACGGACGAACAGATTCGCACCATAAGGGTTCCTTTTATACTTTTTTTGTACGGAACCCTAAAAATTAAAAATAGACATGAGTTGTTATTGTTGGAAATAGGAAACGTATTATTTCTCAATATTGTGAATGCCCCAGATAACATACAAAGGTTATCAAATAAATTGATAGCCTTACAAGCAATTCTTTCGAAAGTGATCATCAATCATATATACAAATCAATTAGACTAATAGGAATAAAAACATTGCATTTACATAAATGCCACTCTATAAAAAACCTAACAAGTTAAAACACGTTTCAATAATGTCCGCATTAAATATTTTGAAAATGCTAAATTTCATTGAAAATATACAATGTATTTATCGCAATTACTCATCTTTCAGTACAAGTGTGAAATACTTCATAAAATTACGAATCATTATTGAAATTGTTACCACTTTGGTTGCTTGTGTGTTCATGGTACAAGATTTAGTAAATACTTATGCAAAAAACAATAGGACAACTGAATTTATTTTTAATATGAGCTTTACATTATTCATATTTCTCAATTCTTTCGTAACTCTAATTTTAAGCTATCATAGTTCGATTAATTATAAAGATTTGCTTTTTTCTGTAGATGCGATACAGAAATTATGTATTCATGATCCAAAATACAGACAGATAATTAAAACAGAAAATAAAAAGTCTTATATAGAAGTCGCACTGTTTTTTATATTCATAAACACCCTTACAATTTGGATTATGAGTGATTATTGGCATTATTTTAATGAAATTCTGTCAACGTTTATAATTTTAATGGAGTATTACTCAGAATATCGTTTTTACTATCAAAGTTTTGTGTTCTACGAAATGATTTATGTTGCCGTCACGTCATTAAAATATTTGAATGAATCTGTTTCGGCGACAATAAGGGATTTGGGGACAACATACGAAAAAATTGAGAGCGGTGGCGTTGTGGGGCGAATCGGCTACAAGCTGGAGAGATGGAGTGAGATAAGTTATCTGCTGGCAAGGGTCTGTGATCGTCTACAAGATTGTTTTGGAGCGCAGGTACAAAAAATCACGAGGCATATTATATAATATATTATACAATAATGTCTTATTGTAAACATAATATGTAACACAAATTTGTTTTTGTAAACATGACCATACATACAATCAAAGCTCCCATTTTAAAACGATATGCTTATATTACAAGAAACCTGGCATAAACAATACATTATGTCTGGTATCAGTTTTGCTTGCTGAAAATTACACAAAGAAAATAAAGCGTGTAAAATGTATATATGTTAAACTTCTACACGCTTTAATTTATATCAGCCCGATTCGAAGAATGATTAAGACAAGTTAAAGATCTTGGAAAGATCTTTAAAAGATCGATAACTAAACGACATCTCGAAATTGACGTTTATTTCGATTCCGATGTGATCCCACTAAGATCTATCTACGATATTTCTAACGCCAAAGTGACATTGGTTTCCCGAATTGAGCTGCTTCTGTCAATTATACGACATACAAACGATATCTAAATGAGAACTTATCTAAACCAGAACTTATCGTTATCGTATCTCATTCTTCGAATCGGGCCGTTACTTGATTATTCATGTAAAGTTTCATCATCAAATGTCGTTTTAAAATAAGAGGGTAATTTCTATTGTATGTTATCGTTACCATTTACCTATTTGCTTAAAATCCACATTGCAATATTTTAGATCAGGTATCGGTGATAATGTCGATATGGGTAAGTGTGGCTGTTAAGTGGGGCTGACCTTAATAGCGAGGCCTGTTTGCACATGATCCAGTGTAAATCATAATAGTGGGAGCCGAACAACTGGAGGTGGTCCAGCAATACGTGTATCTTGAACATATTCTATCTTTTGACAAAAACAACAGGAAAAGTAGATCCCGAGGAGAATCCAGCTGGATTGGGCAGCATTTAACAAACTAGCGGACATCCTTAAATCTGCTAACGTTCCACATTGCCTGAAAACTCGCCTCTTTAACCAATGTGTCCTGCCCACCATGACCCACGGTGCCGAGATATGGACGCTCACTAAGCAGGCTGTGCAATGTGCATAAAATACGAGTAGCACAGAGAGTCATGGAGCTCGTCATTAAACTTCAAGACCGAGTGAGTAATGTCGAGATCCGACGCCGCACCTAGGTGCGAGACGTGGGTAACGTCATTACCAAGCTAAAATGGAATTGGGCGGGTCGTGTTGCCAGGCAGAGTGATGGCAGGTGGACCAAAAGGTTGACAGATTGGTGGCCGCTTTTTCGGATGAAAGAAGCGCCCGGCATCCGTTGGCTCGTTGGGTGGATGACATTCGAAAAATCGCGGGACACTTCTGGATGCGACTAGCCCAGGACCGGGATAAGTGACGTACACGAAGAGGCAGTTGGCGACTGGGACTAAAATGATGATATTGCAAGTTCATACATTTGCCACTAATTACAAGTCGCAAACGAATACACACTTACCAGTATTGAACTTACCTGAAATCATCACAGTTCATTTAAGCAGTGTACTTAATATATCTCTTTTTTACAAAACTCATTTGATTATTTTTAGATCTCGCTGTCCATGTGTACAATGACTATATTTTACATATTATATGCATACCAAGCAGTGCTTTACATAACATATCAGGTAAGAATCCAAGATCATTGCTTTGGCTTGGCTGCATGCCCACATTTCGAATGCCCAGGACATCATAATCATTGTCTTTTGAACAGAAAAAAAAAAAAGTATAATATTATAATCTACCTACAACATTCCAGATTAAATATATAATAATATATTTCTGATCGTAGGAATTGTTTTGGGACGTCGCTATCTGGAATTTTCTTCTATATTTGGCGCTGAACGTAATACTTAAGTTGCTGATATTATCAAGCGGACAATGTTCTCAAAACCAGGCCGATTTACTCAACTGCAATCTTAACAATTTACATAATAAACTAATAAGAAGTAAGTTGCTTTCCATAAATTGAAAATATTAATATTACTATATAAAAATATTTATTCGTTTTCCAAGGAGGCAAAGTTGCCGTTTATTTGATACTCGAGCTAGCGAAAGATTCCAAAATTCGGTACGCTACGCTCGTCGTTCATAAACTGTTTTTTTTATACCACGTCAGTTGCAAACAATCATACGGCTCGCCTGTACAAAAAAACATGTACACTCCTTTTTTGAAGAACCCCATACTGTAGTTGCCAAGATTTTAAGGCGTGAAAGTTAAGCAAACTTTTACCATCGTCATACCGAGTAAAACCCAACAATTTTCACCAACGCGAAGAAAATACTATCTCCATCATAAATCAAATCTAATATAACCCTATTAAATATGTATCATTCAAAATCATCAGCTAATAGTCAATTCCACCAGCCAGCATGACGAAGCAACTGAAATTTTGCATCAAAATTGCATGCTCATCTGTTTTTGAAGAACAACCTTTTCGAGCTGGTATTGCTTCTCTCAGTTCCAGGGCGCGAGGCGAATGAGTGCGCTCGGTCGGCGCGCGCGCTGTGTCGGCGGCTGCGCGCGGCGCCGCTGCGCGTGCGACTGCAGCGCGCGCTGCCGGTGCGTGCGGCGTTGCTCGTCGACACGCTCGCCGTCGTCCTCAACTACACCATCATACTGTTACAATTCAACCACATCATTTAAGTGTGGTGTATGCACGAAGTGGTGTGATACTCGTGACGATTTTGTCTATTTCTAGTCATGTTGGCAATACGATATACGTGTATTCTTAGAAATAGTTCATTTCTAAACTAATGAAAATAGGTGGAAAATCCTGTTGGCAGTAAATGATTTACAATTGAATTTAATAATAATGATGATGATAATAATGTTGATGGTACCCGTTCTTTAGTAACCATCCTTGGACTTTCAAACCTATCGGTTGTTTCATGATCGCTGTCTGATAACATTGATAACATTTGTAGATTATTTAAAGAAGATGGTAAAGATAGAGGCAACTGCTGCTGTCTATTTCTGATCCCTGTGTTATGAAACGAGAGCAACCAGACTGTGGAGTCTATTTTGTTGCTGTAGCCTTATCTGTAATATCTGTGGCACTTGAATAATAATAAAATAATATAGTAAATTACTCTTTATAAACAAAACATAAAACATCGCAATTTGTCCTAAAATCCTTTTAATTTCTTAGTAAGACAGTGAATATTCTGGAACTTCAACCTGACAATGATTCTTTAAAGATACATAACTCACCTTACAGTGAACCTGGCAGTGTCTTCTAAGATACATACCAAATTTTACGTATATTTGTCAATCCTTGACAGAGGGCATTTATTTTGGGACGGTACGTCCTTAAACTACGTCCAAAAGAGAGGTATGGGCATTGTGAATGTCATCTCGCTTTGTGTGGTGGGGCGCAGCGCAGCGGATGTTATTCCGGATCTAGAGCAGAGCCCAACTGGGGAAGTACCTCCACCTTACAGAAAACAGCAGCCAAATAACACTAGACCCTACTCATAGTGTTGTGTTCCTGCCGGTGAGTAAGGTTGCCAGAGCTCAACGAGGGGGAGGGGGGTTCAGAGTCGGCAACGCGCATGTAACTCCCCTAGAGTTGCAGGCGTACATAGGCTACGGAAACTGCTTACCATCAGGCGGGCCGTATGCTTGTTTGCCGCCGACGTGGTATTAAAAAAAAAAACAATTAAAGATACGTTCTATTAATAAAAACACTAAAATACTAAGTTTTGTAATTTTCATACCTGCATATCCCTTATTTTAAGAAAAACCGTAAATTCAAGCAAAAAAATCTTGCCAAGTTTAGGGTTAACTGCGATATCTACAGAAAATGACGCGAAGAAGTAATTTCAATAAAATTTGTATAAACCAAAAAAAACCGATCCATTTTCTGGTACTGTACTAGACAAGAAGTTTATTTCAGTAAGTCTTATACTACATTAGTTAAATTACTTCCATTTGACACGTGCTGATGTTAATGTAGCTGATACAATAACATGCTTCAACCATCAAGCCAATTAAGAAGTGTACATTATTCGTTTTTTTACGATCTGATGTTTTTAAAATAACATGATTAATGTGAAATATCTGTTTCATTTTTTAATTGTTTTGTTTGTTTGTAAAATATTAGTTGCTTGTTTATTCAAAAACCCACGGCTTGTACAAAAATAAAATGTCCTTCAGACATCACTGCTCTATATTATTGAATAGATTTATAAGGCAATAATGACTAAATGTTGGTCAGTATAAATATTCATAAAAATTGCTAAAAAATCAAATAAATCAAACTAGTGATAGGGTATAAATACCGTTTGGGGTTTGGGTATTGTTTGACGACCGGTCTGGCCTAGTGGGTAGTGACCCTGCCTATGAAGCCGATGGTCCCGGGTTCAAATCCTGGTAAGGACATTTATTCATGTGATGAGCATGGATATTTGTTCCTGAGTCATGGGTGTTTTCTATGTATTTAAGTATTTATCAATATTTATATATTATATATATCGTTGTCTAAGTACCCTCAACACAAGCCTTATTGAGCTTACTATGGGGCTTAGTCAATTTGTGTAATAATGTCCTATAATATTTAAGTACCTGGGCGACCGAGCTTTGCTCGGTTATAACTATTTATTGTAATATGGTGGTGTATAGGTGATAATCTTAACTATTTTTTTTTTACTAAATAAAACTTGTCTAAAACAATAAAAATTAAAAAATTATATATAAACTTGAACATATAAAATAAAAAAACAAAAGTTAGTCACCGGGCAAGATTCGAACCCGTAACACTCGTTTAGCAGTCCGCGTCTTAACCCGCTGGACCAGACAGACAGTGGCCGGCAACACGAAATTAGCGACCATATTCTGCGACGTAAGAAAAACGCATGAAAACACGCGTTTTCCCAAACATAAGACTAATCTAGATCGATTGTTTACCCCCAAAAACCCCCATATACCAAATTTCAGCAAAATCGTTAGAGCCGTTTCCGAGATCCCGGAAATATATACATATACAAGAATTGCTCGTTTAAAGGTATAAGATATTTATTTATATTTATTATGAAACTATAAAAAAATTACAATATTTACCAGTATCCCAAATAAAAAGGAAATTTATTTTTGATGAGTAGTTTATTAGTTGTAACTAACCTAATTTGTAAATATTTATTATCCTTTTTAGGGTTCCGTAGCCAAATGGCATAAAACGGAACCCTTATAGTTTCGCCATGTCCGTCTGTCTGTCTGTCTGTCTGTCTGTCTGTCCGAGGCTTTGCTCCGTGGTCGTTAGTGCTAGAACGCTGAAATTTGGCATGGATATATAAATCAATAAAGCCGACAAAGTCGTACAACAAAATCTAAAAATTTAATTTTTTTTAGGGTACCTCCCCTACACGTAAAGTGGGGGTGAATTTTTTTTTTCGCTTCAACCCTAGAGTGTGGGGTATCGTTGGAAAGGTCTTTCAAAACTAATAGGGGTTTTCAAGAAACATTTTTTGATAAAGTGAATAATTTTGGAGATAATCGCTCCAAAAGAAAAAAAAATGTGTCCCCCCCCCTCTAACTTTTGAACCATAGATCCAAAAAATATGTTAAAAATCGTGGAAGTAGAGCTTAAGAAAGACATTAAATGAAAACTATAGCGGACATGATCAGTTTAGCTGTTTTTGAGTTATCGCAAAAAGTTTTCCCTTCATAGTAAAAAGACTTACTTCAATTAGGTACTGATTATGCAAATTTGCCTATTTGTTTAACTCGGGTGAAAGGTACCGTTTCATCCCTTGGTTAACAATTTACTATACTTTAAGCTCCAGTTTAGCTTATTGTGACGGAAGAGTAACTACGGAACCCTACACTGGGCGTGGCCCGACATGCTCTTGGCCGGTTATTTATTGTGGAACGTACCACCACATTACAATCTATAAATTGTATATACAGATGCCAATCACAATGAAAAAATCAACAATGATCAACTCTGGTCAACGTGGGACTCGAACCCACATCTTTGGATTGCCGGTCCAATGCGTTACCAATAGCGCCAGCTGACCATCTGTCATTCACTGCAAATTCAACCATTGCAACTGTGACAACGTCACTAGTGACATCTGCACTTTAAGGTTTACAACCTTAACCACCTCTGAGGACATTTTTTTTTTTACGTTAGCATAGTCGGCAAACGAGCAGACGAGCCGCCTGATGGGAAGCGGTCATCGTCGCCAATGGACATAAGCAACACCATAGGCGCCACTTAAGCGTTGCCGACCCTTGAGAACCCTAAATACCCGCTTCTTGAAGAATCCCATGTCGTAGCGCAAAGGAAATACCTCAGGAGGCAACTCATTCCACATTCCGCACATTCTAGGAAGAAACGAGCCAGATGCCCGCTTATTCTTGGTGTGCCATGTATCTAAGAAGTGAGGATGAGTTTTGCTCCTTTGGCGGGAGGTGCAATGATAAAAACGTGATGATGGCATCAATTCAAAAAGTTCTTCGGAGCATTCCCCATTGTACAGACGGTAGAACATGCAAAGAGAGCCAACGTCTCTTCGAAGACTAAGAGGTTCTAAGCCGTCAGTAAGTTCGGAATCGCCGACAATACGAACTGCCCGCCGTTGGATGTAGTCAAGAGGAAGGAGCTGGTATTGTGGAGCGCCAGACCAGAGATGAGAGCAGTACTCCATATGAGGTCGAACCAAAGACGGTGACCCGATGTGAAGTACTGTTTGGCTCTGTTAAGCACCCCAAGCTTTATGGAGGCCAGTTTACACTACAGTTTAGTTTAGGGTTGGAGGACATGCGTTAGCGCATGACTTGCCTCCCAACCACACAACACATGGTTGTGTTAAGCCGGCTCGATGCTCAGCTCAGCTCAGCCGGATGGTCAGCTGGCGCAATTGGTAACGCATTGGACCGGCAATCCAAAGATGTGGGTTCGTGTCCCACGTTGACCAGAGTTGATAATTGTGATTGACATCTGTATATACAATTTATAACCTAAGTTGTGGACCATGGGCAAATTTGTATGGGCACTGTCCCCACCCACCAATATTGTAGGTAGTAATTCATTCGTTGTCTATGATTTATTGTAGGTAAAGAGCATCGAGTTTAAAAAATTGAAGTTAAACTTAATTTAGAATCTACAGAATATGGACTAGGTAGTAATAGCGGAAACAGTCTACCTAATAAATAAAGTTGAATAAATAACAAAAAAGGATACTAAGCTAATTTTATTATTTGATTGTTGTACAACTATTAAAATACACTCAAAAGTCAAAGTAAAAATGTAAAAAGTTTAATATTGTCATAAAATTTCTGTAAAACACTGAAACGCGTTTTGGTGATCAAGTGATTATTAGAGAAGCTGAATGTGCTTTGATTTTGACGTGACCAAGTTTGGAAGTATTTAAACTTAAACGTCATATTTTCATTAAAGAAAATATCTTTGCAAAGTCTGTTTGGTCTTATACTACTCCTAATTCTAAACAGTGAGTGAGTGATCTGTCGATACCCCCCCGTCAGGGGGGTATGAGGGGCCGCTACCGACTCACGGCTGCGGCGGCTGTCGCGGGTCGCTTCCCCACCGACCGGTGGGGTGGTCGAATGGCCGTCATTTTGGGGACGGTGTGGGTAGCTGGTGTAAATTCTAAACAACATGATCAAATTGTAACAATGTGACGGTGTAGTTGAGGACAACGGCCAATATGTCGGCGAGCAGCGCCGCGCGCACCGGCAGAGCTCGCTGCAATCGCACGCGCAGCGGCGCCGCGCGCAGCCGCCGACACAGCGCGTGCGCCGACCGAGCGCACTCATCCGTCAGCCCTGGAGCTAAAAAAAGTTCATGCGATGCTATATTACAGGCTAACTTCATGGCGTGAACGTAGTTAGTTAGAACCTCTTTGTTTAAGGTTTTCTGTCTTTTTGGAGTTAATTTGTATAGTGTTTCGCTTTAGGCCACAATAGAGAAAGAGTCGTTACTCAGAGCCGAAAACTCTTTGCTGCGTGGTCAGTTTTTTTTCAGTAAACCTTATAATTGTTTTGTACTCTTAACTCCAAAAATAAAACAAAACTCGACAACGACACGAGACAAAAGCAAAGCAACAAAATACTTGTATTGATACGATTCTAATTTAACAATTTGTTACAATTTCGAACTGGTTTTGATACAACTAACGAATCACAAGAATTCACCCATGTTTTTTTCGCCATTTCCAGTGCATAAACATGAAAGATATTCCATTCGTACAAGATAAACTCAAAACCGTATCGAATTGTAAAATCAGAATTGGTTTACGGTATTTTGTCAGGCCGCAGACTGGATGCTTAAGAATTATAATAATTTTTACTCATAGTACACCATATACGAGCAGAAGGCTTAAGTGCACTTCTCATCTGGCTACATATCTAGCGGTGAAATATGGCTATCGGTGCATGTGTGCATTTGTCTCGTGTAAATTTATCGCACGAAACCTCTGTTACATTCCCGCCCGAGTGGCTGTTATAAAAGGTCCTTTTCAGGGCCACAGTAATAATTATAATAATAAATAAATAAATATTATAGGACATTATTACACAAATTGACTAAGTCCCACAGTAAGCTCAATAAGGCTTGTGTTGAGGGTACTTAGACAACGATATATATAATATATAAATATTTATAAATACTTAAATACATAGGAAACACCCATGACTCAGGAACAAATATCCATGCTCATCACACGAATAAATGCCCTTACCAGGATTTGAACCCGGGACCATCGGCTTCGTAGGCAGGGTCACTACCCACTAGGCCAGACCGGTCGTCGAAGATAAGATTCTGATTAGAAGTAAGATTCTGTGATAACGTTATAAGTTTAATGACATAACGCATACTTATATGATGTCATTCAATCGATCATTGTCATCAAAACGTATCGATTATTAACAACCTGTGAATATATATATGTATGAAGTCTTACTCGTCACCATTAAATTCTGTAGTTTGGCCAAATTTGCTTCAAGTTTGTCGGCCTCATTTTGAACCCGCTGTCCACCGATTAACATCAGAATAATTAATATCAAATTAATAGTCGTAATCAGTAGAAAAGTCCAGATACTGACGGGCCATAAAAATTCCTGTAAACAAATGAAAAACTGCAAACTTCTGTTTTTAAATGGCGCACTTGAAGTTATAATAAACAAAAAATAATAATAATAATGCAACTCCTTATACTGATTTTTTTTTTCATTTTCGAAAATTATAAAAGTAAGTTTAATATTTTTTAATAAGAAAATATTTTACACACGGTTCGTGTTTAATAAATAATAAATACATAAATATAATAGAATATTATTACACAAATTGATTAAGTCCCACAGTAAGCTCAATAAGGCTTGTGTTGAGGGTATTTATAAATATTTATACCCGGGTCCCGGATTCAAATCCTGGTAAGGGCATTTATTCGTGTGATGAGCATGGATATTTGTTCCTAAGTCATGGGTGTTTTCTATGTATTTAAGTATTTAAATAAATAAATAAATATTATAAATATTATAGGACATTATTACACAAATTGACTAAGTCCCACAGTAAGCTCAATAAGGCTTGTGTTGAGAGTACTTAGACAACGATATATATAATATATAAATAGTTATAAATACTTAAATACATAGAAAACACCCATGACTCAGGAACAAATATCCATGCCCATCACACGAATAAATGCCCTTACCAGGATTTGAACCCGGGACCATCGGCTTCGTAGGCAGGGTCACTACCCACTAGGCCAAACTGGTTGTCAAATCATATTTATATATATCGTTGTCTAAGTACCCTCAACACAAGCCTTATTGAGCTTACTGTGGGACTTAGTCAAATTGTGTAATAATGTCCTATAATATTTATTATTTACTTTATTTATTATTTATTTATGACTCAGGAACAAATATCCGTGCTCGTCACGTCGGAGTAGTCAGATAGGTAAATGTTGGATGATATTATTTTTCAATTCATTTTGAACACGGTGCTCACGAGGAACCCGAAAGATTTTCACCACGTACTTCTGAGGCCAAAAGAAGGAAAAAATGTTATACGAGTAAATTTCGCCAAAAAAAAAAATTTATTTTGTTTTTTTTTTCAAATTTTAACGTATTTGTAAATAAAAAGTTAATGTTATTGTAAAACTGGCACTGAAAATATTTTTTTAAGATTTTTTTTTGTAAAAACTCGTTCTTTCAAAGGTTACTTGTCACTTTTTGACATCTATCAATAAGGATATTTAGACTACGCCCCATAATGGCATCATCACGATCAAAAAAGCGTTTTGCACTAAGTTACGATAATAAGATGTCTTTTTAGGGTTCCGTAGCCAAATGGCAAAAAACGGAACCCTTATAGATTCATGTCCGTCTGTCTGTCCGATTCTGTCACAGCCACTTTTTTCCGAAACTATAAAAGCTATACTGTTCAAACTTGGTAAGTAGATGTATTCTATGAACCGCATTATGATGTTCACACAAAAATAGAAAAAAACAATAAATTTTGGGGGTTCCCCATACTTAGAACTGAAACTCAAAAAATCTTTTTTCATCAAACTCATACGTGTGGGGTATCTATGGATAGGTCTTTAAAAATGATATTGAGGTTTCTAATATCATTTTTTTCTAAACTGAAAAGTTTGCGCGAGAGACACTTTCAAAGTGGTAAAAAGTGTGTCCCCCCCCCCCGTAACTTCTAAAATAACAGAATGAAAAATCTAAAAAAAATATATGATATACATTGCCATGCAAACTTCCACCGAAAATTGGTTCGAACGAGATCTAGTAAGTAGTTTTTTTTTTATACGTCATAAAAATTTAAAAAAAAAAAAATTTTCATCAAACCCATACGTGTGGGGTATCTATGGATAGGTCTTCAAAAATGATATTTAGGTTTCTAATATCATTTTTTTCTAAACTGAATAGTTTGCGCGAGAGACACTTCCAAAGTGAAAAAATGTGTGTCCCCCCCCCCTGTAACTTCTAAAATAACAGAATGAAAAATCTAAAAAAAATATATGATATACATTGCCATGCAAACTTCCACCGAAAATTGGTTCGAACGAGATCTAGTAAGTAGTTTTTTTTAATACGTCATAAAAATTAAAAAAAAATTTTTTTTTCATCAAACCCATACGTGTGGGGTATCTATGGATAGGTCTTCAAAAATGATATTTAGGTTTCTAATATCATTTTTTTCTAAACTGAATAGTTTGCGCGAGAGACACTTCCAAAGTGAAAAAATGTGTGTCCCCCCCCCTGTAACTTCTAAAATAACAGAATGAAAAATCTAAAAAAAAATATATGATATACATTACCATGCAAACTTCCACCGAAAATTGGTTTAAACGAGATCTAGTGAATAGTTTTTTTTTAATACGTCAATAAATTAAAAAAAAATTTTTTTCATCAAACCCATACGTGTGGGGTATCTATGGATAGGTCTTCAAAAATGATATTTAGGTTCCTAACATCATTTTTTTCTAAACTGAATAGTTTGCGCGAGAGACAGTTCCAAAGTGGTAAAATGTGTGTCCAAAGTGGTAAAATGTTGAACAAGATCTAGCAAGTAGATTTTTTTTTAATACGTCTTAAATGGTACGGAACCCTTCATGCGCGAGTCCGACTCGCACTTGGCCGCTTTTATTTTACATTGGTATTAACTCTGAAACTAGGCGAAATCCAGAAAAGTTTATATGACATTTTAGTCTCTATGTGATCAGTAATAATAAAATCTTTCGGTTTCCTCATGTAGCACCGTGTATTTAGGTTACAGCTGGACACTTTTGCAGCTGTTCGTCCTTTTGAGAGTGTTCTCTTTATCTCTACATTCCATATTATTTATGACACATCTGCTAGAGAACATATCTGTTCATGTATCTCTCGACCTGTTAGGTATTTATAGCTTACAGCTGGACACTTTTGCAGCTGTTCCCCCTATTGATAGCGTTCTCCTTACCTTTACACTTCATATTATTTATGACACATCTGCTAGAGTGCACATCTGTCCATATATCACTAGACCTGTAAGGTTTATAGCTTACAGCTGGATATTTATGCAGCTGGCCCCCATGTGAGAGTGTCCTCCTTACCTCTATCCTCCTTTTTTATGACACATCTGCTAGACAACACATCTTTTCATATTATCTTTCGATCTGTTTTCGATTTGAGTTTTATTTATGAGAGCAGTCTTAAAAAAATACATTAATATGCTTACTGTCTTACCTGTCTGATCAAGTATAGTATTACTTGGTACAAAAGTGCCATGTAAAATGTCGTAGTTGTATACAGGGATAGTGCTATCTGCAAGAAAATTTATATTACGTTATGTTTTAAAGGTTTTATGAAATAAATAGATCTAAGGTTACCCAGAAATTCATCGACAAAGAATTTTTAGGAATATTTTTCTTACTTATTTACACGTATTTTACATATACGTAAATTACAGTCATTTAATTTAAAGTATTATCTCCTAAATATTGTCTTTTAGCTTTGATAGTTTGTCAATAATATGCCGCAGTAAAAAAAATTACACCGTATTTCTGGTCACACATTTGGAAATTCATTTCAATACCTATACGTAACTGCAATTATACCTTTAACAAATAGTCTTGGAATCAGGCGTCGCCGAACCTAACACTCCGCACCCTCGTTACCAACCTTACTCACCGGCAGGAACACAACACTATGAGTAGGGTCTAGTGTTATTTGGCTGCGGTTTTCTGTAAGGTGGAGGTACTTTCCCAGTTGGGCTCTGCTCTAGATCTGGAACAACATCCACTGTGTTGTGCCATCCAAAGCGAGATGACATTCACAATGCCCATACCTCTCTTCTGGACATAGTTTAAGGACGTACCCGGATCATCCTTTTCGAAAACCGATTAATTATAAGTATGCCTATGCCACCCAAGCTGTAGAGACGAATCGATTATCGTCTTATAAATCTGAATCGGCTGTTTTGACGCTACAGCCCAAACAAATACATACATAGCCTTTTCTTCTTCTACCTCACCTTTTTCCCGTTACGCGGGCTCGCCTTTCCTAATCATGCGACGCCATTTATTCCTTTCTTGGGTGTCTTGTTCGTGGAGTCCCAACACCTCCATGTCCTTCCGGACATTCGTCATCCAAGTTGTTTGGGGGGGGGGGTACTTCTCCTCTTTTTGTGGCGATGCAAAAGTCACTTTTTAACCACGTGATCGTCTGGTCTTCTTATTAAGTGGCTGTATCATCTTAGTCTTGTCTTAGAAATTTTATGGGCTATGGGAGCCACTTAGAAACTCCCCCTTATGTGCTCGTTGCGCACTTTGTCTCTAAGGGTAACCATGCCCAACCAGCGTAGCGCAGCATACGCTTCTCCGTTTTATGTAGCTTCTGCTCGTGAGCCTTGGTTGTCGGCCAGATTTTTCATCCATAGAGTAAAGCTGGCCTCACAGCAGTTTTATATTTTTTTCCTTTGGCCTTAATAGGAATTTTGGTATTACATAAGAGTCCGGTTAGCGTACGCATACATACATAGACTAAATATATTAAAACGGGTCACTCATGTTATTAAGTCGAAAATTACTCGAAATATTTCTCTCCAGCTCTAAAAACCGCATTGCTGACGTAGGTGAGAAAATCAGTAGGTTCAAATGGGACTGGGCCGGTCACGTCTACCGCATGCATTCGGAAAGGTGGACTAGCATAGTGGACTAAGTGGAGATGGCGGGATGACCTGGACAGCTTCCTGAAGAACTGGCGGCTTGGCAACTTGGCAATTTGGCTTTGCGGTTGTTGCCTAATATTGATGCAATAATTACTTCTTACCTTGATTTACTGTTGAACTTCATAATGGCGAAGTATCAAGATTACTGTTGTTTTCTGCTCATTAATGTTACTAAAAGCAACTACCGACTAAGTCGTACTTTACGAGCAGCACAATTTTGACATTTGCAAAACCATCACAAATTTGATGGAAGTTGTATATGATAATATCAGTGGGTTTTAATCTCAAGATTGCTTGGAAAACCCTCTTTGGTTATACCTGTCTCTTTCTAGATTCAAAGAAAAAACTGATTTGCGATGAAAAATTAAAAACTCTAAACCGCGATTTTTAACCAAATTCGACCTTAGTTTTGCATTGGTTAAAAGCCGACGGTTAAACTCAGTACTCGTACAATAAAAAACCTTATTAAATAAATAAATCAATATTTATTGTTGTAAGTGGATGTCAATAGCTGATGCCAATGATTTGTCAAGAAATGTCAAATTATGTCAAAATGCAAGGAGTGGCGTCGCAGCACCAACAAAGAGATATCAAATGTAGAGAGTTTACTGCAACGTTATAAATTACAATGAATACAATTGTTGATCTTATTATTAATTACGGCTAGGTTAAGTGGGAAATTGCGATCCGTGTAAAAGATGACGCTCTACTTTTTGGACAAAGTACAGATGCATCGTATGCACGGAGATGTTGTTTTGGGTCACACACATGCATAGGTGCAGAAAATGTACATCTTTGCACAACTGTTCAAAATCATTACTCTGTTGCATTCCCTAGCTAGGACTCTAGAGGGCATGAATATTTTGACTTATTGATTGATTACCATACACTGGCTGAAATTCATCCCACGAGACTTCCACTTTGACGTTGGCTAAATGATCGACAGTATCGATGGAGCCATATTACCCAAAGGTTGAATGACTACTTACCTGAGTTCCAAAACATTTCTGCACTCGATCACACACGGCTGAAATGAGAACGCTAATGTCGCCCCATCTTTCCATTTCAATACTGATTCGCTCCATCTTACTTGACTTGATTTGACTTAATTCTGTGCTCAAACTGTCTACTTCCATTGAAATATCCTGATTCAAATATCTCAATAAAACTTTGATAATATCTATCCATTCATAAAACACAAAACTTTGGTAGTAGAACCGAAATTCTAATGTCAATTCGAATAAAAGCGTCAATAGTTCGCCTAATGAACTCAAATAATCCCAAATAAAAAGTATTGTAAGCAGAGCATAAAATACAGAAACTAAGACCAAGTCTTTACGACACTTTTTAAATTGCATCGAGACAATATTATTGAACGTTAAATCATTTTTACATAATGCTTGTATTGAGTCTATGTTGGAAATAAGTCTTTTATATTGATTTGAATTTAAATAACTAAAAATAATAGCTAATAAATTGTTAGTTACTATAAGCATAATATAACTATAGTTAAATATACATTCCGCGATGCCACTGCCAAGTTTAAGACCGCTAATAAAAGAAATTATAGAATATAAATAAAATAACAATATTATAATACTTTCCACAATAATTCGAAATGTTATTAAATTCTTTATACTGTTACTAAACAATGAAAAATTTCGATAAATGCATATGATATTTTCAAATGAAGATAATAATTTAAATATATTTAGTAAAGACATTGTCACTACGCGTGATATAGATAAAGTGTCTAACACACAATTACTTATTTCCAATTGCTTTCTGAATATTAGAAGCGGAAACTAATAAAGATAAGAAGTTTAATACAAATTACTGAATTAAGGAATTAAGAAATAGCTGGTGAGTGAAAATATTTGGTAAAGGGCCGTGAGGGAAAATAAAAAAATAATAAATATTATAGTACATTCTTAATCAAATTGACTAAGGCTGTGTAAGCACAAGAATATGGCTTGTGTTGTGAGTATTCAAACAACGATGTATACAAAATATAAATACTTAAATACATAGAAAATACCCATCCATGACTCAGAAACAAATATCTGTGCTCATCGCATAAATAAATGCCCTTACCGAGATTCGAACCTAGGACCATCGGCTTCATAGGCAGGGTCACTACGCACTAGGTCAGACCGGTCGTTAAAATATCTTTTTTTTTCATACTACGGTGGCAAATATGTATACAGCCTGGCTGGTTTATACCTTAAGGGCCTACGCTAGCAGACGCGGACGCCCGCCGCGTGCGCACGCACGCGGGTGCTGTTTGTAGGTGAAATCCGCCGCACGCGACCGCTTCAGTTAGCGTTGCTCATACTATTTTTCGTTAACCCGCTCGTCCGCTCCGTGCACCCGCGCCAGCTAGCGGAGGCCCTTAAACGAGCAATATATAGCAGCTACTAGCTGCTTGAAGCTGATGCGTGTATATCGCTGCATTTGTTTTTTATACACTTAATGTATATAGGGCCCGTGCGCGTTGGAGGGTCTGCCATCTTGTGGTCTGAATCGGAACCATAAACATGCACATTTCCACGTCAAGTGTTTTCTTGTGCATAGACGGTTCTGCCATCTTGTGGGCTACATCGGAACAATAAACATCACATTTACGCTTCGCGCCAAAAATCTGACAGCTCCTGTGCTGCCTCCTACAGTTCATGCACGCTCCCTATATATTTATATTTTTAAAATGTTCTTCGAGAAAAGCTCGGTCTCCCAGATATTACAGAATTAGTAGTGAACTGGAGGCTAATGAAGGTTGATAATTTTAATAAATTTTTGCATTTGTGTATCAAAGCCAAAGGCGTATTTATAAGCCTTTATTTCATTTGCTCTGTTTCTGTGTATGTATGTTTATCAGGGTCAAATATTGGAAGCTAAATTTGACTCGCTTCCTGATTTTCGATTAAGCTTAATTATGATGACATAAAGCTGATCTGATGTCGGAGAAACAGGTGGGTATGGGAACTCTGGGATAAAACAACGAAAACACAAAAACACACGCAAGGACGAAAAAACATTTCTCAAAGTTTAAAAACAAAATTCGAATAAAGCCTTACCTGACCATCAAATCTGACCAAATAACAAGATTAATATCTTGAAAAAAGAAACGCCTCAATTAGAAATGACAGCTAAACTGGCAAGTTATTTGACAGACAAAAGTGTTCTCATATAAATAATACAAAAACAGCTTTCGAGACGATTTGCTGGCTAAGTTAGTTCTTAAACTTGCAACGAAATATAGATATGATTTGTGCTTACTTTACAATGGTTCGGAACTACGTATCCGATGCAATGAGTGAAGATGATATGTAAAGGAATTTCATACAGCCTTACACACCTAGGCCTGTAAAGCAACCTGCTTTTGTTTTTAAACGTCAATATTTTTTTAGCTGTGTATACCTACGAATAAAACAAATTGACTACATTTTTTCGGCGAGAGACGGGGTTGCCGGCCTCGTATCACTATGCGTCTATATCTACATGGCCCGCAACCCTTCGTTTCCCGGCCTCTACGCCGATACATGGTTCTTTGTAAGCCCTTCCTTACATCATCAAAAAGGTTAGGTAAAGAGCAAACATCCCTAAACTATTCTGAAATTCCCAGATCAAATTAATTAAATAAAGGGATCTTAGATCAAACATTAAACCGTTTGATCCTTTCATGATGTACCTATAATAAAGTGAAATCCGATACTGCGAAATTCTTAAAAGGTCAGAAAGTAAAGGGAAAACATTAGTCATTTTTAGGGTTCCGTAGTCAACTAGGAACCCTTATAGTTTCGCCATGTCCGTCTGTCTGTCTGTCAGAGGCTTTGCTCCGTGGTCGTTAGTGCTAGAAAGCTGAAATTTGGCATGGATATATAAATCAATAAAGCCACAATGTCTTAGAATAAAATCTATTTTTTTTTCAGGGTACCTCCCCTACACGTAAAGTAGGGGTGAAATTTTACTTTTGCTTCAACCCTACAGTGTGGAATATCGTTTGAAAGGTCTTTCAAAACTAATAGGGGTCTTCAAGAAACATTTTTTGATAAAGTGAATATATTCGGAGATAATCGTTCCGTAAGAAAAAAAAATGTGTCCCCCTCCTCTAACTTTTGAATCATAGGTCAAAAAAATATGAAAAAAATCGTAGTAGTAGAGCTTAAGAAAGACATTAAATGAAAACTATAGCGGACATGATCAGTTTAGCTGGTTTTGAGATATCGCAAAAAGTTTCCCCTTCATAGTAAAAAGACGTACCATTCAGAGGTCACCCTTGGTTAATAATCTACTATACTTTAAGCTCCAGTTTAGCTTATTGTGACGGAAGAGTAACTACGGAACCCTACTCTGAGCATGGCCCGATATGCTCTTGGCCGATTTTTTGAAGATATATTCGTCAGTCAACCGTGGACCTTCATTGAAAATGTAAGGCCCTCAACACACGGCGTGTAAGCGTAAGAGACGCGTAAGCGTATCGTAATACGCGCGTAAAACGAGAGCGCTACGAGCACAAACAACTTCAAACAAGTCCGCACACGAAGCATCGTCGTAGTGTAGCGTATGAGATTTCTCTCTTCATTACGACAGGCGTAGCGTAGGTGTAAAAAAAAACAAAACCTGGCATAATCAAACAATAAAAAATCTGCATCTGACGAGAAAATAAGATCGTCGATATATCCGCCGAAGACATCTGATGCCAGTGACGCCATGATTTCAACTAATACGATTTCACTTATAACACGATTACGCTTACGCGACGCTTGCTACCCAGGACTCTACGCGTCTCGTACTCCTAACACTTTTACGCGTCTATCGCGCATTTATACATTTACGCGACGCGACCCATGTGCTGAGAGCCTAAGTTATATTATAGCAGCCCTTTTCTAAAGACAGATTTTCTGTTGTTACGATGCGAAATGAATATAATCTACCATAATACTTTGTGCAACAGGTACATACGGCCCGATGCGAAGAATGATTAAGACATGTTTAAGATCTTGGAAAGATCTTTAAAAGATCGATAACGAACCGATATGTCAAAATGGACGTTTATTTCTGTGATCCTAATAAGATCTATTGTAGCAAAATTGCTACATAATCAACATCTGTCGGTTTATTTTTAAACTTCTTCTTCTAGTTGTCAGCTGGCTCAGTTTTCTTTCTGTTGTCTCTCTATGCGGTTTCATAATTCAGGCGTTGATGGTTAGATGGCGCTTTTAGCAAAAAAAAAGAAAAAGAAAGCGCCGACCTTTTTTCGTATAATTCCTGGCCGTTTCTAATAAATTAAGTGCTTATTTGCGCTTATTTTGAATTTAAATTTTTATGGAATATTCGAAAAAGAGAAGATTGAAGTTGTTTTTCGGTGGATGGTTTGGTGAATTTGGAGTGGAGAAGTCGTTTGTGTTCCCGGGTCGTTTTAAACCAGTTTTGCAATTTATAGCCAGTTTAATAGTTAACACGAAGTCTTTTTAAGTGCGCATAAATCCACGGGTGGAGAAGCTCCTGGTAAAAGTTGACTACCAAAGGCGCGCATAAATCGGCGTTCGAAGAGGAGAGGCCTCTCATAAACAGTTGGTATCCAAAGCCGTGCGCAGGTCGGCGCTAAGCAGTGGTGAAGTGAAGAAACCTCATCGTTATCGCCCGGTCTGTTGCCATACGCGCTAGCCAGGAAGCGACAGGTCTCCAAAGCCGTGCGCAGGTCGGCGCTAAGCAGTGGTGAAGTGAAGAAATCTCATCGTTATCGCCCGGTCTGCTGCCATACGTGCTCGCCAGAAAGCGAGTAAGGCTTACCTCGTCGGCTTGTTTAAAGTCGCCAACTTGTGCGCCATCCATTCTACACGAGTAAACCTGAATCCAGCTGCCGGTACCTTGGCGTGTGCCACATTCATCCCCTTTACCCTGTTTCCACTGAAATATTTTTTTGTTTTTTAAATTTTAACAGTATTATCTAGTTCTAATTATTTCTTGTGTATTTTGGTGTTATATTTTTAATTTATCCATTTGCTAAAGTTCTGTGATCCGCCATACTAAATTTTCCTAAAAATTCTAAAAGCCTCTTTTGTTGGGCTGTTTAATTAACCGGTTAAAAATTTAGGTATCATGCGCCATCGTATCAACCCTCATAGTCCATAATTATTCATCACATTAATTCATTTTTTTTCTCTAAATTTTCAGCCGTATTTTTTTATTTTCCTTGCAGTTTTACCCCACCTTTCCCCTTATGCGGAAGGCAGACTTTTAGTTCCACTATTTTAAAGTGATTTTATAAATTTTGAAAATTTTAATTTTTTATACAGGGTGAAAACAAACTTTGATTTTTTTGAAAAAATGTTTTAAAAATTATACGTAATCTGCAAAAGTTCTTGTTTTACTGCACTATCTACGATATTTCTAACGTCAAAGTGACATTGGTTGCTTGAATCGAGCTACTTTTGTCAATTATATGACATACAAACGATATCTGAATGAGAACTTATCTAAACCTGAACTTATCGTTATCGTATGTCATTATTCGAATCGGGCCGATAGTAACAGTTGGATTACGTCTCGTTTTGTAACTTGGCCCTTGATTTTCAAGACCTAGGGACCGATTTTTGAATTCTGATCGCTCGATACGGTATTCTCCTATTAAATTTAATACTATCTCCACTTTAAACACGACAAGGGTTGGGTATGGCAGAAGAAACATCAGAGTCAAGTGAATGCAGTGGAAATGAGAGCGTTGAGAAGTGTGTGTGGTGTAAAATTACAAGATAGAATTAGGAACAGTGTGATAAGGGAAAAGTGTGGACTGAACGAAGATGTAGTGACAAAAATTGAGAAAGGTATGTTGAGATGGTTTGGACACGTGGAAAGAATGAGTGAAAGAAGGTTAACAAAGAGAGTGTATAAGGGAGAAGTAGAAGAGGGAGTTGGAAGGGGTAGACCTCGGCGGACTTTCTCTGATCAAATCGGGGAAATCCTGAAGAAACTAAACCGACGAGCGTGTATGAGGAATGTCATGAAAGTGAAGGAAGCGAAAGAGGTATGTCGGGATCGTAGCAAGTGGAAATCCGTGGTCTCTGCCTACCCCTTCGGGAAATAGGCGTGATTATATGTATGTATGTATGTATGTAAACACGACAAGGTAGCTTGGCACAGAAGATCATGAAAAGAAAGATAGGGATATTTAAGAAATCAAATAAATGACTTATGACTTAATATCTATTTAATTGTACGACGGGTGGTCTAAGCGTCGTCCACTTGTCGCACACTAGCGGTTTAAGACTAGCGTTTTATACGTGCGTATGCGGACGCGCGTGTAAGCAAATACAGGGAAAAGTGTATGCTTGTTCATACTGCTTGTAACCTCATAAAAACCAAATGTAGGGAAATGTACCGCGCGTGTAAGCTCGTACCGCCGAAACGACCGTATACGCGCAGAAAGTACGTAAACAGAGCAAAAGGTGAGTTGAGTTGGTGTTGCAATGGTGTGGAATTGATATAGTGTGCTAAGCTGCGAAGACTTTTTGTCTGATAACATAAGCAGAAAAAATCTTTGGAATTCTATTTATCAAAACACATTTCTAAAGTTTAAGCGTATTTTTCATTGATATATATCTAAGGACGGGCCTAACAGGCACTAAGAATGGTGCTAATTCAGCGGTGTCACTCACGAATTAGAGCCAATCGTGCAGTCTAACGCAACTAGTTGCGACCAACGCGCGCGTGATGGGAACTCATCAACAAATCGCGTTGTGGCGTTATACTCGTACTGCACGACTGGCTCTATTTGTGTGCGTGACACCGTTGTACTGGCCCCATTCTTATTGCCCGTACAGCCCGGTTATGTGACTGTTATAGCTATAAGTATAAGGATGTACGTATAGGCTAAGAACCGCTGGCTGCGTCCAACGGCCGAGCGATCAGTTGATTACAGGACTTCTATAAGCGAGCACGTTTGTTTATCTTCCTGCCTCCTAACCTCCAAACTAACACTGGCGACGACGGGTCGCACGCCGCGTGTGCACGAATGTTAAATATGGCTAAAATTACCATCGGGTCGCTCACTACGTTCAACCATGAAGCACAAGAATGGTCGACTTATAAAGATCGACTCGAGCAGTGGTTTTTAGCAAATAGTTTGGACGATACGGAAGATAAATCGAAAGTCAAGCGTCGCGCGGTTTTATTAAGTAGTTTATGCGAGAACACTTATAAGTTAGTGCGTGATTTAGCCCTTCCAAGTGATGTGACAACTCTAAACTACGACGCCGTTGTTAAACTCCTGAACGATCATCTCGAAACCGTTAAGTGCGGGTTCGCGGAGAGGTTTAAGTTTCATTCCGCGGCTCAGCAAGCGAATGAAGGCTTATCAGAGTGGGCGGCGCGAGTCCGCCGGCTCGCCGCTCATTGTGGGTTCTCGACATCAGTCTTAAACGAGACTCTTCGTGATCGATTTGTCCTCGGCATGCAGCCAGGCCCAGAGCGTGACAAGCTTTTCACCAAACCGTTAGAGGACCTCACGTTGAACAAAGCATTGGAGCTGGCAGAAGCTATACGGTGTGCTCGGCAGGGCTCATCCCAGGCAGTAGCGTGCGCAGGGATGAGTACTACTTCGCAGGAGCAGGCCGTACTAAAGATAGCGGCGTCGTCATCAGCGCGCGCGCCGGGACCAGCTCAGCGCGACAACGTGTGCCCGGCGTGCGGGTACAAAGGTCACGGTTCGAGTACTTGCAAGTTTACGAAGTACAGGTGCAAAACATGTGGTCAGCGAGGACATTTGCGTAGGATGTGTCAAAAAAGTAGTGCGAAACTCAACTTTATCGAGTGTTGCCCAGAGGAGGAAGAAGTAGGCGATGACGGTAAGCGAACCTTACATAATATAAAATCTTTAAAAGGTGAGCCTATGTATGCGACAGTACTTGTGAATGGAGTCAATATACGATTCGAAGCAGACACAGGTGCCGCCGTTACCGTTTTGTCGGAACACACCTATAATAAACACTTCACTGAGCCGATTAAACCATGTAACTCTAATTTAACTACCTACAATGAAGACCCTATTGAAACTGTAGGCTTAGTGTCCTTGCCCTTTACTTATAGGGATATCACACATAACATCAAGGTTCATGTTGTTAGTGGCCATCGCGCTCCTCTCTTAGGTCGTGATTTTTTTTCGCGATTTAACCTCCAAATATCGTCCGTAAACTCACACGGCGCCTCGAGCATCCACGCGGCCTTAAGTGAGTTAGCCGATAAGTATCCAAGTTTATTTTCTGAGGAATTAGGGTGTTGTAAAGGTGTAGCTGTCACTCTTAACTTAAAACCTAATTCGAGGCCAATTTTTTATAAAGCCCGAACTATACCCTTTGCCCTCCGTGACATGGTGGAAAGTGAAATAGACCGGTTGGTAAACCTTGGAATTTTGGTACCCGTAAGCTACTCCGAATACGCAAGTCCCATAGTACCTGTGCTCAAAAGGGACGGCAAAATCAGGATATGTGCAGATTACTCGGTTTCACTTAATAAACAATTAGAAGTTGAGAAGTATCCCCTCCCTAGAATTGAAGAATTGTTTGCGAAATTGCACGGCGGGCAGCAATTTTCAAAGCTGGATTTATCCCGTGCCTATAATCAGTTAGTGCTGAGTGAGGAGTCGCAGATGTTAACATGCATAAACACTCATAAGGGTTTATATAAGTTCACACGGCTCGTTTTTGGCTTGTCTAGTTCAGCGGCTATTTTTCAACGTACAATTGAAAGCCTCTTGTCCGGTATACCGGGGGTCCTTTTGTTCCAGGACGACATTTTGCAGCATTTCCGGATGCAGATTTGTTTCTGACAGTTGACGCGTCACCAACTGGCTTGGCAGCCATTTTATCCCAAAAAGAAAAAGGCTGCCCTGAAAGACCAATTTCATATGCGTCTCGTTCGCTCACCTCAGCTGAAAAATCGTACAGTCAAATACAAAAAGAAGCCACTTCTATTATCTATGGTATTCGCAAGTACCATCAGTACTTGTACGGTCGATCCACTCCTTTTGTATTAAGAACTGACCACAAGCCTCTCCTATCAATTTTTAACCCAAACAAAGGCATACCGGAAGTCACAGCTAACAGGTTGCAACGCTACGCTATATTTCTAGCCTCATATAACTTTAAGTTAGAATACGTAAGCAGTGCCCACAACACAGCTGATTTTTTGAGCCGTGCCACGACTTGTGCCACAGACACGTATACTAACCACGACGATGAATTGTTAGATAAAGCAACTTATATTAATTTTGTCTACGACGGTGTTCGCTTTTTAAGCCTAGATGACATAAAATGTTACACTAAATCTGATTCATTACTATCAGATGTTATACATAACGTGCTAAATGGTTGGCCACAAAAGAATAGCGATAAGCGCTTAACGCCGTACTACAGTTGCAGACATGAACTATCATTAGAAAACTCGTGCTTAGTACGTGGACACAAGGTCGTAATTCCAACAAATTGTCGGAAACAAATAATCTCAGAACTGCATAAGGGTCATTTAGGTAGCACTAAGATGAAATTAGAAGCGCGCAACCGGTTTTGGTGGCCAGGCATGGCAGCTGAAATCGAATGTTTTGTTGCCAGCTGCACCGTTTGCGCCGGGCTGCGGCCCTCCCCTCCCCGCGCGCCCCTTGCCTGCTGGGAGTTCCCTCCTCAGCCTTGGTATCGCGTACATGTAGACATGCTGGGACCTATAAATAACAAACTTTACCTAATAATTGTCGATGCCTACTCTAAATGGGTAGAATGTTATGACATATCCTCGGGGTCGAGTACTCAAGTCGTGATTGAGAAACTGTGCGATGTTATGTCGAGATTTGGTTTAATTCGTACAATATGCTCGGATAACGCGAGTTCTTTTGTTTCCGCTCAGTTTAGGGATTTTTGCAGTTTAAATGGCATAACACATATAACATCACCGGCGTACAACGCTATAAGTAACGGGCAAGCAGAATCATTTGTAAAAATTGTTAAAAATGCTATTAAGGGTATAACAGCATCCGGCTATAACAAGAGAGATTTGCCGTGTAAATTGAATGAATTTTTATTCAATTATAGAAACTCCATTCACAGTACAACAGGAAAATCACCTGCCGAAATCTTATTCGGCACCAAGCTACGTAGCAGGTTAGACTTATTAAAATGTAAACAGCCACCTCCTCTTAACGCAACACTCGACGAAGTTGTGAAACAAAAACAGTGCTCGCAGGCTATTAGTTATGGTGGAAATCGTATCGTGGAGTTCTTAGATAAAGAAATAGTTTTAGTTAAGATTTATAAAGCTCATAAAACGAGCTGGGTGAAAGGTGTAATAGTAAAAAGACTCGGTGCTACCGTGTACCTAGTTAGCTTACTCGATTGCAATACTGTGTTAAAAAAACATTCAAATCAACTTTTAAAGTACAAAGGGGAGAACGTTCAGAATTGGCGCGACAGAGAGAGTGGTAATACTGGTCAGTTTGCGCTAAATGAGATGGATATGCCGGCCATCATTTTGTCATCCACGTCTGCGGGTTCCAGTCAGCAACTTCAGTCCGAATCCACATCGACAGTGGATGCGCCGACAGCATCTGACCCTGCCGCCTCTAACAACTGGGCCGACTGCGAAGAGGGTTTGACTCTGGCTGCCACCAGTAGCGCGAGTCAGGTCGCCCCTGCGAATCCTTCACCCTTCCAGGACGCCGAGGCACCGCCGCCGCTCCAGGACGGCGCGACGCCGCCTCCGCCGGCAAATACCGCGGCGCCGGTTTCTAAGCTTTCTGACCGACCATGTGAGGAGCGATCAAAACGGCCCCGTAACGTAGTTAATTATAAGAAATATTTTTAGACTAAGGGTGGAGGGATGTTATAGCTATAAGTATAAGGATGTACGTATAGGCTAAGAACCGCTGGCTGCGTCCAACGGCCGAGCGATCAGTTGATTACAGGACTTCTATAAGCGAGCACGTTTGTTTATCTTCCTGCCTCCTAACCTCCAAACTAACAGTGACGAATCCCAGAATTACAATAATATCAAGGCATCACAAGCTTACGAAGATATAAAAAAAGCGTTCAGTTCGATGACCTAAAACCATTCACCAGCTCCATCATAAGTTGCCTGTCAATACGCAGCCACGCTACATTGAAACTCCACAAAAACGCCTTCATAACAAATCGCAATCCATACAATACCTACATTCGTATCATCCATCATGGATATCACAGTAAAATAATACCAGTTCATAACCGTACACTAGTCTGTAAGTAAGTAAGTAAATAAATATTTCTTAAACTTGTAATGAAATGTTGACATGACGGTATGATGGTAGTATGCTGCGTAAACAAAGACACATAGAAAGAAACCGTTTGTTCGAAATCTTTTTCTAAAAAGCGGTTCATAAATAACGGTTTTATGGACGAAACCAGAATTAAAAGGTTTTTCGCCAAGTACAAAATAACGGTTTGGAAATTTAACCAGTACAGCTAAGACGGTCAGCTCTTTATCATTTATCACCATGCCTGTCACGTTCCAACTAGTATGTAAGCGCAAAAGTGACAGGCATAGTGACAACTGATAAAAATGTAACCATGCTGCCATCGCAGTCTCCGAGTCCTTCGGTTCATCAAACGCAAATCGAACGAATAGCGACAAATAGAAAAGGATAGCTACTGTTTGTGAATTCACTGTTGCGAAGGGGTTTTAATATTAGATTTGGAGGCCATATCTTTGGACCTTAAGGGTTGAATGATTATGAAGGTATTGCCAAAAGGGTATGAAGATTGCATTTTGAAAGCGTGAGTTGTGTTCGCTCGTAGGCGATATATAGGATCGTGGGTGATCTTAGTTATATAACTGTGAGTTATCTGCATCGTTCCATCAAGTTAGTAAATATTACAGTAAATTGTGCAACGAGCATTGGACTCTATTATTACCTACTATGTAGAGAAACAGCATAGAGAACCAGTATTTTGTGCTATGAGACCTAAACCATAGAAGCGGAGCGTGAATCTTGCGACCTAAACGCGTAACTGCCATAGTTCACCAAACGAAGACCAAAAACAGTGTTCACAAACTAGTGTTCGACGCTGCACTAGTCACCGACATGGGCACTTTATTTCACGGACATATAGGTTAAATTTGAACAAAGAAGATTTTTCTGTATTCGAACTTAATCCTTGTCATTTTGACATAAAGTGCCCATGTCGAGTACTAGTGCAGCGTCGAGCACTAGTACTTCTACCTAATTATACCAAAATGGTACAATTGTAGGTAAAGATGCCCTAATAGGGCATTTCATTAGGGCAGCCCTATACAACATACTGAGAGTACTGATGGATGGAGTTGGCGCTAACAGGCAGGAGGGGTTTAAAGGTCCTTTTTAACTAAAATAACTCTTAAACGGTGGCCCATACCAAAAAATGTTCTAATACGTAAATAATCTATACACCGTGTTTTTATTGAATTCCGTTAACTCCGGGATATGGATAAGTACGTCTAACGAAACTAAGTGGCATAGTTAAATTGAAAATATGTATATAAAGTAACTAAATGTTGCATATAGCGTTGTTATAACACATTTAATTTAGCCAAACAATTGAAAACTGTGACATATCAATGCAATGTCACTTCGAACTTCGATCGTCCGAGATAGTACTTACGTTTAGTAGCAAATGTATTTGTGTTTTGTTAAACATTAATCAATACGCAAACAGGCCCTAAGGTAAGTGTATACGCTTGTAAGGGCCTTATAAAATAAAAATAAATTGTTGATTATCTCCGAAATGGAGTTAATTAGAATACCGGTGTCTTTGAGAAAGTTACTTAATTTAAGCTCAGGAATGCACCCTTTAAATTAAGGGAAATCATAAAAACACGGTGTATAATATTTCCTATTCCTAAAAAAGATTTTGTACATATTTTCTCTTCGATCAATATAAAAAAAATCAAGCGGGAAAGTCAATTAAAATCAATGAAATGGTAAGTTCGTTTTTTAGATTTCGTAAATAACGCGTAAACGGTGGCCAATAGAAAAAATGTTATTTCGCGTAAATAATATAGTACACAAAATCTATAAAAAATATTACGTACACTTTTCGCAAGGATCAATATTTAAAAAGATATTAAAGAGGGAAAGTTAATTAAAGTCAATTGTAAGCTTCCTTTTTTTTAGTTTTTTGTAAATATGTAATTTGTAAAGTACACCCCATAGCGAAAATTCCTTATACTTAATAAATATACAATTTCCTACAAGAAACATGTGGAACACTTTTCGCTAGGATCAATATTTAAGCGGGAATGTTAATAATAATCAATTTTTGTAAACGGTGGCTTATAGCAAAAAATGATTCGTTTTATTAATTTTCATTACATTTTCTACAAAAAAAAACCATCCAGGACACTTTTCTCTAGAATCTGTATTTAAAACAATATTAAAAGGGGAAAGTTAATTACAATCAATTCACAGGTTCTTTTTTTCAGTTTATCGTAAATAACTTGTAAACAGTCACTTTAAACGGCCAATTTAAGCACTTTAGCTTTGTTTTTTTTAATTGCTACAAATAAAAAGTTCCTTTTAAAAATGCGAGGGAATTCATTTTTGAGGGAACTCAGCGATTACTTTTTTTTTAACACTACGACAAATTGAACTTCAAAAACATGATATCTACGGTCCCGAGCACGCACATCCATCTCGCTCACACTTAAGGTCAGTGAGAGTGAGTGAAAAACACGAACCTAGGCTTTAAGAGTTTGTTGTGTCGCCTGTAGACGTATTTATTTGAAAATTAGTTTTTGGCTAACATTTTATGTTTGGTACAAGCTTTTATCGCAATTCAACAAGCAATGAATACTCATCGAGAAAACTTTAAAAACCCCCAACACATTTAGGTTGCGTTGTTTTATCACAGAGTTCCTATGTCCACCTCTTGTCTCCATCATCATATCAGCTCGATGGTACCATAATATTGCATTGTCACCAGACCTACGTATGTATGCAAATTTTCAGCTCAATCGGAAACCGGGAAGTGGATCAAATTTAACTTGCAAGATTGACGCCCGGTTTGGCCTAGTGGGTAGTGACCCTGCCTACGAAGCTGATGGTCCCGGGTTCAAATCCTGGTAAGGGCATTTATTCGTGTGATGAGCATGGATATTTGTTCCTGAGTCATGGGTGTTTTCTATGTATTTAAGTATTTATATATTATATATATATCGTTGTCTAGGTACCCTCAACACAAGCCTTATTGAGCTTACTGTGGGACTTAGTCAATTTGTGTAATAATGTCCTATAATATAAAAAAAAAAAAAAGCTTTGATTACAGGTGAAACTAAATAAAATCTTGTAAAATAGTTTGACATAATAATATTTGAACCCTAAGTATCAACACTTCTGAAGGGTGAGCTCAATCTACATAAACGCTAAACGATATGTTAAAGCCACGATGTCGACGAAGCATCAAATTACGGATCAAACCTGCTTTCATCTTCACTTGACACGTACTGCGAGCAATTAGGATCAGTTTAACATTAATTGGGTGATATATTATCAAAGTGACGACTATGAGAAGGGTGCGGTGGCGTTAACCCGTTTCAGCTTGTACTAACAAAGTGAAGTGCTTACTACTTATAGCCTCCGGATGAAAACATTTTATTAATGATATGGACCCGGTTTGTTTCGAGGATGTTTAGCCCTTGGAGTATTAGGCCGTCGACTCCCAACCGATTATGTCATTTAAATTTCAAATTTGATTAATTGAAATAAAATCAAAATTCCAACAACCCAAAAATTACATATGCCACTTGAAGAGTTATGTGATCCACTGTATCAAAGCAATGCAGCAGTTAGAAATGACAGTCAAACAGGCCAATTCGAACGTACACTGATATCGGAATAATATTTGAATCATTTTATTTTATTATCGGGCATCTCAACCTATAGATTTTATTCTGATATCAGTTTACATTTGAATTAGCCCTAAAGTCGTGCTCTTGTTCGGGTATCTATTGTTTCTCATAAAGTTTTAAGTCATAATGTATTGTTTGTCATAAAATAGACCTAACATGACCTAACGTATCTATAGGATACTTACTTACTGCTGTGGCGCAGCTACCCGAAGTGGATCTTGGCCTCCGACACCAAAGACCGCCATGCTTCTCTTTCCAAAGCCGTTTCTGTCCAGACAGCGCCGAGTTCGCTAAGGTCTTTTTGCACTTCATCTCTCCAGCGGTACCTAGGGCGTCCAGACGGTCGTCGGCCATTTGGAACTCCAGAGTACGCCCTCCAGACTGCACGATCCTCACCCATCTGGAATACGTGCCCGAGCCATCCGGATATACAAAACGGTCATAAAGCTAATCCTTATGTACGGATGCGAAACTTGGACACTAACACAAAACTAAAAGCGCGCGCTACTGGAAGCGGAGAGGAAGATCTATGTATAGGATAACCTTACGAAAATTTCTGACAAGTTAACGGTTTTAGAATTATGACTAATGATAATTTGACAATTATTACATTATGATTTTCAATAATTAGTCAAACAAAGGAATCCGTCTCGTTCGTACTATACGCACAAAACGTTCACTTGGGCGTGACGTACCGCTTAAGTTGAAGCCGAGCCGTCTCGAAGAATGGAATACAATAAAATGCTATTCTGACGGTGAAATATTGCATTTACTCGTATGTATATACTTACGTAATGTAACCTACTGTATAGGTTGTAGGTACAATAAAGCAATAAATGGTATCTTTCTTACCTTACAATTCTGAAAATTGAGCTCAATCTACATAATATGTGAAAGCCACGATGTCGGTGAAGCATCAAATTATGGATCAAACCAGCTTTGATCTTCACTTGACGCGTTCCGCGAGCAATAAGGATCAGTTAAACGTTAATTGGGTGTCAAAGTGACTAATATGAGAGGTAGGGTGCGGTAATGATGTTAATCCGTTTCAGCTAGTTAGTGCATCGCGTGAGCTTGTTAGTGAGGCGACCCTTACTAAACAGTACTTGGTTGTTACGTCATGCTTGAGTTGCAGCCGTCTTGAAGTATGGAAAACATTAAAATAAGTTTTTGGAAAAAAATATATTTCGTCGCTGGACCTGCAAAAGTCGCTATGTGTTTTATACCAATTTTTCAGGAGCAACAAAAAACAAGTTTTCTCAGTATGCATTGAAAGCAAGTAAAAAAGAAAAAAAAGGGTAACAGAGTTTTATTTTTTACGTAATTTAAGAATATTTTTAAAATTACATAATGGAAAGCAAATTTTATATTTCAAAAAAAAACTTAATTTTGCACATAGCGACAAATATTTGGGTTCCAAAATAACCTCCATGTGCATAATTAGTACATAGCGATTTCAAATTGTTGCTGAGGCACTCTGAATTGTGCTTCAAATTGCACATAGTTATTTTTGCAAAGAGGACGCTCAGGTAATAAAACAGAATATAAAATAGGCAAAAAAATGTAATTAAATAAAATGGTCTTCTCCACATTCCTTAAATTAAATTTATCAATTGCACTTAACAAAAAAGTAATCTTGAACTGTATGTTCATTATCGACCTACTCAAAATTTACTTAAAATATCTAAATTTGAACTTCTTCAAAAGTAAGAGAAACAGACCTAATGAGATCCTTAAAAACAAAATATAAAACAAGCTCAAACTTATTTCTTCTTAAAAAACTTACTAAATCGTCGATATAATAATAATTACTACAAAATTAAAATTAAATAACTTGAGATCAGAATTAATGAGGTAAATTATCATAGAAAGAATGATAGTCTCGGTGCATGTATTTTTTTAGACTTTGTAAATGGTTAAATTTAGTATTGTCGATTTTAACAGGAGAGTTGTACAGTCTTATCGCTTCCTTATCTTCAGAGGTGGGATTTCTTCTTTGTGGTAAAGTGGTCCAGTCATATGAGTGACGGAGCTTGTATTTTACGTCGCCGTCGACATAGAGCAGGCCTCTTATGTCTGTTACAGTTGGATCACCGATTTTCTTACCAGGCCTTATACTATTCGTTAGTTAAGTTGTTAAGTACCAAAAAGTTATGATTCTAAACAAACATCATTTAAACACACCTTAAGCTTAACTGATACCCTTTGACATGCAGATGCGGACGCGGAAATAACATTTATTATTAAAAAGTATTTATGAAAACCGATTACCACCGTATTAAGCGAGAATTAAAGAAAAAACTCAGTACCAAACCAAACATTTCCACCAGTAGTCATTTTTAACTCTAATCAGTAATATTTAATATTAACAGCACTTCCTTTTACTTAAATAAATAGTTAAATTACTTACCCCGTCACACTTTACTCGCATTAACACATTAACTTATTAAATAATCACGATCTTAACTAAAACGATGTTGCCACAAGAACCGCCAAAACATCAATGAACACTTTACATTAATAAATACGCATGTGTCAGTTCATCGGATCCTAACGCGAAGTGCGACAGGTCATAACTTGTACTAAAATGTCGCTATGTGCCGAAGATCACATCGCAGGCGCAAACGACCCGATCAAACTAGTACGAATAATTTGCTATGTGCTTCAAAGCACATAGCGAATTATTCGTACACATATCGGCCACAATTTTGCTTTAATAGTATTATACCAATGACACAGTTATGTGATTAGTGGCACTTTTAATGTATGAACTTCACATGCTTATTTTTAGCATGGCCAGAAATAATAATGTTAGCTTATCGCTGTTTTTGGACCATATGAGTATTGACGTAAGGTTCAAAATGGTGCCAAAAACGAAAAAATGAAAAAATGCACATAGCGACTTTTGCAGGCCCAGCGACGATTTTTGGTACAAGCTTTTATTGCTGATTGTAAAAAAAATGTACAATGGTACCCGCGTGCATGCGCCCACTTCGTGCACCAGCTAGCGGACGCCCTCAGTTTTTTTCTTAACAAATAAGCCCAACGCACTCCGGTTAAAAACAAATCCTAATATTTATCTAAATTTTTCTCAAGAACCATTTAGCATGCGACCTAGAATATCGTCATTAATTATGTAAACAGCGATCTATTTTCTTAAGCGCATAACAGCTCCAGACAGTAGCTAATCTATACATTGCTGTCAGACGCAGCTGATCTGCTCAGGGAAAATCGATCTAAGGTGCGTCGCAACTGACAGCGGACCACCAGACAGACTATACGTGGTACGAGTTTCATAATAGCGCGAGACAGTAGCTAATCTACACATTGCTGTCACACGCAGCTGATATGCTCAGGGAGAATCGATCTAAGGTACGTCGCTGCTGACAGCGGACCACCAGACAGACTGCACGTGGTACAAGTTTCATAATAGCGCGAGACAGTAGCTAATCTACATATTGCTGTCAGATGCAGCTGATCTGCTCAGGGAGAATCGATCTAAGGTGCGTCACTACTGACAGCGGACCACCAGATATGATATGATATGATATGATTTATTTATCTCACAATATACAATTTCACTTAAAACTACACGTGGTAAATTCTTAGGAATTTATATTGTGATTGTCGGTTTGTCTTACTTTATATACATAGGAAAAACATGTGACAATTAATAATTCATTTAAAATGACTAAAGTTTTTAAATTTCAATTAGACGATAGACGACTATACCTGATACGAGTCTCATAATAGCGCGAGACATCAGCTAATCTACATGCCTCTGCTTCTACAATGCTGTCAGACGCAGCTGATCTGCTTAGGGAGAATCGATCTAGGGTGCGTCGCATTGCTAGCGGTGTTGAATCAAACCTTATCTGGGGGCACAGCAGAAGAAAACAAAGAAAGGTGGTACAACAGGCCGCGTAGCCAACGGTACAATCGTTAACGCTCCGTAGTAGTCATCTCTCTCTATCACTCTTTTATATTAGTGCGACTGTGACAGTTGCGTTTCGTTCGCCACGGAGCGTGAACGATATGCATGTTGGCTACGCGAGCTGTACCTTCTTTTTTCGAAACCATTCAGCGCGATCATGTTCCTTAATAGTTGTTTACATATAACATATTTTTCTCGCACGAAAACACATGCAAATTACATTGCGATATTGGATCGATAAGCTAAAAATACAAAATTGTTTCTAAAACTCGGCAATATCATGTTTACTTTTAGGATTACTTTTCTTTATTTAAACGTACAAAAAAAAATTAATAAACATAACACCCGCGCTCTCGGGCACGCACTTCCATCTTCGCTTACGCTCAGTGAGTGAGGAAGAACAACAACTTACTCGGCCTTCATAAAACCTTGTCATCTATATATATAGTTGCGCCGTTCTCGAGAACGTTCTCCGTTTTGTATGTCTCCATAGTAAATGGAGAACGTCCCCGATAACGGCACAACTATTCATTGATCATGACTTCAGGTCCCCGCTGTCACTCAGCCAAGCCCTCACGCGGCTGTTTAAGACGGCGCCATTAATGCCCTGCTAATTATCTTCGCCCGCTGGCCCGCGAAGCTGTGTTTATTGTTGTAGCTGAAGCAGATACGATTACTACACATATCTATACATGGCTGGTCCGACGCTGGTGGATACGAGCACTAGACGTATAGATCGTGTCATCCACGACCCTCATTGGTCAAATCTAACCTTTAATGACATCACAATACAAGTCATGGGGGGCGTCCACAAATTACGTAACGCAAAATTCCAAATTTTTTGACCCCCCCCCCCCCACCTCCCCTCATGTAACAGGACCGTCACGCTTATCTGGGACCCCCCCCCCCCCCCCCCCTTCAATTCCGTTACGTAACAAGTGTAATATTCAGAAAAGAAAGACAGGTGGTAGTATATATACTTTTTAATCAAAAATCTGTCTGTTTTGATAAATAAACTGTGGTTTCAAGGAATCAAGAAATTTAATCATCTATGAACGGGTTTTGGTTCCATTTCTTAATACATTCTATTAAAGGTAAATCAGAATCGCTTTCACAATCGGTATCGGCTTCGGCGGCGATCCCATCTTCTGTGGCTAATATTTTATAATAATACATAAAAAAACAAAAAATTTTTTTTTATGTATTATTATAAAATCGTGCGCGACGTAACGCAAACCTTGACCCCCCCCCCCCTCCCCAACGTAACAGGACCGTAACGCTTGGCCTGACCCCTCCCTCCCTCCAATTTGCGTTACGTAATTTGTGGACGCCCCCATGGCACGCATCTTCGTGAATGATACGATCTATATATAGATAGATAAATAGATAGATAGAATACTCTTTATTGGCACACCTCAGTAAAAGATGCAGCTTAAAGAAAACAATTGATTAGTGATAGAGACAGACAACAGGCGGTCTTATAACAAAGCTGATCGTATAACAAAACCTGTTTGAAGAAAGGAGAGAAATGAAATCCAAGATCGCAAAACGAAAAGAAAAAAAAACGAATAAAAAAAGAAAAAAAAACAACAGGTTGCACTCCGGGAGTGCCGGCAGAAGTGAAAACTTGAATATTAATGTTGTGCATTTCTGATATTTTGCAATAGTTAGGGAATAATTTTGCACGAATTGCTTTAATTATCAGTACAAAAGTACAATCATTTATGTGGTAAAATACAATATTCATTTATTGCGCTATCGTACAGAAACATGACGATTTATATTACATTAAAATTTTTACACTTCAGAACTATTACAATTATTTAACATTAAAAAGTTTATCTCACAGAAAAATCAACTGCCATCCATAATTTCAACGACTTTTACACCATCATAATTACTAGAACCATCATGGAGTTTTTCAATCATGTCACGTGTCCGTCTAACGAATTTTCAATCTGACTAATCTGTCGGTCTCGTGACCTGTCACGAGTTTAACGTTTTTTCCCCATCACAAACTTCAAAAATGTGATGGGCTAGTGAATGACTCTATGACTGGTGAATGAAAACGACCAGGTAATTGAGGACGGATACAGGTTAATGGTATCTTTCAATAATCTGTCAAAATTTTCATTTGCATTTGTACTGATTTCTAGCTAACCTGCCTCCATTGACGATAACCTGGGTATAACTTATCTTTCACCTGTAATTGATGTCCTTCATCTGAATTTTAAACGCTTAATATTATATCTTCTAAAATTATTAAACAATTTGCTTCCCTTCAACATTTAGCATACTAATTATCCAAATGAAAAAAAATGCAAAATCGCAACTTTATTGAAAATAGACTATTTTTATTCTGCGGTGACATTTTTTTTAAAACGGCCTTAAAAAAACAAATCAAGACTATTTAATAAAATTATTTGATTGCTCCCTAGTTGTAATAGAGCTCGTAAGTTAGAGAAAGGAAGTAATAAAAGATATGAGTACCCTCATTAATCTAGCACAGCGTCTTGCAATGGACGCGGCACGCGCCGTCGCTATTGTGAGGAGGACACATGCTGGGCTTCACCCTCACATTTTGTCTATGGTCCAAGTCATTGAAAATAACTTTTATAACCTTTGGACTATGGAAGATAAAGGCAAGGAACATAAACTTCATATACCAAAAATTTACTGACATAAAACCATAAATAAGTGGCGCTACAATACCTTGAATACTTGAGAAAAAAATCTAATCATAGACAGTGCACTTCACTCCGTCAATAACGCCTAGGTTCTTAGCTACTCTAGCGCTACTCTGGAGAGATTTGGAATTATTATTTATAGCTGACAGCTGGACACTTTTGCAACAGTTCTGCCTAAGGAGATTTTGTTCCTTGCCTCTAGCTTCCATATTTTGGACGTTATCTTCAGTATCTTAGGTTAATAGCATCGTTCGCTGACGTTTCTGCTTGTTGAAAATTAATTTTATACCCAGGTGAGGTGACCTTCAAAACAGCAGCTAAGAATAGGGTTGTTTCCAATTTTTTGAAACGCTTGTAATACGTTCTATATTAACAAAAAGTTGCCCTAAAATTCAACTTTTATACTAAAAACGGCTTTAAATATGTTAAATTAACAAAATATATTTTGACAGATGCTTTCGCGCCCAAAACGCTCTTTGAAAATTGTGTGACGTCACAGTTTACGGTTTGACACATAACTACATACACACGTAGAAGATACGAACTGTCAACTGACATTTGTCATTTGTTCTTTATCGCCTAACTGTCAACAGTGTCAATCCGAGAGTTGTGACGTCATCAGAATCTTCAATGACGTTTCGAGTTTGGTCACGTGATGTGTGCCAAAAGATATTTTAAATTCAATATTTACAAAAATATGGTCATTACAGGTCCCCTAAAAGTAGTTTAACATGTTCTTATAATTCAAAAGAATTTATTGGGACACAATTCTGCCCTATGATTTGTAGATGGAAACAACCCTATTCAGCCAAGGTAAACGGTAAGGTTCAATTAAAAGTTCGATGAATTAAAAGTACAATACATGTTTACAATTGGTGCCGTGATCAGGATTTCAAAAAAAGTCAAATACAGAGTCAAGTTATGTCACAGACTGATTGACACTACATTACAAATCGGTTATTAAGTGGACTAAGGTGAAGAAATGTATACATATTTATGAACTCGACTGTACCATCGAGCTAATCTGATGATGGAGACAAGAGGTGGACATAGGGACTCTGTGATAAAACAACGCAACCTAATTGTGTTTGGGGTTTTTGAATTGGCTCGATTAGTATTAGTTGCCTGTGGGAAGAAAAGTAAAGTGAGCGAAAAAACCCGGGTATGTCCTTAAACTACGTCCAAAAGAGAGGTATGGGCAATGTGAATGTCATCTCGCCTTGTGTGGTAGGGCACAGCACAGCAGATGTCATTCCAGATCTAGAGCAGAGCCCAACTGGGGAAGTACCTCCACCTTACAGAAAACCGCAGCCAAATAACACTTGACCCTACTCATAGTGTTGTGTTCCTGCCGGTGAGTAAGGTTGCCAGAGCTCAACGAGGGGGGTGGGGTTAGGGTCGGCAACGCGCATGTAACTCCTCTGGAGTTGCAGGTGTACATAGGCTACGGAGACTACTTAACATCAGGCAGGCCGTATGCTTGTTTGCCACCGACGTAGTATAAAAAAAAAAAAAAGGTTGTACCAAAAATGAAATTTTTGCCAAAAACTTATTTAACCTTCAACGCAAAAATAGAGGTATTTTAAGTATGACGCTAATTTCTGCCTGTTACGAACGAAAACGAAATGCGCCAAGTACATGGAAGTTTAACCGGTTTTCAAGCCTTGGTTGCCAGAAACATCGCCAGCGTGAATGTCGCAGCAGTAGCGCAGCTACAGTAGATATCCGAATCTCATCTTATCATAGGTACTCTTATTATACTGAAGATGATCTGTGAGTAACGCGACTTATGTGTCGTCCTACTTTTATGTGTATGCAAAATTCTCATATTTGCTATTCTTAATATTGATTTGTCTTGCACCTGTTAGTTATTGATCCTTTCGCATTTTCTCAAAGATTAGCTGGAAGAGATCCCGTTTAGGGATAAGTTCGCCTTTGTACATAACTTTTTTTTTGTTTTGTCTGTTTTATGTTGACCTGTTTATGTGCAATAAAGTGACATACATACATAAGTGGATATATCAGTTGAGCCTCTTATCAGATTTGAGATTTTTAGGTAAATATCTCCGTCGCGCTGACGGGGACGGCACCTAAAATTAGTGCGATAAGGACAACTGCAGCTCAAGCGAAAAATCCTGCGTAAGAATCTCAGAAATCGAGGTTTCGTTCTCGACATTTTCCTCCTCCAAAACTTAACCAATTGTAACGAATTTTGAGAACAGAATGAGAAAGAAATTCTCGATGTCTGTCCGTTTTGGTTTTTGCGTGTATTGTTGCCGATTTTGTATACTAGGCGTCTGTTTACGGCGCATTTATTTGGCCGTTTCTAGCGCTGTTTAAAGTAACCTAGTTCTTAAAAAATCTAAAATATTAAAAAAAGCTAAACGTAGAGACACAGATACTGGTAATATTGAACTCATATAAAAAGAGCCAAAATCCAGAGGAAAATGTCGAGAACGTTTGTATGTAGAAATGAATAATGTATCCTCTTAAGTGAGGTACTTATTAATGGTATATCTAATCTGATTTGACCCTAATATTAAACGCCCCCGCTTATCCCTCGCGTCTTATTCCGCAATAAAATACCCGTAAATTCTTCCCTTTAGCATTTCAGCAAATATCCCGGAAGGGTCGGAATCTCAAGACAGGTGTCTGGATATCCATAATCCGACTCACCGCCCTAATATTATTCTGATTGTAATGTGGAATACATCGTGTTACAAAATACCAAATGACTTTCCCTTTAAGGAATAAACTGTAACATTAAACAGCAGAAATAAAAAAATAAAAGAATGTATCTTAAATTCCGGCAATGCTATTCAAACAAAGAGCGCTACAGGCTCCTTATATTCATCAGTCACGTACGGCCATAATATTTTTTCTTATCCGCAAATTGTGTAGTTTTATCTAATAAACTGCTTACTTGAAATATTTTCAGAAAAAGCCTATAAAACTAGCTCACAAGATACAATAAAACATTCAATTTCGAACCGTCAGAGAAACAGAACTATTTTTAGACCGTGATCTCATATACATAATATTCAAAGCAGGCAAATTAAATTTATCGGGGGCGAAAACTATGATATACGATATTCGCTAACACGGGTCCTGACAGCAAAACGTGTTACAACTTGAGAACCTTGTAAATGTAGCCGTCAAAATGTTATATAGGCATTTAATACAGATAACGGACAGAAGGCACCGCCAGCGAAACTATAAACAGTGAGGGTGGTATGTTTTGCTGATATTAGATTATATAATGCTGCGGCCATATTATCGGGATTAGACGAACGTTCGACCTGTCGCCAGTGTCGCGACATGTCAAATCACGCAGTTCGCTGTAAGGCACCTGAGCGAATAACTCGCGAACGCGAAGCGGCGCGGCGCGGCGCGGGTGATACTTTGATACCTATGGAAGTGTCCTAGGTGGGCGATCTCCGAATGCCATTGGGCCGCCGCGCCGCGCCTCGTCGCATTCGCGAGTCATCGCCCACGTAAACCGCGCTGTAACACGAATCATTCGGGCGAACTTGAACGGTGTTCGGGGTCCTGCCGGTTTTATACCGCACATCAAAGGGAATTTATCGCGACAACGTTCGTGCAAGTGGCTACACTTCAAATTTTCATTTCAAGTGTTTCATTCGAGTATTTCGCACGTACTCGCCTATCGTCGCTATGGATTAGAGCAATGTAAAATTGATGGAACTTATTGAAAATTACGAAGCGGAACCTATTTTTTATAAACTAAAAAATTACTATTTCTGCCCTCCGGGCGGAAATCGTCCGCGGAAATTCCATCCCGCGTGTTTAACACAATTTTACACGCGGCATGCAATGTCCTACTTTTGCTCCCTTGGGACACAAATAACTATTAATTTCAACTCGATACCTTTACGGGTTCCCGGGATAAAGGGTCTTGACGGACAGACGGACGGACAACAAAGTAATCCTAGTTCCCCTTTTTCCTTTTGAGGTACGGAACCCTAAACACAGCTCGTGTGTGATGTTCCTTACAAATCCAATGTTTAACACCCGGTACAAAAAGTGCCGAAACAATGTTTTATTCCACTCGCCTCAAATTAGGTAGAAAGCTAACAAAAATACTTCAGCGTCCGCAGCAAGCTCGGTTCTCCATACAAACGCAGTAGCCCTGTCATTTTAAAACGAAGATTGCTCTAAAACTTTGTACTTAGAATAAGATAAGGTATATCTATGCCTTTAATTAGTTTATATAGCTTCAGATATTGAGATATTGAATTTTTAACTTATTATTTTATTTCATTTTTACATTTCACTTATGAATTAATTGTTTAATTAATTCATAGAAAATTTATTTATTTGCTGACATGTCCACTCACTACTTAGTTTAATTAAATTATAAGCATGTAATTAGTTCGTAAGTTTTCTAACATAATATATTATTGTTAAAGAAATAAATAAATGAAATGAAATGAAAATGATACCATGGTAAAAAAAAGCGGCCAAGTGCGAGTCTGACTCGCCCATGAAGGGTTCCGTACCATTTATGACGTATTAAAAAAAACTACTTACTAGATCTCGTTCAAACCAATTTCCGGTGGAAGTTTGCATTTTTCATTCTGTTATTTTAGAAGTGACGGGGGGGGGGGACTCATTTTTTCACTTTGGAAGTGACTCTCGCGCAAACTATTCAGTTTAGAAAAAAATGATATTACGAACCTAAATATCATTTTTGAAGACCTATCCGTAGATACCCCACACGTATGGGTTTGATGAAAAAAGTTTTTTTGAGTTTCAGTTCTAAGTATGGGGAACCCCAAAATTTATTGTTTTTTTTTCTATTTTTGTATAAAAATCTTAATGCGGTTCATAGAATACATCTACTTACCAAGTTTGAACAGTATATATTTAAGTTTTTCATACAAAACTCGTTTTTGCTCTATTTTGTTTGTTTTATAAGCTGGAGCTATGTAAACTAATTACAGGCATATATATACCTCATTGTATGTGCAAAGTTTCATTATAATCCAACACGTAGTTTTAAAATGAGAACGAAACTCCGTTTGTTTTTTTTTAATACTACGTCGGTGGCAAACAAGCATACGACCCGCCTGATGGTAAGCAGTCTCCGTAACTCCAGAGGAGTCACATGCGCGTTGCCGACCCTAGCATCCCCCCCCCCCCCCTCGTTGTGAGCTCTGGCAATCCTGTATGGGAAGGTGAAATTCGGCCGAGCTTCCTACGGACTTTTAAATAGGCTAGAAGATATAGGTAATAATGGAAAAATGCGTGGGTATTAAAAGCCAATACAGAATATTTATAGGCGTATGCAAATTGGAATATCTAAACATATATATATAAGTACATACCTGGCAGCTTAAATACCTTCTCTACCTCGTACTTCCAAATGATTGAAGCTATTAAGATGTTATTTTAACGGATTTTTATTTTGACTTAATCGTTTTTATTGCAACCGTAATAGATTATGGATTTTGAGTCCAGAGGTACTTTTAATTTGAACACTTTATTTTAGTTTGATGCACAGACAAAAGAAATACTAGTTGAATCATGACATACAAAAAATTGTATTCTAGAACAGAAAAGTGCAATTTTGATCCCTCCTAGCAGGGAAGAAAAAGGCATTTTCTGAATAGCATAACCTATTTTTATCAAACATAATTTTATGAACTGAAACATTAATAAACAAATAAATAAATATATTCTATTTGAACTTATAAACTTAACTAAATAATAATAATGGAAATTAATATTATTAATTGTATCTCCTTGGGTTTCACGGGTCTATAAATCCCGGTTTTTTGATAGGCTTGCGTGGGGATATAGATCCAACACATAGAGGCCCTTCGGAGAGATTTAATGTCATGTAGAATAATTATTAAAAAAAAACCCTAAACCTAAACTAAAATTAAAATTCACCCCTCGGCAAGGTGCCGTTAGATAAACATATTTTAGATAGACTGTTTCTACACTACAATGAGGAAACGCTGCACATCCCTGGTGCGCAGGGTGCGGGCTAGTTCCAACGGCATCTTGAGAGCGTTTGCGGAGAGATTTGACTGCCAGTGCCTGAATCACTGTCATATGATTCACGTACTGGTGTCCAAGCCTCTCCAGAATAGGTTAAAATATGATAAGTTAAATGTAATATAATAAGTTAAATGTAATATGATCCTAAGTTGGTCGAAATAAATGAATTTATTATTATTATATTTACATTTCGCTTTTCATGAGTTGATATTTTGCTCTCTTATCAGTAAAATTGAAACCCCTAGTTAAGTGAGTAGAAATTTCCAGCAAATAAAATATATTTAATCATGGGCCTCATTTCGTTTCGTTTGAATAGGACCGGTTTCTCGAATACAGGAGAAAATGAAGTATTCTATTTTTAGGCGAAAAACACACGGAACGCGCCGCGGAACTCTGTTGTAGGTAGGTGGGTAGGGTGTTGTAGGGTTGTTGTAGGGGTATGTGTCCATATGTATGTTGAATTTTATAACAAAATCTTTTTAAATATTATAGAACATATGTAATTTTATCAAAAAAAAAATTAACACTAAAAAATATGTGGAAATGATAAAAACAATACAAGACCTTATCATCCTCAGCCCGTGGCCTAAACATAGGCCTTCCCTAATTGGCACCACCATAGCCAATCCTCAGCTCTCCGCATCCAACCTCTTCCCGAAAGTCTCTTCAGGTCGTCGGTCCACCTGGCTGGAAGCCTTCCTACAGGGCAAGTTGTTCACGGTCTCTACTCCAGAATTCATCTGCCCTATTGGCCATCGATTCTCGTATAAATATGCCCTGCTCACTGCTACTTCCACTTGCTAATCCTTAACGCTATGTAACGTCTGCGAATCGAAGGTGTAAAATGTATTCACCGTTTATATTGATGCCACGTCCATTCCAGTTCAGCGTTTTGAAGACGTCCTCCAGTGCGCTGGTGAACAGTTTCGGATAAAAGTCGTCTCCCTATCTCATTCCACGAATGGGATTCGTCATGTCTGAACATCCAGGATTTGGATGGTCATCGTAGCAGTTCTATACCAACACTTCAGCACCTCAATGTATCGCCAATCGACTTGGCATAGCTGAAGGGACTTCAGAACGGCCCACGTTTCGATGGAGTCGAAGGCTTTTTCATAGTCAACAAACGCATTACAGAGAGGGCGATTGTACTCCCCAGTCTTCTGTACAATCTTCCGCAAAGTGTGATTGTGGTATATGGTACTGTAATCTTTACGAAACCCAGCCTTTTCTGGAGTTTGAAAGTCGTTAAATCTCCGGGCAAGGCGATTAGTGATGACCCTAGAGTACAGCTTTAAGTAAGATATAGATATAGTGAGATGAAAATAACTTTAGATTAAAATTAATAATTACTACAATATAACAGAGATGTACGGCGTTTTACCGCCCCGTGTAATCCCTAAGCAAGTGTGGAAAGGGAAAATGTTCAGTTATATTCTTGTTATACTCGTATTGCTTTATCTACCCTTATAAAAATAGATATGAATTCTTTGTTGGTTTGTTATTGAAGTTCGGAAGACTGGCAATGACAGCCAGTTAAATTAAAAATAAATCAGATAAACAGATTTCCTTCTCGTAAACGTTGACGCCGGTTCTGATTTAATAATTATTGACGGTTTCGATCTAATAGGCTAGTTGTAAATTTTTAGTGTTCCGTACAAAACTTTGTTCACAGAACACTTATGGAATCACTTTGGTGTTGCTTTGTTTGTTATAGCAATTACCGCCACTAAGCGACAATAAGTCAAAACCGCTTATTTATTATTTTAAAAGAAAATTTAAGGGGTTGAAAGAAGTAAACATAATTTATTTTTTATTTGTAAGAATCGTGTTGGGCATTAGAAAGCTTGCAAAAAATTGAGCCGGTAGATTGATTTTGAGCTCATTTTACGTCCAGTAGTTTCGATAAAAAATACATTTAAAGTTGCTGGTTTTCATACAAATTAAAAATCTTCTCTCTTTCGCGATTTTCGCAAAAACTAAAGCTAACAGGAAGCTGAGTAGACATTAACCAACTAAAACGAACATGGAGACTGTGAGAAAATTATCAGGATAACCTCATCTTTCATAGTTTTTTGACTGCAGCCTAATCTTAGGTGACTGTATAGATGAATTCCCCAAAATTTTCTTTCTCCGGTATTTTTAGTTCCATTCGCGTTTTTCCCCATTTTCTTTATTCTCTATACGTTATTTCTACCAATAGATAACTCCGTCTAACGTATTTTTTTCTACTCGTTATTTTTGCTACACGTATCTTTACCAATGCAATTTTTCACCAATCTGTACCCCTAGTGTAAATAAATTCGATTTCGAAACGTGACGTACGCGTTTGCGTTTAGTCTCATTTTGTATTGGATTTAGAAAGAGCGCGCCAAGCGGGACGTTTTGGAAAGTCAAAAATCTCATACAAAGTGACACTTAACGCAAACGCGTACGTCACGTTTCGCAGTCGAAAATATTTACACTAGGGGTACTGTTTTATTCACATGCGTGTGCTTTACCCGTAGAATATATTTCCACTGGTTTATTTTTGTCACACGTTTTAATATCTAATCTTTTTTCCCCGAGATGCATCGTTACCATGTTTTAACTTGAATACTACGCGGGCTAGGCTCGAGCAAAAGCTATTAGTTGTAACTGATCCCACCAAAACATTTTTATGTAAAATATTGCAAAAACGTGACCATTTGGCTATGTCAAAAAGTTATCAGATGTTATGTTAAGATAAGCTTCTAAATGTATGTATACCTACGCCCTAACACTAAAAGCCCTAATCCTACACTTTTGTGAACTTATGTGTCCTGTATCGCTGCCGTCACTTTTCTATTATACCGTAGCAAGAACTAAGTATACACCGTGTTTTTTTTTTCCGTTAATTTCAAGGGTGCATTCCTGAGTTTAAATTAAGTAACTTTCTCAAAGACACCGATATTCTAACTATAGTCTGTATCTTTAGGTATTTAAAAAAAGGTAAACAAACAATTTGTACATTTTCGGGTAGTTTTAATATTTATCGGTTAACCAACCAAATACAAAACCGCCTGGATCTGTCACTGAACGACCTTTAAACCTACTTTATTTGATCATGTAATGTTTTCATCTACCCTCAACTGCCTTAAGGAGCCATTTGAGGGTAGATTTTGTTTACCTTTTTTTAAATACCTAAAGATACAGACTATAAATTTCGGAGATAATCAATCATTTATTTTTATCTTATAAGGCCCTTACGAGCGTATAATTATACTTACCTTAGGGCCTGTTTACATATTGATTAGTGTTTAGTATGAGTGTATACGTTTGCTACTAAACGCAAGTACTATGTCGGACGATTGATGTTCGAAATGACATTGATATGTCACAGTTTTCATTTAATTGGGTGAATTAAATGTAATGCCCGTGTTACAACAACGCTATATGCCACATTTAATTACTTTTTATGAAAAAAAAAATGATGTTTTGGTGGGATCAATTACAACTAATAGCTTTTGCCCGAGCCCCGCCCGCGTAGTATTCAAGCTAAAACATGGTAAAGATGCATCTGGCGAAAAAAAAGATTAGATATTAAAACGTGTGACAAAAATAAACCAGTGGAAATATATTCTTCGGGTAAAACATACGAATGTGAATAAAACAGATTGGTGAAAAATTGCATTGGTAAAGATGCGTGTAGCAAAAATAACGAGTAGAAAAAAATACGTGAGACGAAGTTATCTATTGGTAGAAATAATGTATAGAAAACAAAGAAAATGGGAAAAAACGCGAATGGAACTAAAAATACCGGAGAAAGAAAATTTTGGGGAATTCATCTATACAGTCTCTTCACTTAGGGAATCAATACTTAGTAAGTCTCTACTTCACAATGATTGATCTATAAGCACCTCTAAATAAATACAACTTTATTTAAACAGAAATAAGTTCAAAATTGGAACGGGATTTTTGACATGTTTAAGTTATTTAGCGAATTGGTTATTGGCATTAATATGAGCATAGAGTTACTAAATCTTAGATAAATTAGCGATTAGTATCTGATTAGTCAAATTACTGTTAAGTTAACCAGGATAATTGTGTGATGAACAGATAGGAACCTAATATTACAAATGGTAATTTTCATACAATATGGTACAACAAAGTTTCATGGCAATAATGCATATGCTACTATAAAAACCTGTTTTTATTGAAATGCGTTTTCCCTAGTTAATACTAATTTTATGTGACGCCTCAGTCAAAACCCGTTTTCACAAGTTAAACTAGTTTTCTAAATTTTTTAGTAGTTGCAACTAGTATTTTTTAAACAAAACTAGTTGACGCAAAATACATTGGTATCTTGATTTCAGTTAAAAACTAGTTTTGACCGGGTAAACGCATTTTCATTAGGTGCAACTAGTTTTCACGGTATTCTGCCACAGTTAAAGGATAGGTATAACGACGAGCGAAGCGAGGAGGAGCGTGTTAGGCTAACCGCCACCTAACGGGCGCACGAATGCGAGATAATATCCAATAAATATTTAATTTGTCACACATTTGCCCCAAAATTAGAACTGAGACGAGGCAGAATTTAATCGTGTGCACTTACTTTTATTATTTGGCCTGACATTTTGAATATGACATTACGTTCGTGGATACAGGCAGAATCAAGTCAATATTGGGACCGTGCAGGCGTGCACTATAACAGCGCCACACAGCGATTGCAATTGCAACTATAGGCCTGCATTCTGTCACAACTATTAAAGTTCAAAGTTCAAAGTTCAAAGTGTTCAAAGTGTTGTTGTGTGAAAGTAAGAAGTAAATCCTAATAATTTTAGTGAAAACTACTGAACTGATTTTTATGTGGTATTTATGTATGAATAGATTAGAATGATTCTTGAGGAAGATTCATGATTAAGGTTTTGTGTAAATTGGTTGAAATATGACGATATGAAGTGAAAAAACAATCACGCTAGGTAAGAGCTTTAATCGAAAACGCTGCCGAATTCGTTAGATATATAACGACACAATGTATGGTGGAATCGTCTCTCTTTCATTGGTCTACAAAAAATCTGCAATGGTGTATGCCTATATTTTAAGGATAACTCACTATATCCATTCTTATCTTCTACAAAAAGATTTCATAATAATTATGTGGTATTTGCAAAAACACGAATACAGTATTTTCTCAAATTAAATACATAGGTTATATTAAACATTTTATACAGATTAAAATGATCCCTTACACCATATAATTTAAATGAATATCTCAGGAGTAATATATTCATATTAATATTCCTTTATTGATAAAATTACAAATTGTATATGTCAATGTTATAAAAAAAATAAAAAATAAGTACAATTAAGATAATAATAATCAAATTCAATTACAGTAAAATAAAACAATATAAAAGCAATCAAAACAATTCAAATATCCAAAATAAAAATAAAATAAGAATAAAAATAAAAATAAAAGTAAATTAACGTTCCATTTCGAGCCATATAACTTGTATGAAACGTCAAAGACGCTAACTTCCGTTAGTGCCTATTTTTACCAACTTATGCGCTGCGATCGCTTTATTTACCCCCAAAATCAAGGCTCGAAAACCGGTTAAATTTCTAAACCGTATCATGTACTTGGCTCAAAACCTTTTCATTTCGGTTTCACTCGAATAACCGTTAGTTTTAGACCAGTTTTTAAGAGAACAGTTCTTGTCGAATTAACTTGTTTAGTGCAATAAAAAGCGGTTTCTTCCTAGGTCGGTGTCTATGTTTACGCGGCGCGGCAGATCAACATCGGCATCATCTCTCGGCCGGACGGCCTTTTCATCGCTCGTGGAATAAACCGGTTTCTTTAGGTTACAATAAAGTTCTTAAATTGTTTGTGTTCGTACAAAAGTTCTGAGGAGAACCGAAATAAACCGATATATACCGGTATTTTACAAACTGGTTCCGAGCCTTGCCCAAAATGCACTTCGCACGGTGCCAGTACCATATATAAATGTCTCAAGTCAGCTAAGATTAAATTAGATAAAAAAAAAAATCTTATTGCTACATATTCATTCCTCCTATTAAGAACTTAGGTAAAAATGTAATAAACACTTTACGTTAAAGCAGTTTATTTAAGAAACAAGTCTAACTGACAACTTCTTACTGATTTTCGTGTCCATTCTACAAGTTTCAAATTGAAAAAATGCGACTTGATAATAATGCGAAATTAAGTCGTGCGTGAGACGCACGAATCTCTAAGACAATCGTCATGATCGTATCAAAACCAGTTTTAAACCATAATTGTCAAACTAGAATCGATCTCTTATCATTACAACAATTATTAGGCGTCAATGGCTTGAACTCCACTTGATGAAACAAATCAGTCTTTATGATAGTATACTCGGATCAGAGGTCCGCGCCACACCGGCGAGCCGTCACTGACAAGTCCCGGCGCGCCGCCGCTAAAAAAGTCACGCCGATATCAAAACTTCAAACTTTATATGAAAATTTCAATCTCCGGTGCGGCGCATGAATCGCGTTCAAGGCCACTTTGTCGGCTTAGACCATCAATGTTGTACAAAATTCTATTGCCGATGCACCTCTCTCAAGCATGAGCTACGCAGTATCTCGTAAAAACTATATTTCCACGCATATTTTGAGAAAAATCAATAATAGTTTAAGAAGTATAAGTTTTTTTCTCTAAAACAATGACCTTTTCGCCAACGACGCCGCGCCGCGCCGGGTATAAAATGAATGCCGACGCGCCGCCGCCGGTGTTTTGGGCTGTGGCGCCGACCTCAAACTCGGATTAAACAGCATAGTTCCCATATCCCGTCTCTATGATTCGATTAAGCTGCCCATTATAGCGGTACGTGGCCACATTAAGTGTCCTTTAAGGCCATTAAGAACTAAATGACCGTCGAGAGACTGAACCCTAATAAAGGGTTCTTGGTAAAGTCACGGACTTTAATTGTTTAGCCTTATAGGGTTCATTTTACATTGGAAATTTCATACTACAGTATTGACAAACAAATTAGCTTGAATCCTAAATGGCCCAACGGATCAATGGATGAAAGGATCAAAATATTTATTTGTATTATTAATTTATTAACCGACTTCAAGATTTCAAAAGGAGGACGTTATCGGTTGTATGTATTTTTTTTTTTTCAAATTTTAATCTAGAACTACAATATTACTCAAACAATTTTGTCGGAGGGGTGCTGACCTGCGATGAGTGTGGCCGTACATTTACTGCAAAAATAGATTACGTCAGCCACCTGAGAGCTCATGATCGTCGCTCTCACTAGCCAGTACAAACGCAGTCGCTGAGGCCGAAACCGGAACACGGAAACAGGAAAAAATAATGGCATTTAAATAAGGAAAAGCAAGGCACGCGAAATATGGAATGGAATGATTTATTCAATTATAATCTTAAATTATGAAACGTAAGGAAAAAAACGTGTAAGATGTACTGGGACTGCATAATATATAATATACATAATATATACTTATAGTAGTAAGTATAAGTATATATTATGGGACAATTTTATGGCTCTGCTACGTAAGGGACGTAGCTATACGGTGAAATGAGATAGCAATATCACTTGCTCCCTCTTACGCATAAATGCGTCCCTAGGACTAGCCTACGCTGGGCCATCGTGTAGAGGAGCCATAATGCCTCAGCGCTGTACCAGCGAGATGGCCATGCGGTTGAGAGCACGCACTATGTAATGGGCCACGTGTAGATGCATACACACCATCGCTGGCGTTTCTTCAAACAATAGTATATAGATCTAACATTTGACGTAATATTTGACGTATCTTTAAGTCCGAATCGAGCCGGTTGTCGAACGTTCAATCCGTCACTAATGTATCAAAGAAATTGACAGTGACAGATCCCGCTTCAACGTCGCGGCAATACTGCCGCAACGGTATCCTCCTAAAGCCCAGCCATACAAAAGAAAAATCCAAAATTTGCCACTGAAATTTGAACCCTTAGTGCAGAGAATATAGTTGATGCAACTCTGTTCCAATTGAATGTGATTTAAATTAAATCGAAGTGAATAAGTCCTAAAGGTAGGACCTTGGGCATTACGAGGGTATTGCAGCTCTGCTGCAGTTGGCACCCGAATGATAGAAATATAGCAAGTACATTCTGCAACGAGGGAGGTAAGTGAAATGCTTAGACACGAGGGTGGTAATGCCCTACAGCCGCAGGCTGGAGGAAATTAAAGACCCGAGTTTGCAATATTCTTACCCCCGGAGTTACATACAATGTTTTTCATCACACCTGCGAAGAAATAACTAAATTTTAAGTTAATTAATTCTTAAATACGGTGACATAATCATCAAACACTCGTCCGCCATTTTGTAATTTCTTAACAGGTTAGGCATCGAAGGCACAGACGTATTCACATTCAGCCGCGATTGAAAGTTACGAGTATTTAAAAATATTTTAAACGGCTATTGAATAAATCAAATTAAATATTTGGTAACACACACTATATATATTTTTGAAAAGGTTTTTTCATTAGCTTTCATTCGACACCCGATATTGCTATGGTAAGAAAAAACATTTCATATGCGATTTCCATTTTCCAAATTTGTATAACCTATGACACTACCACAATTCTGATGAATACAACGATCCCTCGTATATCAAAAACCGTCCAGAAGTATCGGCTGTAGGGCGTGCAGAAAAACATTACCCTCCTGACGTAGTCGGGTAAAAATAAGCTACTGATCTTGATGGTAGAGTAGGTACAGACGTTACAATTACTATATATATATTTAAATCTTAATATCCAAGTAACGCCACAATGTTAGGCAAGGATTATACTAAAATCAAAACCAGCAAAACACTAATAAAGATAAAAGTTTAGCATCAAAATGTTTTTCTTTCGACTGGCTTTAAGTAATCTTAAATCCTACTTAAGTAAACAATTTATTGGTTAAGTTTGTAAAACGCACAACTAATAGAATAGTTAATGACAGTTTTTAAGCTCAAAGCAAAATCCGACAATAAGAAAGAAAAGTTATCTTTGGCATTATAGACTATTTCCAACTAGATATAGCATGTAACTAGTGTACACGGATTTATACCGTGCAGTCCAACTTCGAACAAAATAATGATGAACCTTGAGTAAAAACAAGTGACGACGCGATAGATTTAAGCAGGTTTGCTATAGGCGCGCCCGGGCGAACAGTCACTGGCGGCAGATTTTGATTTTCAAACGATTGTTAATTGGTCGAAGTTGAACTGCTGGGACTAAAAAGACACCTTCCTTATACTGTTATTTATATAACGGATCGCAACGGTAGCTGCATTACTGCTGCAGCGGCCTGGAGACGGGCGCTGTAACTGTCAATTTAGCTTAATAAAATGAGTGACGTTTGTCGCATTACTGCCGCGATTATGACGTTTAATCCGTCACACATTTAACCAAGGAAATTGACAGACACAGCGTGGCATGAAGGCCGCAACAGTAATACAGTTTCAGTTGCCATCTGAACGTTACCTTTACCCGTACTATCAGTCACTGACAGTGTCAAAACTGACATATACGCTATCGAGAACGTAATTTACTTTCTATACATCTCGCTCGCACTTATATGCGAGTACGAGCGAGATGCATAAAAAGTAAGCTTCATTCTCGATACCGTTGGCGCTTGTTGAGTATGCAGCTGTAACGCTTTTTTTCTGCTGACGAAAGCGACGACGTGACAAACTTTATATATCTACTTTTGACGCGTAGTCTAATTAGTTACTTTTGATTCTGACTGTAGTATTATTATAATAATAGTGCCTGTCCATACACAGACATTATGATAGCCAACTTAATATGCTACCAATGTTTTAGAATTTTATAATGCCAAATCTAAAGGGACTTGTCTATGATTTGAAATTTGCAACTTCTCTGGAGTCATTATGTATCACGAATTGCTATCGTAATTTTCTTGACTGTTATGTTAGCGAAGAGTTGCCAAGTTTGTAACTGGGCAAATGGCGGTGCCAAGTGTTATTAGAGAATAAAATGTAACGCATGCTCAACGTTATGGCTATGAATGTAAGCTGTCATTATACTTGATTTAACGGTGCCAGATATTTTTCCGCTTTTCTTCTTTTGAAACAATAAATATTGGGAAATTAAAGCAAGTTTAATCAAAGCAATGTTTGTACGGTCACGTCTGAAAATATCGATACGAAAAAAGTGCCAAAAAATGTATACACGACGTTATTGCTCATATATTAAGGTAGTGTATAAATATTTTTGGCACATTTTTCGTATCGATATTTTCAGACGTGACTGTACAGTTACGGACTTTAATTGTTGAGCCATTAAGGATTTACTTTACATTGTATATTTCATACCGTTAGTATTGTCAACCAAATTATGTTAGTATTAGTTATTCACTTGGTACGGCCAAGTTCACAAAGATCTTTACAAGCTAAACTTCCAATAATATATAGGTATCCACCTTAATATCAGTGTCGAGGCGTTTTAATATATTAGGGTTCCGTACCCAAAGGGTAAATCGGGACCCTATTACTAAGACTCCGCTGTCCGTGTGACCGTCTGTCACCAGGCTGTATCTCATGAACCGTGATAGCTAGACTGTTGAGATTTTCACAGATGATATATTTCTGTTGCCGAGTCCGACTCGCACTTTTCCGATTTTTTTGGATCGTTGGCTTGTAAACTCGTTTATGAACTCAACTGTACATATTTTACACACATATATATCTCTTGATATACTGCAGTGATGCATATGCATATAGTTAGCGATAAAACCTCGCACCCAAAATGTTTTAAAAAATTAGGTTAGGATTTTTCTCTAGACTCTAGCCAAACCTTCGGCCAGTCCATTAATGCCCATAATAACTTTCCAACTGCCTCAAACGGTAGACATGTGGTGGTTATTTAGTTAATTTGATTATTTAATAACTATACACCTTATGTATTAAAAATATTATCGTAACAGCTATTTTGAGAAGATAATAGCTGATAAAATAATGCATTATGTAAAGCCGAATACATTTGATAAAAATAAGCGATAAGATTGCATAATAAAAAGAGTGTCGGGAGAAAATTCGCAGTAATTGTCTATCAGCGCTCCAATGAGTTTCATCGGTAAAGTGGCAATTGTGACTGGCGCTGCCTCCGGGATAGGAGCTGCGACAGCCAAAGCACTGGCCAGAGAAGGCGCCAGGGTAGCCCTGGTGGATAAAGACGAAGAAAAACTACAAGAAGTCGCTAATCAATGCGCACAGCTTGGCAACAAACCTCTCATCATCACAGCAGATGTTACTATAGACGAAGATGTCAGAACCATAGTGAAAAACACTATCGACAACTTTGGACAGTTAGACGTACTGGTCAACAATGCGGGGATTGTCAGGTATTCAACTTTCTTAGACGAAAATCTTATGGAACATTTCGATCTACATATGAACACGAATCTGCGCTCCATGGTTTATTTGACACACCTCGCTGCTCCATACCTGATCAAGACTAAAGGTAACATCGTCAATAATTCGAGCATCGGCGCTTTGCGCGTCATAGGAAATGTTCAAGGCCCATATTCAGTTTCAAAAGCTGGAGTAAATCACTTTACTCGCTGTGTTGCCTTAGATCTAGCTCCACATGGAGTGAGAGTGAATGACGTAGCTGCGGGAGGCACCAACACGAATATATTAGAAAATGCAGGGATACCAAACGGAGATGAGTTATGGAAGGAATACATTAAAGATCGCACTGTGCTTAAAAAGATGTCGGAGCCCGAAGAGATAGCAGATCTAATTATATTCCTGGCAAGTGATAAGGCTAGGAGCATTACTGGATCGACCTACGTTTGTGACAACGGGACTCTATTGTTGTAAATTTTAATAATCTGGATAATTGACTACTGCGGCTACGCACAAGGACTACAATGGATCACAGCAGTTATTGTATCAATTGTATTACCAATAAATTATGTTTATGATTATAATTTTAATCGTCCACTTGGATTCCAGTCATCAGGGGACGCAACCAAGACGTTAATACAAACGCTAATCGAAAAGTAAAAATGCGATGATGTTGTGGGTCTTTGATTGCCACGTTGACCAAGCAGTGATCTATAGTGACGGCCCTTTATGGCTCTGCTACAGGATGGCCCAACGTAGGCCAGTCCAAGGGACGCATTTATGCGTTAGAGGGAGCACGTGATATTGCTATCTCATTCCACCGCATAGCTGCGTCTCTTAGGCTAGCCTACGCTGGGCCATCATATAGAGAAGCTCTTAAAGTTCATTACTAATGCCCGTTGAATCCAGGAAGTTCTAGATTCTTTGGGCCGTAATGTTCTGTACCTCATAGGGTTGCGATAGTCAAGTGAAGAATTACACTTAAATTTATTTTTCGATTGGCGTTTCCTATCAACGATTGCCATCTTAGCTAAGGCCCCAGACTAACTAGCATATGATTTCATTGCAAAACTACCCCGTGAGACCCCGGATTGATGAAATTCAAATTTCTGGTGGAAGCTTAAAGCACAGGATAGGATAAAATGGAAACAGATGGAGGAGGCCTTTCCCCAAAGGGCTTAAAGAAAATAAAACATTAAAATTTAATTATTTTGTAAAAACTATATGTAAATTTGCATGGAAATAAAGGGCTTTATTATTAATCAGTGTAAGCGGTCTTGAAGGTCATGTCCAGTTATTATTATTATTCAGAGCCCACTGTGTCCCACTGCTGGGCAAAGGCCTCCCCCCTTCAAACCAAAACCATGACAAGTTGCTAAATCTGAATCAGGCTCGAAGACTTAATGTTCCCAAGCAAGCTCGGTTTTCCATACAAACGTAATTAAATAAATAAATAAATAAAATAAATATTATAGGACATTAGTACACAAATTGACTAAGTCCCACAGTAAGCTCAATAAGGCTTGTGTTGAGGGTACTTAGACAACGATATATATAATATATAAATATTTATATATACTTAAATACATAGAAAACACCCATGACTCAGGAACAAAATATCCAAGCTCATCACATGCATAAATGCCCTTACCAGGATTTGAACCTGAGACCATCGGCTTCGTAGGCAGGGTCACCCACAAGGCCAAACTGGTCGTCAAAAAAGTAGTTACGCTCTCATTTTTAAAACGACTAGCTAGATTGCTCTACTTTTTACTTACAATACGATAAGGTACAGGCTGTAATTAGTTTATGTAGCCCTAGATACCATAATAAAAAAAAATACAGCGAATAATATTTTCATACAAAACTTGTTTTTGCTCTATTTCGTTTGTTTTATAAGGTGGAGCAATAAACACTGATTTCAGCCCTAGATATACCTCATGTCATTGTATGTGCAAAGTTTCATTACAATACAACACGTAGTTTTAAAATGAGAACGGTACTGTGTTTGTATGGGAAGGTGAAATTCTGCCGAGCTTGCCGGGGGCTCTTAATTCCTTGACAAAACTAAGCACTCTTTTCAAATCCTTTTTCAATGTTAATGAAAGTTTCCAGCTTTTCCAGACTTTAGTCTGGCAGCCATTAGCGCCAGGCGACTACTCTAGATTCTAGACTAGATTTTTGACTAGATCCTATTATAGATGCGACCTCTATTGTTGACTATACCCTTTTTAGGGTTCCGTAGCCAAATGGCAAAAAACGGAACCCTTATAGATTCGTCATGTCCGTCTGTCTGTCCGATTCTGTCACAGCCACTTTTTTCCGAAACTATAAAAGCTATACTGTTCAAACTTGGTAAGTAGATGTATTCTATGAACCGCATTATGATGTTCACACAAAAATAGAAAAAAAACAATAAATTTTGGGGGTTCCCCATACTTAGAACTGAAACTCAAAAAATCTTTTTTCATCAAACTCATACGTGTGGGGTATCTATGGATAGGTCTTTAAAAATGATATTGAGGTTTCTAATATCATTTTTTTCTAAACTGAAAAGTTTGCGCGAGAGACACTTCCAAAGTGGTAAAAAGTGTGTCCCCCCCCCCCCCGTAACTTCTAAAATAACAGAATGAAAAATCTAAAAAAAATATATGATATACATTGCCATGCAAACTTCCACCGAAAATTGGTTCGAACGAGATCTAGTAAGTAGTTTTTTTTTAATACGTCATAAAAATTAAAAAAAAAAATTTTTTTCATCAAACCCATACGTGTGGGGTATCTATGGATAGGTCTTCAAAAATGATATTTAGGTTTCTAATATCATTTTTTTCTAAACTGAATAGTTTGCGCGAGAGACACTTCCAAAGTGAAAAAATGTGTGTCCCCCCCCCTGTAACTTCTAAAATAACAGAATGAAAAATCTAAAAAAAATATATGATATACATTGCCATGCAAACTTCCACCGAAAATTGGTTCGAACGAGATCTAGTAAGTAGTTTTTTTTTAATACGTCATAAAAATTAAAAAAAAAAAATTTTTTTCATCAAACCTATACGTGTGGGGTATCTATGGATAGGTCTTCAAAAATGATATTTAGGTTTCTAATATCATTTTTTTTCTAAACTGATTAGTTTGCGCGAGAGACACTTCCAAAGTGAAAAAATGTGTGTCCCCCCCCCCCTGTAACTTCTAAAATAACAGAATGAAAAATCTAAAAAAAATATATGATATACATTGCCATGCAAACTTCCACCGAAAATTGGTTTGAACGAGATCTAGTGAATAGTTTTTTTTTAATACGTCAATAAATTAAAAAAAAAAATTTTTCATCAAACCCATACGTGTGGGGTATCTATGGATAGGTCTTCAAAAATGATATTTAGGTTCCTAACATCATTTTTTTCTAAACTGAATAGTTTGCGCGAGAGACAGTTCCAAAGTGGTAAAATGTGTGTCCAAAGTGGTAAAATGTTGAACAAGATCTAGCAAGTAGATTTTTTTTTAATACGTCTTAAATGGTACGGAACCCTTCATGCGCGAGTCCGACTCGCACTTGGCCGCTTTTATTTCTGCTGGTGTTTTTGTCCAGCTATTTTTGTTTGAACTTGATGAGCATAACTTTTAAAGCGTAATTTATGTTGTAATTTGGACATCTTCTCCGAAATAAAAGCTTTTTTTATTATAACTAACTGCTTTGGCTCAGCGATCCAAAAAGAATCATGGCCTCCGAAACGAGAGAACGCCACCTGTTCCTATCCAGCGCGGTTTCATGCCATGAATTGGCATTCAGCCGACGCAGGTCCGCCTCCACGACATCACACCAGCGGTACCTGGGGCGCCCGATCGATCGACGGCCGGTTGGTCGCCTCAAGTACGCTTCCTTGACTACGCGATCCTCGCCCATGCTGTGACCGAGCCAGCGAAGTCTGTGGGATTTAGTTACGCCGATGATATTGGGCTCAGCCACCAACTCTTCGATCTCGGCATTTTTCCGGATCCTCCAGGAGCCGTCGTCGGTTTTTTTATTATAATAATCTTAAAATAAATAATTACTACACCTACCCCACCGACCGAGCCCCAAACTAAGCAAAGCTTATACTATGGGTACTAGGCGACGATATATATACGTAAATAGATACATACATACCTATATACATATAAAACACCTATGACTTAGGAACAAACTTCTGTGTTCATCACACAAATAAATGCCCGTACCGGGATTCGAACCCGGGATCATCGGCTTAGGCAGGGTCACTACCCACTAGGCCAGACCGGGCGTTAAATAAATCGCTGGATGGGTTGATTCTACTCGTAACCTTTTGAATACAAAGAATGGCATTTGCAAATATTATTACCGTCAATATGAATAACAAAGCTTCTGTTCATAAAAATCTAAATAATATCGTCAAAAGCAAATCATTTTGTCATAAAAATTATACCCAGTATTTAGAGCTATGCCAAAATAACTCTTATATTGTAGGCAATAACGTTTGTTGTGAGTGTCATGATCAGTGATTTGATTTTCTACAATAAAACATGGGTTCGAAGAACTGATAAAAGGGTAAGGAAAAATTTCAGAATTGAGAATGAAGTGCCCCGTGCGGAAAAGATTGACGGCCTGATTCGAACAAATAATTCCTCCAAAGCTGATATGCGCTCGATTTTTGATTGACAAATAGTTACCTAGAACGAAAACACATAGGGTTAATCATTAATTTGATTAAAATCTCGCACATATCAGATTTGGTAAGCGCACCGACGCAATGCGTAGAAGAAGTCACAGCGGTATGACACCGATCTGTCAATGTCACAAGTGACGTTTTTTGGTTAAAGAAATGCCACTTTTGGCACTGACAGATCGGTATCGTACCGCTGTGACTTCTTATGAGCATTGTTCGAATCGGGAGCTTCTAGCTCGAGCGCCATCTTGATATGGATCTCGTTCAAACTAATTTTCGGTGGAAGTTTTCATGGTAATGTACATCATATATTTCTTTAGGTTTATAATTCTCTTATTTTAGAAGTTACAGGGGGGAGGGACACACATTTTACTACTTTGGAAGTGTCTCTCGCGCAAACTATTCAGTTTAGAAAAAAATGATATTAGAAACCTCAATATCATTTCTGAAGACCTATCCATAGATACCCCACACGTATGGGTTTGATGAAAAAAGATTTTTTTAGGGTCCGGTCCAAGTATGGGGAGCCCCCAAAATTTATTGTTTTTTTTTTTCTATTTTTGTGTAAAAATCTTAATGCGGTTCATAGAATACATCTACTTACCAAGTTTGAACAGTATAGCTCTTATAGTTTAGGAAAAAAGTGGCTGTGACATAATCGGACAGACAGACAGACATGACGGATCTATAAGGGTTCCGTTTTATGCCATTTGGCTACGGAACCCTAAAAACTGGTCCTAGGTCTGTGCCGTCCGGTCGGGTGCCCAGAAGGCTGGCAGCGTTGCCGCGCTGAATGGCAACGCCAATGCGCTGGGCGAGGTATGCTCCAGCCTTCCGGTCACCCGTTGCGTCTATTAGGTGTTTGGCCAATGCCTTAAATATACCGTGTGCGCCTTGACCCCGCGGCCCAAGCGTCTTCACAGACCAAGTTATACTAGGGATATAAAATAATACATTCGAAACAAAATGTTTGGTGAATTAGAAACCAGGTAATTTCTACATGATCTCACGTCGCTAAACTCATATAACTTAAACGTTCCTCAAAATTGAACCTTAAATCGTTATAGGCTATGTCATTTTTTCAACAAGACTAGAAATGAAACTTTATTATGATTTGGGGACTTCAAGAGCACTTATGAAATTGTTATTATGATACTTGTGTCTGCAAGCGTTAGAGCGGTTTCACATTAGTCGATCCGATATCGGATACGATGACAAAGAATATAAATAAATAAATATTATAGGACATTATTACACAAATTGACTTAGTCCCACAGTAAGCTCAATAAGGCTTGTGTTGAGGGTACTTAGACAACGATATATATAATATATAAATATTTATAAATACTTAAATACATAGAAAACAGCCATGACTCAGGAACAAATATCCATGCTCATCACACGAATTAAATGCCCTTACCAGGATTTGAACCAGGGACCATCGGCTTCGCAGGCAGGGTCACTATCCACTAGACCAAACTGGTCGTCGTAACAAAGAACCAATAATAGATTGTTTATCATGGAATGAAAGGCACTCATTTCAGTTGACGTAGTTGGGCGTATGACCGTAGTGAGAGGGCCAATAGTCCGAGACTGAAATGGTGTCTTTCACCGGAGTTTAAGCATTTTACTTTTAATTTCTAATGCGAGGAAAGCAAAATACCTGTACATTAAAAAAACATGACTAAGTAGATAACTATAATAATTTTTTATAGTATTTCTTGAGGGTTTAGGTAACAGTTTAGGTAAAAGTATTTATTTATGGAATGGCGAGTCAAATATCTTAATGAAAATTGTACAACATATCTATTAAAAACCAAATTTTAATGACTTTTCGTTTAAAAACGAAAAAAACGTACTTGGTTGTAAGAAGAAACGTATCTCTTTCTGCACTTTAATGCTACCTGACCTGACCTGACCTGCTGATCTTGGCCTCCGACACCAAAGACCGCCATGCTTCTCTGTCCAAAGCCGTTTCTGTCCAGTCGACGGCACCGAGTTCGCTAAGATCTAGTAAGGTGGTTTGGTAAGGTAGATGGACTTTAATGCAACAATAAACATTATTAGATTCCATCTTCCCTCACATAAGGAAAAATGTTTCCCTTATTTACTACAGTCATTTCCTTAATTTATATCAAGAAAGGCCATCATTCTCAATATTCACCGGTATAACATTGAAAACGTATTGTCAGCGTCTGCTTACATTTTCTAAACCGCGGTTATATCTTTTTATTTTACATTTTATTTTATTTATTAAGTACAACCACATCGTATATATTACATATGTTACATCACAATAATCTTAAAGTATTTCATATATATGTACTGATATAATACGACAATTATGGAGTACATAGCGTTGTCCATGTATGATATTGGGAACGACATAAGAACTATGGGACATTACATTTTATAACATTAAATTTGTAAGACTTATAAAACAATTAACTACTATAAATAAATAAATAAATATTATAGGACATTATTACACAAATTGACTAAGTCCCACAGTAAGCTCAATAAGGCTTGTGTTGAGGGTACTTAGACAACGATATATATAATATATAAATATTTATAAATACTTAAATACATAGAAAACACCCATGACTCAGGAACAAATATCCATGCTCATCACACGAATAAATGCCCTTACCAGGATTTGAACCCGGGACCATCAGCTTCGTAGGCAGGGTCACTAACCCACTAGGCCAAACCGGTCGTCGACTACTACTCTCGACGGTACTATATGTACATTATTTACAATTTTACAAATAAATACTAATACTAATATATAATTTAACATAGAATAATTTCTAATAATATCTTTGCAAGAACAGACGATTTAAGCATTGCTGTTTAGACAAAGGTTTTGGTGACTGTGGAGGCCGATGCGTGAGCGGCACGACCTCCCACACTTTTGGCATAGAAAGCTCATGCCATCTGAGGTTCCAGTCCCGGTTTGCTTTCTGCGACGCCTTCTGATATCTAACGCATTAAACCAGGCTTGGTCGCATCCCCTCCACATCACGCTTGCGCCATCCATCACGGTCTTCAGCTAAGGTTTCCCAGGCATGGTGATCGATTTCAAATGCTGACATGTCTCACTTAACACAGTCTTTAAAGCGCAGCATCGGTCTTCCAACGTTCCTTTTAGCATACGCAACTGCACCGAGCAAGATACGTCGAGGTATTCTAGAAGGTTTGCAAGGCCGATTGTTATTTTAATGTAACTAATTTTGTTTTCGTCAGATTTTCAGTTAAAATAAATACGAAATTCCTATTTGGAACAAGAAAATTTAAGGAATTATCTGTACAGTTACGAAAATACCATAAAATTTTTGTTGCATGTACATTTATTGTTTTGTTGTTGCGCTTATATTATACAGAATAGGGAACTCTGCCAACCAATTATTTTCGAATTCTGACGAAAAACAGACTTCAAAAAAAATCTCAATGAATTGATATTACATTGAATTTTATTTAGAATTATGTCCCAGGAAACCGTTTTCCTCCAAATTACCTGCGATCACAGTGGATTATGTGCAAATTGCCCCGAGTAACCAATAAGTATTTACCAATACTTCAGGTAAGGGCTGGGTAAGTGCTGGTTTTGGTTGAACGTAAACGTATCAGAGTATTCCAACCTTAATAAGAGGATTTGTACCAGTAAGCACTTAGACTTGACTCACGAGATAACCGGCATGGGGGATTTTGATTCGACGATCATTGTCCCGATAGTCGTTTCAGCGAACGGTCTGATAGCGAAGAATCTCGGCCAATACCTTGAGAGATTCTCGTTCGATGGTTGGATGAAGGGTCAGGTGCAGAAGGCGGTGATCTTGGACATGGCGCGGATACTTCGGCGGTTCCTCTCTCTGCTGCCATGACCACCGGCAGCTTGGGCCCTGCCCCGCTGCCAGCGACACCCTAGGACAGGTTTGTGATAATAAATTCTTAATAGTATTGAACTTGGCTCTCATTTCACATTTATGTATGTTTTTGTTGGGATGATAAATAATTAGGCGCTGGTGGCCTAGCGGTAAGAGCGTGCGACTTGCAATCCAATGATTTTTTCGGAACTCATGTACAAAATATCATTTGATATTTACCAGTCGCTTTTCGGTGAAGGATAACATCGTGAAGAAACCAGACTAATCCCAACAAGGCCTAGTTTACCCTCTGGGTTGGAAGGTCAGATGACAATCGCTTTCGTAAAAACTAGTGCCTACGTTAATTCATGGGATTAGTTGCCAAGCGGACCCCAGGCTCCCATAGGCCGTGGCAATAAGCCGGGACAAACGCTAGGAAGATGATGAATAAATAATAAATAATTATTCGAACTGTAAGTGTACTCAACAACATTTACTGCTGAGCTACATTCGTAGCGCTACGTCGTAGCTTATAACATGGGTTTCCCGGTATGTAGCGGAAATGCTTCGTAGAGGAAAAATGATCAACGTGCCTTGATTAGCGCTGAATGGATTAACTAGTCAAATTACTAGGAATTCATGTTGACCTATTATAAAAAAACCCACATAGAAATATACATAAATAAATAGAATACTCTTTATTGACACACCTCAGTAAAAGATACAGCTTAAAGAAAACAATTGATAAATGATATAATATTACTTATAAACTGAAATTTAAGTTACCCCTGCATATATTTTCGAATATATTTTGAAGCAAGTAGCATTCTCGCTCTAGCTCGCATGCAAGTTTTTTAGGTGACCGCATGAACGTTCAGTGTAACTTACCGATTCCCATCGCCCCACACAAGAGAGCTGGAGATCCTGGTAAACCAGCATGTATTGTTCTTTACATGTACAGTCCCGGGTATGTCCTTAAACTATGTCCAAAAGAGAGGTATGTCATCTCGCTTTGTGTGGTAGGGCACAGCACAGCGGATGTCATTCCAGATCCGCAGCAGACCCCAACTGGGGAAGTGCCGCATCAAAATCCGTTGCGTAGTTTTAACCTTTTGAACGCCACGCCACGCCTATCGCACGCGGCGCGTAATCGTGAACATTGTCGGTACGCATGAAGGTTGATATTGGGCTGTAGCCGCGCGCGTCTTATGACGTCTTTGGCGGCCAAAAGGTTAAAGACCTAAGTAAACACAGGGAAAGACAGACAGCGGGAAGCGACTTTGTTTTAAATTATGGAGTGATGATTAAGCCTGCAGTCGTGCGTTCACGATACGCTGGAAAATGTGTTAGTCACTTTACTTATTATACCTGGGCGACCGAGCGTTGCTCGGTTATAACTATTTATTTTAATATGGTGGTGTATAGGTGATAATCTTAACTACATTTTTTTACTAAATTAAACTTGTCTAAAACAATAAAAATAAAATATATATATATACATGAACATATATTAAAAAAAAACAAAAGTTAGTCACCGGGCGAGATTCGAACCCGTAACACTCGTTTCTAGCAGTCCGCGTCTTAACCCGCTGGGCCAGACGGACAGTGGCCGATAACATGAAATTAGCGACCATATTCTGCGTCGAAAGAAAAACGCATGAAAACTCGAAAACACGCGTTTTCCCAAACATAAGACTAATCTAGATCGATTGTATAACCCCAAAAACCCCCATATACCAAATTTCAGCGAAATCGTTAGAGCCGTTTTCGAGATACAAGAATTGCTCGTTTAAAGGTATAAGATTATATTATTTTGTAGTTGGTTATCAATTTCACTAACACTTAGAGTGGTCCTTTAAGAGTTTCACTTGTTAAATGATCCATGGGAACATGGTCTGACCGCTGACGTACCATGCTGACCACAAGTTTGTGCAGCATAGTTTATACGATATAAAGGAAGCCTGCTCTTGCGAGCTTGCTGAATTTCAAATATTACCTTACTACACACGGTGCCCGCATTGCGATAGATTTTAACAGTACAATCCTGATCATATTTAAAGACTAAAATGATGTATAAACTTTTTTTGAATTCGCCTAATTTCAGAGTGCCATTATCTGCGGCACCATGCCGCAGGGGGATATTTTTTAGTATTTTATTTTAAGTTTAGTATTATTTATTTTTAGATTTAAGTTTTATAGTTTAATTATGTTTTATCGGATGTAATCAATATTTATTTTTACTCGCACAATTAAGATTCGTCACCTAACCATATCATTAGGAGATCATTTCAAAGTTAAAGCCACTTACAAAAACAAACATCTTTTTATTACTTCTTAGTAAAAAACGCCTTTTTGATGGCGAAGTTGCCACTATGGGACCTAGTCCAAATATCCTTATTGATAGATGTCAAAAAGTGACAAGTAACACTTTGCAAAAAAAGTTTTTCAAAAAAAGTTCATATTTATTTGAAATGACAAACGCTATTTGATTTACAAATAGCGTTTACATTTTTTGTAGAAAAAATCTAAAAAAAAAAAAAAAAAATTTAATGGACCTAAAGTCCATAACATTTTTCTTCTTTTGGCCTCAGAAATTTGTAAATATACCTATATATAGTCCTCCTCATCGTTTTCGATGACGGCGATCCTAAATAAACACTATGGACGTTGTCTAGCCCTAATGTGGCTGGCCAGGCCGAACTTGCTCTTAAATACTCTATTTATTGCACGCGTGACAATAAAGTTGGCCAGCTGCGTATACACATTGCTGCGTTAGTACATTGTTAACCAAGGGATGAATGGCAACCATTTCAGTCGAGGTTTTTTGCTCACTTGTGACTGCGTTCGAGTGCCAATAGTCCGAGACTAAATTATGCCTTTCACCCAAGTTAAACACTCTACTTTTCATTTCAAATACGAGGAAAGTAAAATACATGTACATTTAAAAAAACAGTAGTATTTCTTGAAGGTAGTTTCAACTAAAATATTAGGTAAAAATATCGTTATTTATGAAATAGGGAGTTAATTATCACAATGGAATTTGTACAAAAAATCCATTTAAAACCGAAATAGTAATCACTTATCTTTTAAAAAAAACATACTTACAAAGTACAGTGCTCTAGAGAAGAAACGTATCATTTTCTGCATACCTTTTAGAAAAACAACGACCCAACTTTCAGAGCATGAAAAATGAAAAATATTTTGTAATGCCATGAATTTGGGTACTTATTTATTTATTTATTTTAAGGAGTAACAACAGCTATAAACCATTATGCAGATTTAGGTAACAATATAAAGCCAATTACTCAACGCTATCACGACTTATACATTTTAAAAAATACTGAAAAAATATATATATATATATACAACTCAAAGCTTATCTAAGTTATAGATCTGCTTACAATTCTAACAGTAAAAATAAAGGTTACGTAGATCCTTAAGCACTCGGGCATATCGCATAACTGTTACTTTAATGAAATACAAATTTACTCATGAAATAACTTAAAATAATTTTTGCCTAATTTAATTTCCTAACCAACAGGCCAATTCGAGTTTTAGTTATTCGATCTGTTTTCTATATACCCTCTATATTAATGTATATTAATAGCGATTTTTTTTAATGATGAAATGGAACAGTTTCATCAAATGCCACTAATTAAAATGCAAATGTTTGAATAGTTGATGAAAATACAAAAATCACCATATGCTTTTAAGATTTGAGGAGTTCCCTCCATTCCTCATGGATGTTATCATTCAAAAAAAAAACGGACTCGCCCACCGAGGATTCGAGGATCTGAAAATTTCAACTGTCTAATTATCACGGTTCATGAGATACAGCCTGGTGACACACGGACGGACGGAGGGACAGCGGAGTCTTAGAAATAGAGTCCAATTTTTACCCTTTGGGTACGGAACCCTAACAAAGAACTTTCCAAATAGGTCCACACATGACGTAGTTCTGAGATAAACAACATACCTACAAAAAATGCGGTCGAATTGATATCATCCATCTATTTTTGAAGTTGATTAAAAAAACATTAAGTCTCCTTCTTTGTCCTCGCGTTTGTCCCAGTTTTTTTGCCACGGCTTATGGGAGCCTGGGGTCCGCTTGGCAACTAATCCCGAGAATTGGCGTAGGCACTAGTTTTTACGGAAGCGACTGCTATCTGACCTTCCAACCCAGAGGGTTACTAGGCCTTATTGGGATTAGTCCGGTTTCCTCACTTTCCTCACGATGTTTTCCTTCACCGAAAAGCGACTGGTAAATATCAAATGATATTTCGTACATAAGTTCCAAAAAACTCATTGGTACGAGCCGTGGTTGAACCCGCGACCTCCGGATTGCAAGACGCACGCTCTTACTGCTAATTTAGAAAAATAAGCGAAGAAAAGTCTCGGTAGCCTAGGTTCTTAAATTACCACAGAGACCTCGGCATTTTTAATATAGTTTATAATTACTTAGCTAATTACATTGCCTCATTTGAGGACTAAGATTACTCCACCGAACTCACTTAGAATTTTCTTTTAAAGAAAGTTTTTGCTACAAAAACACTTTCAAGGCAACAAAGAAACTACGGCAGACTTTAATTTCATAAATTGTTTTCTGAGTAGTAATTTCATCACGTTAATTTGAGGGACTATTCTAAAAGTATAATGTATTGAATTTTTATTACTTTCTAGGAAAAATAGGTTTACATTCCGTAACACACTGTTGTTGGGCATTTTCAGAAAAAAAGTGTACCTTGTACTTTTTGACGTGATAACGTCTTATAAATCAGTGAACACTGGTAGCATGCACGAAAAAAGCGGCCAAGTGCGAGTCGGACTCGCCCATGAAGGGTTCCTTTATGACATATAAAAAAAAACTACTTACTAGATCTCGTTCAACATTTTACCACTTTGGACACACTTTTTTTCACTTTGGAAGGTTCTCTCGCGCAAACTATTCAGTTTAGAAAAAAATAATATTAGAAACATTAATATCATTTTTGAAGACCTATCCATAGATACCCCACATGTATGGGTATGATGAAAAAAATTTTTTTTTTTTAAATTTCATGACGTATTAAAAAAAAACTACTTACTAGATCTCGTTCAAACCAATTTTCGGTGGAAGTTTACATGGCAATGTATATCATATATTTTTTTTAGATTTTTCATTCTGTTATTTTAGAAGTTACGGGGGGGGGGACACACATTTTACCACTTTGGAAGTGTCTCTCGCGCAAACTATTCATTTTAGAAAAAAAATATATTAGAAACCTCAATATCATTTTTGAAGACCTATCCATAGATACCCCACACGTATGGGTTTGATGAAAAAAGATTTTTTGTGTTTCAGTTCTAAGTATGGGGAACCCCCAAAATTTTTTTTTTTTTTCTATTTTTGTATGAAAATCTTAATGCGGTTCATAGAATACATCCACTTACTAAGTTTGAACAATACAGCTCTTATAGTTTCGGAAAAAAGTGGCTGTGACAGAATCGGACAGACAGACGGACATGACGAATCTATAAGGGTTCCGTTTTTTGCCATTTGGCTACGGAACCCTAAAAAGTGTCACGTTGTGGACAGATCTCCATGGTAACGTTGTGGACAGATCTCCATGGTAACTCCTTCTTTGTATTATACAAAATAATTCAATTCAATTCATAACTAAAAGTATGCAATTATTCATCAATGTGTTCTTATGACGTTGTCACGCAAAATTATCTTCCGTGAACCGACTTCACAGATAACAATTTTTTTTAAATACTTAAGAAAAATTGGGTTATCTAACTCAGAACCACGAGCACTATCGTTTAAGTAATAAAAAGTGTCCCACTTTTAATTGTCAGTTTTGTAACACAGTTACCATACATTACATACATGTTGTTTGGACCATTACAAAACTGACTAATCATTTTTTTATGGATAATTAAGGCAAAACGGGTACATTTTTTTCCGAAACGGTAGCAGTACCATATAAATATGCGTTCCGATATATTTGGTGACATTGGCCGTCATTATACATTTTATTTTAAGAAGCATGGAACGAGCATCTTTTTGAAAACTGATATACCTACATACATAGTTAGAAATAAAAATAGCACATCATATAAAATAAATAAATGTTAATTAATATTTATTTAAACTGCAGATACCGCTGGGGAGACAGCGTTTAAGCGGATCTGCGGTAGCTCCAAGCCGACAATAGGCAGTAAGCGGCGTAGGATCAGGAAAACGGCGTGCTCTTTGGAGGCCAAGACCCTCTTTTGGTCGCTGAGCCACATTCGTTAGTTATATTGAGCTCGGCGTGATTGAAAGCTGGCGTGAATTGGCGCAGGACCGGGTAAAATGGTGTGCTCTTTGAAGGCCAAGACCCTGTTTAAGTTTGAGCTCAGCGTCATTGAAAGCTGGCGTGAATTGGCGCAGGACCGGGTAAAATGGTGTGCTCTTTGAAGGCCAAGACCCTCTTTAAGTTTGAGCTCAGCGTCATTGAAAGCTGGCGTGAATTGGCGCAGGACCGGGTAAAATGGTGTGCCCTTTGAAGGCCAAGACCCTCTTTAAGTTTGAGCTCGGCGTGATTGAAAGCTGGCGTGAATTGGCGCAGGACCGGGTACAATGGTGTGCTCTTTGAAGGCCAAGACCCTCTTTAAGTTTGAGCTCAGCGTCATTGAAAGCTGGCGTGAATTGGCGCAGGACCGGGTAAAATGGTGTGCTCTTTGAAGGCCAAGACCCTCTTTAAGTTTGAGCTCAGCGTCATTGAAAGCTGGCGTGAATTGTCGCAGGACCGGGTAAAATGGTGTGCTCTTTGAAGGCCAAGACCCTCTTTAAGTTTGAGCTCGGCGTGATTGAAAGCTGGCGTGAATTGGCGCAGGACCGGGTAAAATGGTGTGCTCTTTGAAGGCCAAGACCCTCTTTAAGTTTGAGCTCAGCGTCATTGAAAGCTGGCGTGAATTGGCGCAGGACCGGGTAAAATGGTGTGCTCGTTGAAGGCCAAGACCCTCTTTAAGTTTGAGCTCAGCGTCATTGAAAGCTGGCGTGAATTGGCGCAGGATCGGAAAAAGTGGCGTGCTCTTTGGAGGCCAAGACTCATTTTGGGTCATCGCCACCAAGTAAGTAAATTAATATTTTCTATTGTAAGTTATATGAAAAAACTCCTAGAAGGGCTGATAACCCATGGAGTTTTATTACCACGCCTTCTTCATCCTTGAAGGAGAGAAGTCATATTAAATCATAATAATTTCGTTAAATATAAATAACTAGTGGCTCTGTGCGCTGTAGACTTCACGAGCATAACTTAAAACTGAATCCCATCTTTCCGCCATTTCGAAATTACAAAAAACTGAATCGATAAAAAAATATTAAATCCAACCTGATCACAAAATTTCACGGGAATTGGTTGAGAATTGCGACATGTAAAGGAGAATATCCAAACATACAAAAGCATTTTTGCCCACGCTGAAACGGATACCTCGGTAACGCTCGGTCAATAAATGAATGTAAAATGTAAATACTATAAAAAAATGTGCGTACATCAAATAAATAGCTATTCTAATTGTTTGACGCTAACTAACAAGCCAATTCGAACGTACACTGAGATCATAATGATATTCCAAATATGTATTTAAATCATGTAATTATTTATCATGCATTTTGCTCGTACTTGTCCGTACATGTATTGGCGCGGGAGGGACGATTCGATTCAAATATCGGACAAGTGAGACGACGCGAATATACGAAATGATCAGGGCTATATCCGCGAAAATCAAAGTTCGTCAATTGCGTGCATTTTTCTCTGTCACTCTAATTAGGTCTTAGTGAGAGTAAAAGAGAAAGATCGCTGCAATTTGCTAATTTCGGTTTTCGCGGTAGGCCCCCAGTTTCGGAGCGGGTCGTAAAAATTCAGAGGGTGTCGGGAAAACATGGCGGGATCGTATCGAGTGATCCGCCATCTTGGTCGCACTTATGGCTGTGGGTATCTGATTGTTTGACATCTCTCTCTACTCACTCGTGAATAGTCTATAGATCCACTGAGCGAAAACAGCGAAAAATATAAATGAATCTTTTCAAGTTAGTAAAGTTTATCGCGCATGTTTATTCAGAATTAACCCCCGCCAACCAAATCGTACTTTAAAAATCCCTTTTAATTAGTTTCCTAGCGACAAGCCACACCTATTACAATTTGCATCTTAATGCAAAATATGCATCCCGCTCCGTAAAAATGTAAAAATAAAGCGATGCGTTTTGCATACTTGAGCTGGTCTGGCTTTGAGAAAACTTCGTTATTTTAAAATGTGCATTAAGAGCAATTCCTAGCTGAGCAACTTTTCAAATCTCGAATTTTTGTAGCTATGTTTCTGTCGAGCTGCGGTGGGCTCCGAGTGCGTGCGTGCGATAAGAACAACTACAGCTCGGACTAAAATTCCCACGCGAAAAAATCAAAAATCGAGGTATGGCTCTCGACTGCTTCCTCAAAAAATCATTGCTCTGGGTTAAAAATCCAGGGAGGAAACAGCCGGATTATGCGATGTTTATGTCATTATTGTTTCCACTTAGTCGCGATTCTACACAATATTTATTCCACACATCTGTAGTTTATCACATGCGTTATTCTTCACACAAATATATTACTATACAATCGTCGCAACTCTTATTAATGTTCGACATCGGTCACATTTCTGGTAAAAAGGCACCTAATATGAGTGTTTTTTTACAATATTTTAATTATAATAAACACAAATGGGTGAAAAAACAATTAAAAACTTATAAATAAAAAAAATTACCCAGATCGAGACCGCTTGGCATGGTGCCCAGAAGGCTGGCTGCATTGCCCCTCTGGATAGCAATGCTTATCCGCTTGGCGAAGTACAGCCAGCAAGTCCAGCCCTCTGGTCACCCGAAGCCTCTATGAGGCGTTTTGCTAACTTTTTTTTAATAATAATGTATTAATAATAACTACTAAGAAACAGTTTTCATATCAGAAATAAACTTCACTGGCCGCAGTGGCCTCTTGTCAAAGCCATTGTCTTGTTTGACGTTATCGCAATTGTTCACGGATCAAAATAAATTAATTTCTACTGCTTAAAGTTACTAAAAACCGGAAAAATGGAGGAAAATGAAATAGTAAATAAATGGAGTTGTGTAGAACCACATTAATAAGAGTTGCGACGATTGTATAGTAATATATTTGTGTGAAGAATAACGCATGTGATAAACTTCAGATGTGTGGAATAAATATTGTGCAGAATCGCTACTAGGTAGAGTCAAGATTGTGTTAAAATAATGACTGTGAAGAATAACGCACGTGATAAACTTCAGCTGCGTGGAATTCATATTGTGTAGAATCGCGACTAGGTGGAAACAATAATGGCATATACATCGCATTATCCAAACAGCCGAGAGCGTTTGTATGGAAAAATCGCAACTAGCAATTCCTCTTGCTCTTTACCGTTCGTGAAAGCTTCTCTTCTTATTGTAATAGATTAATTCGTGGGGTTATTGTGACCTATGGGCTCCGTTACGCACTGTATAGTTAAATAAAACAAGTAATTGTTACACATGTACAGTCACGTCTGAAAATATATATACGGACAAAGTGGCATAAATATGTATACACCAATTTATTTATTTTTGGCACTTTCTCCGTATTGTCATCAACGGAGTGCGGTCGGCAGGTAGTTTGCAATCGCACTTTTTATTGTGTAACCGTGACAGTTATACCTAATCGAAATTAGTCATTATTAGTCATTACACTAATATGACTAATACTTAGCAAGTATGAAACAGATACCCCTATTTTCCCAACTTTTCTATAACTCTTGCTGCAGATTGTAAAAAAAAATGGGTTTTATCATTCGTCATTCGAAAAACTATAATGAACCCAAAGTAGTTCAGCTAGTATATATTGCATTAGTTAGAAGCAAGATTGAATAGGGCTCTTTAATCTGGAACCCAAAAAAATCCTACATCTTGCTATTAGAAAAGGTACAGAAAGCTTTTCTCTATTTTTTATATAAAAAAAAGCATACGGGTATTACCCCTTTTAATTTTTACTGGGTGTGCTAGGCTTTAACTCCCTTGAGATAAGGCGTAATGTTAACCTTATGTCTACTACATCTCGAATATTAAAAGCGGAGTCTGACTGCTGGAACTAGATGGCAAAGATTACCTTTTTTGTTCCCGACAACTACTTACGTGGTCCTAGCCATCGCTTCCTAGTGAATGGAACCTTTTACACGTTAACACACCAGTAATCTCTTCTTCTCTGTTTCCGCTACCCAAAGGTTGTCTGGAAGAGATCGCTACTTAGCGATAAGACCGCCTGTTTCTTTTCTTTTGTTGTATCATTTTACTGAGGTGTGAGGTGTGGTGAGATTTGAGTATTCTATCTATCTATATATCTATCGTCCGCTCCCGAACACTCTTCAACATTTTTTTTGCACCTGACTACGACTTGTTTGCGACAAAAATCATAAACTTTTCAAAGATTGTTTTACGTTTTTTGAATCAACATAGGTAGCTTATTAATTATTGTCATATTTTTCATATACATTTATTACCTAATACTTAGCTTTATTATTACTTAATTCTGCATTGGCGCCCTTTTAGCTGTAATGCTGTAAAATTGTATTTCAATAAATATCAAAAATAGTCTTGCTATTTTTTTTTACTAACTTCAAAAAGGACGTTCCCATTTTATCGGGATCTATGATTTGTTATGTAGGTGCATGAATTCCGATTTCTCTGATCCGTTTTCTTAAAATATATTTTTACTTGAAACCTAATACAAATACAAACCTAATACAGAATGTGAGTCTTACATTAAATTACAAAATAAACTTATTTTAGGTTTGTAACAGTTCCATTAGGATTGACCCTCTGTTTCCTGAACTAGGACAAAGCCTGTGACTCAGGATTCAGCGATTCCTCCGGAGAAATTGGTACAGGTTGTTTTGGTTGGAAATGGAGTAGAGGTACTTTAGATTTTCCCATTGTTATCAAACATGTATGCCTACGATGACTGAATTGTAAAAGCATACGGGTATTTTAACTCATGACCGAAGAGCTGCCGGCTACCTCGCACAACGTATCAGTATTGCGATACAAAGAGGAAATGCCAGCATCCTTGGTACAATGCCTCAAGGGCCTATTTTAGATTTAAGCTAGTTATAGTAATCCTCGATATTTTATACGAAATTAGCGACCTTATTCTGCGACGAAAGAAAAACGCATGAAAACTCGAAAACACGCGTTTTCCCAAACATAAGACTAATATGGGGGTATACAATCGATCTAGATTATTCTTATGTTTGGGAAAACGCGTGTTTTCGAGTTTTCATGCGTTTTTCTTTCGTCGCAGAATAAGGTCGCTAATTTCGTATTACCGGCCACTGTCCGTCTGGCCCAGCGGGTTAAGATGCGGACGGCTAGAAACGAGTGTTACGGGTTCGAATCTCGCACGGTGACTGACTTTTTTTTATATATATGTTCAAGTATATATATTTTTTTTTAATTTTTATTGTTTTAGACAATTTTGATTTAGTAAAAAATGTAGTTAAAATTATCACCTATACACCACCATATTACAATAAATAGTTATAACCGAGCAACGCTCGGTTGCCCAGGTACTATCCATTATGTATATTGTTATTGTAAATAAATGTGTGTTAATGGTATTTGTAGAAAAATCAAAGGAAATCTTAAAATATTTGCCTTCGGAATGCACGATCATGTGAGATAAATAGAAATGAGGGCCTAGCCAAGAATCATTTGCAGAAAACGAAACAAAGCCTATCATTTCCATATATTTTAAAATTTCAGTTTAATTTAGCGTTTCGTTTCGTTTTCTGCAAACGATTATGAACTTGACTAGGCCCCCTGATAATGGAGACCATAGAATGATGGCATTTTTAACCGTATAACGAAGTAAGTTAGTTTTTCCTAAACATTTGTCAATTTAATCATGGCAGTCTACACCATATATAAATCCAATATATAGGTATAATGTGACATGCATTCCAATCCAGAGGTCAATAAAGGGTTTGAGGTCTCGTTACCGGGTCCGTTTGACCCTTAACTACGGGTATCGGTATCCCTTCGAAAATACCGTTCGTTCATATTATTAACTTCAAGATATGAATACAAAATAGAGGGTCTGAATCCGACAGGCTACAAACGTTTAAATCTCGGATAGCAAATATTAACGAGGAAAGTGGACGACCGCGTTTGTTGTCCCCATTTTCCTCTTTAGATATTGACACTATGAAAAATATTTGATAATTTGATGCTATGCCCCGTTGGATTTTTATTTTATTTTCAGGGTTCCGTACCCCAGTCAGCAAAAACAGAACGCTTATACTTTGTTGTTCGTCTGTCTATCCATCTGTCCATCTTCCAAGCCCATACTTTTAGGAACGCGTGGTGGTATCAAGCTGATATTAACACCAAATGCCTTTGAATATTGATTGAAGATTGGTAAGGATTGGGTCTAATCGCAAAGGCCTAGTTTACTCTCTGGGTTGGATGGTCAGACGGCAGACGCTTTTATTAAAAATAATAGTAGTCGTTGTAGCTATCATCACTTACCATCAGGTGACATCGTGGTCAAACGTCTGCCTATCCTCCATCAAAAAAATAAAAAAGTGCCTACTCAAAATTCTTGGGATTACGACCAAGCCAAGGGGACCCAGGCTCTCATGAGTCATGGCGAAATGACGGGACATAGCGAGGAAGATACAGGTGTTTGCTGTTGGTTATCTTAGAAGACTACATAATCTCTTACCAATCGCCACCAAAATTGCGCTTGCTTAATCCCTTCTCCTTCCGATCCTTGATTACGCCGATATATATATATATTTTTTTTATTATTATGGAGGATAGGCAGGCGTTTGACCACGATCACACCTGATGGTAAGTGATGATGCGGTCTACGGTGGAGCACGCTTGCCTATGAGATACCTATTTACTCTAGCCTTGAAGAGATTCAGATTGTACTCATACGGAAACACAGACTCGGGCAGGGCATTCCACTCCTTGGCAGTTCGCATAAGGAATGTTGAAGCGAAACGCTTCGTGCTTATTTGTGGAATACCTACCATGAAGCGATGCCGAAGTGCCGATATATCGCATCTTGATCTCACTGAAGAGCAACTAAATAAGCTTGAGCAAATTCATCTCTGTATTCGGTTTATATTTGGGCTGCGTAAATTTGACCACGTTTTTCATTTTCGCATGCAACTCAAGGGGCTCCCAATCCGGTATCGTCGTAACCTTCATATTATCTGTCTTCTTTATAGTGTACTCTTTAATCCCACTGCTCCCCGTTACCTCAAAGAACGCTTCAGTTATTTGAGTCCTAGTAGATCTTCACAAAATTTGCTTCTTTCTGTCTCTCCTTCCTCCTCAAAATTTTATAATTATTCTTTCACATTTCGGCCTGTTCGCCTGTGGAACTCTCTCCCTATCGAATTAAGACGCGCTCAATCTCTAGCTATTTTCAAATCCCATCTTAAAGACTAATTATCTGTCCCTTCCTTAGTGTCTCTGGTCGCGTTACTGGCAATCAAACATGGCTACAGTTTATAGTATTGTAAACGTATATATGTATGTATATATGTATGCTGTATATTAAGTAGTTTGTATATATAAGTATTGTTATATTGTTGTAGATTTAGTATTTATAAGTTTTTTCTTTTCTACATTAGGAGGTGCAAACAGTTTTTTGCACCTCCTAAATAGTTAAATTAATATTATCACTTCTCCGCTACCTAAAGGTTGTCTGGTAGAGATCGCTCTTTAGCGATAAGACCGCCTGTTGAATTCAATAGAATACAAATCCTCTTTATTGCACAACCTCAAAATAACATTTATAGAGAGACATACATAGTACATGAAGACAGAGGTGACAACAGGCGGTCTTATCGCTAAAGAGCGATCTCTACCAGACAACCTTTAGGTAGCGGAGAAGTGATAATATTAATTTAACTATTATGATGATTACACCAAACATACACACAAACACCAAACACCAAAGACACCAGAACACCAAAGGCCGCAGGAGTAATGTAGATTGCTACATTGCTACAGTCCTGGTGTCTTTGGTGTTTGGTTGTATGTTTGGTGTAATCATCATAATAGTTAAATTAATATTACGATCAAAGCTGGCATTAGGATGGCAATTGCAGCTGCGTTACTCAATAAATTTGATCGTGTTGCTTTCGCTGACGCATTTGTCGCGATTAATACATTTTATTCCGTCACTCAAAGAAAGCGTTTTTTTATCAAATAAAGTAACAGTGACCAAGTGACATCACCCTTTTTCTGTAGCTGTAATGCTGTAGAGCAATGCTTTCTTAACTGGAATATATAGTTTCTGAGGAATTTCCTCCCGCGGACGCGCCGGCTGATGAGATCGCTGCTGACGCTTTCTCTAGGGACTAAATAACAGTATGTCACATTTCATACAGTGTATAAAGATTAAAGGTATTATGTATTTTTCCTACTCCTCTACTGTTATCTGTCATTTATACACGAATATAAGAACATACATAAAAGATTTCAAGAAGTCTATATTGTCTATTCCTCATAAAAGCTCTTGTGCTTTTAATCGCTATAACGTTACTGCGATTAATGGCTACCAACCTAACAAAACCAAAACGAATAAGTACAGTTTTAAACTAAGTGCATTGCTGCCAGCTTACAAAATATTCATTTGGTTGCATAGTAAAAATAATTACTTCATAAGTCAGAAACACGCATGTGACACCCGTAATATAGCAACACCCATAGACTACGAAGACCGCTTAACGTTGCTTGTTAGTCTCCGTAGGCTACGGTGGCCAAAATTGAGAAAAAACTGTCCAAAAATGTAATTTAGCAAGTAGCAAGTACCAGGGCCTCATGAGTTACGAGAAGGTGTCGCTGACCGGCCGGCCGCGGCCCGGGGCGGGCCGGGCGCGTATCAAGGTATGCTCGCGCGTCTTGGCTATATACTTTTGCTTTGTTTACCTAAATTAAGATTTATTTTTGTTGACTCGTAGGAAAAAGATTGTATGCAACGTTGTATAAGTAGGTCAAAAAATGCTCGTGGCGTATTCCTTTACAATGCCTGTAACTCACGCCACTCGCCTTTTTTGACCCTTCTTATACAACTGTTGCATAAAATACTATTAACTACATTATGTAGGTTGTATTAATGTATCTTATATCTAAGTTTCTAATTAAAAATGACTCCTGGTCGTAGAACGCTTGCTCGACTAACCAAATTTTTTAAATACTACGACGCTTTTAGCAACTAATATTGACTATGAGACAGTATGCTTTTAAAGGGGCCGGCGACGCGCATGTAACGCCCCTAGAATTCTGGTCGTCCATAGGCTATGGTGACCGCTTACCCTCAAGCGGGCCGTATCCTTCTTTGCCATCGACGTGGTATAAAACAGTGACCTTGGAGACCATGAAATTAGTTACCTACTTAATTATAATTTCATGCTCGATAATAAGTTATTTATTATTTTCCTCGTAGTCGCCACGGCACAACGACGAAAACAATTTACGAACAGAAATTAAATTTTTCATAATCAATCAATATTCAATAAGCTTGGAAACTGTTTTGTCAACAATTTATTAACACAGAGGCCAATTCAGACTTTCATTTTGACATAAAAAATTATACCTTAATGATGTCAGTCACGTGTGCATCTCGCTCATACTTGTCCGTCATGTATTGACGCGAGCGAGACGCACGGGGAACTTACATCATTTAGATATCATTTTGATGTCACAGTGTCAGTTTGAATTGGCCTCACAGGCTCTGGGACCTAATGTACTTAAAATTTATCGGACATTTTACTTGGAAATATTATTTACTTCAATGTTCATTAAAAATGGAGGACACAGATCTAAAATGGCGCCTACTCTTAAAGTTAATTGAAGTGTGCAAAAGAGACGCCATCACGTATAGGAACATTTCATGAGTGCGAAAGAGACAGTCTGTTTCATTTGTAGTCTACAAATGAAAAAACGTGACCACAGTTTCGGGCTTCATATCCGCGAGATTTTCATCGCACTTTTATTATTTGACAAACAATCCTTGTATATTTTAGATCTGCAGTACAAAATTAATTAGAGAATTACATTAAAAATTGAAGCACAAAATTATTACTATAATTTGTATCATTTGGCGTTGAAACTCTAGGTCGATGGGGTCCCAGCGCGTACAATTTTTTTGCAGAAATCGCGAAGCGTCTGGTTAACGTAACTGGTGACGGAAGAGCTGGCGGCTTCTTTTCACAACGTCCTCGGTACAATGCCTTAAGGGTATTTTATATTTTTTTAAGCTAGGTATTAATTTAGTTTAGAATTTGTACAGTAACTGTAATACCTCTGTTACCTCTGTTATATATCTATTATGTAAATAAATAACAATTATGTTCTTAATATTTAGTAATTAATACTTAGTTTTGACGACCGGTTCGGCCTAGTGGTTAGTGACCCTGCCTACGAAGCTGATGGTCCCGGGTTCAAATCCTGGTAAGGGCATTTATTCTTGTGATGAGCATGGATATTTGCTCCGGAGTCATGGGTGTTTTCTATGTATTTAAGTATTTATAAATATTTATATATTATATATATCGTTGTCTAAGTACCCTCAACACAAGCCTTATTGAGCTTACTGTGGGACTTAGTCAATTTGTGTAATGATGTCCTATAATATTTATTTATTTAATTTAATATAATTATCAATAGGTTATAGATACATTCATCTACAACCACCATTGTGTTTGACGAAATCCAGAATCCCAGAATCACATAAATGTATTTTCTCGTTATCAATACATTCAACTACCTATATTATACAAGGATAATGTAATGGGTAACCTTTTTACTTGAATTTATGACTGACAAATTAAAAAAAACTGCGAATTGTATGAAACAGCCAACTCTTTTTCGCGATTTTGAGGTTGGTCGCATACTAAAATTTGCTCAGTATGACCCATATTTTGCTTGAAGGGGTGCTAAATCATGGCGCTGAGTAGATAGAGCGAGTAGATAAATTTACTTACCTGGGCAGCGTTGTATCAAAAACTCGAGGAACTGAAGAGGACATCGCTTTTAGGATAGCCAAAGCTAAGGCAACCTTCGCACAGCATCATCAAAAACTCGAGGAACTGAAGAGGACATCGCTTCTAGGATAGCCAAAGCTAAGGCAACCTTCGCACAGCATCGTCCCATATGGCGGTCTCGAAAACTGACGAGAGGCGTATAATTGAAAAATTTCCGATCGAACATGAAAACCGTGCTGCTATATGGATGCTAGACGTGGACATCACTATGAACATCATGTGGCAGATCCAAGTGTTTGTTAACCGGTGCCTTCGACAGATTCTCGGGATATACAGGCCCGAGAGAATATCTAATGAAAGCCTATTAGATACCTGCCGCGAAACTCCGATCGGTCACCAGATCGCGCGCCGCAATTGGACCTTGATCGGTCACACTCTTATAGAAGGGATCCCGACCATATCCCTAGGCAAGCCCTAGAATGGACCCCGCAAGGCAAAAGAGGATCAGGCCGTCCCAAACAATCCTGGCGGTGCTCAGTGGCATCCGAGTTGACAGCAATCGGGCTATCATGGGGGCGAAGCAGCCCAAGATTGGCGGGAAGAACGAGTTGGCGGCGCACTGTGAACGTCCTCTGCCCCACCTAGGGGACGTAGGATTTTAAGTCAAAGTAAGTCAAACAAAAAAATGCCTTGAGTCCGTAATTACGTAAATGCCTTGAGTCCGTAATTACCCATGACGCGGGGTAAAATTATATTTATATTTATATATATTTATTTAAAATGCGGACAGCAGGCGGCCTATTTTTTTATTGCTTAGAATAAACGTTTGCATAAGATTAAATTGATTTACGAGGTTACATAATACACTTATGGCTGGCAGAAAGGAAGAGAGCGAAACAACACACAGCTATACTAAGTATAGCATAGTGTGGCTAATAGTAATTTTACTTAAGGATTCTACGATGTACCGAGGGCAATACATTCCAACACGTCCAATGTAAACATTTACCTTAATATAAGTGAGATTTGAGCGCGGCGTGCCAACAAACTGATTACTCCAGTTTGGCGCATTTTTTGTTATGTGTAATTGTTTTACATGAATAAATGAATTAATAAAAAGGCTTAAAATTAAAGTCCATAACTGTACACTGACTAATTGCGGACGTCCGAGATTATCCTACAGCAACTGTCCGAAAATCACCCGCCCATATTAAATTTATAAATAAATCTGTGGCCCTAGTGAAAAAGGGTAAGTCTCTGACAGCGCAGGTGTAAAGGGGTGTAAGTTCCACGTAACACTTATGCCCTTATACACCTAAACTGCCAGAGACTTGTACCCTTTTTCACTATATTATTAAGCAAAGAGACACGTGGCAGTGTCACTATTATAATATTAACTAACAATGCAATATTAGTAATAATCCTTAGCCAAAACAACATTAACCATTATTGTATATGCTGTATATAAATACGTAGACACGACATCATATTTTGCATAAAATTATAAGAAACAGCAAACAAATTTAAAAAAAATGTTAACCTAGCAGTCCTAGCACACGTACGTGGCAGCGTGGCTTGCCGTCACAACAACCGGGGGCCTACCGCGAAAACCGAAATTCGCAAATTGCGGGGATTTTTCTCTTATACTCTCACTAGCACGTAATTAGAGTGACAGAGAAAAAAGCCCGCAATTGACGAACTTCGATTTTCGCGGTTATAGCTCTGTTCACTCACTAAAGATGGCTGACGCGTCCGAACCAGTCGATTAGCGGGACGCGAAGGGATGTACGATTGTACGATACTCTAATATCCAAAATTATCCAGGGACTTGTCCGGTACCCCCTTCGAGAGTTTTAGAAGAGGTATTTCGTAAGGCTTTGCTCACCAAGGCCGTTGCTAACTAAAACCCTTTCATTTGGGTTTTTAAGCGCTTTACGCTTCGGGTAAGCTGATACCCGTACGATACCCGTTCCTTAAGCGCTAACCTCTTGAAGGGGTATCGATTATAAATTATAACGCTTATTTCATTTTCAACTTTCTCTTCAAAAAAATATAATCAAATATTGCTTATCCATGTTTAAAGTGAAGATCTGGGTGTCTAGCACGTTGACAGCACAGATGTCATATTTTTTTGAATTAGGAAGGGGATACCCTTTCATTTTAGCGATATCTCATCATCATTCTCCTGGGGCATTCCTTATTTGGGGTCGGCCCTCCTGATACATGATCGCCACTAGTTGCGATCTTTAGTCATTGCTGGCGTTAGGCCTAGCTCCGTCATGTCCTTGAAGATGGTTCTAGTCCAGTTGGTTGGCGGGTGACCTCTGCCTCTCTTGCCCTCGTCTCCAAGCGATAGCGATATCTCTAAAAGAGAAACTCCTCCCTAGAGCTAATTCAAATGAACGGGTAAGCAATTCAAAGGGAAAGCTAATTTTTGGGGTAATGCGATAAACGACTAAGCTATTTAAAGGTTTTTTCTGGGATGGGGTAGACGGGTCCCTGGAATTACCCAATCCCCGTGATTACCCTTACTTATTTATTTACTGCTGTGGCGCAGCGACCCGAAGTGGATCTTGGCCTCCGACACCAAAGACCGCCATGCTTCTCTGTCCAACTACTGAAAGCATTACTCTCCCCTAAACTAGTCTTATGGTTTAACTCACGTATTTTACCATGATACAAACTGCACGTTTTATCCTGTGCGTAATATCGTTAATATTCTTTAATGGCAAATGACATAATAATATATCACATATTTCCTCATATTATCATAATAAATTTCCTTTTACGTTGGCAGCTCGAAATATTTAGTCATTTTATTTCCAACTCCGGAGCTTCCTAAAGTGTTTTGCGTGCTGCTGAAAAAGAAATATATTTTAATAGTTAAAAGAAATGGCTCTAAATATTAATAAATATTTAAACAATGTAAAGGAAATGGGTCTAAAATATTTAAACTATGTAAAGTGGTTGCGATGGTGCTATCTTTCTGAAAGGGGTTCGCTTCTTGCCTACGAGTACAAAAATTTGGTAAGTATATAAATATTTAAACTATAATCGGAGGATATATTACTGTTATTTTTATAGACCACGTCGGTAGCAAACAATCCCCGCCTGATGGTAGACAGTCACCGTAGCCTATGGACGCCTGCAATACCAGAGATATTACATGCGCGTTGCCGACCCTTTAAAAACCTGTACACTCCTTTTTTGAAGAACCCCATACTGTAGTGCCTCAGGAAAATCTTGGCAGGGAGCTCATTCCACAGCAGAAGCGTCCGCGGGAGGAAATTCTTCTTAAACCGCACAGTACGCGACCATTTAGGTCCTAGGCTAGGCTTTTATTTTCGACGACCGGTTTGGCCTAGTGGGTAGTGACCCTGCCTATGAAGCCGATGGTCCTGGATGCGAATCCCGGTAAGGACATTAATTTGTGTGATAAACACAGATATTTTGATCCTGAGACATGTTTTCTATGTATTTATATACATATTGTATATATATCGTTGTCTGAGTACCCATAACACAAGCCTTCTTGAGCTTACTGGAGCTTAGTCAATTTTTTTTTTATACTACGTCGGTGGCAAACAAGCATACGGCCTGCCTGATGGTAAGCAGTCTCCGTAGCCTATGTACACCTGCAACTCCAGAGGATTTACATGCGCGTTGCCGACCCTAACCCCACCCCCCTCGTTGAGCTCTGGCAACCTTACTCACCAGCAGGAACACAACCACTATGAGTAGGGTCAAGTGTTATTTGGCTGCGGTTTTCTGTAAGGTGGAGGTACTTCCCCAGTTGGGCTCTGCTCTAGATCTGGAATGACATCTGCTGTGCTGTGCCCTACCACACAAGGCGAGATGACATTCACATTGCCCATACCTCTCTTTTGGACGTAGTTTAAAGACATACCCGGGTCCAAAAATGTGTGTAAGAATGTCCAATTTTTTTTAATATATAGCCTAATGGGGACTGTATGACTTTCAGACGTGAAAACATGAGTTAACTGCAATGTAATTTGGGTAAAATTTAATTATTCATTATTAATATTGAATACTTGGTGTTAATTATTAATCATTATGGACAATTAAGGGTTAAGAAACATAAGATAACTTTGCACCGCCTTGAACAGAAAAACCGACCAAGAGCATGTCGGGCCATGCTCAGTGTAGGGTTCCGTAGTTACCAGTCTGTCAGAATAGGCTAAACGGGGATATTTATTAGTAAGTATCATGTACATTACAAGCATAAGCGAGTACCTTTGCAGCGCTTTGTACGTCTATTTACTAAGAAAAGAAGACTTTTTTGAAATAAATCGAAATCGTTTGTACTGATCATGTACGCTACAGTTTTCATTAACATTTTTTGTTAAGCTTTAATTTTACGATTTTTTCGTATTTTTTGGACCCATGGTTCAAAAGTTAGAGGGTAGGGAGGGAGGAGTGGACGGTTTTTTCTTTCGGGGCAATTATTTCCGAAAATATTCACTTTATCAAAGAATGGTTGTTGGAGACCCGTATTCGTTTTGAAAGACCTATCCAACGATACCTACGACATTGGGTTAGAGCAACAAAAACGTAATTACAAGGGTTCCTTTGACTACCAAAGCCTAAAAAATTAGGAAAATGAATGAACATCATTTATTTTCATAGGAATTTGACATCAACGATAATATTGCGATACTTTGTTAGCTTGGTATGTACCAACCTAAATTAGTGGCTGTTAGTCTTCGGTAACATTGGACTATGGCAGTTTGTGTCGCAGCTTTTATTAGGGTTGTCCAACGCGACCGAGTTCGGCCTCGCGGCCTCTTGCCTTCCACTAGACCCTGGACGATGAGTCGCTCCATAGAGTTTTGGCCCCAAAACACCCAAATGGTAAAAATTAAGTGTACTAACAAGTAAATTTTGTAATAATGAATTTAAAAAACCTGTTTCTAATTAAAGACTATTCCGAAATAGAGATAATGACAAGCTACTTTTACCAAGTTTTACGAACTATTTTGGACAAAGATGTAGAAAATATATGGTACCCAGAATCTTTAATGACTTACCATCAGAGTTAAAAAGTACATGTGTAACAAAGCAATCATTTAAAAAGAAAGTAAGCAGCGTACTACTAACTAAATTTAAAAACACAATACAGTAAAAGTAAAATAATTTATTAAGAAACAAGTTTAATATGTATAAACAGATATAGTAATAGTGATTCTTAAGTAATGACAAACAAGATAGTACACAGAGCTGTATTGTCTTGTTTACCATTGCTATTAATATTAATATTACCAGCTATAGAAGATAAAGAACCTTCACTTAATGTTATTTGGAGCCTCGTCTGCCAACAAACCATACTCTGGTTTGGCGGGAGTTGTAATTTAGTTTTAAGGTTTGTTTTTTGAATAAACATTTATTTATTTTATTTATTATGTTTCAGATTTTGCTGTACCCATTCCTGATATATCTACTGCAAGGAGTTTATGTAAGATGGGACAATTTGCAAGCAATTTTAAGTGGCTTGCTGAATACTTCCCTTGATATAAGGTTATGGCACATGTGTGTATGGGTTTTAGCCATCGTTGTGATCTTCTCTGTGATTCATATCATAGCTATCCATGGGGTAAGTTCCTTTAATTAATGCTAATATCTGAATTGGACCCGGATATGTCCTTAAACAACGTCCAAAAGAGAGGTATGGGGCCCGATTAGAAGACTGATTAAGAGATGCTTAAGATCTTGGAAAGAGATTGAAAAGGTCGATAACTAAACGATATGTCAAAATTGACGTTTATTTCGATTCTGCTGGGATTTCAATAAGATCTATTTACGATATTTCTAACGTCAAAGTGATATTGGTTGCCCGAATCGTGCTGCTTCTGTCAATTATACGACGTACAAACGATATCTAATTGAGAACTTATCTAAACCAGAACTAATCGTTATCTTATCTTTTCCGTATTTCATTCTTCGTATAGGGCTGATGGTCACTGTGAATGTCAACTCACTTTGTGTGGTAGGGCACAGCACAGCGGATGTCATTCCAGATCTAGAGCAGAGCCCAACTGGGGAAGTACCTCCTTACAGAAAACCACAGCCAAATAACACTAGACCCTACTCATAGTGTTGTGTTCCTGGTAAGTAAGGTTGCCAGAGAGCTCAACGAGGGTGCGGAGTGTTAGGGTCGACAACGCGCATGTAATTCCTCTGGAGTTAATGGCGTCCATAGGCTACGGAGACAGCTTACCATCACACGGGCCGTAAGCTTATTTTCCACCGACGTAGTATGAAAAGAAAAAAATTGGCTATTGCTATAACAATGGCTTTGTATGAGCTCTTGTTTTTGTTTCATTGCAACGAAATAATATAACCATTTCATTATATTTACTAAATTTTAAACGACTTAATCCCAAAATGCCTAAATGTCTAATTATTTCCATATCTAAATGGCTGAATGTCATAATGACTTTTTACAAGCTTTTATTTAACTTGCCCTGTTAGTATGTATGTATAGGACAAAATCTTGCAAGTTAAATTTGACCCACTTCCCGGTTTCCGATGAAGCTGAAAATTTGCAAAATTGCAATTTGCTGAAATTTTGTAAGTCGGGTGACAATGCAATATTATGGTACCATCAAACTGATCTGATGATGGAGACAGGAGGTAGCCATAGAAACTCTGTGATAAAACAACGCAACCTAATTGTGTTTGGGGTTTTCAGAATTGTCTCGATGAGTATTAGTTGCCTGTGGATAAAAAGTACAGTCAGCGATAAAATCTTGTACCAAAAATTAAATTTTTGCCAAAAAGTTATTCATTTTTCATGCTCTGAGAGTCATTATTGGTTATGTATAGTTAGTATCGCGTACGCATAACAATAATGAATCTCGGCCCGATCCGAAGAATGATTAAGACACGTTTAAGATCTTTAAAAGATCGATAACTAAACGACATATCAAAATTGACGTTTATTTCGATTCCGCTGTGATCCCAATAAGATCTATCTACGATATTTCTAACGTCAAAGTGACTTTGGTTACCCGAATCAAACTGCTTCTGTCAATTAAACGACATACAAACGATATCTAAATGAAAACTTATCTAAACCAGAACTTCGTTATCGTATCTCATTCTTTGAATCGGGCCGTTAGTTGTTTTAGCCATTTAGTGAATTCTATCTTATTTCAGATTTAAGATTTCAGATTTCAGATTTCAGATTTTTATTTGCAGAAAAAGGGTTAGTTACAGGTCTTAAAATACGGTTAATAATTGTTCCACCTTTATCCGCTATCTCAAGACAGCATGCAAATTTTAAAATTATTCTTAAAATAATTTACATTACGAGTAATAAACAACATTCATCTATTTACACAACACATTAATTATATACATTTATACACAATTTATTGCTATTTGTGAGCCCTGCAAGTGAAAATTATGCCAAATAATAAGAAAACAAAGAATTAATCATCATTACATTTTTCAAGCCAATGTCATCATGTTTTTATAATTCAAAAATTCTTTTATGCTGTAGAAACAATGATCTTGGAGCCAAATTCTAATTACACTTATACAACAGTAATGGATGGATATCGATTAGCTTATTTACATTGTTGTAGATGTATGCCGAATGCGCTTTATATTGCCTTTTGGCAAACATAGATTTATAGCTTAATACGGGCAACACTGTTTTTACGTCGACGAGTTTCAATCGTAGGATTAAAATCAAGGGTTTTGGGGCTGTTGTGTAGCCTGAGTGTTGTACTCAACTCAGTTTTATTTCAACAGATGCCGAATTGCCAATGGGTCATCTTTTTAAAAGGTTTAACTAACTACATCTTAACTATGATTTTATAATCGTTATCGAATTAGCAATTATTTAACATTCTACTGGAATTAAAGATAACACGTACCTACAGAATAATATAGCATGAATTTCAATTTTAGGGTTAAAATCAACGGTTTTGTGTTGCCTGAGTGTTGTACTCAACTCAGTTTTATTTCAACAGATGCCGAATTGCCAATGGGTCATCTGTTATAAAAGTTTAACTAACTACATCTTAACTATGATTTTATAATCGTTATCCAATTAGCAATTATTTAACATTCTACTGGAATTAAAGATAACACGATTACAAAATAATATAGCATTAATTAATCTAGGTGATTTTGAGAATTAGGTATTATGACACTACGTCAATTTGAAGTTTAGGCATTTTGGGCATGTTATTTTGAGGAAAAAAAGAGGCATTCTGGGACTCAAGTGTATACCGGTTTGAGATTTTGGTGTTTTCGTATATGGGTACAAGGAAATTAGGGTGCAATGAACCCAAGCGTATTGTTGACTATGTACCGAAAGTGGACAGTCGACGTCAAAGATATATATACACTTTTGCACCTTACTGCTTTGTAATAAGGATAAAAATGTAAACATACTCGTATATAAATGTTAAATAGTGTTCAAAATTTACTTGAAAATGCAGTGCAGTTAAAAATCTGATCTGGATCTGTTTTTGATATTACGAGTATCTGTCAGCTCTGGATAGTGACATATTTATACGAAAAAATGCATAACATTAATAACACTTCACGTAGAGAGACTCTCGCTGGGTGGCTGGATCAAGGGTCAGATGCAGAAGGCAGTAATCTTTGACACGGCGCGTATAGTACAGTCACGTCTGAAAATATCGATACGAAAAATGTGCCAAAAATATGTATACACTAAATTAATTTGTAACAAGCAGAAACATCTGCGAACGATGCTATTAAGCTTAGAATAAATTTAAAAGTGGAAAAATTATTGCCTTGCGTGAGACTTGAACTCACGGCCTCTGGATCGATACTCCAGCGCTCTGCCATCTGAGCCACCAAGACCTCATCCATGGGCAGCAAATTTTCCCACCATATGGGTCTAGGGGACCCTAGCGACATCTACCGTAAGAACATTACACTTCTTAGACGGCTACCAAGTCAAGAGTTCAAGTCTCACCCATGGCAGTAATTTTTCCACTTTTAAATTTATGTATACACTACCTTAATATATGGGCAATAAATTTGTGTATACATATTTTTGGCACTTTTTTCGTATCGATATTTTCAGATGTAACCGTACGTCGGCCCTGACCAACGGCAGTTTGGGCCCTACCTCGCTGCTGGCGGCACCTTAGGTTAGGTTTTTATTAATATGTTTGTATTATTTTTGTATAACTTTTTGTATTTTACTTTTATATCCTTCCTTCTTCCTCGCGTTGTCCCGGCATTTGCCACGGCTCATGGGAGCCTGGGGTCCGCTTGACAACTAATCCCAAGATTTGGCGTAGGCACTAGTTTTTGCGAAAGCGACTGCCATCTGACCTTCCAACCGAGAGGGTAAACTAGGCCTTGTTGGGATTAGTCCGGTTTCCTCACGATGTTTTCCTTCACCGAAAAGCGACTGGTAAATATCAAATGATATTTCGTACATAAGTTCCGAAAAACTCATTGGTACGAGCCGGGGTTTGAACCCGCGACCTCCGGATTGCAAGTCGCACGTTCTTACCGCTAGGCCACCAGCGCTTTTTTTTTAATATCCATATTGTAAAAACCTAGCCTAAGTTGAAAGAAAAATAAAAAGTACACTTCATTGAGCTTTGATTTCTAAGCTTAATACCATCGTTCGCAGATTCTTCCGCTGGTTAAAAATTAACATTTCATTGTTTCAGAAATTTGCCAAACTACTCAATGCCTCACTAATCTTTCACCAAGCGTGCCTCCTTACTTATATAGCAACCTACATTTTAATTACATATAAACTGATGGTGATAGCAATTGTTACATATAAAGATATTGACGAGTTAGGAAAACTAATGAATGAAAATTCTTTAAAGATAATTTGGTCTGTTACCCATGAATTATTTGAAGGAATACCGACATTTTTTCGAACATTACTAAATATTGTTTTAGCTTGTATTTTCATTGGGGGACTACTGAGTATACCAATTTTAATGTGTAAGTAATTCTCAATTTTTTAAATCTTTTATTTACCTTGTTAGTATGTATGTTTATGCAGGTCAAATCTTGGAAGCAAAATTTGACCCACTACCCGATTTCCGATTGAGCTGAAAATTTTCATACATATGTAAGTCGGGTGACAATGCAATATTATGGTACCATCGAGATGATCTGATGATGGAGACTTGAGGTGGCCATAGGAACTCTGTGATAAAACAACGCAACCTAATTGTGTTTGGGGTTTTTAAAATTGCCTCGATGAGTATTAGTTGTCTGTGGTAAGAAAAGTACAGTCAGCGATACCTAAACCTGTATATGAAAAAATATTTTTTTGACATATAATTTAATACATTTATTATACATATACAAGGTGTGACAAAATTATGGGCAAAATTTTTTTGACCTTTGTATGGAGGTTTGGCCCACTTGGACGACCTGCGCCATAAACGCCCATAAATGCCTTTAAATGGATCCCCATATTTTTGTTACACCTGGTATATCTTGAATTGTCAAATAGTAAATTCGAAGGCTACAGTTTCCATTTATCATTGGACCCTTTGAAATAAAACAATTTAGACGGGATAATATAGCACAGCACACACAGCACAGTTTGAACACAGATATTTGTTCCTGAGTATTTAAGTATTTGTATACACCGTTAGCTGGTAAAACGCGACAGATTTTAAAGGTGTATTCTTAACCGCATTTAGAGACTAAAATCGGTCTTGCTTTAGAGAAATTCTTGTGAAAAGTTGTTTCTGTAATAATTTGCGACGCTGCCACTACGTGACTTGGTTTAAACATACGTTTACCTGTGTCACATTAAAGTTTTAAAGGAGATTATCTGTAAATAAAAAAAAACTTTACATACTCATTGTTGTTTTTTTTCGCCAAGATGTAAAATGAAAGAACGTGTCGAGTGCAGAAAACGCAATTTGTTATTGTTATATTCCCGTAATATTTTATTTTTATCTACATATTTTAGTAATATTCTCATTTTAATTTCAGTAAAGCAAATCTACATTATACTGATGGCTAAGAATGTGACGCAAAAAGAGGTATCCGAACCTGTAGTGGCTAGATTCTTTTGCCTAAGAAGGACACTTCTAATCGAAAAAACTATACAATTGGTAAGTATACACCCACAAAATATAAAGATAAAGATATTTTATTATTCAAGTAGGCATATTACAATGCGTTTATGACCGTCAAATGAAGCTACATCCGCTATGTCCAATTTACAACTTTAATCACACATATCGTGGTGGTTGGTTTCCAAATGCACCAAGAGATGGCGCTGTCACCTGCGCAAACTAGCTAACGACTTTTTGCCTTAGAATATTAAGTGTGCATTAATACGGCTACCAAGGCTCATGTCATATTAGTGCGAACGAGTTGTATAGTATAGAAAGTAAGTTACGCAGACGATAGTGAATATTTCAGGTCAGTGACAAGCTCATGGCTTACCATGCCTTAGCTCATGGTTCCTCTAGATGATGGGCCATCAACCATCATACTGGCCCACTAAGATGGAAGTAGTGGTGTCGGATGGCTTATGACGCGGCAGGATGGCCACGGTGTCGATTTTTCCACGATTTTTCGAGTGGGCCAGCGATGGTGCGTACGCATGTACACGTGGCCCGTTCCATAGTGCGTGCTCTCAAGCATCGTATGACCATCCTGCTGGTCCAGCACTGGGCCATTCGGTAGAGGAGCCATAACCATCGCATTGCCATCTCGCTGGTCCAGCGCTGGGCCATCATGTAGAAGAGCCATAACCATCGCATAGCCATCTCGGTGGCCATCGTATAGACGAGCTATAAAGATCACAATGCTGTTATAAATGGGAGTTTTCAGAAAATAGTGTACCCAATTACGGTAGGCAGTTAACCAAAGTTATTCGCTGTCAGTTTTGCGAGGACATCGACAGTTAAGCATGAAATCTTTATGGGAATCAAGTTTGTGCCCTTTTTGTGAACAACACCAAGTTTTTATTGAAATTTAATGCCTAATTTTCGTCACAAAACTGACAGTGATTAACTTTTCTTAACAATCCACGCTAATTGGGTACACTCATTGACATATATCTAATGACGGCCTTACGGGCACCAGTGTTGGTCGAAACGTTAATGCAATTAAAAATATCGGCCATTAACCATTATAAATTGAGTGAAGCGCTGGTGGCACTTGCAATCCGGAGGTCGCGGGTTCAAACCCCGGCTCGTACCAATGAGTTTTTCGGAACTTATGTATGAAATATCATTTGATATTTACCAGTCGCTTTTCGGTGAAGGAAAACATCGTGAGGAAACCGGACTTATCCCAACAAGGCTTAGTTTTACCCTCTGGGTTGGAAGGTCAGATGGCTGTCGCTTTCGTAAAAACTACGCCTACGCCAAATCTTGGGATTAGTTGTCGAAGCGGACCCCAGGCTCCCTTGAGCCGTGGCAATATGCCGGGACAACGCTAGGAAGAAAGAAGTATGATTCACGACGATTGGAATTACTTAAATAGCCCGTTTACCTTCTTTTTCAGGTTTTCTTCCGTCTACCGGCACTGCTGTTTCTGTTAGCTCTATTCTTTAATGGTAAACCAAATAGTGAGCAGCCATACTTGATCAGGACCAGCATGTACTACTTCATTGCTACTTGCATGGTTGTGGATTCGATCTTCCAATTGGTTCTCATCATCGCTTGCCAAAAGGTATTTAAATACATACATTATAATCATGCCTATTTCCCGAAGGGGTAGGCGGAGACCACGGATTTCCACTTGCTACGATCCTGACATACCTCTTTCGCTTCCTTCACTTTCATGGCATTCCTCATACATTAAATACGCCTACGAAGCTGATGGTCCCGGGTTCAAATCCTGGTAAGGGCATGTATTCGTGTGATGAGCATGGATATTTGTTCCTGAGTCATGGGTGTTTTCTGTATTTAAGTATTTATAAATATTTATATAGGTATTATATATGTCGTTGTATAAGTACTCTCAACACAAGCCTTATTGAGCTTACTGTGGGACTTAGTCAATTTGTGTAATAATGTCCTATAATATTTATTAATTATTATTATTTATTTAAATAATTACTTAAATAAAAAGAAAAAAAAAGGAAAGAGGACGATTGATTCTCCATACAAACGTATTCCTCATTTTCCTCCTGGATATTGACATTATGGAATACTTTTTGCAGAATTATATGTATTTTATTCACAGCTATGCCTGGCCGTTTGATTTTTTAAGTTTTTTAAAATAAAGAGTACACTTAAGAAAGCACTGATTAAAATGAATTAATTTTGTTACAAATAGTATTATAATAACATGTAAACACTAACTGCCAACAGGACTAATTATATACTTAGTTAAGGCTAAACTTAGTTAACACAATCTCCAAGTATAGAGATTATAACTGAGTGCTGACTGTACCTCAACAAAAACAAAACACTACCCACATAGAAGCTGGCTTTCAACGAGGAGAGAAGACTATGGCTGCGTTTGTGGATCTCCGAGCAGCATACGACACTGTATGGATAGGAGGCCTCTTGTACAAGGCCAGCCAAATAATAAAATCATCCAAAATCCTACGTCTTCTGAAAAGGATGCTTGGACCACGCGAAATTAAAGTTCATCTCGGTGAAAAGGAAAGTCGCTACAAACTATTAAAAAATGGACTTCCTCAGGGCTCGGTCTTGGCTCCTCTGCTTTTTAACATCTACACTCGTGATATGCCACCGACGCAATGCGATAAATTTGTTTATGCTGATGACCTTGCCCTCACCACCCAGACCAGGGACTTCGAAACTGGCCAAGCGACGCTCACGCGAGATCTTCAAGTCCTAAATGAGTACTACGTGAAATGGAGACTCTGCCCAAATCCCACTAAACGGAGGTAGCCGCATTTCATTTATCCAACAGTTTGGCAAGTAAGGAAATTAATGTTACTTTTTGTGGTAAGAAGCTTCAGCATAACTTTACCCCGAAATACCTGGGAATTACTCTGGACCGGTCACTTACCTACAAGCCCCACCTAGATAACTTAAGCCAGAAAGTGAAAAGTAGGGTAAACCTAATAAACAAACTCGCGGGAACGTCATGGGGTGCACGAGGAGGTGTACTGCGTACTTCCAGCTTGGCCCTCGTCTATTCTGCAGCGGAGTACGGTGCCCCGGTGTGGTACAAAAGCGCACATACGAGCAAAATCGACGTACACCTCAATAGAGCTATGCGTACAATAACTGGTAACCTAATGCCCACACCTTCTCAATGGCTGCCAGTATTGTCCCACATTGCGCCACCAGAATTAAGAAGAACTTACGCCGCCTCTAGAGAGTGGGTGAAAGCACAAAAACCGTCGCTCCCCATAAGGAGAACGTTAGACAATCTCCCTAATATGAGGCTGCCATCTCGCAGACCATTCTGGTCTAACCGCAAGTTTCAGGGTCCCGAAACGTACAGTATTTCCACAGAATGGAAAGACCAATGGGATGCACAGAGTTTAGGCAACGCTGTCCTGGATCCAACTAAAGAGCCACCAGGATTCAATGAGCAACGGAAGATCTTTGTGTCTCTCAACCGCATCAGGACGGGAGTTGGCCGATGTAATCATACTCTGCACAAGTGGGGCTACAAGACCTCGCCTGGTTGCGACTGCGGTGCGCCGGACCAAACAATTGCGCATATAGTAGAAGAGTGTCCTCGGAGACGGTATGCTGGAAGAGTTGAAGAACTCTATGAGCTTACAGCGGGTGCCAGGGATTGGCTATTAAACTTAGATATAGATTTATAATATAAAAACTATAATGTAAAATGCTTATAACGAGGATAAAGCCATACGATAATAATAACAAAACACTGAAATAAACAGTTTTTTTTTTATTTAATTATAAAAGTTATGAGCGAAAAATTGGTTTCATACAAATTTTTCATGCTAATAACTCTTATTATATTGAAAAAATCGAAATAAATCAAACGGTTGGGCAAAGCTATGATTGAAACACATCAAATTGTGTAAAAATATTTTCAATAATGTTAATAGCCAGAGCGAAAAGCGGTGGTGGCCGAGTGGATATGACGTCCGACTTTCAATCCGGAGGTCGTGGGTTCAAATCCTGGCTCGTACCAATGAGTTTTTCGAAACTTATGTACGAAATATCATCTGATATTTACCACTAGCTTTTCGGTGAAGGAAAACATCGTGAGGAAACCTGCATACATCTGCGAAGAAGTTCAAAGGTGTATGTGAAGTTCCCAATCCGCATTGGGCTAGCGTGGGGACTATAGCCCGAGCCCTCTCGCGCATGAGAGGAGGCCTGTGCCCAGCAGTGGGACGTATATAGGCTAAATTATTATTATTATTCCTTTATTTCTCTTTCTTCTTAGGGTTATGTTTTTTACAATATGGATATAAAAGTAAAATATAAAAATACATTAAAAAATACTATACAAAACACATATAAACACATAGTAAAAAACTTAACCTAGTGTGCCGCCAGCAGCGGGGCAGGGCCCAAGCTCTCTGGCAAATAATATCCAAATTAATAATATCCAGAGAGGAAAATGGGGACTACGTTTGTATGGAAAAGCGGTTTTAGAGGTGTCCCCTTTCGTCTTAAGCGTCTTCCACATTTTTTGACATATATAATTTTATTTCAACCAATCAATACTGTTAGTGACCAATCGCAACTTTTTTTTAAATCGGGGAATTATGTTTTGGATATTTTTTAAAGCTGCAGGACGCGTATATTATAAAGGATAACTGTCAGATAATTATCAGTCATAAGAACTGTACCCCTAGTGTAAATTTATTCGATGGCGTGACGTAACGTACGCGTTTGCTTTAAGTCTAATTTTGTATGGGATTTTGAGTTTCCAAAACGTCCCGCTTGGCGCACTGTTTCAAAATCCCATACAAAATGAGACTTAACGCAAACGCGTACGTCACGTCACGCTATCGAATAAATTTACACTAGGGGCACTGGTTTTTGAAGTCAATAATATACTAGTACGCCAGTTATGCCTACCTATATTTTGTCGATTTTCTTTTTCTGACGTTTTCAGTAGATTTTTGCTATATTTATAAAGCTTAAGCTATGTTTTTACGCTCATACAAGCCGATGGTTCTGGGTTCGAATCCCGGTAAGGGCATTTATTTGTGTGATGAGCACGAATACTTGTTCCCGAGTCATGGGTATTTGTATATATATATTTTTTTTTTTTTTTTTTTTTTTATGGTAGTGGAGGCAAACGAGCAGACGGATCACCTAATGGTAAGCGATTACCGCCGCCCATAGACACCTGCAACACCAGATGGGTTGCAATATTGCATATTATATACATCGTTGTCTGAGTAGGTCCACACAAGCCTTCTTGAGCCTGCCATGGGACTTAGTCAGTTTGTGTAGGAATGTCAATTTAATTATTTATTATTCATATTTTTCAGAAAACTGACAAACTATACAATGCCTCGCTGGCCTGTCATCAAGTGCTGTTGATTTTGTATGTGATCATTATGTGTATAGTGTGCAAAGAAGGATACGAATTGTATACCGACAATGATCAACGCCCAATTTTCTACCATATACGCGCTTGGCTCCAAATTAAGCGTAATGAATTACGCTGTATAATTTTATTGGCGTTACTGAATTTGGCGGCCTATGTTGTATGTGAGTATCTACCTACCTTACTATTGTTGTTGTCCTAAAGCACCCCAGAGGTGCAAAGGGCCTTCACAAGCTCCCGCCAAGCCTTCCTATCTTCAGCTCGTCTTCTGGCCTCGCTCCAGCTCAACCCGACCGCTCGTAGCTCTCTTTGGACGGACCGTTGCCAAGAGTGTACAGGACGCCCGGCGCCACGGCTTCCGTCCGGTGGTTTCCACGCGAAAGCTATGGTAGCATTATTCGTTTCCCCTCTTCGAATAGTATGTCCTATCCATCTCCATTTCCGTGTCGCAATTTCTTCGTCAATGGGTGTTTGCCGGCATATACTCCATAGGTCTTCATTTCGAATGGTTTTTGGCCAGAAAACGCGAAGGATCGACCTGAGGGACTTGTTGACGAAGACCTGAAGTTTATTAGTTAGGCCTTTAGTCACTCTCCACGTTTCGCAGCCAAAAAGCAACACAGATTTCACAGTGGATTCGAAGAGGGAAAGCTTAACTCGTTGCGTGAGCACATTCGACTCCCAAACAGCCTTTAATTGAGCGAACGCAGTCTTCGCCTTCTTTACCTTACTATTAGTAATAGCAAAACAATTCTGGTATGTATTTACAACCGGTTTAGCCCAGTGGGTAGTGACCTTGCCTTTGAAGCCGATGGTCCCGGGTTCAAATCCTGGTAAGGGCATTTATTCGTGTGATGAGCACGGATATTTGTTCCTGAGTCATGGGTGTTTTCTATGTATTTAAGTATTTATATATGATATATATCGTTGTGCGTTGAGTTTACTGTGGGACTTAGTCACTTTGTGTAGTAATGTCCTATAATGTTTATTTATGTTAAGGATCTGTTTCACAATATCCAAGTAAAGTCCTTAATAAGCTACTTGCCACTTATCTGACGAATAAAGTCATCGTTAGCGTTTCACAATCTTAAATTAAGCTTAATTGGTTGATAAAGTGCTTAATTTTGCAGAAAGTTTATTTTATTTATTTAGAACACAAACAGTCATAATAGAACGGTTACATATCTTGTACACAATGTACAGAAACTGAGAAATAGTACATATAGACTTGGAGGTTAAACACAAAGTTAAAACAATAAAGGTAGTTTAAAACCACGTGGTAATAAATAACTATAGAATTACAGACATTGAAAACGGGCCACTCTGTGTAGTTATAGCCAGACAAAGAGTCCACCCTCAATGTCCCTGTGTGTACATTAATATGTCGAAATGTATTGCTACAACAAGTACTTGCTAATATAATTTACGTTTAACTAGCATATTAAGACTACCTAGACATCGAATTATGAAAGGGATCAATATCGAACAAATATTTAATCAAATATTTATTATTTATTTGTTTATAAATTTACTAGTCTATGATACAATACAACGAAATTTGAGCTCGATCAGAAATCGGGAAGTTTAGCCCACACTAACATATAGGTGCGTACAGTCAGCGTCAAATACCTTGTAGCAGTCAAAGTGGTCAAATACCTATAGTGACGCTGACTGTACATATTAACAGGGCAAGTTAAATAAAAGCTTGTATATACTATAGTTTATGACCAACTGACATCCATCAAATATTCCTCATTATAAATTACTATCGATGTCAACAGGAAATTAAATGATTATGTCATTCTACCTACATAAGTGTTAATTATCAGTCTGTACCGCAAACCTATACTTACTGGCGCATTTTTCCCTTTCCACGCATTCGTCCAGGGCAATAACAGCACTCAAAACACTATACATGTACCTTTAAAACCTAAACCTACCTAAACCTAACCAACCTAACCTTTAAAAGATGAGTTCCCTCAATTCCTCATGGATCCCATCAGTAGATCAGAACCAAATTAAAATGGGTCCACCTTGGCGATAACTTGTTAAAAAAAAAAAAAAACAAAAAAGAATTCGGAGAAATCGGTGAACGTACAGTCAGCATCAAAAGTAGTTTTAATTTATTTATCATAAAGGTACATAACATTCAATATAATGATGTACGGCATTTTTGTGCGTTTGTGTAAGTTTACATTTTTAATTTGATATTAATATGTTTATGTTTCAGTTCTGCAAGTATTCGTTATTTTGTCGATCAACGAGATATTGAGAAAAACACAGGATGGCAATTCAAAAGTGCTGGAGGACAATACAAACTCGAAGTTTGACATCAAAGTGATATCTAAATGATGACGATAGCCATTGCACGAAGCATGTTGCTTATTTGAATCTGAGGGCCTACCGCGAACCATGTTCGACGTGTTGCCTCTCTTTCGCACTTGTAAATTCGTACGTAAGCGTGACAGGGAGGCAACACGTCGAACGTGGTTCGCGGTAAGCCCTCTGTAGCCACCGAGCTCGTGTCATCCATGATGACGCGCAGATTTGTCAAATCTAGCCTTTAGTAACATGATAATACAAGTCAAGAGACGCGTCTTCGTGATCAATATATATATACATATACAAAGCCTGTGATGCGGATATCTTACATGTAAACGGAATAATTTTTATTTACTATATGTATGTATACCGGGTGTGGTCTGTAATACGAGCAAATATAATATACACCCAATGCCGGATTTAGAGGTCTGGAGGCCTCGGGCAATAAAGGAGTGGAGGCCCCCTGGCCCCAAATTTTTTCCAAAATTTAAAATGGTAAATTTTCCGAATTCTCTATTGTGGGGGCCCCTCTTTTGTGGAGGCCCGGGGCAGTAGCCCCGGTTGCCCTCCCCTAAATCCGGCCCTGTAATACACCATTGACATATATATATGAGGATAGGCCTTACGGGCACTAAGAATGGTGCTAGTTCAGCGGTGTCACTCACGAACTCGAGCCAATCGTGCAGTCTAACGCAACTAGTTGCGATTGCGACCAATCGCGCGCGTGATGCGAACTCACGCAATCAACAAATCGTGTTGTGGCTTTACGCAGAGGCTTACGTGAGCGATGACTCGCGAATGCGACGCGACGCGGCGGCCTAAGGGCATCCGAAGATCGCCCACGTAATAGGACACTTCCATAGGTATCAAAGGATTGAATTCACCCGCGCCGCTTCGCGTTCGCGAGTTATTCGCTCACGTAAGACACTGCCTTAGACTGCACGATTGGCTCGAATTCGTGTGCGTGTACCGCTGTACTGGCCCCATTCTTATTGCCCGTAAGGCCAGTCCTTAGATATATATCAATGACCTAAACATAGATTATACTCTTCAACCGATGACACGTTTGTTCAATCATTTAAAAAAATTATGAAGTCTCGACTTTCTGTTTTTGATAGAAATTAACGGTTTCACGATTTATACACATTATTAATTCAAAGAAAGGGGACAACGCCGTCCTCAAAACGTCGGAGGTAAATTTAAAACTGAATACGCCATTAAGTCCCGTTGCTTTGAGTTAACAAATTAAATATTATCTTTAATGTACGCTATCATCAGTGTTATTGACGTCACGCTATAAACATTAAAAAAAAACGCAATTCATTGCATCCTAGATAATAATAATATAACATTTAGTGTGTTAAAAATAAAAACACAAGTTATTTTAAAAAGTACAGCCTACAGTTTAATTTTTTGCTCCTGTTACACGCTACACCCGTTATATATTACTTAAGTACTTACATTTTCTAAATGATGTCATTTTGTGATCATTCGTTCGTGCGTTCAGTCGCATCAAAACATGTGGTATCAAGCACGCTGTCAAAGATTGGAAATGTGATCATAAACATCAAATTTTTATGAAAATATAAGTGTAAGGTACGGTGGGGTTAGACCGGGGCAAGACAAACACTTGTATGGTATCCTCATACTATCTTGCCCCAAGCAAAATAACCTATGTTAGTCTTACCCCACCTTAATTCATGTAATTTTTTTATTACTTTATGTAATGTGTGACGATAAGAAATATTAAGTGAATGTAAATTATAAAATCTGATCTACTCAAAACTATGGATACTTCTAGAATAAAGCCTTTTTTCTTAATATTTCTTTCTTTTTGAATTAAAAAGTACAATGCTTAAAAATAAAACAATTTAGAGTCCGCAGCAAGCTCGGTTCTCCATACAAACATAGTTATGCTCTCATTTTAAAACGACTAGCTAGATTGCTCTGAAACTTTGTACTTACAATAGGATGAGATATATCTACGCCTATAATTAGATTATGTAGCTTCAGTTAAAAAAAATACAGCGAATTGCGAAACTTGTTTTTGCTTCCACTTCGGGTCGCTGACTCAATGAAGTGAGTAAATGAATGAGATGTGTGTGTGTGTATGTGTGTGTGTGTGTGTGTGTGTGTGTGTGTGTGTGTGTGTGTGTGTGTGTGTGTGTGTGTGTGTGTGTGTGTGTGTGTGTGTGTGTGTGTGTGTGTGTGTGTGTGTGTGTGTGTGTGTGTGGGTGTGTCTGTGTGTGGATGTGGGTGTGTGGGTGTGTGTGTGTGAGAGTGTGCGCGTGTGTGTGCGTGTGTGAGTGTAAGGTACTTTACTTGCTATTCAGGCTAATTTGGGTTCTTCGGACCCATATCTTGTTGCAAAGTCCGTAGTGGCCTTCGCCGCTAGGCTATCACCGCTGAACTGCCAACGAAGATAGTACAAATATTATATTCAGTTGCAAATAACATTTCTTGAACTAATACTCAGTTGTGAACTTCAGGACTTGTAGAAGAATGACTTATTGTCATAGTTTGCTATAAGTTGACGACAAGTTTAATAACTAGTAGATACTTAACTGGAATAAGGCGATTCACACATTCATTCATTCATTCAAAACCAACGAACAAGAATAACAATAGAGGTCTGACTGGACCTCAACAAAATTACTATTATAAAAAAACTAAAAAAGAGGAAAACAAGCCCCACAAGAATATTGTTGTTGATAGATAGTATCGCAGGCGGGGACCAACAGAGGGTTACTTGTAGTAATTTTGGTTGTTGGTCCCCGCCTGCGATACTTACCATCTACAACAATATTCTTGTGGGGCTTGTTTTCCTCTTTTTTTGTGTGCAGTCGGGTTTTTGTTTTTTAATAATATTTTTTTTTGTTTATAACTTTTTAGCCACCGCCAAACAATCCTATGACACTCCCGTGATCAAGACGAATCTAACGATACCTCATACATCAAAATCCATCAAGCCGTTTAGGCTACAGGAGGCCACAAAGAGACAGACATACATACATACATATACTCGAAAAACATTACCCATTGGCAGTCGGGTAAAAATGACCCCACCGCCGCGAGCAACTCAACTGTACTGCGCGTACCTTGACCACGTCAAACATTGTAATACCGCGCTAGAGGTTTGACATATTTGTACTCTGGCACAGCCACTTTATCAGTAGAAAAAGGGGGCCTTAGAAAAATGTAGGCACGAAGGGTTGGTTTCCCATGGAAAATTTGAATTTCTCGCTTTTTCCTACAAAGAAGTTCGGTGTGTTTGAGAACAGAATTTTATTTTAGCCAATCAAAACTTTGATTGACCAATCACTTTTTTTAAAAATAACGTGACATAGTGTATAATGTGTAATATTCAAAGCTGCGGGTGGGGTTCATTTACTATTAGTTATGAAGAAGGGATAACATTCAGTGATGTGTCGGTAAATGTTAGTCATATGGTCGGTTTTTTGAAGTAAAAAATGTACTGAAAACTTCGTTATCCGGTCGCTGCACATTCTTGTTCGAAGTTTTACTTCCCTTTGTGATTGGATACTCTCTAGTAAATACTTAACGTTTTCTTAGTACAAAACTGATTCATTATCGTATCTTATTCGCCTTAAAACCTTTTTCTATTTTCTATTCCCAATACAGAGTGGCATAAGGGACTTGTAAGCCCCCGCAGGGCTTACCGACTTACAGCTGGTAAGCGCTCTATACCAGCCAGATTATAAGTAGTGATGTGCTGCGGGAATATTCCTGATACGACTTTCCAGGGATATTGAATTTATTTCATTTCATTATTTTTTGTACCATGGTGATTACAAGATTTTAAAACATGGAAAACCGCATGGATCCGGAACGGGTATAGCAATTACTAAGTAAAAAGTAGGATAAGTGCTATTAAATATCAAATTAATAAAAATACAATATAATTAATGAACATATGAACATTAGTTGATACAAAGATCGAAATCAAAAGTCTTAAAAAGTCGTCAACTGTATAATAGGTACTCGTAGTTTCTATTAGTAAGAAAGGTCTTCGAGTGTTTTTGCAAACTTTCATCCCTCTCTTCTGACCTAAAATGTAATTTGGAAGATTGTTATAATATTTTGCAGCGGCATATAGGGGACCACTGACCTATCACACATAGACAGTAAGTCCTCATAAGGCTAATCTGCCAAAAGTGAAGCCGAAACTCGATCGATGTGTGCGTGCGACGCTCGTGTCTTACGCTCAGCGACACACACATATATACAAAAATGGGTTGCCAGAGTTCATTTATTCCCCTTAAAGTAGATGGATTTTAACCACATCCTTATACTTGGCTATCAATCATTTGGGAGTGTGTATGTAGATATTAAATTTGTAGCAAAAGCTTTCAAGGTTTCTTTTAAGGACTTTGCATTTCTGTACTTTGTGAAATAATGTTTAAATAAAAATAAAAAATAAATTATTTTACAAATGTGCACAGATAATAGCTGGTAGAATTGACTTTGGAATAATGATTTTAAATGATAAATATTTAATGACGATCATTTGGATTTGATTTGGTTTGATTTTATTTGACTAATATTTTCTTCGGGTTGGTGTGGTGAAAAGTTTTGTGTTTCACTTGGGGCAAAATTTGTTTAACTCTCGTAACTTTTAACATTTTGTATCTCTATTTAGCTCGAGTAGCAATATTAGCACGAGCGGTTAAACAACAACTTTTCCACTTGTAAAACAAATAACTATTTATCGTCAGTACTAGTAATTGTACCTAGCCAAGGTGGTAATCGCTATTGCTTTGAACAACGAAACGCTTTGTGTCTCTATCAGTCTTCCATATAAGTGCGACAGTGACAGTTGCGTTTCGTTTTGCAAGGTCTGTACCTTAACTGTAAAACCTGTGTTCCACAAATAAAATTTACTTTACTTGCTCATCAAAATGGCGAGAGCATATTCGACTATGTTTAGGCGGTTTCCATATTGCATCGTACCTATTTAATCTAATTTTTTCCGTCCATCTCGCAGACAGAAGCGGATTAGTCGGAAATCTAAAACGAATATCACACAAAATAAAAATATGAATTTAAACTGTAATTTTATAAAAGATAAAACATAATTTGAAATAAAAGAATGAAAAACTAAAAAAGAATATTTTCTATAGTCATACAAGGAACTTAAAGTAAGCATATTAATTTTATCAATGTAATCGTCATGCCTCATTTGGAGGAAAAAAGATTCATATCACCTGGCAACATTTATAAGTAATGGCGGCTGACGAAAATTTGGATTTTTGTATTTACAATTACGTAAAAATATCACATTAAACTGGATACTTACGCGTGAAATGTTATATCAGGCGGTTTGTTTTTATTCACTGATGTGTTATGACACCAATTCACCGCACAAACAACCATCTTTCTTGTATTTTTTAATTTATAACCGGGAGGTGTACACAAACCAACTCGACCTTGAGTACTGCGAGGGCCGTTCGGATACGATGACACGAGGGCGACATAATGTCGTACTCGAAATGGCTTCACTAGGGATGTACAGACTAGGCATCTAGGCTAGTTATAAATCTATGTAGGGGACTGTTTCGGAATTATTCTAATTTTGGTGCAGATAATTGAAGTTTGTTTTTTAACCTTTCATTTTGCTGTTTTTGGAACAGGTGCATATTTTTCCTTACAAACATGGCTAGTTCAAAAATATAAATGCATGTTAATGTAAATACCATGCTCAGAAAAATAAGGCTCGTATCAATCTCTGTAAAAAGTTTTTTGCAGCACCCGTATACACCTTTTCTGCATTACAAACAAGTCATCCACATCGCGATACCATATCGTAACCAGGAATGGGCATAGGCATAATAGGCAGAGAGTGCTGCAGCACTTTTACGGAGTGTAACTAGAGCATATTAATTTATAAAGGGATTATATTATTTTATCTATAATTAGTTTAAAATATTCGTAATAAGCAGGCAAATTTTTATAATAGCTACTAAACCAGAATCATTTCATACTTTAACAAAACTTACGCCACTAAAACGCCTATCATGGCTTCTTAGTTACTGTTGCTACAATAGAAAGTATTTGGAGTTTAGTAAATATGCGTAATTTTCAAAAGTACCCCAACTTATTTAGATTTAAAATAGTTCCAGTTTTGAATGATTATCCGTGAACAAGATGCATGTAACTGCGTCGAAATATCGGGAGCTAAATAAAAACAATATAAAAGGTAATCACGGTTTATATCCCGGTCGATTTAAGTCTGTTGAAATAGTTCAATATAAAAACACCACAGATATATATAATTATATGTACTGAAATAAATATCATATGCTAAAAAAGGCGCAGACGGAGATAATATGATTTTGCCACCTACCTTAACAATTAACCAGAATAAGCGAAAAATCGACAGCCAATGGAGGGGTAATACGCTAATAAAAATGCTAAAAAAGTGTACAAGGAGGCTCGAGGATGGTTCCAAACAAGCGTCTTTGAAAGCGGCAGTAATTTGGCGGTAAATATCACTCTTTTTATCAAGGAAATTTGACAGATAAAACCAGACCAGTAATATATGATCACGCGCCATATTGCGGAATTTCATCGGAACTAATTTTTTCAAACTAAACTGAAGTGTCACCCTATACATGAGAATACCAGCGCCCTCTTAACAATGATAATATATTTCTGGTCGGACTTTACAGCGGTGGCAACAACGACGCCGCAACAGTAAGTGCAGTTGACACCCAAACGTCACCGTACTAACCAATATTCCCGGAAATTCCCTTAAGTCAGGACTTTTCCCGAATAAGGTCCATCACTATATCATATATTATACTTACCTGTGTATTACCGACTTAGTCACGTAAGGTAGGAATGCGTAACCTGAGTAACACGAGGAATCTCCTCATATTTATTACGCAGGTTACGCATTCCTACGTTTCAATGTATCAACATTGAAACCCTGCTCTTATTACATACAGTATTAGCCGAGAATTACTCCTGAATAAATCCCATCACTACCTCCGACTCCCAGAAACACCGATTATATACTTACCTGTGTATCATCGACTACGTCACATAATGTAGGATTGCTCACGTAACTTGCGTAATATGGCGGGATTCATTGAAATATTACCTTACTCTTATTTCATACATTATTACCCGAGAATTATTACTGAATAAATCCCATCACTACCTCCGACTCCCAGAAACACCGATTATATACTTACCTGTGTATCATCGACTTAGTCACGTAATGTAGGATTGCTCGCGTAACTTGCGTAATACGCGACGAGACATGGAAATCGAGGTAGAAATAATAATAGGTATCTCAACTTAATAGAAGACGAATAAACATTTTTAAGAAAATATTTACTGCGGAATAGTAGTAGCTTATCTTCTTTAATATAGATATTAGTAATTTTAAATGACTTTGGGGTACCTACTATACACAATAGTTTTCGTTTTTATAGTTAGGTAATAACTAGGAGAAATATATATGTCGATTTGAATTTAATTTTTCTTCTTGGAACATTTCGGTGAGTTATATTAAAACTAATTATAATTTACTTGTTTATATTTCTCTTTGACTTGGTTTGCTTATCGATAACAGATTTGTCGATATTTCATTTTATCAATCCCTCGTTTTCTGCTAGAAAGAGTTCTAGGTCTAATAATAATAAATAAATATGGAAATAATACAATTTAACGACTAAAGGTCCCACAGTAAGCTCAGTAAGGTTTGTGTTGTGGTTATTAAACGACGGAATATATAATATATAATTGCACATAAATACTTATATAAAGAAAACATTAATAACCCAGGAACAAATATTTGTGATTAACACACAAATAATTGCCCATACCAGGATTCGAACCCAGGATCTCCTACTTCGTAGGCAGAGCTCACTACCATCTAGGCGAGGAGGCCGTCAAACTATTAAAAATATTTTAATATAGTTTCGATGCAGGCACAAATCTGGAGAATGACCCCTATATTTCCCTTAATTGGATTAAAAAGACCTCCCCAGCGGTGACAGCATGGTTCCATTTTAATCACTTGTCACTATACCTGTCACTTGCACACGAACATACTTGTTAAAACGTAAACATGGTAACAAATGATAAGGAGCCGGCCATCTTAACCCTACAGAAGTAAACATTAAGTTAAATCAGGCATTGTACTGAAGAAATCTTGGACCCGGGTACGTCCTTAAACTACGTCCAAAAGAGAGGTATGGGCATTGTGAATGTCATCTCGCTTTGTGTGGTAGGGCACAGCCGGTGGATGTCATTCCAGATCTAGAGCAGAGCCCAACTGGGGAAGTACCTCCACCTTACAGAAAACAGCAGCCAAATAACACTAGACCCTACTCATAGTGTTGTGTTCCTGCCGGTGAGTAAGGTTGCCAGAGCTCAACGAGGGGGAGTCAGGTTTAGGGTTGGCAACGCGCATGTAACTCCTCTGGAGTTGCAGGCGTACATAGGCTACGGAGACTGCTTACCATCAGGCGGGCCGTATGCTTGTTTGCCACCGACGTAGTATAAAAAAAAATATATTTAATCGCGACAGTCGAGATTACTTTATTTTTATACTGTAGAAAGTGCCCGTTAAAAATATTCCTGTTTATTTCTGCGAAGTTTTTCTGATGCCAATAAACAGAAAGCACAAAAAAGTTATAACTTGACTTCCATCGACTGGCTTATTTGAAAACAGTACTTTTTTATGTGATGGTCGGCAAACGAGCAGACAAGCCGCCTGATGGGAAGCGGTCACCGTCGCCCATGGACATAATGAACATCATAGGAGCCACTTAAGCGTTGCCGACCCTTGAGAGCCCTAAATAGCCGCTTCTTGAAGAATCCCATGTCGTAGCGCAAAGGAAATACCTCAGGAGGCAACTGATTCCACATTCTGCACTTTCTAGGAAGAAACGAACGTGATACCTGCTTATTCTTGTGCCATGTATATAAGAAGTGAGGATGAGCTTTGCTCCTTTGGCGGGAGGTGCGGTGATAAAAACGAGACGATGGCACCAATTGTAAAATTTCTTCGGAGCTTTCCCCATTGTACAGACGGTAGAACATGCAAAGAGAGCCAACGTCTCTCCGAAGGCTAAGAGGTTCTAAGCCGTCAGTAAATTCGGGATCGCCGACAATATGAACTGCCTACCGTTGGATGAAGTCAAGAGGAAGGAGCTGGTGTTACTTATGTTGGAACGAAACGCATTGCTACAGCGGAGACTGCTGCGAGACTCTATTTATGATATTCGCTCTAACCAACGCTGTGAAACTGCAATTTTGAACTTGAAACCAGCAACTGATTGTTCTTATTTTTTATATGTACTTTTTGTGACAGAATACAGTACAATTTTAATTTCAAAAAAATCTGCCTGGTCCTTCTTAACCCTCAACAACTTATATAAGTGGAACGTGCAGCTCATAAAATACGGCGTTGCGTGAATTAAAGATTTCCTTTAGCAGGATTGGTCCTTAAGACCTAAGGATGGATTTAAGAATTGGAGCCACCAAGATTTTTGATGTATATTTTTAGAGGGGGGGGGGGGGGGGGCTCTCAACTTTATCTTTATCATAGATTGAATAGATAGATAGAATACTCTTTATTGGCAGACCTCAGTAAAAAGATGCAAGAAAATAAACAATTGATTAAATGTAGAGGCAAACAACAGGCGGCATATCATTTAAGCTACTAGGCGGTATATCATTTAAGCTACTAGGCGGTATATCATTTAAGCTACTATGCGGTATATTATTTGAGCTACTAGTAGGGTTGCCATCCGTCCGGGTTTCCCCGGATTTGTCCTAGTTTAGAGGGCGTCCGGGGAGCGTCCGGGGAGGACTTCATTTGTAGTCCGGGTTTAAAATTTTAAAGCCTTAGGCCCCCTGCGACACACGCACAACCTGTTTAAAAAAAACCTTTGACATGTCCGGGTTCTGGACTCTAAAATCCGAGGTTTTCACGCGTCTTGTCCTGGTTTCCAAATTTTAGAGATGGCAACCCTAGCTACTAGGCCAAGTGTTCATATAAATCGGGGATGCCAAATCCATTTATTCTTGATATGATGTAAATTTTGTTTTTAATAAAAGAATGGCCTATTTATTACCGCTATGTTAAAATGTCAATTTTGTTCGGATGTTCACATCCGACGTTAGGGAATTCGTGTCGGAATGTTATTATTATTTTTACGGTAAACGTTTTCAATGTTCGATTAAAATTTTCTTTCTTCAAAAGTGGTTTACTCTCGTTTCCATGAAACATTTCTCAACATCATAGAATAGGAAAACTAATTTATTATTTCATTTAGTTTCCTTTAATGTACAGTGAGCTGCAAAATTTCATGGAGAAAATTATGAATGATAAATGCTTTTTCACGGCTGATGGTACAGTCAGCATCAAAAGTAGCGGATCAAACAAGGTATCAAAAGTATCTACCATTCTGTAACAGCTTAACAAAAGTTGACGGTTCTATATGCAGAACAAAGAAGACTGTAAAAGATATACTTTTGAAGGTGAATTTTAGAGATTTATCTATATTTGGAAAAGTTATCCGGGATATCAGATACTTTCGGCGCGTTGTTTCATCCGCTACTATTGATGCTGACTGTACTAAGCCATACGCTGAAGTAAACGGAATTCAATAAAAACACTGAATTATTTTTCGATCTAGATCGAACTCTCCCGGGCTTAACCTAACATCATTAAAGCACTCAATGTTAGTCAGAAAGGTTCTAGACGTACACTTTGTAAAATGTTAATGCTATATACAGTTAATAGCTCACAGACTACTTAATCGTGGTAGCAGATACACCACCAACTGTTGCCAGTAGTATTTCCGGACCGATACGACCTACAAACCTTTAAGAAAACAGCGTACTCCCGTTTAAAGGCTGACAACGGCCCAAGCCCTCTGGTATTGGCATCAGGCGGTTTTAGGCTATAATTTCGACTAAGGAGTATACTTACATAGTTGTGCCTTGTGTAAACGTCACGTCTGAAAATATCGATACGAAAAACATGCCAAAAATAATATATATATTATCATTATTCCCTTTACTCATTTAATATCTTAGATTAGGATTTTTTATAATATGGATATAAAAGTAAAACATAAAAACACAAAACAATACCAAAGATATAAACACATTATAAAAAAAACCTAACCTAGGGTGCCGCCAGCAGCGGGGCAGGGCCCACGCTGCCGGTGGTCAGGGCCGCAGAGAGAGGAACCGGCGGACTATCCGCGCCGTGTCCAAGATCACCGCCTTCTGCATCTGACCTTTGATCCAACCACCTAGCGAGAGTCTCTCAAGGTGTTGTTCGAGACTCTTCGCTATGAGACCGTTAGCTGAAACGACTATCGGGACAATGATCGTCGAATCAACATCCCACATGGCGGTTATCTCGTGAGCTAAGTCTAGGTACTTACTGGACTTGTCCTTCTCGGCTTTCACGAGATTCTCGTCATGGGGGATGGTAATGTCGACGAGCACGGCCCGGCGTTGCGATTATTATTATTATTATTATTTTTATGTCTTTCCATGTCTCGGGACCATGGGGTCCCGGATCTTTGGGAGGCATGCGTGGGGCCGAAGCCAACAGCGCAGAGGCCCTTTTAGACAAATTTGATGTTATGTAATACACCAGCTAGAACCCATTCACGGGTACAAATAGATACCCGTAAATCGGTCCCAGCTGGTGTAGGGGCTATTGTAAATAAAGGGAGAAGAGGGCCTGTTATGGTGTTGAACTTTGGCTGGTCAAAAGATTGGGCTATTGTAAAGAGATCCGGACACTGCCAAACAATGCTTAAACACGTTATCGAGGCAGGCGGTGACGCCGCTGACTAGATGGGCCCCTGAAACTGCCGTCGTAAAGACGACCAGAAGCAACACCGGTGTGAGCGGCTCAGGGGTGTCGAGAGGTGTGCGCCGCTTTCTACCCAGTGGCTGATAACAGCCACTGTGCCAACTCGCAGTTTATGCATCTTTCACTTCCACCCCCGGAGCATATAATAGCTCTAACGATTCCTCTCTAGACGGCCAATGAAGGCAAGTCAGAGCTGAGAGTCCTGCGGGTCCCCTTGGGGTCCACTCCGACCGACGAAGACACGCCGGAGACGGAGACCCTGACCGACTCTCAGGAACACTCGGGTCCGTGGGGTCGTTACTCCCCAACATTATTATTATGATTTGTAAAGCAGGCAGTTGAAAAAACTGATAATGCCTGTATCCGGCAGTCATCAATAAAGTTTTCAGTGTTGAGTAGAATTTGCATTGCGCGCATCTAATTTATTCTTAAACTCATTGAATCTAATTATCTATCTATCTATATACGACCGTCTTCTTCTAAGCATATATGTATTCACTGCTGAACATATGCATCTTCCATGTTGTTCTATATGCGGCGGTTCTGTGCCAGGTCGGCCCAGCCGTCTTTCTGATATCGTCCGACCATCTGTGTCGTGGTTTTCTGTCACCTTCCCAGTCGAGGTCTCCAGAACAGTACTCGCCGGCCTTATCGGTCATCATCCCTTCGACATATATTCCGGCCCATTTCCACTTCAGCTGCGCAATTCTTTTGGCGATGTTGGTAACTTTTGTGCGTTGACGAATGTCCTCATTCCGAATTCTGTCTCACAGGGATATCCCGAGCATCGCGCGCTCCATAGCTCTCTGTGCCACTTTTAACTGGTGGACCCCTCCGACAGTCAACGTAGGTCATTACTGGAACGACGCATTAGTTGTAAACCCTGGTTTTCAGTGCGGTGACTGCGGGATTTTGGACCTGAAAACATCGCCCAGCTTGCCTATTAATGGGGCGCATCCCATTAATAGGCAAGCTGGGCTGCGCCTTTTGAATGCGCCTACTAATTTCAGCATCCAAGGGGTTACTGTCTAGCGTTATTTTCTGACCCTAATATACGTACATAATCGCTTACTCTCATACACGACCTTATTGCTCATATATTAAGTTAGTATACATGTTTTTGGCATTTTATCTGTATCGATATTTTCAGACGTGACCGTGTAACTTAAGTAATCTAATCTTTATTTAAATGAATGAAAAACCAAAACTCAGCAAATGCACAGACAGTATCATGCCTGATATTTACTACAGATTTCGATAAAATTTGGTGACTTGATGCAACCCTATTCTGTACAATTTCATCGGATAAATAATCTTCAACGGAAAATTACATAAAATCTTCAGCGGAAAATTACATTAATTAGGATTTTGTGTTTATTCCACCCGGAGCTTTTCAAACTTAACTAATTTTATTGAAAGCAAAAAAAGCAGCCAAGTGCGAGTCGGACTCGCCCATGAAGGGTTCCGTACCATTTATGACGTATTATAAAAAACTACTTACTAGATCTCGTTCAAACCAATTTTCGATAGAAGTTTGTATGGTAATGTATATCATACATTTTTTTTAGTTTAGTAAAAAAAAATTGAGTTTCAGTTCTGAGTATCGGGAACCCCCAAAATTTATTGTTTTTTTTTTCTATTTTTGTGTGAAAATCTTAATGCGGTTTATAGAATACATCTACTTACCAAGTTTGAACAGTATAGTTCTTATAGTTTCGGAAAAAGTGGCTGTGACAAAAACGGACAGACAGACGGACATGACGAATCCATAAGGGTTCCGTTTTTTGCCATTTGGCTACGGAACCCTAAAAATGATTCAAAATCAACCCAATAGTGTGTCGCATCTACTCAGTGTTACGTAATCTATGCCCCCACTGCAGGAACTCTAGATTAAAAGCTACTCCCTAGGGAGAAAATAAGCGAAGTATTAAAAAACTAATTATGGAATATAGAGGAAAGTGGAGGCAATACTTCGCGTGGGAGAAAATAATGAGTTTTCATAATGAAAAGTAAGTAAATTAAATACTAAAACCGGGTCAGATATATTTACTTCAGAATGCTTTTTTAATATACTACGTCGGTGGCAAACAAGCATACGGCCTGGTGGTAAGCGGTTACCGTAGCCTTTGGACGCCTTCAACTCCGGAGACAGAGACTCTATACATCTAGGATAAGGATAATTTGATAAATATCATTTAATTCTGACATTTAGAGATATTTACACCTCTAACTCATTTTAGATTTTTTTTGTATCCGTTTGTTTTTTATTATTATTATTATTTTATGTAATTTGACATTTAGAGACTTTATACATCTCTAACTAATAATAATATTTTACTTACTTTTTCCTTAATCAATAATACTGTAGTTCGCATTAATATTTTTAATATTTTTGTTTGTATGTAAATTCCATGTTGACGTGTTAAAGTGCCCTTGTGGCGTATTTGCTGAATAAATGTTGAAGTTGAAGTTGAAGAGGAGTTACATGCGCGTTGCCCACCCTAACACCCCGCCGCACCCTGGTTGAGCTCTGGCAACCTTACTCACCGGCGGGAATACAACACTATGCTTTCTAAGCAATATATTGTATCACGTTCAAGGTGAAAATATCACCTTGAACGTGATACAGTATTCAATCAAAATATTACATAAATATGGTATATTTTCGTTATTAAATACACAGGTGACAAAAATTATAGTCACAGGCGTCACAGCCAAAAAGGCAGCATTTTGTAGTCACTAAAATATCAATTCATAGAATTTAAGCCATAAAGAAAGAACCGAAAAATAACGCTAACTGATTCTCGTTAAATTTTATGAGCAGGTTCAACGTTAAAAAAGATTTTACTTAGTTTTTTTTTTTTTAAAGCCGAAGCCATGTATTTATTGAGTTTTAAGCTATGCTCGTGAGGTCTAATACAGCTCACAGAGCCGCTTCAACCTTGCTATCAAATTCTAAAATCACACTAAACAAAATCTCGCAATCACCAACCCTATTTATTACAGCGAATCGTTGGTAATGAGCCTGAGCGCGCAACGATTATCATTAGACTCGTATTTACACATGCACACGCCAGCTGCGGCTTGCACAGCCTTATCTCCCTGATTTAAGGTCCAATTTACGTCACACCGGCTGTAGATGCGAATCTGTGCAGATTTGTACGTGCCAACCACTAAAATAACAAGTAATCAAGTTTGAACCGTATATGGTTGGGTTAAGGTTGGTTTTAGAATGCGAGGAAAATAGGGGTGTCGCTTGCGTTATCGTATCAATTTGTCAGGCGATCGGTGCGGTGTTTTGTCGAAATGATGCGGAAAACGGCTTAGTCTGCGTTTTTGGGGTTAGAAAGTGAACTTTTTATTTTAATCTGAGGTTCATTGCTTACTTTAGTGTATTCAGTCTTGCGAGGATTTCCTTTTACAAGCTTTTATTTAACTTGCCCTATTCGCTATGTGCACGACGGTCACGCAACCTACCTAACCGCTAGTTTAGGGGAAAACGTCAATTCACTACATCTTATAAAACTACTCCGAAACTAAAAACTACTCAACGGATTTTCATACGACTTTCATCTATCAATAGAGTGATTCTTGAGGAAGGCTTAGGTATCATCATATCAGCCTTTTATCGCCCACTGCTGAGCATAGGCCTCTCTTCTAGTACGCCACTTATCCCGGACCCGAGCCAATCTCATCCAGAAGTGACCCGCAGTCTTCCGAATGTCGTCCACCCAACGAGCCAACGGACGCCAGGCACTCCTTTCGTCTGAAAGCGGCCACCATTCCGTTAGCATTTTGGCCCACCTGCCATCACTCTGCCTGGCAACATGGTATATAACTTGTTAAGGTTTTGTGTAAATTGGTTGAAATATAACGAGTTTGTCGGAAAAAATCACGCTGGCTAGGAGCTTTAATCGAAAACGCTGCCTAATCCGTGTGAGCCATAACAACACAATGTATGGTGGGGTTGTTTCTCATTCATAGGTCTACAAAAAAGTCCGCGATGTTAAATGTCTATCTTTTAAGGATAACTTACTATACACATTTTTAACTTCTAGAAAAAGATCACAAAATATGTGGCATTTGCAAAGCTATTTATGGATACATTTATTAACCATTATCAAATTTAATACGTCAGTTATATTGAGCATTTCATACAGATTACAATGGTTCCTTACACCATACAATTTAAATGAATATTTCTGGAGAAATCGTAAATCAAAATTTCATTTCGCGCCATATAACTTAACTTGTACGAAATGTTAAAGACGCTATCAACAGTTAGTTCTAATTTTTACCACCTTATGCGCTGGGATCGCTTTACTTACCCCCACCATGCACTTCGCACCGTCCCAATTACTAATATTAGTTTGTTAGTGTGGGTCAAATTTTGGAAGCTACATTTGACCCACTTCCCGATTTCCGATTGAACTGAAATTTTGCATAGACACATTGTAATTTGGGTTACAATGCAATATTACGGTACCATCGAGCTGATCTGATGATGGAGACAGGTGGCCATAGGAAGTCTGTGATGAAACAAGGCATCCCAATTGTGTTTGGGGTTTTTAGGATTGGCTGGATTGGCTTTGGTAAAAAAGTACAGTGAGTGATAAAAACTTGTATCAAAACTGAAATTTTGCCTAAAACGTATTTAATAAAACCTATGCTTTCGCTGTAAGTAGGTAGCTGTATATAATATTTCAAGAATGTAATACAAAGAATATTTATTATTTAATAAACTCGCAGATATCCTTCATTTTGATACTTATATGAGACTGAATAATATATAAAGAATTTCGGCGATGTCTAGACGATGTTTGGTCTCGTACGTTATTTTATTAGGTAGTATATATTGGTAGGTACAAGTATACTCGTACTTATTTGTAGTTAAGACAAGGACAAACAACAATGAAAAAACCCTTGTAGTTGCAGGCGTTCAGAGGCTACGGTAACTACTTACCGTCAGGCGTGCCGTATGTTTGTTTTCTACCGACGTTTTTATAAAAAAAAAATGCTTTACAATATTAAGAGGAGGCCTGAAGCCTGGAAATTAGAAGGAACACATTAATGTCCCTTGTATCAGTAAATCTTTCCCTTTTATATATATGTTAAAGTTTAGGTTAAAACATAAAATAAAGTACACTAATAGTATATTATTGCAGAGGCCGGGAAAGGGCAATTCGTGGATGAGTTTCAACAATTTCCCTCTTTAATTATTTTTTTTAAAGTTAAAAGCACAACTATTCTGCCATTCAGTACCATTGCAATATAAGCTGTATTTGCACGCATGCGATCCTTAATAAAATATAAAAGTTATATAGTCTTTGATTTTATTAAGTAGTATCCTTCATTCTCGATAGATCCAAAATGGATCTAGTGAGTTCGCACGATCATACACGTCAGTCTTACACGACTTTATCTTATAGCTTGAAATGATGCTGACCGGGTCGTGTAGACGCGGCCCGCAGCTACATTAATTGCCTGTATGCATTTTCTTAGTCAATACATGTTTTTAAAAAGTAAAAAACAATACAGTAATAACTTTCCCGTCCGCTAAAACACGACAATAATGGTTTGAATTTTTTTAATTTGAGTTTGACCATAACGAAGAACTTCCCGTTCTATTTTTGCTACAATAAGGTGAACATTTCCCACCATATTGGAGAAAAGATTATTAAAAGCGGTCAAGTGCGAGTCGGACTCGCCCATGAAGGGCGAAATTTATGACGTATTAAAAAAACTACTTACTAGATCTCGTTCACACCAATTTTCGGTGGAAGTTTGCATGGTAATGTACATCATATGTTTTTTTAGGTTTGAGGCAAGTTTGAACAGTATAGCTCTTATAGTTTCGAAAAAAAGTGGCTGTGACATAATCGGACAGACAGACGGACATGACGAATCTATAAGGGTTCCGTTTTCTGCCATTTGGCTACGGAACCCTAAAAAGAGAAGTTCCTACTTGAATCGATTTTCTAGGGAACGGCTTCTCTTTGACGATTTGTCGCCATCTTTTTAGGGTTCCGTAGCCAAATGGCAAAAAACGGAACCCTTATAGATTCGTCATGTCCGTCTGTCTGTCCGATTCTGTCACAGCCACTTTTTCCGAAACTATAAGAAGTATACTGTTCAAACTTGGTAAGTAGATGTATTCTATAAACCGCATTAAGATTTTCACACAAAGATAGAAAAAAAAACAATAAATTTTGGGGGTTCCCCATACTTAGAACTGAAACTCAAAAAATCTTTTTTCATCAAACCCATAGGTGTGGGGTATCTATGGATAGGTCTTTAAAAATGATATTGAGGTTTCTAATATCATTTTTTTCTAAACTGAATAGTTTGCGCGAGAGACACTTCCAAAGTGGTAAAAAGTGTGTCCCCCCCCCCCGTAACTTCTAAAATAACAGAATGAAAAATGTAAAAAAAATATATGATATACATTGCCATGCAAACTTCCACCGAAAATTGGTTCGAACGAGATCTAGTAAGTAATTTTTTTTAAATACGTCATAAAAATTAAAAAAAAAATTTTTTTTCATCAAACCCATACGTGTGGGGTATCTAAGGATAGGTCTTCAAAAATGATATTTAGGTTTCTAACATCATTTTTTTCTAAACTGAATAGTTTGCGCGAGAGACACTTCCAAAGTGAAAAAAAGTGTGTCCCCCCCCCTGTAACTTCTAAAATAACGGAATGAAAAATCTAAAAAAAATATATGATATACATTACCATGCAAACTTCCAACGAAAATTGGTTTGAACCAGATCTAGTAAGTAGTTTTTTTAATACGTCATAAATGGTACGGAACCCTTCATGGGCGAGTCCGACTCGCACTTGGCCGCTTTTTTGTATATCGCCGAAGTGGGTAAATAGTAATAAGTAGATTGTTTTTATAGGTCACACTATTTTGTTTTATTCAAATGTAAAATTGAAAAGTTTTATAACTTCTTAAGAGAAGTATAGCACGTACAGTCAGCATCAAAAGTAGCGGATGAAACAACGCGCCAAAAGTATCTGATATTCCGGATAACTTTTCCAAAAATAGATAAATTTCTAGAATTCGCGTTCAAAAGTATATATTTTACGGTCTTAGTTGTTCTTTATTAAAGACATCACTTTTCGTTAAGTTGTTACAGAATGGTAGATACTAATGAAGCGTTAATTGATCCGCTACTTTTGATGCTGACTGTACCCGTCAATACAAAAAAAAACTTTTCAACTAAAAATAAAACCGACTTCAAATATTACCAAAAGCGCCATACATGTACCATAACATTTGAAGAGTTCCCTCGATTTCTCCAAGATCCCATCATCAGACCCCGACTTGGTGCCAACGGGACCATTTCGGGGTTATAACCGTTCGAATAAAAAAAAATTTTGAAAATCGGTTCATGATTCTCGGAGATATCGGGTAACATACACGTAGACAGACAATCGGGCTCCTCCTTTTTTGAAGTCGGTTAAAAAGAGAAAATGTTTTTCCGCTTGTAAATATTTTCCATTCTGTGTGATTTTTAGTATGTTATTGATACAATGAAAAACAAGGTATAGGGTTTCCTTTTTTTTCAAAATTTGTATTACAAAAAAAAACCTAGAATATATCATGCTGAAGCGATCGACTTCAAAATCAAAGTGATTAGTTAAGATTTAGTTAGTGGCGTATTCTTCCGAAATGGAATTTCATAGAAAAAGTACTGATAGCAAATTCTTCCCTCTTAACGAATTTTGCTTTGTTGTTTTTGAAACATTATATAACACCTCATACTCATAGTGTTGTGTTCCTGCCGGTGAGTAAGGTTGCCAGAGCTCAACGAGGGGGGGCGGGCTTAGGGTCGGCAACGCGCATGTAACTCGGAGTTGCAGGCGTACCTAGGCTACGGAGGCTGCTTACCATCAGGCGGGCCGTATGCTTGTTTGCCACCGACGTAGTATTAAAAAAAAACCTCCAAACGAATTAAAAATTTTGTCACAAACTTTCAAACCCCTTGCGACCCGTTTATACTTATTAATTTAATTCAAGCATTTCACTGTTATTTATTATTCTTGTTTTGTAAATCAAGTTTGCCATGATTGTATAATTTCCTTTGTTACTTTCGAGAAGTTCTTAAAGTTTTAATAAACCTGAGAGGTATTAACATAACCTCATTTAATATAATAGAGATAGAAGTGTGACAATGAGATTTGCAGAATGAATAGTGGAAAGATTTAGCATGTTATGACAACTCTAACAAGGAAGGGTACCCAACTGTCCGGTTCCGATTTGATTTATATTTATATATGTTATAGAGTAGTCTAAAATAACGGACACGTATTTTTTTTTGCTGCTCAAACTCAACCTATTGGGAGAAATTGTCCTCCAAAGTACTAAAAAGTTACTAAACCTTCTAACTCCTATAGAAAGTGATGCTCGAGCAACTTGCTAGTTAATGGCTTGTTTGAGTATTAGCTACTCTAGCGCTATTCTGGAGAGATTTGGAACTATTATTTATAGCTGACAGTTGGATACTTTTGCAATAGTTCTGCCTATGGAAATTCTACTCCTTGCCTCTACCTTCGACAGTGCATTTCGCTCTTACTGGTTCCTACCACATAACTATAATAAATGATATCATTCTGATGTCAGTACGTCTGAATTGGCTAGAAAATTACTTTACAGATCGCGTCATTCACAACTACGCGTGCCTGCACTCGTATTGTCATATTATTAAGGGTTAGATTTGACAAATCAGCGCGTCATCGTGAATGACACGAAGTGTAGTTCTGGAAGGTTAAATCCCGTATTAAAAACAGTGACCTTTAGTGTAAGGCCTGAGTGGACGCTCGAAGCGGAGCGTTCAGCGGGGCGTGCAGCGTGGCGTCAGGCTCACAAGCGATGTGAGCAGCGTGCACTGAGGCCGCTCCTGTACGTTTGCATTTGTTTAACATGCACGCCGCACGCCCCGCCCCGCTGCACGCCCAACTCGAGCGTCCACTCAGGCCTTACACTTACACTTTGGCAGCCTTTCCAATTAATTGGAGATGAGCGGAGATTAGAGGAGGCATGCGGAAATCAATCTAGAGCATTTGGTTCTCATCTTCGCTCCTCTAGATTACGACCAATGCTACTGGTCTCCGCCTCAGTGGAAATATGTTTGTAGACATTTTTTGGAAATTTTAGCACATTATATTGAAATGTTACTTATAAGTACCTGAGTAATAAAACATATCTCTTCATTTAATTTTTAAAATAACCCCGACTAGGAGATTTGGATGAACTGTCATATCGCTATGACAGTCAATGATATTATATAACTATATATATGTACTCATACACAAGGAGTACAAAAAATACTTCCATATTAAATATGGAATTTTATTTCTATACCTACGAAGAAATTTGTTATTTTTGATTAATTTTCACATTCCATTCATCTTTGTCATTCCCGTTCTTGAACATGAGCTTGTCTCTTTCTCTAGCGGTGAGCGGGAGCTCGTTAGACCATGCACATCTCTGGCTTACCCAGGTGCGACTGAAGGCAACTTGTACAATTTGTCACAAGGTAAGTGCTTCAATTTTGGAACGCTTATAACCTATCTTGAGTGATGACAGTCCCATCATTCAACGAGAGAGGTACAGTCACGTCACGTCTCATAAAATCGATACGAACAAAGTGCCAAAAATATGTATACACGTCCTTATTGCCCATATATTAAGATAGTGTATACCTATTTTTGGTACTTCGTTCGTATCGATATTTTCAGACGTGACCGTAACTATAGTAAATTCTAAATATATTCATAATAATATCGCCCAAAATATTTACACAGGCAATATAACAATACACCCAAGCTTCCATTCGGTTACCCGTTTCCTCGTTAAAATCACAAGTATATTTTCTCAAGTCGCTTAGATAACATACATATTTATTCGGAAAACACTTACGAGTAGAAGCACTTCCTCTCACAACCTATTCTTGACACGCTCACACTTATCACTATCACTACACTTTATAAAACAAAGTCTCTGTCTGTCTGTCTGTCTGTATGTATGTACCGTAAAACCACCCAACTATAGTCCAAAGCTCACATAATGAGTTATTCCAGATCATAGTGCTTGATAAAATAAACCTTAAGGTCTAAGAAAATTTCGTAAAACGCCACTTAATTGGTATTTGTAATAGGACGATATATATATTATCGTCTAGTACTCACAACACAAGCCTTGTTGAGCTCATTGTGGGGATAGGTCAATTTGTGTATAATGTCACGTAATATTTAATATTGCTTCTAAACGTCCCTCGAAGTTTATCAGATTGCTATGGCGACAAATTCAAAGGACAGGTAAAGGTTTTATTATAACTACTAATTGCCCTAATTGGGTTGGGTGTACAATAATTACGTGTGCGAAAGTTATTACGGCCTTCTTGAAATATAATTATTTATATGACGACCGGTCTGGTTGATTTTATTTAGTGCAAGCAGCTTTACGTCACATGATCAAATAATGTCGGTTTTATTTGAAAAATGCAGATCTAGTAAACAGAAAAAAACAGTAAAAACAGTAAAATAAGACTACCTTAAAGTATACCTTAAACAAAACTACATAAAGTTAAAAAAAGGAAAAGATTAAAAACTAAAACTACAACTAAAGTTATAAATAAAAATCTGGCTCCAGCTTGCTCGCGCAATGCCAATGCGTTGCGCGAGGTAAGAGCCAGCCCTCCTGTAACCGTCGCCTCCACGAGGCGCTTCGCCAGTTCTTTGAAAATGCTGTTAGCGCCAGGTGCCCACGGCCCAAGGGTTTCCAGCCCAAAAGGCTCAAACATATAGCCAGAGTCAATGGCTGCATATTTGCGGTGTTCAGCCGCGTTGGCGGCAGTACCAGCTCTGTTTTACGTTCCTGGAACATGGGACGGCGCAAAGGTAGGTATCCACGCATGTGGCATCCCAAATAAAGGCCTTCAAATCTTCCAGGGAACAAGGGTCATGCCGTCCGGTCTTTTTCCATCATCTCGGGCGGTTCCAGAACCGTCGACGCCCCAGCCGTGACGTTAGCTCGGCGGAGAATGTCGTTAAGGCTCGCGTGACCTAAAAAACGCCCAACGGTCCTGGAACAGGATAGGCCGTAGATACCAAAACGCGTTACGTTCGAACGTTCGCGATGACGAGCCGCACAAGGCACCCCCAAGCGCAAACACAAATAAATCCCAAAAGAATTGGTAGACAGTAGTGTGCCTAGGTCCTTTGATGGCAAGGCCTGCAACCATGAACCGGATTGCCATCTCGTTGTAGCTAGCTATTCAACAAGCTAGCACTGCGCAACAAGTATTCTTATATCTATAACAAAAAGACAAGGAATTAGATCAGACAAACAGACAAGAACCGAATGAAGTGCGAAGAAGCGCAGCTTGACAACAACAAATTTTAATGTAATGCCTCTCGAGACAATTAAAACTTTTAATGATCGATTATTTTTTTTAAATCGGGATAATGTATATTCAGTGATTATTCAAAACTAAGAAGGAATAACTTTTCAGTGATATGTATCAGATACGTAAATATCAGTAATATTGACCTTTTTTCGAAGTCAACAATGTTTTGAGGGATTCGTCTACATTTATTGTCGTTGACTACAGTGAAGGCATTAAATATCGACACCGACAAAGTAAAAAAAAATGTATACAGGACCTTATTGCCCATATATTAAAGTAATGTGTATATATTTTTGGCACTAGGTCACGAATCACTGTTAGAACCTTTAACATGATACATTCTCTTTCTCAATCTAGACTCAATTATTACGTGGAGCAGTCACGAGATAATACTATAAACATATACACAATTAAATTATTATGTTTAAATACAAATTCAACAATATAATAATTAAATCAAACTCAAACCTTTGCTTAGATCCTTCCAATGGAATTAAATTAACGCACCCGAATCTGCGATGTCTGTTATTCAGACGGACGTGTTTGATGTATTATATCACTAATTCACCCTAATCAATGTACTCGTACCGGCCTACACGTGTATGACGGTACAAGAGCTTTCAAAAGATTCGTTGGAGATCACTCATCTATCACAGAACACAGGCAATTATTACCCGACAGCGCGGTGCAAAATGTATAAAAACAGTATATTTTTGATATAATCGCAAACGTAAACTAGATGTAGGTTTTAGTGCTATAAAACGATTCTGTTTTTTTTTTAATTTAGTTTTAATTACCAGAACATAATTAATATATGTAAATTTTTCGAGCGGAAATGTATTTCGTACATCATACTCATAGGCACTTGCGACAATTGTGACGTCGCGTCATTAAATGCGACGTATTGAGTTAAATCAAAGTAGAGATACATTGCTTGCTGAAAAAATAAGTCGTGTGTTTTTTTTAATAAAACCTATGAAAGTGTGTTCATTAAAGTAAACTAACTACCCTTTCGTTATGCGGTCGTATCAAAAATACACGCTGTATACATACATAACAAAGCCATAAACAACATAGGTTTTTCCTTTGTGGTCTTTTAGAGACCAAACACGTGGGATTTTGATGATTCTTACCTCAAACAAAAAAAAAACAAATGAAATACGGTGACAATCTGCTGACAGAATCAATTTGGACGAGTTAGAAAAATGTGGTGCTGGCGTCAGCGGCGTTTGAAAAAAAGACGTTGCGACGGAAAAAGTAACCAACGATGTATTTGTGAAGCTATCTTAGGGGTTCAGACACTTCAGTAGTCGGGCAGACTGACGGGATAAAAGGCGGATGAAGTAAACGACGAGCAGTGTTGGCACGTGGGCGGATGCTGGAGGATTTCGAGAAAGTCGGAGACAAACCGTGTGTACTTCTTATGGAATATATTGGAAAATTGAGATGAGTACGTGACAAATTAGCTAGCTGAAATCAATTATAATCACAGGATGGATGAAGTGGAGACAGCTCACAGGTGTGATGTGCGATAAAACGATGCCCATCCAACAAAAAGGTAAACTGTACAAAATAGCGATAAGACCAGCTATACTTTACGGAACAGAGCGCTGGGCATCTACACAGCGACATCTGTCAAAACTCCACGCGACAGAAATACGCATGCTACTCTGGTCAGCGGGCGTAACACTTCTAGACAAAGTTCGAAACATTCAAGGCAGTTACAAAGTCGCTCCCATCATTGACAAGGTCAAGAAACGTCGCTTGCGATGGTATGGCCATATACTCCGCCGCCCAACAGACCACATGGTAAACGTAGCGTTAGGCCTACCCACCACGACGCGTCGCCACCGAAGACCCTCCGCCACCTGAATAACGACGGTCCAGAGAGATCTGAGGGACACCGAGATGGACGCAGCAACAGTGCAGGATAGAGAAAAATGGAAAAGACAGACAAGGAGAGCTGACCCCAGATGATGGGAAAAAAGCTTAGGAGAAAAAGAAGAAGAAGAAATTAATTATATCTGGACTGTGTGTAAAACTAAGTACCCTCATTGGATGGCAATAATATCGATAAGCCATCTAGGGTTTGATAAAGTATGAAAAGGTTCAGATAGATGGCGCTGTTAACTTCACAAGTTAACAAGCGTAGTCTCGACAATTGTATATTGATTCAATATTGCCTATCTATTAACACACGTAGGTTGTCGCTGACCTAAACACAAGCAATATACGTTTTTGTCCCAGTAAACTATTGTACTACTTTTAAACACCGAACGTGGCTAGTGCCATATTACACTTAAGAGGATACCGGAGCAAAGATTTAAATATTTTAGGTGAATATATCCGTCTTGCTAACGAAAGCGGCTCCTTAAACTAGTGCGATAAGGACAACGCCAGGTTAGGCGAAAAATCCTGCGTAAAAATCTCAAAAAACGATGTTTCGTACTCGACTGTTTCCTCTAAAACTTAACCAAATGTAACGAAATTTTGAGATCTAAATCCTAATGAAATTATCTGTGTCGGACTGTTTTGCTTTTTATGCTAATTTATTTTTAGTTATACCATGCTTCTCTTTTCGGCCTAGTAAACGAAACCGTTTTTGCGAATAATTGAAGTGCACTAGCGCCATAAGATAAAAAAATATGAAAAAAAGCAAAACAATCCGACTCAGACATTAATAGTAATAATTTTTGTTGAAAAAATCATTGCTCTAGCTTCAAAAACCACGGAGGAAACAGTCGAGTACGTTTGTATGGAGGAATGACCACTCCTGTTGCCTTAAGCTTAAGAGAAGCGGTGCCTATGAAGAAGCAAAGAATATAGAAGACACATGTTGAGACACCGGTCATAATACGATGAATTCATTCAGACCATCATAAAAAGGAAAGACGAAGGAAACAGGAAGCGAGGAAAGCCAAGAAGAAGATCAAGTGAAGGAGAAAGTGGACATGGAGTCGTATCAGGCTGTCAAGAAGGATAAAGAAAGAAATACATGGAGAGCGCAGCTCTTAAGAGGAAACATTAGTAGTCGTTTTTCCATTCAAAAGTTCTCAATATTTTCCTGTCTGGATTTTGGCCAAAGATAAAGAACTTTTTTTTATGATTCAATATTACCAGTACCTGTATGTGTACGTTTTCCTTTTTTTGATATTCTGTTTTTATTAAGAATTAGGTTACCTCATACAGCGCTAAAACGGCTAAAAAAAATGCGCCGTAAACAGACGCCTAGCATACAAAATTGGCAACAATAAACGCATAAATCAAAACGGTCAGACACAGATAATTTCTTTCTCATTCCGTTTCCAAAATTTCGTTGAGTTTAAAAGAAAGAAGATGTTGAGAACGAAACCTCAATTTCTGATATTTTTACGCAGGATTATTCGCCTACGCTGCAGTTGTCCTTATCGCACTAATGTTAGGAGTCGTCAGCGCGACGAAGATATTTACCTAAAATTCTCAAATCGGAGAATGGGCTCACCTGGTATTTTCGCTGAGTTTTTGATGATGGAGAAAAATTATACATACAATTTTTTCTTAGTTCGAGACTAAGCCACTTAAATATATGGCATATTTTATCTCCCCTAAAATTGCCAGTACCCATTCTTCTATCTCATATTCGAAATTCTTTCAAATATTCTGTAAGCCTTTTTACACTTTTAGCACTTAATAAAATTGTGTACAAATTGAAACCCTTTCTTCTTAATGTTGTTTTGTACTTTATGTGTGAAAAGAAGGCCAAATACAACGGGATTTATTGTTAGGGCCGTTTTACTACATCATTTCCTTTTATTTAATAACCATCAATTTATTATTTAATTTTCTTTTACGACAGACGTTATCAAATAACGTTATTGCCTTTATTCTTATTGAAATGAAAAGCGTTCTTCAAAGACATAAATAGATGAATTTTAGGGCTTTCTGTTTAGGTTCAGTCTAATATAAAAGTCTAGTCTTATGGAAGATATTGAAGAATAAAATGACTGCTCAGTCGACTGAGACTTTGTTTAACCTTATCCTTTATTTAAGATAACACTAGACTCTAAAGTGTATCCATCCTTACTTGTCCTATCATGTAAACAAACACTTCTCGAAGACATTATCACACTTTTCTCTGAAATTACACAATCACTTAAAATATTGTTGTACACTTAAAGAAACTCACAAAGTATTGAAATAAACCAAATAACCACCGAAAAGAATAAGATTTTCATCAATATTCGCAGTAAAGAACTGATCATCTGACATTACAATGTCTTTATTGTCTATGAGTCATAATATTGGAACGTCACGTTTATTCACATGATTAGACACGTAAGGATGAATATGAATACACTTTGAAAGTCGCATAATTTGTTTCTAAACCTTTTTTGTGAAGCAGAAAACACAGCAAACAACTTAGATTTCGATACAACGGGAACGAATACCCTCAGAATAGTCAGAATATCATCATCATCATTGGGCGCGCCATCTGTTGTAGATGCTTGTTGCGGCGCTTGTGGGTTTAAGGGGCTGGGCATCGCCGTTGGTGGCTATAAAGTCCTATAACAGCGCGACATTTCTTTCCACATCGATCGCATACAAATCGTGAGTTCGCAGGAGGTGGTAGAGCACGACGAAGACTTTTCTGCTTAAGGTGCTCCAGCCAGTCATCGTCGTGCTTTGATATTCCGACTTTAATGTCGCGACGCCATTCCGGTCTCATTTCGGCGCGTTTCTCCCCTTTGGGAGTCAGAATAACAACTTCAATTTTGATACAGTGGGACTATTTCGCCGAGCTTTACGACTGAAACTGTACGGTTAGTACAAGACAGTGTACGGTGGTTTTATTAACTCTTAAAGCGATAGCTGGACTTAACAAGTAGCACGTGGACTACCGGCCGTTTGACTCCAAAATGCACTGCACACTACCTGGAAGCAATATTCTGCGCGAATACCAAAGCAAAATGTAGACAGTGACAGTTGTATGGAAACCTGATTTATGTATTGTATTGTAACTTTAGAATATTGTGCTATTTATAAATTATGATGCTAAAGTCTTTTACGTCTTCCTCGCGTTGTCCCGGCATTTTGCCACGGCTCATGGGAGCCTGGGGTCCGTTTTGACAACTAATCCCAAGATTTGGCGTAGGCACTAGTTTTTACGAAAGCGACTGCCATCTGACCTTCCAACCCGGAGGGTAAACTAGGCCTTGTTTGGATTAGTCCGGTTTCCTCACGATGTTTTCCTTCACCGAAAAGCGACTGGTAAATATCAAATGATATTTCGTACATAAGTTCCGAAAAACTCATTGGTACGAGCCGGGGTTTGAACCCGCGACCTCCGGATTGCAAGTCGCACGCTCTTACCGCTAGGCCACCAGCGCTATGATGCTAAAGTCGCTACAATTATTGGTGGATAAATTGGGTTAAAAAATATACAATGTCAATATCTTCATGCACTTCATGCTGGCAGAGGTACATTTAAAAACGGGCTCATAAACCACCTGTATAAAGTAAACTACCGTCAGAAATTATCAATCCGGTACCTCTACGGTTACCACCAGTTTGACACTGAATCCGACGAAAGAAGAATCCGACGAAACAAGAATCCGACGAAACAAGAATCCGACGAAACAGAAATCCGACGAAACAGGAATCCGGCGAAACAAGAAACCAGCGAATCGGAAACTAATCGTGGTAAGGCTACTTGACGCGACTTTGCGAAAGTTTATACGCCTCCTGCAATCTTCTTCGCTAATCCCCTATTGTTAAAATTATCTGTCATTCGATAATCAATCTTATATCAAAGCTGGAAAGTCTAAATTACATTAAAATTTACTTCATTTAATGCCTATTGGAAAGATGTTGCAAAAAGACGATATATCGTTGTAACTTTAGCAAAGCTCAATCTGCTTTATCTGGCGCATAGCAAAAGCGATCTTATTACTGAGTACGTAACGTTTACTTTTATGTATAGTTAAGGGGAGAAGAATGATTTATAAAGAGTTGTCAGAAACTCGTCGTCGTCGGATACTCTTTACGAGGTAATGCGCCGTAAACCCAAATTGTCCCGCTGAAATGTTTTCGTAATGTTTCTAAAACAATATTGGGTTAATTTGCGATGGGACGTCTCCAAAATAACGAAACGCATTTTTTTTACAATCGTGATAAAATGAGAGCTTTTCATTCGAGTACCGTGTTTAGGCAACGAAGCTTGCTGAGTTGCCTAAGTAAGGTATGAGATTGAAAAGCTTGATTATATCACTATTGTATGCAGTACTTTTTTACGATGCATAATAAAAAAAATACCTTTCGGTTTGCTTCTTATAAAATAAAATAAAAGTCCCAACAAATTGAAATCCTCATTCAAAATATTCAGCTGAGCCCCTTCTCAAATTTGAGAATTTTAGGTAATTATTGTCGTCGCACTGACGGGTCGGCTCCTATAATTTCTGTTTACGGCGCATATATTTGGCCGTTTTTAGCGCCTTTTAAAGACACAGATAATATTTAACTCATACAAAAATCATCTACTGCCAAAATACAGAGAGGACAATGTCGAGAACTTTTGTATGGAAAAGTTACTAATAATGTTTCCTCTTAAAGTCACTTTAAAGTTTTAACGACCGCAAAGTGCGTATCTGTTTATATTAAGGTGGTTCGATTTTCATACAAAAAACAATCGCTATTTATTAATTCATTACACAATATTATTACATAAATATTTGCGCATCTATCTACTTTCGAATATTCATTTGCGCTAAATTGATAGTTCGTGATAAACACACATAAAATACCAACGCACTATTTACTCAAAGATCCTATCAGCTAAAGAACAACTTCCTGGAATAGTAATTTTCTAGATCGTTCCATTTTGTTCGCCGCATCAAATAAATGCAAAGTTCATGCCACTTCAATCTCTAGAATCAATTTAAAAAGGGCTTAAGCGCCTGCGTTTTTACGTTGAACTTAATACCTTTCTCGCTTTTTGAATAAAGGTTTATGTTAGTAATATATCAGTACGGTGGGTAACATGGGGTGCGTTTGTTTGGAAGGTTTGTGCATAGGTAGTTTAGTTTGTGGTGGCGTGGGTACACTAGATTTAAACAAGTCATAACAAGTTTAGTTATATAACTAGTGAAGAGTGTAGAGAACTAACGTCTGCCTGCGATTTCGTTTGCTTATAGTAAGTAAGTAAGTAAATAATCTTTATTGCATTAACAATTATACATTTTATATACATGTATAACTACAAATAAATAAGTAATAAGTATTTACATAGTAAACTACATTCCCTTTTTCAGTACTTTAGGTGACGATTTTCGGGACAAAAAGCCTTTCCCGAGACTCAAACTAAATTGTGACGTTATCTATGAAAAGGGACCTGATTGTCGATGGCGCTTCCGCCGTTATAAACGATGCTTCGATACAAATACAATGCTGCGCGACGCAGTGCGGTGTAAGCGCCATCGACAATAAGGTCCCTTTTCATAGATAATGCCACAATTAACGGCCGGAATGATTAAGACACGTTTAAGATCTTAAAAGATTTTTAAAAGATCGATAACTAAACGACATGTCAAAATTGACATTTATTCCGATTCCGCTGTGATCCCAATAAGATCTATCTACGATATTTCTAACGTCAAAGTGACATTGGTTGCCCGAATCGAGCTGATTCTGTCAATTCGAAGAGTATGTTGTTTGTCAATCGAACAATGAAATTCTACAATATATCTCTATTAGCTTTTAATATAATATAACAATTATATTCTAGGTTTACAGGTTTGGGCTTTTTTTTTTTTTTTTTGCAAAAAAAAAAATGTATACCTCAACCTAGTTTTTCATTGTGTCAATATATACATCAACATACTAAAAATTATGGAGAATGGAAAATATTTAGAAGTAGAAAAAGTTATTTTGGTATGGACGATCACGTATCTCTTAAATACGGTGACAGTCCTGTATATACGGGACGTGTGGCAACCCTAAGCATAGTAACACTTTATTGCCCCGCTACGGCGTAGACCCGTAGCACTTGTTCCGTAGCGCTCGTAGCAGCTACACTCATAAATACGAACTCAAACTTCTAAATGGAATCTACTAAAATCGTATGAATGTCGCAGTAACTATGTTACTGACCAGACATAAAACCAAGCAATTTTCAACTTTACACGTTAAAGATTAGAGCTTAAATTGGATTGTGTAAATTATTAGTAACATTCTCGGATGAAAATGAGTCTTAAGACAAGTGAAATATGATTTATTTTTGATCGTATAGTTTAAGTTTAGTAGCCCACGTATTGGCGATAATATTGTCTAGGTAGTTTGTTAGTGTGGATGCACTTGCACCGAAATGTGACTTTACATGAGTTTTTAATACTTTGTCAGACAAGTTTATTGGTATCGTGTTGGATATGAAATAATACTCGAGGAGAAAGTTGTAAAGACTGTGGGGTGTAAGTTACTTTGTTATACACGATGTTTTTTTTAAGTTAAGTACGTTTAAGGAAACTGAATTACATAGTGAATTTTTATATATTTTTTATTATTAGTAAGAAGTAATTAATAGCGTAGTTGTGACACGGAAATTATATTTAAATCCACCAAACAATTAAAAACTACAATATCAATGACATTTCGAATATCGATCGTCCGAGATAGCACTTGCGTTTAGTAGCAAATAGGCCCTAAGGCAAATGTACACGCTTGTCTTATCTTGTTTTAAGCTCACGAATGCACCCTTGAAATTAACGGACTTAAAAAATATATACCAGTTCTGATAATTTTAACCAAGGATATCAAATTGTTTTTTTAGGGTTCCGTACCCAAAGGGTCAAACGGGAATTTATTCGTGTGATGAGCATGGATATTGGCATGCTCATCACACGAATAAATTCCCTTACCAGGATTTGAACCCGGGACCATCAGCTTCGTAATTCCAAGAAAACATCCTTCATCAGTCGAAAAAAGTAGAACACAAGATGAAATTATCTAAGAATCCAGACTCCATATATTCTCCCCGTCACATATTGGCCTTTGATCTAGACCTCGCTCTAACTAGGACAAGCTTTCAATCTAGTTCGCTATAAACTAGGAGATCGATTCAGATTTCACAACTTGTAACAGTTTTGATACGACCTTAAAGATAGCTCTTATTGAAACGTGTGTAAAATGTGTGCCAATCACCAAAACGATCGTCAAGTTCGCAGAAAAACTAGTCCAAAATTAAGGTTGATTTTGCTAAATGGCATGTTTTTTTATTTTTTTTCGGAAAAAAAAAACAATGTTTAAAGCCATGTCTTTTTGAGCTGTATTCGGAAACATGTTTTCTTAAGTTTTATACAACATACATACATAGGCTACGGAGACTGCTTACCATCAGACGGGCCGTATGCCTGCTGGCCACCGACGTAGTATTAAAAAAAATCAGAAAAAAACAATGTCACTTAGTGTCTATAGTTTTCCGATAAAAAAATCGGAAATATACGGAAAAAACGCACGCAAAACTTGTGAATTTTTCCATTCATATTTAATCCATAGTTTAGGTAGTTCCACCTGCTTAATCGTGTGTTTTGTTATCCAAATTCTGCCAATCTTTCCCCCATAAATACTGAAAAATACGCAAAAAAAAAAAAATTCAAAACGTCCTGAAAAAAACCGATTTGATATTTTGAGAATTTTCAATCCTATTCAAAATTGGATAAATAAATATTATAGGGACATTCTTACACATATTGCGACGAATATATATACAAATACATAAATACATAGAAAACACCCAAGACTTAATAAATAAATAACAATAAATAAATATTATAGGACATTATTACACAAATCGAATAAGTCCCACAGTAAGCTCAATAAGGCTTGTGTTGAAGGTACTTAGGCAACGATATATATAATATATAAATATTTATAAATACTTAAATACATAGAAAACACCCATGACTCAGGAACAAATATCCATGCTCATCACACGAATAAATGCCCTTACCAGGATTTGAACCCGGGACCATCGGCTTCGTAGGCAGAGTCACTACCCTAGAGGCCAGACCGGTCGTCATAAGAATTAGGAACAAATATCTGTGCTCATCACACAAACAAATGCCCTTACCGGCATTTGAACCCAGGACCATTGGCTTCAAAGGCTTGGTCACTACTAGGTCAGTCCGGTCGTCAAAAAATAAAATTAAAATGAATAAATTTTTTATTAAAAGTTAAATTATACCAAATGATTACATTTGAATCGACCTCTAAGAAGAACCAAGATTCTTTTTACTTGTATTTAGTTCCATTTATGACTTGATACACCTACACAAGTCTCGTCATAAATGCCACATGCACATTCCAATAAATTGCATCCGGAGCATATGCGGCGTTGTTTGACACCGCATATGCAGACTTCAATGAGTATCGGTGAATGTACACGGAAATAGAACATGCCAGGAACATTCAACAATGTTAACTGACTTCTGGCCTGATTCGAATTTTGAGATACGTCAAATATTACTCATTACCTATGAAATTGGCGTTTTTGTTCATAAGTATTAGTCATGTCATGGTTTATTTATTTTAATCATCATCATATCAGCCTTTTATCGCCCACTGCTGAGCATAGGCCTCTCTTCTAGTACGCCACTTATCCCGGTCCCGAGCCAATCTCATCCAGAAGTGACCCGCAGTCTTCCGAATGTCGTCCACCCAACGAGCCAACGGACGCCAGGCACTCCTTTCGTCTGAAATTATTTTAATAGTAACTTCGAAGTATTTTTTAATTTTATTAGTGCGCTACATAACAACGATTTTACATATAATTATTTGCTACTTTTATTGTTTTATGTATTCAGAATACCGCCCTGAAAACAGCTCTTTTCATGTGCTGCCGGCTCGAGTATTTAAATGACTTATATTTTTCTGACGGGACAGATTAAAAAAAATATGAGATAGAAAATGTGCCTTTAAAATGTCTCAGATTACTGGCAAAAATTTGTTTGGTTTGAAAATGCCATCACAAAATAATCCGCAAAATTCATTGTATGAAAAATAGCATTTCGTTAAAGTTCTCCATACAAAACGCCAATTTCATAGGTAATGACCTAATATTAGGTCTAGACACTTGGAGGATTTAACAACTGGGGACGTCTTGACAAACAAAACATTCTGCCTGGAATTGTTCCCAATTCTACAGATTTCTTTTACAGATTCCCATGTCTACAGATTCCTAATTTTACAGATTTCCATGTCTACAGATTCCTAATCCTACAGACTTCCATGTCTACAGATTCCTAATTTTACAGATTTCCATGTCTACAGATTCCTAATTTTACAGATTTCCATGTCTACAGATTCCTAATTCTACAGATTTCCATGTCTACAGATTCTCAACTGTAACGTTTTTTAACTCGACAAATTTCCAATTCAATAGATTTTCGATACCGTAAACGTTCATAGACTACGATAACCGCTTACTACTTGTATTTGTATTTGTATTTTCCATTTTCCATATTTTTTTACTATGTTATTGACTAAAGTATTGATTAAAGATATCCCACGCTAATTAGATAAAGCGAAAACAATAGTACATTATGCAACGAGGGGGGGTAAGTGAAATTTTGGATACGAGGGTGATTATTCCCGACAGCCGCAGGCTGGAGGGAATTAATGACCCGAATTTGCAATATTCTTACCCCCGGAGTTACACACAATGTTTTTCATCACACTTGCGAAGAAAAAACTAAATTTTAAATGAAATAATTCTTAAATACGGTGACATATCAAACATTCCGCCATTTTGTAATTTCTTAACAGGTTAGCATCGAGGGCACAGACCTATTCAGCATTCAGCCACGATTAAAATTATGTAAAAATATTTTTAAACGGCCGTTAAATTAATAGAATTATTTAATTTTAAACACAAACAAAAATATTAAATTATAAACGTCAGTATTTTAAAAGTAAAACTCATTTATGCTACTGCTAAAGTAAAACTCATGTGGGAACCCGTGGGAACAAAATAGGCATTTGTCCTTCAGTACACCTGTATAAAATAAGAACTTTTCGAGCAAGTGTGATGAAAAATAATAAAAAATCCATTTTGTATGAGAGGTATCCTAAAAAAGTATTTTTAAAATTTTATTTTACGACTTTTTCGAATTGACTGATTTATATATCCGTGCCAAATTGCAGCTTTCTAGCACTAACGATCACGGAGCAAAGCCTCGGACAGGCAGGCAACGACGCCTAAGCTGATAGGGTACCTTTATGAAAGCGGTTAATGTACTCGAAAAAATAACGGTGATTTCGGTGAAGTCAGTCCCTGGATCTATCACTATGATTTCAAAATGTAATTTTAAATTGGCCTCATATTGTTCATATGAGGTAAGTATGCATCTCCCGCACATAATGAGTGCGAACAAGATGAACAGTACCCCTAGTGTAAATTTAGTCGATAGCGAAACGTGACGTACCTACGCGTTTGCGTTAAGTCTCATTTTGTATGGGTTTTTGAACAGCGCGCCAAGCGGGACGTTTTGGAAAGTCAAAAATCTCATACAAAATGACACTTAACGCAAACGCGTACGTCACGTTTCGCTGTCGAAAATATTTACACTAGGGGTACAGATATCAGTAGCATTTCAATAATACATTAAGATGGATGTTTAAAGTTTGACTCGGCTTCTAAACCACAGCGAGCTCTAAACAAATTACGACGCAAGAAAAACGGCCGCCATTTGTAAAACTCAGCTTAGTCTAATGTTCGAAACTTAATGACTAAACACAAAATACTAACGATTTAGCGTACCTAACATTAACCTAACCTAAAGCTTTGTCATTAATCTATTGACTGATTTACAGTTAGTAACCTTTTTGATATTGTTTCCCTTGTGATCTACGAGGGAAATTTATTTTAATTTCCAATTTAAAATGGTTTCAAGCAATCAATATATATTAAACAATTAAACTATTCAAATACTCGTAACGTTGTTTGAAGGTACTTAATTAAACATAGTAGTAGTTTAGTGGTAGTTTTAGGTTTTTGGACAAAGCTTGTTGCGGATTTTATGTTGTACCTACATTAATGACGAAGCCTGTGGCGGATTTTTACTTATGTAGATTGGACGAAGTTTGTTGCGGATTCTGTTTTGTATCTATGCTTTTGACGAAGCTTGCGCTGTGGATGATATCTCTACTAATCTAAAAATAAGAGTTTGTAATTAAATTGTTTAACGTTAAAAATAAAATCACTAATTAAACCTAGGTTAGAATCTTATGTGTTAAGAGGGATCGTAAAGGCAGGAAATTGCGACGGAAGATGTGGCCGTCGCGTGGGTTTTTACCTTTTATCTCAATTCTCTTACCTTTTATCTCCTTACAAAAAATCGCAGCCAAATAACACTAGACTCTACTCATAGTGTTGTGTTCCTGCCGGTGAGTAAGGTTGCCAGTGCTCAACGAGGGTGGGAGGGGGTTAGGGTCGGCAACGCGCATGTAACTCCTCTGGAGTTGCAGGCGTACATAGGCTACGGATACTGCTTACCATCAGGCGGGCCGTATGCTTGTTTGCCACCGACGTAGTATTAAAAAAAAAAACTGAAAATATAATTCTGTTTAAAATTTTGCTCGTCAGATCTCTCGGCTGTATTTACTAGTTTTTAGGGTTCCGTGGTCAATTAGGAACCCTTATAGTTTCTCCATGTCCGTCTGTCTGTCTGCCTGTCCGAGGCTTTGCTCCGTGATCGTTATCGTTAGTGCTAGAAAGCTGCAATTTGGCATGGATATATAAATCAGTCAATCCGAAAAAGTCGTAAAATAAAAAAAATAAAAAACATTCTTTTAGGGTCCCTCTCATACAAAATGGATTTTTTAGAATTTTTTCACTTTATCTCATTAGCGTGGGATATCTTTAATCAATACTTTAGTCCAGGGATCGGAAACCGGTATTTTTTGTATGGGAACGAAAACGGTATTTTTTCGTTATTTGTTAATTATTTCATTTCTAATTGGGCAATCTCATAATGCGAAGTCGTTATCTAAAAACACAACCGAGTCCTATATTTGGAGTATAAAATAAGCCGAAATATATGTATATTTCAAAGTTTTTCCAAAAAACCGGTTCCGATCCCTGCTTTAGTCAATAACATAGAAAAAAAATATGGAGAATGGAAAATATTTCGAAGTGGAAAAACGGTTTCTCTTTTTATATGGACGATTACGTATACTTCCCTCTTAACTACAGATATCATCATATGTCAATAACAGATAAAGATAGTTTCAAGTAGTTTATTTACTTTCATATTGTACATAAGTTCTTATAAAATAAAAGTTTCAAAACTTGAGCCCTGTAAGGGCATGGCAATTCACTCACGGCCCGATTCAAAGAATGAGATACGATAACGATAAGTTCTGGTTTAGATAAGTTGTCGTTTAGATATCGTTTGTATGTCGTATAATCGACAGAAGCAGCTCGATTCGGGCAACTTTAACGTTAGAAATATCGCAGATAGATCTTATTGGGATCACATCGGAATCGAAATAAACGTCAATTTTGACATGTCGTTTAGTTATCGATCTTATAAAGATCTTAAACGTGTCTTAATCATTCTTCGAATCGGGCCGTCAGTAACTTAAGCTCACTTATTGTTTTTTTTTTACACTAGGTAACAACTGTAATATGTTTATTATACAAAAAATTACATTGTATAATTTGTCGTTTGCATATTCATTCACAGAATAAGAGGTTTTTGTACTAAGCATTTGTTTTCATTTATTTACAAAAATACTTTCTTTTTCTTCTTTTTTAATTTCTTCAGGTAATTTATAAGACCGCCTGTTGTTACCTGGTTCTATTTTCCTTTAATATTCATTTGTAGTTTTACATGTATGTAGAATGTATAATTGTTGGTGCAATAAAGAATATTTACTTACTTACTTATTTTACAATTTTTAAAGGTCGAATATAGTTTTATTCGGGAGGGTGGTATTAATCTTGAATTGTGTTTAGATGGGCAGGTCGAGGGTGTCTCCTCGTCTCATGTAAAATTCTGTGTATTTATGAACAAATTTGCAAGTTTTTAAAATGTAGAGGCAGGGTAGAGTAAGTATTTTGTGTTTTACGAAGTATGGCTTGCAACTATCGGGTGTTTTAATATTAACGATTATTCGTATATATACTCAAACAAACCATTAACTAGCAAGTTGCTTGAGCATAACTTTCTATAGGAGTTAGAAGATTTAGTAACTTTTTAGTACTTTGGAGGACACTTTCTCCTAATAGGTTGAGTTTGGGCAGCTAAAAAAATACATGTCCGTTATTTTAGACTACTCTATAACATATATAAATATAAACCAAATCGGAACCGGACAGTTAGGTACCTTTCCTTGTTAGTGAAAAGGGAGGGAGCATCACTACGATAAGATTTTTAATGATGGCATAGACTTCTTGCTAATTAACAATGAAAGACACGTCTATTAAGTAGGTATTTTTAAATATTGACTTCCACCTTTATTTCCACAAAAGGAAATGATTTTCAACGTGATTTAAATTTGGTTCAGAATGATGAATCTTGAGAATATTCAATTTATTTTCTGTCACTCACCAAAAACGGTTTTGAAGCCCCAACTTAAATGGAAATTGCTTATCTCCAGTGTTGTTTCGAAGGCAACTGCACTTGCCAGTCAGGAAATATAAGGATTGCAAATAAATAACTGCGAGTAAAACGCATTAAGTTAAGAGAGGAGAAACTAAAATTGTATTTTTCTGCTCGTCGACAGTAATGGTTGTATTAAGATTTCGTACACCAAAATATAACTGCGTGTTTTTCATGTATGGACTCCAAACTTAACTATAAGATTCATTTCGATACCCTATAGTCAACTGGTTTCCGGTACCTTGGGTCTTTGATCCAAAGTGACGGCAACATCGACCGTAACGTGAAAAATATAATAAATGCGGGATGGATGAAATGGCGACAGGTCTCTGGAACAACTTGCGATCCACGAATGCCCCTTAAACTTAAGGGGAAAATCTACAGGACGATCGTTAGACCTGTTGTAATGTATGGATCAGAATGCTGGGCGACGAAAGTGACGGATGAAAGAAGAGTGCACGCAGCGGAAATGAGAATGTTGAGATGGATGTGTGGAGTGACGAGAAAGGATCGGATTAAGAATGAGTATATAAGGGGAAGTTTGAAAGTAGCACCGGTAGCGGAGAAGATAAGGAGTGGTAGGTTAGCGTGGTATGGGCATGTAACGAGGAGGGATGAATGCCATATAGGAAAAAGAATGTTAGGAATGAATGTTGATGGACGGAGAGCGGATGGTAGACCCAAAAAACGATGGATGGATTGTGTGAAAGAGGATATGAGAAAGAAAGGAGTGAGTGCTGAGGTGACGAAAGATAGAGGAGAATGGAAGAGAAGAACATGTTGTGCCGACCCCACATAACGTGGGATAAGGGCAGGAGGAAGAGACCCTATAGTCAACTGAAAAAGAATTTTACTACTGCTTAACGGGCGCGCGTTTATGTCTACAATTTTGTCTACTGAGATTCTTAACAATTTCCATTAATTATTTGGTTTTTATAGTAAAAAAGTATTGTTTTAGATGACTCGTAGAAAAAGTATTGTATACATTAGTGATATAATCAAGCTTTTCAATCTCGTACCTTACTTAGGCAACTGAGCAAGCTTCATTGCCTGAACACTGTACTCGACTGAAAAGCTCTCTATAATATAACGATTATATAAATTACTATTTTATTCATTTCAATAACTTCAACTATAACTTTTTTTTATGCCACATCGGTGACAAACAAGCATACGACTAGCCTGATGGTAAGCAGTTATCGTAGCCTATGGACGCTTGCAACTCCAGAGGTGTTACTCATACTCATACTCATTTATTTATAATATTTTTACATATTACACGTCAGAATTTGATTAACATAAGATATGCAGTTATTATTACAGTTTAAAGTTACAGATTAGATTACTTAATTATTACAGTTTCGGGTAGTAGGTATCAATAGTTGTATGTCAATTAATTTTTTAATAGTGAGCATTATTTAAAGCGTAGCCGTGTTTTCATATAGAATCGGCCCTTTCACGAAATGGTTTCTGTATTTTTTTCAATAAGAGCTCTTATGACAAATATTGTTTTCTATAAGTTTCAGCTTCCTATCTTTGTTATTGTCGAAGATATCATTTTTTGAAAATTTCTAAAAAAATCCGAATTTTGCCTCATAGGCTAATGCGATTCACGTGAATTTTTGGAACAGTGATAAACATATAATGACTCACGTATTCCTAAAACAATATTGAATACTGCCAAAAAAAACTTGCATAAATGTAAGAAATAAAACTTCAGACTTTTTTTTTCTTGCTTTCTAGAAGAGCGACACCTACAGTTCTTCATTAGGTAATTGCTTATATAAAGGTGTACTTACCATATATATTTTTTTTCAAAATAATCCAGTCAGTACTTCATACTAGAAAATACAAATATAAAGGATGAGGTATACGCAAACCAGATCATTTAGTTGCAAAAGAGATTAGTTATGCACATTTATTTTTTTTAATTCGTGGTAATATATTTGGGCAATTTGTAAAAAAACTTTGGGGCCCAGTACCTGCGTGGTCATGGAGGACTTAGTCAGTCGATAACTGGCGGGGAGTAGGCGTTCTTTGCTTCCTAAACGGGTACGGGCATGGTACGGGTGAGCTTGCTTGTATTAAATGTGTATTTGTGTGTGTGTACGTGTTTGGCAATATTAAAAACGTATTGTGATGGTAGTGTGAGGATGTTATTATCTATGAAAAGTTGTTTTGCTGGTGATCCCGGGTGGGACATAGATATTATTCTTACCGCACGTTTTTGTATGTTTTTTTTTATACCACGACGGTGGCAAACAAGCATACGGCCCGCCTGATGGTAAGCAGTCACCGTAGCCTATGGACGCCAGCAACACCAGAGGCATTACATGCGCGTTACCGACCCTTTAAAAACCTGTACACTCCTTTTTTGAAGAACCCCATACTGTAGCCCCTCGGGAAAACCTCGGCAGGAAGCTCATTCCACAGCCGAAGCGTTCGCGGGAGGAAATATGCGCTATATACGCTTATATGCGCTTTGCCAACCCTTTAAAAACCTGTACACTTTTTTGAAAACTTTTTCACAAAAACATTTCGAAATTTCATAGATGTACCTATATATCGTTACTGAATACTACAGCAGTATAAGTTTAATTTACCCGTAAAACAGCTAGCTGAGGGACGTGATGAGTTAAATTTTAAACGGTAGTATACGCTCAGAGAAATTAAGACTAAAGATAATAAGTTTTTGGCAAAAATTTCATTTTTGGTACAAGCTTTTATCGCTGACTGTACTTTTCTTTCCACAGGCAACTAATACTCATCGAGCAAATTCTAAAAACCCCAAACACAATTAGGTTGCGTTGTTTTATCACAGAGTTCCTATGTCCATCTCTTGGCGGTTGGTTCCCCTGCTACACTTCTTAACCTTTTCAGAGCAAAGACAAATCTATTTAGTTTATTACATACACCATCAATGTGTTCTTTCCAATTACAAATAAAGACAAATCTGATACCTAAAAAGTTAACGACATCGTTGTTATTTATGGTTTACCTTACCAGTCCTTTACGATGCGTCCTCTTTGACGGCCTCAACCCAAGTGAACGAGCATGTCCAACATTTTCGATGTCCCCACCACTTGCTAAAACTACCGTGTTGCCAACAGTATAATATTATTTTCCCAACTACCCCTGTATTAATCGGGGTAACGTAAATAACGTAATAATGTTGCCACATTATAATTATTATTTAACTGCTATCTTAAATGTAAACATAACTAAATCATATCATGACAGTAGTTATTATTCATTTCATAATGTTTATGTATTAAACTGGATCTTTAGTACAGTATTATCTAAATAATGGACTTACGAGGGTCATGACCCTCTATGCGGGTAATTTCTGAACTGCCTATAGCGCTTAAGCGTGGCAGCGTGGCGAGCATGATGGGCAACGTTACGCCTGGAAGGGTGCAAGATGAGTTGTTTGACTAGTTTTTTGGGACTTTCGTTTATTTTTAACTTTTTTAGTTGAATTAAGTGTTAATGCTATGTTTATTTAGGGTCGCCGTCATCGAAAGCGATGAGAAGGACTATAATATACAGCTACAGATAACCGCCGCGGTATATGCAGAAGTACCATAACACTAATGTTCGGGCATTGGGTTCAGACTCGGATTTGGCTGCGTCGTTCTGCTTAGGGTCTGTACCGACCATAGCTCCACGTCCGTAACTTTTTATTTTTATTATTTATTTTAATTGCATATATGGAAAACTAACAGCTTGAAATATTTCTATACAGAGCCAATTACTACAAGTTCTCACTTATAGAAAAATGAATATAACAGAGATCAAATATAATTAATTACTTATAATGTAAAGCTTAAAGTTTTTTTTTTAGTTTCATGTAATTCTATACACACCTATATTTTATACATACATATAATACTTAGAATAAGTCATAATCATAAATACTTAGATAAATAAATAGTTCATAAGATAAGATCGGGTACACAAAAACTGTAAGTGAGTGCATTCGCCGATAAACGTTATGTTTGGCGAAATATTATGTAAATGTATATTGTACCAACTTTTTTTTTTGGATAAGTAAATAAATTAAAAAAATATATATATATATTATTATCACTAAATAAGGGTAGGTAAAACTACGTACTCTAAATTCTTCTTTAGTACATCACTTCGCCTTAACTAGCATTAAATATGAACAATTTTTACAGTTTTATTTATTGTAAATTCAATGGATATTACCTCTCTTGGTAATGTTGTTTTGATATAAAATAATAAGGCGAAGTTGTTGCGTGTCGGTTCACCCAAAATGGTGGGTTCCGTATACGTTCTGAAAAAGCCATTTATGAGAAAGACGTACCTTCACGGCATACAGTTCCTTTTAATAAAACGATTATAGATAATATTCATTAATGGTTCAAACGTTAATATTAAATATTTGAAGAAAATATTTATTAAGCTATATTTTCTATTTTTTCCCCTTTCAGTTCCCTAGAGTCTAGACGGTGGGTGCGGACCTGCGGGCACATTGCGGGGCCATCACCGGCTATGGGCCGTGAACGGGCAAAAACATGTTTTCGCTAAATAATACCCTTTGTCACGTAACTTCGCGCCATTATTCATAGCGGAGTTATAATGGAAGTTATGAGGCGTATACAGAATTTCTGAATATTATCATTAACCTCTTGATCGTCAAAGACGTCAAATGATACGCACGGCTCTTCTTGTCCGTCCACATATTCCCAGTTCATCTGAGGTCGGGACTCCTTGTGCGGCGGCGCCAGGACCTTCTATCCCGGGTTGTCATTGGCGAAATGTCTTGGGCCCTTAGATCCCTCTCAACAGTTAACCACCACGTGGCAGGTGGCCTGCCCCTGGGCTGTTTTTACAGCAACAACCCAATATCAACCATTTATGCATTGAGACAAGGTTCATGATGGCGTGCCGCACACGACTGGCGTGGCGTTCTAAAAAGTTAATTGGAAACGCATATATATAACTATATTTATTACTTATACTTATAAGTGTCTGAAAAAGGAACACACACAGGGATTATATTTTGAATATAAAATATTAATTTCAATAAATAATAAATATTATAGGACATTATTACACAAACTGACTAAGTCCCACAGTAAGCTCAATAAGGCTTGTGTTGAGGGTACTTAGACAACGATATATATAATATATAAATATTTTATAAATACTTAAATACATAGAAAACACCCATGACTCAGGAACAAATATCCATGCTCATCACACGAATACCCTTACCAGGATTTGAACCCGGGACCATCAGCTTCGTAGGCAGGGTCACTACCCACTAGGCCCGACCAGTCGTCGATTCGAGTCGAGTCGTCGATTTTGAAAACAAATAAATGGGGAATCAGTAGAATAACAATATTAATATACTGATTTATAAGGAAGTTAATTGGTTAATTAGGAAACAAGGTTCCCCTAATGAGGGCGCCACTGGACGTTCGACGCAGTCGTAATGATAGTTAATGTTATACTTTAGGTGGGCCACCATACCATGTAAAGCCCGACCAGAAATATATGATCATTGTCATGAGGGCGCTGCCATTTTCATGTATAGGATGACAGTTCAGTTTAGTATGAAAATTTTAGTTCCAATTAAATTCCGTAATATGGCGCGTAATCATAATATTACTGGTCAGGCTTTATGTTGCTAATTGGCTTAAAGGACCCGCATCCAGGTCATAATTGTAAAAAAAAAATTATGTTGCTAACAACTTAAACCACTGTTTGAAACTCTAGGTCCATGGGGTCCCAGCGCGCACAAGTTTTTTGGAGAAATCGCGAAACGTCTGGTTGACGTAACTGGTGACCGAAGAGCTGGCGGCTTTCTCGCACAACGTATCAGTATTGCGATACAACGAGGAAATGCCGCCAGCATCCTTGGTACAATGCCTCAAGGGCCTATTTTAGATATAAGCTAGTTATAGTAATCATCCGTATATATCCATTATGTATATTGTTATCTCAATAAATATATGTTGCTAACATGGGAAGACAAAATCAAATCAATATCAAGATTAAGAAATCCAAATAGGTGTCCTGTGTGATAAATAGTTTTGTCTTAGGCCGGTTCTGAAGTTTAGTCGGGTCGACAAAAATTGAAGATATTTTCGACTTCTTCAACTTTTGTCGATTCAGCTGATAAACTTTTTGGCTTGCTGGCGGAGTTGGGCAAAATTATCTATTTACGAATAACCGGGAAGATAACTAAAGTCATCTTTTATTTGAAATAACTAAATAATCCGTCATTTGTTATTTTCAATTTAGATCAGTTTCATTTTTATCTAGATAAATTAGTTGGGGTTGGGTTGGGGTTGGGGTTGATGCCCCGGTCCGCTACACTGCAGGACGGAGGCCGAGGAGGAAGGCGCGTCGAACCATCTGGCGCGCCTAGCGTGAAGGGCCTTCGGGCATCCGCGAAGGAGCCGCTCGCGGGCGGCTGCCGTCGGTGGGGTCGCGGATGAGTACGCAAGTGTTCCCGTAACCCCACCAATAAGGCGGCGAGGTGGCATATGGGGGGTTTTTAGTGGGTATACCGTCGGCCTCATTAGCCTAGACGGGAGTCCCACATAACCACTCGGGTCACCCCCCGCACCCGGGTGGTATGCGTAATGCATTTTCCCCCCTAGAAAAAAAAAAAAAAAAAAAAAAAAAAAAAAAAAAAAAAAAAAAAAAAAATGGGGTTGATGCCCGCGCGGGTTCTCGTACCTGGTGCAGAGGTTGGCCATCGCTATCCAGCGCGGTAACGCGGCAAGTGTGATGGGCACCTTTGCACCCGGTGCAGCTCACGGGGGTCTTTTAGAATAAGATAGTTTATTTAGCATTATACTCGTAGTTTATTTATATATTATTGTTTTGTGTGTATTTGTTTCTTCCGAGCATAATTAAGTTTTGTTTTATTCGTTCCGATGTTTACACTTTTTTTTTCTTAAAAAAATACCTAGTTTAACATAGAAATTAAAAGAACATCATCGTAGGTATTTTAAATAAAAGATGAATGTCAGTAGTACAGTCATGTAGAACTAGAAGTCGGGCATGATGATGAAAATAACCTACACCAAAAGTAATGAATGTTTTGTACATACATTTGAGCCAGGTACGATTCGTGACGGTTATTACCTTCAGCTTACATTATTGTTTATTCGTATAAATGACGAAGCCTGTTGCGAATATCATCATTGGTTTGATTGGAACGAAGCATGTTGCTGATATGCATCTGTGGCCACCTGACGAAGCCTGCATTGCGGATGATTGACTACTTGACTGTTTTTTGTAAATAACGTCAAACGATCTTGATTTTCCTGAGGATCAAATGTCTATATAGGACTCATGGCATTTAAGCAACACAAAGGTCAGAAATGAGAGTTAAAGTCTGACGCCCGCACTCGACGATTGAAACGCCTCTAACAAAATGATAAGGTGATGTGACGTCACATCATATAAGTCTGTCCTAAATGTATGGAAGATCAAGGAAATTGCCATTTTGACCCTCAAATATTGCGTTTATGTGTATAATTGTCATACAATTTATTTTTCAATAAAATGTAAGGAATCGAATCGTACCATTTTCTTTTCTATTTTAGAAAGACAAAAAAAAATTTTTTTTGAGACTTCGGAGCCTTGTATTTTTTTATAATCTCAATATATTTTTTAAATTCCACTTTTTTATAATGGATGGCTCATTTTTTATCCATTTAACTAAATTTTGTTATAATATTTAACATGTGTCAAGTACCCAATTTACATGCTAAGTGGATTGTTTTTAAAGTGGTAATCAATTTTGACTTACTCATGTACATACTTAAATATATGAAATATAAATATATGGGACATTTTTCTTCTGTAAAAGTTATTCAACACACTTATGGAAAGAAACATACACTGTTGACTGATCGTGTCGATACTGAGGGCCTACCGCGAACCACGTTCGACGTGTTGCCTCTCTGTCGCAGTTATAAATTCGTACGTAGGTGTGACAAGGAGGCAACCCGTCGAACGTAGTTCGCGGTAGGCCCTCTGAGATGTAATTGATATACAGCCTGTTTTGGCCTGTGATTATTTAATTGCATGTTGAAAAAACAAGAAGAAATTAAGCATCATAAAATGTTAGCTAGTTATCAAAGAGGTCAGTTATCTTCATCTAGATAATTTATCTAAATAAAAAAGTTGTCAACGCACTATTTGTGATTAAATTTATCTTCAAATAAATTTATTAGAAATCATTTTATTTGAAATAATTATTTAGATATGAAATTATCTAAATAACGCCCAACTCTGTATACTAGCAGGTCTAAACGTAATTTCATAATGTGTCTTATCAAATAGGAAAAAAGTTTTTTCGTCAGCAGGTACCCTAAATGCGTAAAACACATGGACATTAAAGTTAGGTTTTAGAACAAATCTAAACTATGTTGTGTACGAGTACAATATACACAGTTTTTAAATTAACATAATATTATTCAACTGCTCGTTTGCCTGAAATATCTTTAAAAAAAATACAAACACCCGGAATGGACGACGGACGACTAACCGAGAGTCATCAACAAACCCACGTGGACCTAGCTTACCTGTCACATAGGCATCCCGCTAAGACCTCAATGTACATTGACCGTTACTGTACCCCAACCCTTGTCAACTTTACCTCTTGGGACTAGCCGTCGTATTTATAAATGATGCTATTTATTTTTCTTTTTTCCGTGCGGAAAGAGTCAACTTTCCGACCGCTTTTCGGCTTCGCCAAACAATAAGTTTTTGGAAAAAAAATTTTTGGTAGAAGCTTTTATCGCTGACTGTGCTTTTCTTCCCACAGACAGCTAATACTCATGGAGACAATTCTAACCACCCAAAACACAATTAGTTTGCGCTGTGTTATCACAGAGTTCCTAAAGCCACCTCCTGTCTCCATCATCAGATCAGCTCCATGTCATCATAATATTGCATTACCAGTGTGCAAAATTTCAGCTCAATCGAAAATCGGGAAGTGGGTTAAATTTAACTTCAAAGATTTGACCCACACAAACATACTTAGTAAGATCGTAAGATTTTTACTGATAGAAAAGATTTATTATTCATATATATGGATTAAAAGCCTCTTTAATGCTGAATTATTTACAATATTACGTCATAATATCATAAACCTATTTTTTAGGTAAGCATAATTTTGCTGATGAACTTCGATCTTTAACCGAAAAGACAAAAGGTTCAAATTGTAAAAGTTTAAATAAAATATAAATACCTACACGGAAGTCTTTTGTTCTTAGCAATTCGAGTCACGAATCCGTTCAGAGGTTTTAACATTTTTGACGAAAAATACGTTGATACGTGAATGAAATTCAAAAGGCGTTCGAAATCAAATCATTTTGGTTTTCGTTTCAGGGAAAAAACACAAATTAATTTATTTTCTACGGATTTGCATTCCTGTTAGAGTTATGATTTGCATACAAACATTTTGTACCCACATTCATCTCGCGTGAGTAACTTTCTCGCGCAAATACCCTCTATTGTGATACAGCGCGGGAGCGCTGCCTGCGTGATGGGCACTCTGCACAGGCCGAGGGTTGGAAGGTAGGTTTTGAAATAATTAATAGAATCAGGCGTTACTTTGCGGAAATCCATGCTAATTTAAAGCAAGAAATATTACTTTGCTAATACGCGAGAAAATAACGTGTTAGTCAACACCCGACAACTGACTGACACCAACCACCAATTGACTGGTCGGGTGTCAGACCGTCAACATCTCCAGCATCTCCTGAGGATGCCTCGTAGAGAGGCGAAATACGTGTCGAGTTTTGTACTTTTGGTGGTGGGTTGTTATATTTATTTGGGTATTTATTTTTGCGGTGGGAGGATGGGAACATTAATTGCATGTAAAAATACGCAAGTAAGTATAACGGGTTAGCACTGATTGACTAACACGTTATTTTCTCGCGGATTAGCAAAGTAATATTTCTTGCTTTAATTAGGTAGGTTTTGGTTTAGTTATACAGGATATTTTTTTAGTCACTTGAAATAATTTACGGCGTGAATATATAGGTCATACTGAGCAACTTTTACTATGGGACCAATCCTGAAATTGCGAAAAAAAAAATTTACTTTCCCATTGAAAATGTCAAGGTCAGACAGCCAAGGGGGCGTCCATTAATCGCGTCATATTGTATAGGGGGGGGAGGGGGTCAGCAAAAAATCACCAATGATCACCACAGGGGACGGGGGGGTATGGACACGTATCACGTGTATTTTTTTTTTTCATCTGTGCTATACTGTATTATAGTCAATAATAATCCTTCACGTGTACTTAGGTTCATTTGTTAGAAAACTGTTCTTTAGTTATCGAAAAAAATACACGTCATATTGGATGGGGGGGGGGGTCCTGAAAATATCACCAAAGATCACCATGGGGGAGGGGGGGGTCTAAAACAAGCCAAAAACGTATGACGCGATTAATGGACGCCCCCCAAGATGTATGAAGCACATTTTTTTTCTCGCGATTTCGAGATTGGTCTCATAGTAGAAGTTGCTCAGTGTGACCTATATATTCACCCCGTAAATTATTGCAGATGACTAAATAAACAGCTTGTATTAGTTTATTTTATAAGTACCTAGTTAAAATTCTTGTAACTTTAGTTTGTATGTACATTATTTAATATAAAATAAATAAATAAATATTATAGGACATTATTACACAAATTGACTAAGTCCCACAGTAAGCTCAATAAGGCTTGTGTTGAGGGTACTTAGACAACGATATATATAATATATAAATATTTATAAATACTTAAATACATAGAAAACACCCATGACTCAGGAACAAATATCCATGCTCATCACACGAATAAATGCCCTTACCAGGATTTGAACCCGGGACCATCAGCTTCGTAGGCAGGGTCACTACCCACTAGGCCAAACCGGTCGTCAAAACCGGTCGTTAATAATAAATGTTTTTCTGTAAAAAGGTATGAAATTGTGAATGTTTCATTCTCATCAATGGGAAGAAATTCCTTTCTCATTCTGATTGTGAAATAATAAAGAATTTTCTGATGCTTATGATATCGTATTCTCTTTGAACAAGCTTCGTATGTGCATTTTTATACTTCTAATATATGTGGAGCCAGTAAATTGGTAATATATACCGGAGGTTCAAACCCGGCACTAATGAGTTCGTTGGATGTTAGGAGTACCGGGTGTAGCCTGTAACAGGAGCAATAAATTAAACTGTAGGCTGTACTCCTCTAAATTACCAACATTTGTTCATCAACTTTTAAAAATTATGAATTTTTTTGACTTTAAATTTTTCATACAAATTAAATATTACCTTCAATGCACGCCGTCATCAGTGTAATTGACGTTGATTGTCACGCTTTAAACATAACAAAATTCGCAATACATTGCGTCCTAGTGTTCTAAAAATCAATATACAAGTTGCTGAGCAAATGTTGGTTAATTTGAGGAGTACAGCCTACAGTCACAAAGTAAATAGCGGCGGCGCGCGCCGGAGCAGAGTCCGCTCAGTACAAAGTGCCATTTTCGCCGCACGCACACAGACGTGACATTTACGCATACAGACGTGACATTTACGCACACAGATGTTACATTTACAGGCGTTCTCGGGCACTCTCGGGCAGAGCTTAGTCGGGCTGTGCGCGCGTTGCTCACTTGACGTCCCCGCCGCTACGTAAGTACCTACTGTCATGTACGTCAAAATGCAGTCCCTAAAGAATGTAAACATGATAAGATGTATGTGTAAACGAATCGATGTATGTATGTCTGTAAACTTATATTACCTACTCCTTTTTAAAATTCGAAATCAATACAGAAGCAACCCTAGTGAGTCGGGCAAGTTAAGGTATGTATTTTCAAGAACGGCGGGAACGGACCTTCTGTTTATTTTTTATTTTATGCTACAGTTTAAATGTTTGCTCGTGTTACAGGCCACACTCGGTATATTCGAACTATCTTTTCTCAAACTTGCAACTTACTCAACTTACGTCAAATTAGGTCTGGAAATACAAGGTACGTAATACGTATCTGGTGCGATGAGTGGAGATGATATGTAAAGGAATTTCATACAGCTTTACACACCTAGGCCTGTAAGGCAACCTTGTAGTTTGTAGTGTCGTTTTGTCAACACTTGGCTTTGCAATAATGTAATTTGTTCAGCAGCAATGTAATGCAATAGGTATGTTGAATATTGTTGGACTGAATCAAGCGACAGTTTATATGGATGAAAGACGGAATATTAGGTTGAATTAATTGTTTTAATAGAAATAAATAGTAATTATCGATTTTACATATGAAAAGTGATTCCACTAGAGTGGAAATTAATCAAATCACTACGATATGTGCAGGTAACTCTCAACTCGGCATTTTGGATAAAAACGGAATATTCTCTGTGACTTAGCATTCGTGCACACTCGGTAACAGCTGACGGTGAACTGGCGGCAGTGTATGCCCATTGAGCTAAAGCCCGACCAGAAATATATGATCTTTGTCAAGAGGGCGTTGTTATTCTCATGTATAGGGTGACAGTTCAGTTTAGTATGAAAAAATTTGTTCTAAAGAAATTCCGCAATATAGCGCGTGATCATATATTACTGGTCAGCCTTTAACTGCCCCCTTGTCTTGTCTTGTCCTCTCTCTAGTATTCTATGCTCTTAAGTTTTCTCCATACAAATCACGCACACCATTAAAGTCTTTACAGCCATACTCGTAACTTGGCATTAAAGCAATAATTGCATAGCCATACAAAACAATGTCTTATGTCACATGGTCAGTCATAAATATGCATACAATTTTGCACCTTATTTCAAAGGATTAAGCTGAATAATATACACATATTTGTGACTGTGGCATTCGTAAAGGTTTCTATATACGTTCACGTTTAAAATGTCGCGAAGTCATTGTATCCTACCAAGCTAAGCATTTGAAAATCAGTGCGAATCTAGACCTTCCTACGCCAGAACAAGGCGTATATTTGTATGTGATTTTAAATGTACGTATGTACGTTTTTATTATAAGCGCGTATGTTCTAGTTTAATAAAGTCGTAAGTTCCCCATCCTAGAAGCATTTACTCTGAAACCTGTGAGGAGATATGATCTTTTGGATTTGTACGACGTCGTTATGAGTACTTTACGCACTTTTGTGTACTTTATGAGACTGGTTTTGCCGACCGGTCTGGTCTAGTGGGTATTAACCCTGCCTATTGAACAGATGGTCCTAGGTTCGAATCCCGGTAAGGGCATTTATTTGTGTGATGAGCACATATATGTGCTCCTGAGTCATAGGCGTTTTATATGTATTTGAGTAAGTATTTGTATATTACAAATATCGTTATCTGAAAGCGCTGAAGCGCTGGTGGCCTAGCGGTAAGAGCGTGCGACTTGCAATCCGGAGGTCGCGGGTTCAAACCCCGGCTCGTACCAATGAGTTTTTCGGAACTTAATGTACGAAACATCATTTGATATTTACCTGTCGCTTTTCGGTGAAGGAAAACATCGTGAGGAAACCGGACTAATTCCAGGCCAGTTTACCCTCTGGGTTGGAAGGTCAGATTGCAGTCGCTTTCGTAAAAATTACCTACAAATCTTGGGATTAGTTGTCAAGCGGACCCCAGGCTCCGTGGCAAAATGCCGGGACAACGCGAGGAAGAGAGAGAGTCATAGGCGCATATGTATTTGAGTAAGTATTTGTATATTACATATATCGTACCCAAAAAACAAGCCTTGAGCTTACCATGTCCTATATTTATTTATTTATGAGACCTGTAGGTACAAAGGGTTCAGATGGACAGGGAATATGCATTAGAACTGACACAGTAATTGTGTCAATTTCATCTCATTTTGACATCATTCGCCAGTGCATCTTGCTCGTACTTAGGTATATCCAATACTAGCGACCCGCCCTGACTTCAATTTCAATTTCAAATTTTATTTGCAACCAAAGTAGATTACAGTAGACAAATGCTGACGACGACCGGTTTGGCCTAGTGGGTAGTGACCCTGCCTACGAAGCTGATGGTCCCGGGTTCAAATCCTGGTAAGGGCATTTATTCGTGTGATGAGCATGGATATTTGTTCCTGAGTCATGGGTGTTTTCTATGTATTTCAGTATTTATAAATATTTATATATTATATATATCATTGTCTAAGTACCCTCAACACAAGCCTTATTGAGCTAACTGTGGGACTTAGTCAATTTGTGTAATAATGTCCTATAATATTTATTTATTTTTATTTATTTAAATGCAACTTAATGCTAGGTACATACATAACTACTAGGACCCGGATAGGGCTTAGCAAAATACAAAATATTCCTAATCTAGATTTCGTTAGCAATACATACATCATTCATTTATATTTTTCACTTCTCACGGATTACACAAAACCTTGATATTTTATACACTTAAGAGGCAACAGGAGTGGTTTCTCCATACAAACATACTCGACTGTTTCCTCCATGGTTTTTGAAGCTAGACCAATGATTTTTTTAACACAGATTATTATTATTAATATCTGTGTCGGACTGTTTTGCTTTTTTAGTTTCTTAAGGCGCTAGTGCACTTCAATCGTCTCAAGGAAAGTAGAGGACTACCCCATCCGCATACTCTCTAACAGTCGGTCAGTACTGCAAGCTCTGCAAAGTTATACTTTGACCTCAGGCCTAATCTACGAATGCCACAAGGCTCTGTCAGAGGTAAGCACCACCACCAGCGTAACTCTGCAGTGGATTAAGGGACACAGCAACTCGCGAGGGAACGATGCAGCCGACATATTGGCGAGAGGTGGCTCGGAACTGAGGGTGGCAGGACCGGAGCCAATCATACCTCTGCCTTATGCCTGGCTCCGGAACATGCTGAGATGCAACACCAAGGTAAAACACCAACAGTACTGGTCTAACCTAGGCACGTGCAGGCAGGCGAAGGAGGCCCTCCCGACAATCGACCCCGGTTTGTCGAGGAGGCTGAGACAGCTGAAGAGGCCACAGCTCCGGCTTTTGACTGGGGCCATAACCGGCCACGCCCCACTAAACAAACACCTACTAACCCTACGTGTTACAGATAGCCCCCTCTGCAGAGCGTGCATGTAGGAGGAGGAGACAGCCGCCCACGTCATTCTTGAATGCCCAGGGGTGGCAGAATACCGGGCACCATACCTCGGTTCTCAGGGGTCTCTCCCAGAAGTCGTCGGCAACATCAAGGGTCTGCTAGGCTTCCTGGTAGAGTTGGGTTGGCAGGAGTAGTGCCGTCAACCCACCATCACGCAAAATAGGCGCGAATTGCGACGTCGAGTTGCGGAAACCCAGCCCGCGAATACGAATAACGAATAACGAATAGTGCACTTCAAATATTCGCAATAACGGCCTAGTTTAATAGGCTGTAAAGAGAAGCATGGTATTCAAAACGGATATCTATTAGCCTAAAAAGCAAAACAGTTTGACACAGATAATTTCATTACCATTTAGATCTCAAATTTTCGTTACATTTGGTTAAATAAATAAATATGAATATTATAGGACATTATTGCACAAATTGACTAAGTCCCACAGTAAGTTCAATAAGGCTTGTGTTGAGGGTACTTAGACAACGATATATATAATATATAAATATTTATAAATACTTAAATACATAGAAAACACCCATGACTCAGGAACAAATATCCATGCTCATCACACGAATAAATGCCCTTACCAGGATTTGAACCCGGGACCATCGGATTTGTAGGCAGGGTCACTACCCACTAGGCCAAACTGGTCGTTTTGGAAGGATAAGTTTTGGAAAAGGAAATAGTCGAGTGCGAGACATCGTGTTTTGAGATTTTTACGCAGGATTTTTCGGCTAACGTAGCGTTGTCCTTATCGCACCAATTTTAGGAAAGGAAAATGCCTGAAATATTTAAATTTCAGCTCCAGTATCCTCTTAAATCTTCCTTAAGAATCACTCTATTGGTAGTTGAAAACCGCATGATCCGTTCAGTAGTTTTTGAGTTTATGGCGAACATACATACAGACAGATGTGGCGGGTGACTTTGTTTTACAAGGTAGTAATATGTATACAGACCATTTTACGGAACGTTGATAAATATAGGTACTTTTTTCTCGATCAAGGACCAAAAGACCTTGTGATTAGTTTGTAGAAATAACAAAATTTTACGAATACAAAAAAAAATAAGTGGGCGAATGTTTGTAAAATGCCCTATATCCAAAATCAACAGTAGGTATAGGTAAAAAACTTAAGTAAGTCACCTGTTGTATGTAGCTGTGACGTTTTCGAATAGACATTTGTTTTGTTTGTGTGTGTGTCTTTTAAACATGTATTGTCTATTCGAACACGTCACAACTACATACAACAGGTGAATTACTTAAGTTTTTACCTATAATAGATTTTTTAAAGTTATTGTTAACACATAGATACCGTTTTCCGTACCAAGTCCAGATCGATCATATCGTGATATTTTGTTCTGTCCCGGTAACTTTATGTCGACCTAAATGTTTAAACTACGCATACAAATACCAGTTATTATTTATATACAAAATTTAATACTAAACACATTTAGTATAATAGGTATAATTTGGTCAACTAAAAACTACCCAATTAGTCATCCATAATGGACAATTTGCAACAATTTTAGACAATTTATTTAAGGACATTTAACAGCAATTTATTTAAAATAATGTGTGTAAAATCATAAAAGTTAAACCATTTACACCAAACCCTAACGGCAGTTTGTTTATTTCGTAATTAGGCTGGTTTCCCACCAGCTTGAGCCTATTACCCCAAAGTAAATAGCGGCGGCGCGCACCGGAGCAGAGAGTTCGCTCAGTACAAAGTGCCATTTTCGCCGCACGCACACAGACGTTACATTTACAGGCGTTCTCGGGCACTCTCGGGCAGAGCTTAGTCGGGCTGCGCTCACTTGACGTCCCCGCCGCTACGTAGGTACCTACTGTCATGTACGTCAAAATGCAGTCTCTAAGGAATGTAAACATGATAAGATGTATGTATAAACGAATCGATGTATGTATGTCTGTAAACTTATATTACCTACTCCTTTTTAAAATTCGAAATTAATACAGAAGCAACCCTAGTGACTCGGGCAAGTTTAGGTATGTATTTTCAAGAATGGCGGGACCGGACCTTCTGTTTATTTTTTATTTTGTGCTATTACTCAACTTAAAACCATAGAGAAATATAAGTAAAGAAAAAGTGGTAACTACATTCATCAGTTTTATTACTAAAACACAAGTCAAGTAGTGGAATTTATCAGTACTGCTAGTTGACAATAGATGTCGCGACGAACGAAAACTCAAATGTTCAACAATTTTCAGCTAATATTATAAATAACTGGATCAACCGGAACTCTATTTTCAACTCTTTCTGCTTGTAATATTAGTTGTAAATTGTTTTGGCAATACATTTTTCGTCTGTCGCGACACTTGTGACATCTGGTGTCAAATTGCGGTACTGATTAATCCACTACTTAACGTTAGATGTTAACTACGAAATAACTCGCGTTTAGGTAAGAAAACTGATGTATGGAGTAACCACTCTTTCTTTGCTTATATGTCTATGGTTAAAACCTCATATTTTAAGCTGTATTGTACCTTTATGAAATTTCTAAGCTTAAACTGGTGTTGCATTTTTATTTTTTAAAGATTATAGTTTTAAAACGAATACGGGACTTAATCGCGTAAACTTACGTTTATTATATGGCCTGTGGCTATTATGGTCCGTCTTTGTGGAATCCAGTGATTAGCAAATGTAAGGATGAAAAAACTTTCCAACACATACCATCGGATGTCGTGAGTGTTGCGTGTAGGCAAAGTGGCAACCCTAGCGTACAAGTGAATAATCAAGATCAAGTGCGGGTAGTTCGCAAAACCCGCACAGCAAGATTTTGATACAATTCCTCGCCAGTCTGCCTGTCACCACGAGCGTAACGTCACGTTCGAAACGTCGGGCTATATAATAAACGTAAGTTTATGCGATTAAGTCCCGTATTTGTTTTAAAAGGCGCCTGGACCTGGAGGCAAACGATCTCGAGGAAATATATCTTCAGATTCCAATAGTAGATAACTTAATAATGTGTGCCTGTTATTTACCGCCTTCATCCAAAAAAGAAATCTATGAAAAACACTTCTTAAAAGTACAAGACATTTTCTCCAGTATGTGTCCTTGCAGGTTACTGTTAATAGGCGATTATAACTTACCTGGCGTCGTTTAGTCATTTACTGATAATATTCCTGCTAGTTCACCTCTTAATAACGACAGCGAAACAATTAAATTGCTTTCCTATACAATGGCTTTCACCGATCTCAAGCAGCTTAATCACGTCTTGAACGAAAACAATAGAACTTTAGATTTAGTGTTTAGCAATATACAAGAATATCGTTTGTCAAAATCCTTGGATCACTTGCTTCACAATGTACCACATCATCCTTCACTGACCATAATATTGGATCTATCGCAACCGAAAACGTTGGGCATGGCTAACAGACTCAAACACAACTATTATAAAGCTGACTATAACAAAATAGTCTCCGAATTGAACTCTGTCGACTGGGTGTCAGAATTCACTCAGGATCCTGAAACCTGTGTCTCTAAATTTTATACACAAATATATAAAATCATAGACGCTTTCGTTCCTTTATCTAAACCTAAAAGTGCGCACTACCCCGGCTGGTTCTCAAAAAGTCTGATTGGTACACTGAGACGCAAGTGTAAGGTCCACCGTCGTTGGACTATATACGGGTCTAAGCGAGACTATCAGGAGTTCTCACTCTTGCGTGCCAGAGCTAAAATTCAGATTCAGAAGTGCTTTAATAACTATACACATAGCGTAGAAAGTTCACTTAGTAATAACATTAAACAGTTCTGGAAATATTCTGCGAATCTAAGACAAACAAACACAGGTTATCCACAAACAATGAAGCTAGAAAACATCACTTCTAATTGTCCAGAACAGATATGTAACATGTTCGCAACCTACTTTCGATCCGTGTTTGAGGCAAATTCACCAAATAGCTGAAATAGCTATAGCTTAGACACTCTTGAGCAGTCTCATGATAGTAACTCTGTTAACATGTTGTCTAGTATAACATTTTCAATCGACGAAGTATGCTCAGCCCTTACTAAAATTGATGCTAATAAAGGTCCCGGCCCAGACTTACTCAGCCCAGTTTTTGTAAAAAGATCTAGTTCTGCTTTAGCGCTTCCGCTACAGCTCATATTTAATAAATGTTTGAAAGAAGGAATATTCCCCCAGAGATGGAAAGTAGCCAACGTAACCCCTATCCACAAATCTGGCCCGAAAGATAACATTCAGAATTATCGCCCTATATCAATCCTGTCGTGTATCCCTAAAGTATTTGAAAAATTTGTTCACTCTCGGGTTTATGAGTCTGTTAAAAACTCGATACTAGTTGAGTAGCATGGTTTTGTTAGAGGTAAATCCACATCCACTAATCTCGTTATTTTTACCGATTATCTCTTTCGATCTTTAGATGAGACACAGCAAGTTGATACAATATATACAGACTTCCAGAAAGCTTTTGATAAAGTGGATCATTTGATACTTTTGAACAAGCTTTCCTACAACGGTATAAAAGGGAATCTTCTTAGGTGGTTTGCCTCATACTTACAGAATCGCACACAATTTGTTGTAGTGAATGGGTTCACATCGTCACCTACAGCCGTAACGTCTGGCGTGCCTCAGGGGTCAATTTTAGGGCCCCTGTTATTTGTTGTATTTATCAATGATATCTCTTCCTGCTTCGAACATAGTGACGTCCTATTATATGCTGACGATCTCAAAATCTATAAAAGGGTGCAAAGTCATGAAGACACTACCTTACTACAAGGTGACTTAAATAAGCTTTATAACTATTGCATAAAAAATAAATTATCTCTAGCGTTCAACAAATGTAAACATATGATATTCACAAAAAAGAAACACATAATTCATAACTCATATCATATAAATCAACACCGTCTGGAAACTACTGAATGTATACGTGATTTAGGCTTGCACTTAGACTAAACTAACTCTTGATGTACACGTAGACAGCGTTGTAAAAAAAGCGTACCAAATGCTCGGCTTCCTAATACGTACATCTAAACCATTCAAAAAGCAGGGCACTCTTATTCTTCTATATCAATCACTGGTGAGATCGTATCTTGAGTATGCTTCAGTAGCGTGGAACCCATACTATCAAATTTACATTGATAAAATAGAGATGGTGCAGAAGAAATTCCTTCATTTTCTGAATTTTAAAATGAAGAGTCCACGTTGTTCATACGCTGATCTTTTGATCAAGTATAATATGCTTTCTCTGGAGAACCGACGTGCCGTTGCTGACGCAGTGATGCTGCGCAACATCTGTGTAGCCGATGTAGACTGCCCGCAGCTCCTCGCAGCCTTACAGTTCCGCACTCCGCAGAAGTTGACCAGGTCCAAACACTTATTTAGCTTACCGATTACGCGTTCCAACTCAGGCAAACGGGCTCCTATACACAGAATTTGCGACCACCACAACAAGTTACTTTCAAGTGTAGATTTATTCTCATGCTCCCGTGCCTCATTCAAGGCTGCTGTCACAAAATTGTACAAAATAAAACAATAAGGAGTAGGATTCGTTGTAAATGCATATAGATTTTGTAGCGGTAATAGTTAAATTAGAGTTTGCATGTTGCTAGGTTTACATTCTGATACCACTTATGTTCTCAGTGAGATATGTTTAAGGAATCATCATAATCTATACTGTACTAGTTACGTATACACTGTCTATATTGTTCTTGACTTGTATGCTTCTGTTTTATCTCCTTGTAATAAAATAAAATAATAAAAAAAATAAAAACTATGAACGAAAATCGTGTTTTTAAAGATTTATTTAAATGTTGATATTGTTATGATACGGCGGGTATGTTGATATTCGGCCCGATTCGAAGAATGAGATACGATAACGATAAGTTCTGGTTTAGACAAGTTAAGATATCGTTTGTATGTCGTATAATTGACAGAAGCAGCTCGATTCAGGTCATGCACTTTAGACACTGAGGTATCTGAAAATTCGAATCGAACCGCTAGTCCCACATGTGGGACCTTCATTAAGCTCAATAAAGCTTGTGTTGTGAGTACTAGGCGACGATATATATAATAATTACATATGTATATTACTTAGACACATAGAAAACATCCATACACTCAGGAACAAATATATGTGATATTCATACAAATAAATATTGGAACCCGAGACCTCCTGCTTCGTAGGCAGGGTCACTATCAACTAGGCTAGACCCGGGTATGCCTTTGAACTACGTCCAAAGGAGAGGTATGGGCACTGTGAATGTCATCTCGCTTTGTGTGGTAGGGCACAGCACAGCGGATGTCATTCCAGATCTAGAGCAGAGCCCAACTGGGGAAGTACCGCCACCTTACAGAAAACCGCAGCCAAATAACACTAGACCCTACTCATAGTGTTGCGTTCCTGTCGGTAAGGTTGCCAAAAGTCAACAAGAATGCGGAGTGTTAGGGTCGACAACTTCGACCGTTGACCAACGTAGTATAAAAAAATAGCTAGGAGGCCGTCAAATCATGAAAACAACCATGAAAGCACTTCCAAAACTTTCCTGCCTTTTATACCTGTACAGTTGAAAGGGCAAATGGTTAAATCGACCGCGTTTAAATGGTCTTCCTTTCCACACTCCCTTTTAGCCTCGGCCTAAACCACGAAGGAAAAACATTTGGCTTACTGTCGGCGGGCGTTGCTCAGTTAATCAATTTGTATGGGTTTCCCCGCCTTGAGGGTATTCGAACTTCAAATATATGAGTTTGATTTGATTCAGATTTTACGAAAACTACTTGTCTGTGTATGGAACTTTTTTTCTGCCCTACACAGCACTACCGAAGTTCGACCATACGATTTTTTTCCACCTATCTTTATTTGCCGTAGCCTAACGGACGTTGGCGACCACCTTTCTCCAGTGACAGATTAGATATTAGCCTTTCTTGGTAGTATGGCTGCGTTATGCAGGGCTCCTGTACACGATGGCCCAGCGTAGGCCAGTCTAAGGGACGCCTTTTTTCTGTAGCATTAGTTTATGAGACTGCTAGTTTAACAGTCCAGACGCGGTTTATTTATTTAGTATAAATTTTATTTTGACACTTGTAGAGACTTTACACCTCCAAATTTTATTAGTATTAGTACTCTGACATTCAAATTCAAAATTCAAAAATTTATTCTGCAAGTGGGCCTCAAGGGCTCTTTTACAAGTCAATACAACATTTATAGTAACATCATATAGTGACATGAAAAATACATAACAACATTTATAAATACAACAGCCAATACCTGGGTAAACATTACATTATAATAATCTTAAAATAAATAATTACTACAATACAATAGAGATGTATAGTCTCTTGACGACCGGTTTGGCCTAGTGGGTAGTGACCCTGCCTACGAAGCTGATGGTCCCGGGTTCAAATCCTGGCAAGGGCATTTATTCGTGTGATGAGCTATGTATTTAAGTATTTATAAATATTTATATATTATATATATCGTTGTCTAAGTACCCTCAACACAAGCCTTAATGAGCTTACTGTGGGACTAAGTCAATTTGTGTAATAATGTCCTATAATAATATTTATATTTATGGTTAAAAACACATTAAATCTGGAGATGGAGAATCTATATGATGTTACTATAAATGCTGTATTGACTTGTAAAAGAGCCCTTGAAGCCTACTTGCAGAATAAATTTTTGAATTTTGAATTTGAATTTTGAATTTTGCAGCTATGCGGTGGAATGAGATAGCAATATCAATTACTCCGTCTAACGCATAAATGCGTCCCTTGGACTGGCCTGCGCTGAGCCATCGTGTAGTGGAGCCATCACGTTCGTCCATTTCTTAATGTCGTCAAGCCAACACATATACATGAAAACTTAAGAACGTACAGTTAGTCACAGTGTGATACGCGGAACATACCTATGAGGAGGGAGAGACACTACCAAAATGTACGTACTCGTAATATGAATTCCAGTCAATGTGTTTAATATGTTCCTAGACGTCTGCCGCTTCGAGGCCTCTGTTCAATAGACAACATACTAAATTTGGTATTTATTATCAAAAGCACGAAACTTCGAGGTAATTTTTAGTATTTCGAAACCAAGCATATAGGACGTTACAAATTTAATGTTCTTGCTATTTGGAAAATACCAATTTTCAGTGATCTCTTCTATATACCGGTGTAACGTCGCGCAACGTAAAACCAGAATTATTTATATTGAAATATATAATATAATAATAAGACTTATTATCACGGTAAGAAAGTCGTGGTTATCTTGCTTAGAAAAAAAACCGGCCAAGTGAGAGTCGGAGTCGCGCACGAAGGGTTCCGTACCGTTATCTAAAAATCACTTTTTTGTATGGGATCCCCCGTAAATATTGATTTTATTCTGTTTTTAGTATTTGGTGTTATAGCGGCAACAGAAATACATAATCTGTATAAATTTCAACTGGCTAACTATCACGGTTCATGAGACACAGCTTGGTGACAGACGGACGGAACGGACGGACAGCGGAGTCTCAGTAATAGGGTCCTGTTTGACTCTTTGGGTACGGAACCCTAAAAACTACAGTCGTTTGAAATTTACATTTTTTTTTTCGGTACAGGCCTTAATTAATTATCTAAAGCAACAATAACAGTATTTATTTGAAACAAGACACAGCACTAGAAGTCCCTTAAACACTCCGATCTTTCAAGAATACCTCTACTGGATGTCATTCCAGATCTAGAGCAGAGCCCAACTGGGAAGTACCTCCACCTTACAGAAAACAGCAGCCAAATGCCGGTGAGTAAGGTTGTGTCAACGAGGGGGGGCGGGTTTAGGGTCGGCAACGCGCATGTAACTCCTCTGGAGTTGCAGGCGTACATAGGCTACGGAGACTGCTTACCATCAGGCGGGCCGTATGCTTGTTTGCCACCGACGTAGTATAAAAAAAATAAAAAAATACTAACCTTCCGATGATTTATTTATATCAAGAGTGCCCCGTTATCACAAACATACGTGGATCCAGTAATGCTCCTAGCCTTATCACTAGCCAGGAACAAAATCAAATCCGCTACCTCTTCTGGCTCCGACAACCTTTTGAACGCAGTGCAGCTTTTCCACGTTTCTCTGTCCTCAATAATATTCGTTTTTGTAGGTCCAGGATTTACAGCATTCACTCTGACGCCATGAGGAGCTAGGTCCAAAGCTACGGAGCGCGTGAAGTGATCTACGCCTGCTTTTGAAACTGAATAGGCCAGCAGGTTTTTACCTTTAAGGCTTTTCAAAGAACAGACGCTGGAAGTATTGACGATGTTACCCTTAGTCTTAATCAGGTAAGGAGCGGCGAGGTGCGTCAAAAAGACCAAGGAGCGCAGATTCGTCTTCATAACGCGGTCGAAATTTTCCATGTAGTTTTCGTCGAATATGGTTGATATGGTTCCAATACCTGCGTTATTGATCAGTATGTCTAACTGATTGAAGTTGTCGATGGTTTCTTTTACCATCATTTTAACATTTTCGTCATTAGTAATATCTGCTCTGATCATGAGGGGTGTGTTGCCGTATTGATTGCACTCCTTTGCAACGTCTTTAAGATTTTCTTCGTTTTTATCTACCAGGACCACCTTAGCGCCTTCTCTGGCCAGTGCTTTGACCGTGGCAGCTCCTATCCCGGAGGCAGCACCAGTCACAATTGCCACTTTACCGGTGAAACTCATGGCGTTTATTGCTTTCCAACAGATTCTGACTGCGATGTTTTCGCAACACGTGTTATATAATTATATCTTATCTTATTGTATAGTTTTGATAAGAGCATACTGGCTATCAGTACTTTCAAGGCTAAGACGAAGATAGATCTAAAAAAAATTATATCAGTCTCTGCTGTTGATAAGACGATGCTAATTTATTATACACACGAATATGGCTGAAGATCGTGCAATATTCAATCGAGATACGTTTAAATTACATACTTCTAAAGTTTCGCCAATTCATGTACAAACAAGTAAACCGCACGCGTGAATGGTAGCAAAATGACATCAAATGTACGTTAGTATTGGCTTCCATCTATGTATTGGAGTTAGTGATGTTCCGTTATCGGGAAAATTTACTATTCCCAGTAATATTCCCAAGAATCGGTAATTTACGGAAATATAAATTTTTACTCATTTTATTTACTTCAAACCATAACGCGTAGACTAATGGATCATACAAAGTGCCTTTATTTGCCACAATTTACAGTATTAATCTTTCATTGGTATACAAAAAAGTCCGCGATAGCATATGTTTCACTTTTAATCATAACTTTCTATACCAATTCTTAACTTATAAAATATATTCACATATAAATGCCGAATTTAATATATTTTTTCGATAGTTAACTTTATGACGTTCCTTGCACCAATGCAGTCGGCTGCATTGACAGTAATGCAGTCGGCAGTAAGCTCGCGCTCAACTATAATACTGCAGCACCAATATTGGTGTGGTTTGAATGCGGACCTTGACTAACTCTTGAAGTGGCATACTTCATTTTTGAGTCGTTGGAATTATGATTTTATTTCAATTAGTCAAAGTTCAAATTTAAATGACGTAAGGTTGGGAGTCGATGGCGACTCCAAGGGTTAAAAAAACCTTCAAACCTTGACAAAAAATATTCAAATAAAAAACCAAACTTCTTTACATTGAAATAGGCTCTGTAAAGAAATTACCCTTTTCAATTGCAACTTTTCAGTTAACCAGTTTATTTCGCCGTTCAGAAAGCTATTTGCAGTTTTACCTGTATCGGACAGAACAATTTAAACTGTCGAAAAAGAACCAAAAAATTTACCGAACCTTTCCTGGAAATCTTCACTAAAACCCCCCTGGGAACGTTCTGCGAAAACTACGTTAAAGGGTAAAATATAGGTACACGGTGTAACATGAGAAACTCGAAAGATTTAAACACGCACTTCTGAGGGCAAAAGAAGGAAAAAATGTTATATGTGTTTAAGTAAATTTCGCCAAATGAAATATATGAATATAAAACAAAATTGAATGTATTTGGGACGCCACATGTGTAGACACTCTAGCCCCGTCTCATCTCCACGGCACAACTGCAAAACCCGGCGCGGCGGCAGAGGCGGCCGAAAAATTAAAAAAGATCAAATATAGGGGTCTCGGCCCCGAATACGATTTCGTACCTTTTGGCGTCGAGACCCTTGGCCCGTGGGGTCCGAATGCATCTACACTATTTAAGGATTTAGCCAAAAAAATAGAAGACGCTACCGGTGATCGTAGAGCTGGCAGCTTCCTCGCACAGAGAATAAGTATTGCGATACAACGAGGAAATGCTGCCAGCATCTACGGCACCATGCCGCAGGGGGATAGTTTTTAATTATTTATTTTAAGATTAGTTTTATTTATTTTTAGATTTAGATTTTAAGTTTTATATGTATTATGTTGTCTTGTTTGTGTTTACGAATAAAATGTATTTGTACATAAAAAATGTGTGATGAACACAAATACTTTTTCCTGAGTCATGGGTGTTTTCTATGTATATAAGTATGTATTTGACTATATACGTATGTATATTGTCGCCTAGTATCCATAGATTTTTCCATGGATACTAGGCTTTAAGCTTTGCTTAGTTTGGGACTAGGTCGATCTGCGTAAGATTATCCCCAAATACAGGTTGTTTGTTTATTCACCTGCAATAATTTACAGATTGAATATATAGGTCATATTGAGCAACTTTTACTATGGGAGCAATCCCGAAATCACAAAAAAAAATTGGCTGTTTCATACATTTTGGCTGTCGGTCCTTGACGTTTTCTATACTTACTTACTCCTCTGGCGCAGCGACACAAAGTGTGTCTTGGCCTCCAACACTACTGCTCGCCACTGATCCTGGTCCTGTGCACTTTCTCGCCAGTCTCCATCCGCCCATCGATACCTAGGTCGACCGGCCGGGCGGCGTGCTGTCGGTTTTCCCTCAAACGCTCTTTTCACCGCCCGATCGGCTCCCATTCGCTCGTTTTCTATGGGCGAGTAAATTTTTTTTTTCGTGATTTCGGGCTTGGTCTCATAGTAAAAGTTGTTCAGTATAACCTATATTATGTACCCTGTAAATTATTGCAGGTGACCAAGTAATTACACACGGCCCGATTAGAAGAAATACAATAACAATAAGTTCTGGTTTAGATAAGTTCTCATTTAGATATCGTTTGTATGCCGTATAATTGACGGAGCGGCTCGATTCGGGCGACCAATGTCACTTTGAGGCTAGAAATATCGTAGATAGATCTTACTGGGATCACAGCGGAATCGAAATAAACGTCAATTTTGACATGTTGTTTAGTTATCGATCTTTTAAAGATCTTAAACGTGTCTTAATCATTCTTCGAATAGAGTCGCCTGTATTTTTTGTCGGTTCATATGTCAAGCAATCAAATATAAGGATCGAACACGAATTTCGTCGTTTCGGTAATTACGTCGTCTTGGTTTCCTGTTTTCGTAACTTAATTGGTAATACGATAATAGCCGGCATTGATGGTGTATTGATGTATGTTCAATTATTTTTCCTTGTTTTCGTTGTTTGTTTTCCTGTAATTATATATAATTTCACAACATCTTCAAAACCAAGCGATACCGAGATTGAGATTGTAATTGGGTTATTTATTGATAAAATTATAAGCAGTCTAGCGTAACCTATGTACGCCTGCAACTCCAGAGGAATTACATGCGCGTTGCACTTAAGTTATTGTCAGTGATCGGAACTATGGGAGTCAAACTTTAACAAAACTTATCAAGCGGACGTAAAAAGAGTGCTTATAGCCTTAAAAATAATCGAATATCTATGAATGTAAATATTTTTATGGCTGGCTAACTATACTATTCCTATCCCTATGGATATGAATATTTTTAGGGCTGTATGCACTATTTTATGTCCGCTTAACAAGTTTTGTTAAAGTGTTACTCCCATAGTTCCGATTACTGGTTATTGTCCATCAAACTATTCTCTAATAGTTCAGCTTAAAAACATCGAAATACCGGGACGTGCCGCTAGCCAGCAGCGTGCTCCAAGTCGAATGTAAGAACTTCGCTTCGCTCGCTCGTTCGGAAATAATTGATGAAATAGGTTCTCACAGTATTTTATTACTTAATTGTTACATTTCTGATTGAAAAAAAAACCGGACAAGTGCGAGTCGGACTCGCCCACTTAGGGTTCCGTACTTTTTAGTATTTGTTGTTATAGTGGCAACAGTAATACATCATCTGTGAAAATGTCAACTGTCTAACTATCACGGTTCATGAGATACAGCCTGGTGACAGACGGACATACAGACAGACAGACGGACGGACGGACAGCGGAGTCTTAGTAATAGGGTCCCGTTTTACCCCTAACCTAACCTAAAAATGTATTATAGTACTAAAAAAAGTCAAAAATCCTTTGACATTGACAGTAGGACGATCATCAGCCGCGGCAATTAGGGTGACTGCTATAGTTATTGGCCACGCCATAGGAATTGGCCCCTCCATAGTATATGGCCACTCCATAGTAATCGGCCACTCCAGCCACTCCATAGTAATTGGCCACTCTTAACAATAAGAATTCTATTAGGTACCTTGTTTCTTTTTGATTTGTTAAGAGTGGCCAATTACTATGGAGTGGCCAATAACTATAGCAGTCACCCTATAATCGTTTGATTTTAGGTACTCGAACCTCCATTTTGCAACCAAATTGTGTTCATGATCATTAGAATCGCAAATAGAACTAAATTATTGACAGCAGCCATACAAACAATTAGTGTAATATACAAAGAGAAATGTATGAAACAGAGCAAGTAATTACCGCTTGATTAATTTGTTTGATGTTGGTACTTTGGTTATATTATGTATTTGGTTTTGGACTCGCTATGTTTACTCGTACCTGCGAGACCAGAGTAGGATTTTGTGTTACATTTCAGTAGACTTACAAGTACTGGAGAGTTTCTGTGTGTTGGAAAATTTCTTGGAAATTTCAGGAACATTTTAGGTATTTTCGTAGTCGACACCTAGCGTCGAGTAGAGGATTTATTAGTACTTGTAATTGCCAATAGATGTCTGACACTCTTCCGGTAGTTCCGGTTCCCGGTTCGGTTGGGGGTTTCCAATTATTTTCCGGTAGATATCTATAGATAGATAGAGCCTCCCTATAGTTCATATATGGTTGAAATATTCACTGTATCGACCTTGGTCGCTCAGATCGGATCCCTTTGTTTGGCATAATTATTGAAAGTCATAATGAAATGATAGTCATAACTCTGAAACCGTTAACTTTAGGAATTTCCTTAGGTTATCCTCTTATCCTATAGATAGGTTAGGTTAGGTTAGTTTTATGGCAATCCTGAAAAGTTGTGAATCCTGGACCCGGGTACGTCCTTAAACTACGTCCACAAGAGAGCGGGCATTGTGAATGTCATCTCGCTCTGTGGTAGGGCACAGCACAGCGGATGTCATTCCAGATCTAGAGCAGAGCCCAACTGGGGAAGTACCTCCACCTTACAAAAAATCGCAGCCAAATAACACTAGACTCTACTCATAGTGTTGTGTTCCTGCCGGTGAGTAAGGTTGCCAGAGCTCAACGAGGGGTAGGAGGGGGTTAGGGTCGGCAACGCGCATGTAACTCCTCTGGAGTTGCAGGCGTACATAGGCTACGGATACTGCTTGCCATCAGGCGGGCCGTATGCTTGTTTGCCACCGACGTAGTATAAAAAAAAAGTTACGTGTTTCTGAGAAAAACCAAATTATGGCTAACGAAAATACGGACAAACAATACATTATGACTCAAAACTTTATGGGAAACAATTGAGACCAAGCTCAGATGGCAGAGCACTAGTGGTCTAGTGGTTGTGGGTTCAAGTCCCACCCAAGACTGACTTTTTCCACTTTTAATTAATTTCTAAGTTTGATACTTACCTTACTTCTTTTGTTTTGACGACCGGTTTGGCCTAGTGGGTAGTGACCCTGCCTACGAAGCTGATGGTTCCGGGTTCAAATCCTGGTAAGGGCATTTATTCGTGTGATGAGCATGGATATTTGTTCCTGAGTCATGGGTATTTTCTATGTATTTAAGTATTTATAAATATTTATATATTATATATATCGTTGTCTAAGTACCCTCAACACAAGCCTTATTGAGCTTAATGTGGGACTTAGTCAATTTGTGTAATAATGTCCTATAATATTTATTTATTTATTTATTTATACTTAATGTTTGCGGTATTTATAAACGAAGTTGTTTTCATAATACTTCGTCCATAGTGGATTCTAGACACGGATCAACGAAACCTAGTTAAACATGGATGTAGCCTCGAGGTAAACAGAGCAATAACATCGTAGAGGTCGCTACTAGTGATGTACTAATATTGCCTGTCCTGGAAATACTGCCTACAACTTTTAAAGTGTTTCCTTCTTATTCATAAACGTCTACTAAAGTTGAGAAGCCGCTAATAATCGTTTGTCCCTTTCCGACGTATTGGTATGATGGAAAGGGGTAAACGATTATTAGCGGCGTGTCAACTTTAGTAGACGTTTATGAATAAGGGGGTAAGTCTTTGTTCTTCAATTTAAATATAATATCTGGGAGACCGAGCTTTACTCGGAAAACATATAAACAGTCGAAAATGAGCGTTTTTCTAGAGATAAGACCTAGCTAGATCGATTTTTCGCCCCCGAAAACCCCTATACAGCAAATTTCATCGAAATCGTTAGAGCCGTTTCCGAGGTCCCCGAAATATATCTATTTATATAAGAATTGCTCGTTTAAAGGTATAAGGGCTCCTCTACACGATGGTCCAGCGTAGGCCAGTCTTAGGAACGCTGCTATGCGGTGAAATGAAATTGCAATATTACTTGCTCCCTCTAACGCATAAATGCGTCCCTAGGACTGGCCTACGCTGGGCCATCGTGTAGAGGAGCCATATGATGGATGTCTAAAACAAACACCGTGCCTGTCCTGGAAATACTGCCTTCAACTTTGCTGTTAGTCTATTCTTCAATTTATGTATGTATGTATGTTACTTTATTGCACATGAACAGGTTAACTTAACATAAAACAGACAAAACAAAACAAAAAAGTTATGTACAATGGCGAACTTATCCCTAAAAGGAATCTCTTCCAGCTAACCTTTGAGAAAATGCGGATGTCAAAAACAACCACCGGTAACCCCAAGAAGATACTGAAGCAAGAAACATAAAAAGAACATATAAGAAATATACACAGTTTTTCTGCAAACATACAATTTTTTCATAAATAATGACATTTCGAATATCCATTGTCCGCTTAGTACTTGCGTTTAGTAGCAAACGTATAAACTCATACTAAACACTAATCAATATGTAAACAGGCCCTAAGGCAAGTGTACACGCTCACAGGCGTCTTATCTTTAGGCAATACTGTACTAATACTGTAATTAATACTGTATTGCCTAAAGTCAGATCAGATCATCATACATTGCCAATACACTAAAAAATAACCATTTAAAACAATTAAAATTGCATTAAGGGGGTCCCTAACGCCAATGACCTTCGATCTGAATCCCTTAGTTTTCTAATGTTTTTAGTAGCTAATCATATTAACAGCAACGGCTGTAAGCAATATAGTATCCCAAATTTACTTCAAAGTTCATTATTCTCGAGATATTTGGCATCAAAGTTGAAGAATTGTAGGCCAAAAAACTGGTTTTCTGACCATAACTTTTTTGTTAATAAATTTAAAATTAAACTCTCTGACAAATTTTTAGAGACGTCAAAGACGAAAGCAAATATGTAGATCTCATATATGGAAGATCCTTCATAGCAATCTAGTAACGAAAAAAGTGTTTGTTTAGACAATGCTTATAAAAATCATAAAAAAATAATTATTGATTTCTTTCAAAATCCGACAGACAAAAATGGAGATAAAAGATTAAAGAACCGATAGCCGTTTGTCTTATAATTCTATCTGTAGTGCAAATGAAGGAGTAACGACTCAAAACTCGCCAAAAATCGATGAAAACCGCGGGGAGCCCCTTAATACTTTAAACCCTATCTACCTTTAAGCCTATCGCACAAAACAGCAAATTTTACTGTTTAGAGTAGCTAAAATGTAGTGTCTGTTCGTTTATTTTATCGTTATTTCAATACTTAGAAATGTCGAAAAAGTTAACGTTACTGTTTTGTATTTTACTGGCCATCGCTATCCAGCGCGGTAACGCGGCAAGTGTGATGGGCACCTTTGCACCCGGTGCAGCCCACGGAGGTCTTTTAGAATAAGTTAGTAGTTTATTTATATATTATTGTTTTGTGTGTATTTGTTTCTAATTGTATGTCACTTTTTATTGCAAATATAATAAAATTTTATTTTACTTTTACTGTTTTTCAAACATTTGTTGATATTGTATAAAGTTAATCTTAATGAAAATCACTTAATGTGTGCTCGATAGACATTTAATTCATTGTATTGGACGTGGACAATATGCTTCAAAATAATATGTACTTACTTACTTTCTTACTCCGTTGGCTCAGCGACCCAAAATGAGACTTGGCCTCCGACACAAGGCAGCGCCACTTTTCTCGGTCCTGTGCGACCTCTCGCCAATTGTCGACTCGAAGTTCGCGCAGATCCGCCTCCACCATGTCGCTCCAGCGATACCTAGGGCGTCCGATAGACTAGACTTCAAAAGAATATTGTTGGCGAAATTCACAATGTTTTCATCTTAGGCAATATTCCCGGGTACTGGCTGAACAACACTACTACCCGCCACTGACCCTAATTCCCGTTATTTACTACCCTTCGCCCGTGCGATTGATTTCACAGGGCCTTTTTTCAATTACGCTTTTAGTTTTGTGTAGCGAGCAAATAATTTAAGAATTAATAATTATACTGATAGGCATCGGAGTTTTATCGCACGGTAAGACTAATAGCGAGCTATGGACTCGACATTAGCAATAAAGTTCAACTCATATTCATACTCTTACTAATTCATTATTTAATTAGTAATTTTAATTTTACAAGGACAAGAATATTTGGATACGATCCTTTAATTTTGTCTTTCGGGACAAAAATATTACATATAAGAATTTTTAATACTACGTCGGTGGCAAACAAGCATACGGCCCGCCTGATGGTAAGCAGTCTCCGTAGCCTATGTACGCCTGCAACTCCAGAGGAGTTACATGCGCGTTGCCGACCCTAAACCCGCCCCCCCCTCGTTGAGCTCTGGCAACCTTACTTACCAAGAAATACCCTTACTTAAATATACATTACACATACACTGTCGAATGTGATACATGACGTCCACAAGAATATTTTTAAAACAAAGACTCTAAAGCAAGGATCACTGAAAACAAGGTTTAGTGAATGGGCCACAGTGGGCATCCATAAGAGTAGGAATAGATTGTATGACCTGTATGAAATGAGGAGCATTAACCATGACGAGAATTTTGCAGAATATGTAAGAAAATATTCAAAAGTGTTTAAGAAAGTCTGCGCCGCGGCTAAGTCTGCCTTTATAGGTCAGAAAGTCAGGTCATATTCTCACAGTAGCTTCACAATACATACTAGATGTGATAATGTATACGCATAAGAATATAAAGTCCTTTAAGAAACTGTCCGATATCCATAGTTATAATACGCGAAATAAACATAAGTTAGTAGTCTCCAAGTTTCGTCTACAGAAAGTTAAAAAATCGTTCATGGGAAACTGTGTAACATTTTATAACAAAGTACCCTTAGAGGCATGGAACCTGCCCTATACTTCATTCAAGCAATACGTCAAAAATGCACTTCTCAAAAAGGGATACTATAAAATAGATGACTACTTGGGAGACACGGAATCATGGCCAAGTATCCAGTCTCAAAAGCTGTAATAGTTTTGCGTGCAGTGTCCCGGAGAGGCATATGGCGCTGTTGTTTCTAGCTGTTCAACCTTATGTATTAATGTTTGTTATGTTTTAGTTATTTTGATGATGACATTGACATATTAAATACATAGTAGTTATGTATTCTGTAGAACTAGTTTTAAGATTGTTAGCTTAACAGTCTCTTGACGTGAAATATGTATTTCATACAATTTTTTATTTTTTTTATTTTTTGACATTTGGAGAACCTTTACTCCTCCAAATCTTATTATTGTGTATTATTATTTTTCTCAGACCGTGGGGACCTTATACATCTCCAAACTTAATGTATTAACCGTGGAGACTATACGTCTCTGTCATATTGTATAATATACTTGACTTGGTACATACTAGTTATGTACAGAATGTAGCATTAGTTTATGAGACTGCTAGTTTAACAGTCCAGACGCGGTTTATTTATTTAGTATAAATTTTATTTTGACACTTGGAGAGACTTTACACCTCCAAATTTTATTAGTATTAGTACTCTGACATTGGGGACCTTTTACATCTCCAGATTTAATGTGTTTTTAACCATAGAGACTATACATCTCTATTGTATTGTATTAATTATTTATTTTAAGATTATTATAATGTAATGTTTACCCAGGTATTGGCTGTTGTATTTATAAATGTTGTTATGTATTTTTCATGTCACTATATGATGTTACTATAAATGTTGTATTGACTTGTAAAAGAGCCCTTGAGGCCTACTTGCAGAATAAATTTTTGAATTTTTTGAATTTGAATTTTGAATTACATTACATACATACATACATTATTTATACATTTTTTGTATTGATTAATTTATATTCATATTATTTTACCTCTTTAAATATACATATTGTTTTTTTTTATTAAATTTCGTAATGTTATCAATACAAATAATGGTAATTATTCTTATTTATAATATTTATATATTCAAAGACAAAATTAAAGTATAGTATATAACTCGTCAAAGTTCTAGTCCTTGATTATGAAATTAAAATCATTGATTAAATAAATGAATGAATATGAGTATGAATCTGAGTTCAATTTTATTGCTGATGTCGGCTCCATGACTCGCTATTAGTCTTACCTATGGAAGGTAGAGGAACAAAATCTCCATATAACAAAAATTGTCCGACAAAAAACCATAAATAGGCGCTACAATAACTAGAATACTTGAGAAAAAAATCTAATCATAAAGCGCACTTCACTCCGTCAATAACGCCTAGGTTCTTAGCTACTCTAGCGCTACTCTGGAGAGAAAGAAGCTACTCTTGGAACTATTATTTATAGCTGACAGCTGCTGGACACTTTTGCAACATTTCTGCCTAAGGAGTTTCTGTTCCTTGCGTCTACCTGCCATAGTCTTACCGTGCGAAAAAAACTCCGATGCCTGCTGATAATACATACAAACTGTTCGCTATCTAATAAGGAACCCAGTTAGTGTGAAAGATAATATCTAATTCTAATTCGACGACCAGTTTGACCCAGTGGCTAGTGACCCTGCCTACAAAGCCGATGGTCCCGGGTTCAAATCCTGGTAAGGGCATTTATTCGTGTTATGAGCATGGATATTTGTTCCTGAGTCATGGGTGTTTTCTATGTATTTAAGTATTTATAAATATTTATATATTATATATATCGTTTTCTAAGTCACAACACAAGCCTTATTGAGCTTACTGTGGGACTTAGTCAATTTGTGTAATAATGTCCTATAATATTTATTTATTATTTATTTTATTTATTTATTAATTCTGACCCCTAAATGAAAATAAATAATATCCCATATGTCGCATATGATATTGGACGTTGAGCGTTATATTTGATACTGGCACCCGTTTGGGGCGTCAAGGGCGTTAATAGGGTCATAAAAGCCGTTCCAGGATCGCGTTGCGAAAATTAAGAAATACGAGTGGTGGCTTTAAGCGTTTATGTCGGTTATGAGCTGTTTTTTTTTGTTGATTTTTTTTTTCGTCAACTTTTACTAAAATACGATGGATACATAGAGTTTCACCGTATGTCCAAAAAAACTGTCTCTAAGTTACGAAAACGTACGGTATTTTCGTAAGTCAACAGAAAACGAAGTACATAATTTTTTTCGGAACAAGTTGTGATTTCCTATTTATCCCGCCCAAAATGTGGAGGTTTTTAATTCAGCCAAATTTAATCCAAACATAGCGTTTACATAACAAAACGGCAACGTAACAAAAATGGCGGCATCTTTTCGAGCGATGGCGCTATAACCTTTGGCCCATTCTCTAGCAGATGGCGCCACTTTTTGATATTTAACAAATTTAACACATATCAGTAAAAGAATTAGGATCAAAGTCAAATGGTTTTCTAAAAGTTTTAATCATGTGTTGAAAGATGGCAGTAAATTTACCGTGGCTACAAAGTTTACTTAGACATTGTTATATTATATTGACGTCTAAGCTATTTTTTTTACTTTATCTTATACAACAACTATACTCTATGTAATACTTTTTTCAATACTTTAATGTCTTTGCTGCAGTACAAAACACTACAATATGGAAAACGTGTCCATAATATTTTTTATTTAGGTTATTATGGAGCATCTTTTCGCATATGGCTCATTTCGAAAATCGAAAAAAAAGAATTTCGCTCCAGCCCATTTGACAAAATTAAAATTAAAATGAAAAACTTTATTGGTAACAATTGTTACAGGTCGGTTTTACATAGTGTGCATATACCTTACTTCAAATTACAATCATCTCTTTGTAATGACAGGTGAAAATAAACTAGTACTTCTTGCAGATTGAGATAGATGGCGCTATCATCTCTATTTCAAATTTTCTATGCTACGATGCTTGTATTTTCGAAAAATCCGTGCTATTATATTTCACTGATGGTAGCACAAAAAAGGCGTATAAAATATTTCAAAAGAATACGTAACGTACTCACATGCAAGACTATAATGATCAAAGGGAACTAGAATATGACGCGAAAAACTCTCAACCTCCAATCAACATCTATTATAAAAGTTTTGCTCTTTTTTGGCCCCTTTGACTGGAGTCTATGGTATAGATTTGTCACACGCTCTGCTCGAGATATGTTTTTTTTAGTTCAGGCTCGTTGGTACAGTCAGCATCAAAAGTAGCGGATCAAATAACGTTTCATAATCGTCTTTAATATAGAACAACTAAGACTGTAAAAGATATACTTTTGAGCGTGAATTTTAGAAATTTATCTATATTTGGAAAAGTTATCCGGAATATTAGATACTTTTGGCGCGTTGTTTCATCTGCTACTTTTGATGCTGACTGTACAATTATCATCAAAAGTTGTGGAAATATAGACTAGGTATACGATAAAAGCATCTAGATACATGTATTGCCTGATAGCTTAACAAAAAGAGATGTCTACAGATATAGAATTATTTTATTAGATTAGGTACTTAGAACAAATTAAAACTGGCAAAATTTAACTTAAGTTTTATACGCTGCCTTCAGATGATCTATCGGGTGTTCTCAAAATTATCTTCCTAAGAGGCTGTCAACACCCAATGTCCTTGAAATTGATGTTACTTAAACAGTTTATTAAGAAAGACTAGGTAAGAAAAATATATGTTCATATTAATTATATTTCAAAGACCGTGGCTGTACTCGATACATGATTGAACGAAATCGGCTCGATAGAAAATAATTGCAAAGATTGGTCTTAAAATCAAAATTAAACGGTTCTATGTCTTTATTGTTTTGACTTATGGGTCTGCAATTAAAATCACAATTTCAAAACATTTATATCTAAACCGCTGTTGAGTAAAATATTACACTAATAATCCACTTTTTAGGGTTCCGTAGCCAAATGGCAAAAAACGGAACCCTTATAGATTCGTCATGTCCGTCTGTCTGTCCGATTCTGTCACAGCCACTTTTTTCCGAAACTATAAAAGCTATACTGTTCAAACTTGGTAAGTAGATGTATTCTATGAACCGCATTATGATGTTTACACAAAAATAGAAAAAACACAATAAATTTTGGGGGTTCCCCATACTTAGAACTGAAACTCAAAAAATATTTTTTCATCAAACCCATACGTGAGGGGTATCTATGAATAGGTATTTAAAAATGATATTGAGGTTTCTAATATCATTTTTTTCTAAACTGAATAGTTTGCGCGAGAGACACTTCCAAAGTGGTAAAAAGTGTGTCCCCCCCCCCCCTCGTAACTTCTAAAATAACAGAATGAAAAATCTAAAAAAAATATATGATATACATTGCCATGCAAACTTCCATCGAAAATTGGTTCGAACGAGATCTAGTAAGTAGTTTTTTTTTAATACGTCATAAAAATTAAAAAAAAAAATTTTTTCATCAAACCCATACGTGTGGGGTATCTAGGGATAGGTCTTCAAAAATGATATTTAGGTTTCTCATATCATTTTTTTCTAAACTGAATAGTTTGCGCGAGAGACACTTCCAAAGTAATAAAATGTGTGCCCCCCCCCCCCCTGTAACTTCTAAAATAACAGAATGAAAAATCTAAAAAAAATATATGATATACATTACCATGCAAACTTCCACCGAAAATTGGTTTGAACCAGATCTAGTAAGTAGTTTTTTTTTAATACGTCATAAATGGTACGGAACCCTTCATGGGCGAGTCCGACTCGCACTTGGCCGCTTTTTTTATATAAATATTTTTCTTATTATTCCCTTGCCCAGGCCACTTAAACGAGCAATTCTTGTATATTTATATATATATATTTCGGGGATCTCGGAAACGGCTCTGACGATTTAAATGAAATTTTCTATATGGAGGTTTTCGCTGCCGAAAAATCGATCTAGCTAGGTCTTATCTCAGGGAAAACGCGCATTTCTGAGTTTTTATATATTTTCAGAGCAAAGCTCGGTTTCCCAGATATTATTGAAACTTAAATGCTATAAAGTATTAACCCGGACCGTCTGGACCCGGGTACGTCCTTAAACTACGTCCAAAAGAGAGGGGCATTGTGAATGTCATCTCGCTTTGTGTGGTAGGGCACAGCCAGTGGATGTCATTCCAGATCTAGAGCAGAGCCCAAAAGGGGAAGTACCTCCATCTTACTGAAAACCGCAGCCAAATAACACTAGACCCTACTCATAGTGTTGCGTTCCTGCCGGTGAGTAAGGTTGCCAGAGCTCAATGAGGGGGGGCGGGTTTTGGGTCGGCAACGCGCATGTAACTCCTCTGGAGTTGCAGGCGTACATAGGCTACGGAGACTGCTTACCATCAGGCAGGCCGTATGCTTGTTTGCCACCGATGTAGTATTAAAAAAAACTACTTAGAAATATCCATCAACAACGAATAGCCTAACATAAATGTTAATGCTTGTTTTTAAGAAGTCAACTCACAAATTATGCAAATTTCTGAAAGCTGCGAAGAACAAGATATTTACATAATTACCAGTGATCGGTTATTTGGATTCTCCCTCGCGGGATATCAAGTAGAAAAGTTAATATAGATACGACAGTTTCCCGCGATACCGAACAAACCTTACAAAAATAAAACAATTTAAATTATCTCTAAGGATTTTTTTACTCTTACATGGCAACCAGTTGAGACAAAAACTTCTATTCTTTTCCTAATCTCAACATTTTATTTAAAGCAAAATATATTAAAACCTCCACAAAGTATTAGCTTATATATTTGTCATGATGGAAAAAATACTTCAAAATCCTGACATTGACATTTCATTATTTTCTCTGGATTTCAGTTCTTATTATTTGCATCTAAGGATTGCATAAATAAATAGGTATTATCTGTATAATTTATACTATAATATTAGATCACAGGTTATCGTACGTAATATCGTAAGTGCAAATACATAGATCTTATAGCTCAAAGGCGATCCAATTAATAAGTATCCACGTTAAGTTCGCACACTATGATTTATGGTTCAATTTTTATTTCATCGACTTGTTTCATGGACTCTGAGATTATCTTTTACGACAACTGTGGCTTACTCTAATTGAACTTTTGATTCGCGTATGATTAGAATATTCTCGGGGAGTACTAGACCGTAAGGCAGTGTTACATACTAGTTGACATGCCGCGAAAACCTAATTCTTCCCCTAAGGATGAAACTATTCTAAGTTGGATCGAGCCCCACGTTGACTTGATGTATGAGTCGACTCAATCTATTGTTCAAAATGTGAAGTAACCATCGGATGTACGAGTAAAAATGTTGTTAAAAAACACGTTGAAAGTGCCCAGCACAGAGGATTACAACAGAAGAAAGAAGATTTTTACTTTGATCTAGTCCAGTTCTTAATTCTTTGCAATATTCCGTGGCAGCAAATCGAAAATCCGGCTTTTAAATCTTTCTTTGAAAAGTACATATGCTGTAAATGTGGTGATAGTATTAAGTTACCCGGTGAATCCATTATAAGAAGAACGTATTTGGATAAGTTTTACAAAGAATAGTTAAGTGTTATACACGGTGACGTTGCAGACGAAAAATTATGGATATCGCTTGACGAAACAACGGACTTTCTTGGGTACTAGTCTATCAGCTACTTAGATGTTTAAAAGTGTAATAAAATAAACAGCAAACACATTGTATTTTTTTGCCTTTTCTAACAACATAAAGCCCGGATTCCCGGGGCATATCCATACTAACATAATGATTGAGGTCGTTCACCCCATGTCGAATCCAAAAAACCGATCACTGATAATTACCAACATTTACACTTTATTGCTTGTGTAGACATTTGTATTTATAAGTACAATATTTATTTATTAACTAACGCAGCGGCTTACGTAAGCGAATACAAAATAAAAATAAACAGAAGGTCCGTTCCCGCCGTTCTTGAAAATAAATACCTAAACATGCCCGACTCACTAGGGTTGCTTCTGTATTAATGTCGAATTTTAAAAAGGAGTAGGTAATATAAGTTTACAGACATACATACATCGATTCGTTTATACATACGTCTTATCATGTTTACATTCCGTAGAGACTCCATTTTGACTTTGACGTACATGACAGTAGGTACCTACGTAGCGGCGGGGACGTCAAGTGAGCAACGCGCGCACAGCCCGACTAAGCTCTGCCCGAGAGTGCCCGAGAACGCCTGTAAATGTAACATCTGTGTGCGTAAATGTCACGTATGTGTGCGTGCGGTGAAAATGGCACTTTGTACTGAGCGAACTCTCTGCTCCGGCGCGCACCGCCGCTATTTACTTTGTGGCGCGGGTGAATCAATCCTTTGATACCTATGTCCTATATATAAGTGTCCTACGTGGGCGATCTCGTTGCGAACGCGAATGCCGCGGGCCGCCGCGCCGCGCCGATTCGCGTTCGCGAGTTATTCGCTCACGTAAGCCGCAGCGTAATTTAGCTCACAAAACAAGCTACAGACAATAGCAGAAATTACAGTATAGCATACAGTTCAGATCCAGACTATAATTATAAACATGTGTGCACAGATGATAAGGACATAAAATTACAATTAATCGCTTAGAGAGGTGAGAAAAATTAAATAATGACATCAATTTAGGTACACATCGGTCTGTGTGCGTACCTGTATACTTATGAGGTAGGTTCAGTCGCCATCAGATATATCGGAGCGGTCATGGAGCTCACAAATATCTGAACACGCCTCTATTGTCGAGGTGGTAGAGTGCGTGTTCAGATATTTTTGAGCACCTCGGCCGCCCTGATATATCTGATGGTGACTGTACAATACACTACAAATCTTCTTTTCATGTCATGCTCTGAAAGTGAGTGGTTGTTCTAAAAGTGTGCAAGGATAAGTTTCTGCTCTAGAGCACTTTTTTACGGTAAGCAATAAAAAAATTGGTTTAAATGGATTTGTTGTACAATTTAAATAACGATATTTCTACCTAAATTATTAATTAAAAGTACTCTCAAGAAATACTACCTACTGAAGTTTATACTTACCCGTGTTATTTTAAATGCACTTGTATTTTACTTTCCTCGTATTCGAAATGAAAAATAGAGTGTTTAACTCGGGTGAAAGACACCATTTCAGTCTCGAACTATTGGCGCTCTCACTGCATTCGAGCGCCAAACTACCTCGACAGAAATGGATGCCTTTCATCCCTTGGTTAACAATCTACTATTGCACAACCTCAATATAAATATACAAGGAAACATGCATAATAGGTACATAATAGGTACATAAAGACAGAGATACACAAAAGGTGGCCGAGGTACCGCACAAACTCAATACAAATATACAAGGAATACAAGAATACATAAAGACAGAGATACACAAAAGGTGGCCGAGGTACCTACTTAAAACAGGACCTACCGTAAAATTCGAGATTTTAGATATATTTATTTTTAATCAAGGGCGAATTCTATGAATGAAATCACACAGAAATCAGACTACATTTGCGAGGGCAGACTTATATATATATATATATATATATATATATATATATATATATATATATATATATCCTCTGGCGCAGCGACCCAAAGTGTGTCTTGGCCTCCAACACTACTGCTCGCCACTGATCCCGGTCCTGTGCAGTTTCTCGCCGGTCTTCAACCTGGAGCTCGCGCAGATCCATGTCCACCACATCCGACCGATACCTAGGTCGACCGACCGGGCGGCGTGCTGTCGGTTTTCCCTCAATCGCTCTTTTCACCGCCCGATCGGCTCCCATTCGCTCTAGATGACCGAGCCACCGCAGCCTTTGCGCCTTTGTTACACCCATGATATTTGGCTCAGCTACTATCTGTTCGACTTCGACGTTTTTGCGGATTCTCCAGCTGCCATCGGGTCGCTGCGTATAATATATATTCAGTAACAAAAAAAGTTTACAATAATTAGGTTGGTATCGAGATACCTGTGTGCCTGTGTCAAGAGATACCGGGTCGGTCTTCCACAGCATGTATTATTCATTCAATTTCGATTGTGTATCGTTTATTCATATAATCTTACGCGTACCTTGCATAGCTTTAAACGAGTAATTCTTGTTGTTCTGTTTATATATTTCGGGTATCTCAGAAACGGCTCTAACGATTTCGACACAATTTATTATATGGGGGTTTTCGGGGGCGAAAAATCGATCTAGCTCGGTCTTATCTCTGGTAAATCGCGAATTTTTGAGTTTTTTTATGTTTTTCGAGCAAAGCTCGGTCTCCCAGATATTACATAGGTACCTTATGCATCAAACGCATAACCCGCACTACGCACATATGAATATAAACCACGTAAAAACATTCAAAACGATGACAGCTCTCTCTTTACAAACTTATCATCATTGTTCAAAAAGGCGCTACTGTCGCAACTTCAACCGAAACTCACTATCATTAATGTAGTTCAAAATTTGCCCACCGGCAAAAATAACTTTGCAGTATAGACCTGTACTTTATAGCGTCTAGCCCCACACATTACCAAAATGGCCTGAAGCCTCCCTTGTGAACATAAATGCAAAGACAGGTAAATATTAAACTGTCAATCTTAGTACAAAGTATAAAAAATATAATTTTAGACCAAAGGTTTATGATGTATTCATACAGTCATTAGAATGATACCAGTAACAATTATTTTTCACCCCAGAAAAATACCTGATATTTTCTCATGTCCAAATAGTGCACTTTAAAATGAAACTATCTTTCATTTCACGAATAACGTATAATGATGGTTTCAAGTAAAAATAATCATGTCATAATGTTTTTCCAATATTTTATTTTGGCTTGTAATTCTCACGAAAAATTTAGTGAGTAATTTTTTGCTTGGTATTATCAGGAAACGACAGAATTCCACGAAATAAAAAACCAAGGCTTAAACTAGCGAAGTTACTCACCATCTCATCATTATCATAGATGGGCTCTTTTTTATTTAGTTGTCGGTTTTTTCGTCAAATTCCGATAAAATTTGGTAAATGAATATAGATAGTGTCCTATTCTGTGCAATACGTACAAGCGTTATTTCAGGTCTCAGAAATTCTTTCCCTGAGTTAAGAAAGCGTATGGAGATTTCGTAAATCAGCGGGAAATTACATATAGCCGGTGAAACAAGCTTGTCAGTAGAAAAAGGCGAATTTCATATTGTCTATGGGACAATAACCCTTCGCGCCTACATTTTTTAAATTTGCCGCTTTTTTCTACTGACGGAAATGGCTTGACAGATATTACCTACATTTTTTTTTCAAATTTGATGGGTTTTCATGCTTATCAAATTTTAATTCAAAATCTAACCAAAATAATCGACAAGAAGATAAAAATCGGCCCAGATGCGGCTACGCAGTAATTCGAATTGCCTACGTGACTGAACTATCGATAAATAGTAGATTCTGTAACAAGGGATCAAAATGATATATTTACGACGTGGGCGTACATTGAATCCTGAACGAAACAAGGAATATCCCACACAGACCAAGCCGCGGGCATAGCTTGTATTTTAGGGTGAGCTCTGTTTAAGTCCCGCTGTAAACATCGCGCCGACTACAAAAATTATAAATAATATAAAGGCCTTAAGTACCTATATGAATTATATAGTTCTTATTATGTAACGGTCTCTCATAAACGTAAAGAACCTGAAACTAACTGCTGGCAAGTAGTTCCAGTTTTAATGGCGAACAGACGGACGCACATTATACTGAGCTTCGGTGATAAGCGAGGAGGGATGTAATTTTATGGGTTTGTGGACCGATTCCATCGTTAAATGAGCCTGAATGGAGCTTAGGACAATATTGGTCGGTATTTCATCGTCATAAGAGGTATTCTGTAGAGAAATGGCTAACCGAAAGTAACATTTATTGTTCTTTTACGATTTATTTTTAGAGACTCTTTTGCAAGTTTTTCGTTATGAAATATAAATCTTGCCGCAGGTTTTTACCAACAAAATTATACGATCAATGAAATTTCATTTTTAGCGCCACCTGTTGGAAACTTACTGAAATTTTGTGATGTGAATACGGTAGCGCTGTTATGCTTTCATGTGAACGTATAGTTGTTAGTGAATATACATAGATGGCGCTGTATACCAAATTTATTATATTTTATTAAATGACATGATTTTCAATACATTTTACATATTTAATAATTTTAAAGTTTTCAACTACATAAAACGATGTTTTTATATATGTTTCAACAATTGGTTTCTTGTTTTTAAAAATATCTGGTATCGATTTTTTAACCGTAGCAAACAGCTAGCAACTCTGATTTAGTCTATGGAAGTGGTGAAAAAAAAAAACAACTTTGACATGATGGTTTTATATTTGTGTCGGACAGAAATACGTCGGGAGCTACGCCGGTGAAGAATTTATTTCAATTATCATAAGCTAGCTCAGTGGTCTCGTTACGCGCTGTCGCTAGTTGTAGACACATATTCTATCTTCATTTTCCATGCGACAGAACGTTTTTCGCTTGTGCCGTGCTCCAAATAATGGTTTCCAATGAATCAGTGACGTCTCGATACGCAACCTTGGATATTATGGTTACAAGAAAAGGTGTATTTTGAAAATATATCTAGTGTTTTCGTGTTGAAAACTCGTTTGTGGTATAAGTTAACTGTGTTGTGGTTTTGTTAACGCTGTGGTGTTGTTGAATCGGTGTTATGTCGGGTGGAAGGAGTTTGGAGAAGGAGCGCAAGTCTCCTCGGGAAAGCGGAGAGGACTCCGAAGATGAGAGTGAAATCTTGGAGGAGAGTCCTTGTGGGAGATGGCTGAAGCGACGAGAAGAGGTAAGTGCCTTTGTCGTAGCTTTTAGTCTGATTTTTGGATAATTTTGATCTAAAATTTAGGAATTATTTAACTTAATAATTCCAGCTGACCAAACGGTCAGCTGATCTGCAAGGTCGGCCCTGTATTTCGGTCGCAACACGCAATTAGATCGAGTTATATCAACAATAAACAAAGAAGGATTATCTAACGATTTAGTTTATTTCGACTGTCATAATATTTATCTTACATTTATTATTGAAAGAAATCTGAATCTTTTGTGTATTCATAACTGTTTTACAAAGTAATGAAAGTATTAAATTGAATATAGAATTATAGGTTATTAAAAGAAATAGAAAGCTATCTAAACCACCAACTCAAATTATGTGGTTTGCTATTATTAAAAAAAAAAATTGCAGGACCTTCACAGCTCTTTGTATACATGTCATATCTTTTTGATCATGTTTGCTACAGTTTTCATTGAATGTCTGCATTAAACTCTGTTTTCAAGATTTTCTCCATATTTTTCGGACCCATGGTTTAAAAGTTAAGAATGTGGGGCCTAGCAATTTTTTTTTCTTTTGGAGCAATTAGTTTCGAAAATATTTGCGTTATCAAAAAAAGTTTGTTTAAGACCTCTCCAATGACACCCCTCAGCATAGAGTTGAAGGGAAAACAAAAATTCAATGCCACTTTACCTTTAAAAAAATTAAAAATATCAATGGTTATTTGTTTCTTTTTTTAATTATCTCTATAAAATATGGCCACGCATGTTCACTTTTCAGATAGTATCTAGTTAACTTTTCTCTTAGTATTTAGTGCATGGATGTTTAAAAACTAAAAATGAGTGTTAGCTTGCCACCAACAGCAATCACTATTTGGTGAGGAATATTGTTGTAAGCCAATTGTTATGTACTTCATGATAAATTAAAAAAAGAAAAGCTTGGTTTATCTGTTTTCTCTTACATTTAAACCGAACTTACAACTGAACCGATTTAGATGAAATACGGTATGGAGATAATTTGAGGCCCAAGAAAGGACATAAGATAGTTTTTATCTATATGTACTTATTATCATCATCTCACACAGACAAAGACAAGTTGTGTGTAGAAGCTACTCCCTAATAAATAAAGATTTTATTTTCCAAGTAGGCATACCTATTACAATGCGCTTATGAACGTCAAATAAAGCTAGGGCTCTAACCCTACACCTCTGACCCGAGAAGATATAAATCCCTTCTAAACTATAATAGGGTATCCCAATATGGGACCAGTAAACTCGGTAGATATTGGATAAAAAAAACATAACAATAGGTAAAATGCTAACTAGTTACTCCGATAAAGCTAGCTACTAGAAAACCCATAATGGATAATTACTGACAGTTAATTTGTTTACTAGTCTTGAGTTCCACTAAGTAATTAAATTGTCTATCCATTTCCATTATCAACACCTCATAAAGCCTGAGCAGCTAGTGGTCTGTTTGTTTAGGAAAATGTTTATACAAGTGCTAACATTTACTTATTGTACATGTACACAAACGTTGAAAAGTCATACCCATATCATAGTGCTCATAACCTTATAATGTTGTGTTCCTGCAAGTGAAGTGTGTGAAGGTAAGGTTGTCAGAGCTCAAAGAGGGCGCGGAGTGTTAGGGTTGACAACATGCATGTAACACCTCTGGAGTTGCAGGCGTCCATAGGCTACAGAGACTGCTTACCATCAGGTGGGACAAAAAATAAGGATTTGTACTTACCATTTACATAAGCTCTACTGGAAGGTCAGGTCCAAATTGTTGATAATAAGTGATCAAGGACCTATTTATACTGCGATTTTGTTTGGGATGATAAATGATATAAAAACCGGACAAGTGCGAGTCGGACTCGCCCATCGGGGGTTCCGTACTTTTTAGTATTTGTTGTTATAGCGGCAACAGAAATACATCTGTGAAAATTTCAACTGTCTAACTATCATGGTTCATGAGATACAGCCTGGTGACAGACGGACAGACAGACAGACAGACGGACGGACAGCGGAGTCTTAGTAATAGGGTCCCGTTTTACCCTTTGGGTACGGAATCCTAAAACTTGTCCTATGTCCTTCCTCAGGCATCAAAGTATCTCATCAAATTTCATCAAAACCACTTCAGCGGTTTATGCATGAAGAGCTAACAGACAGACAGTGTTTCTTAATTTATAATAATAGTAAGAATTCTTCAATGAATCACATAAATAGGTACAATTTAGACTTAGCTCAGCATAATATGAGCTGTGAATGAACTTGCACTTATGACGTAACTGTACCCAATAAAACAGCCAATGTTTGAAAACATGGCGTCAGATGGCAGTGCAAAGTCTAAACTTATGACATACTTAAGTTAGCACTTATGTCAAAGGAACAAGGATTAAAATATGTTCTCATGTAAAGGCTTTAGCAGTGTTACCTTTAGACTTTGATGATTCTAATGAAAACATTTTTATGTCTTGTATTGCCCATAGAGATATAATGCATAACTACATGCACGGTTTTTATTAGGGTTCCGTAGCCAAATGGCAAAAAACGGAACCCTTATAGATTCGTCATGTCCGTCTGTCTGTCCGATTATGTCACAGCCACTTTTTTCCGAAACTATAAGAGCTACACTGTTCAAACTTGGTAAGTAGATGTATTCTATGAACCGCATTAGGATGTTTACACAATCATAGAAAAAAAACAATAAATTTTGGGGGTTCCCCATACTTAGAACTGAAACTCGAAAAATCTTTTTTCATCAAACCCATACGTGTGGGGATAGATACCCCATAGGATAGGATAGGTCTTTAAAAATGATATTGAGGTTTCTAATATCATTTTTTTCTAAACTGAATAGTTTGCGCGAGAGACACTTCCAAAGTGGTAAAAAGTGTGTCCCCCCCCCCCCCCAACTCCTAAAATAACAAAATGAAAAATCTAAAAAAAATATATGATATACATTGCCATGCAAACTTCCACCGAAAATTGGTTTGAACGAGATCTAGTAAGTAGTTTTTTTTTTAATACGTCATAAATGGTACGGAACCCTTCATGGGCGAGTCCGACTCGCACTTGGCCGCTTTTAAATAACTAGAGCCACCAGTTCCAGCCCATGGCTCTGTCAATTTGTAAAATTTAAAGACCTGAATTGAAAAAAAAAAATGGATAAGTGCGAGTCTGACTCGCCCACTGAGGGTTCCAAACTTTTTAGTATATGTTGTTATAGCGGCTACAGAAATACACATATAACGGTTCATGATACAGCCTGCTGACAGACGGATGGATAGCGGAGTCTTAGTAGGGTCCCATTTTACCCTTTGGGTATGGAACCCTAAAAAAAATTCAGTAGCCCGCTGAGAAATATTATCTGTTGAGGACAACAACCCGACAAACATGAGAAAGCTGAAACCGAGATCTTCACTATCTCTCGGGCAATAAGTTAGAAGCGCTTAAAACTTAATACTTTTTTTTTTTAATATAATATTTAATCCGTATTGTTATTATTAGTATAGTTATTTACATTGAATAACTACTATTTAAACGAATGATTGTAATGTGTTTTAAATTATTTTCGGAAGTATTCGTAGACTACTAAATTAAGATATTAGACAATAGGTAATAATATGTTTTGTAAGGTAATTTTAAGTATTTAGCTAATAAGGTTAACTTGCTATACCCTACTCAGGGTCCATGTTGTGACAATTTAATTTAAGATAACATCTGTATGTACCATGGAATGCAATAAATAAATAAATGAAATACTTTTGCCATACTCAAACTATACTGTCTAAAGTCCAGAGTACTAGACTTTTTGTTTGAGCACAGTAGACTTATTCCGCTTAGTTTTTGTAGAAAATGTGTTTTTATGCATCTATTGATTATTGAGATGATTTGGACACGTGGAAAGACTTGAGTGAAAATAGGCTAACAAAGAGAGTGAATCAAGGAGAAGTAGATGAGGGAGCTGAAAGGGGTAGACCTCGGCGGACTTTCTCTGATCAAATCGGGGAAATCTTGAAGAACAGGTCAAGAACACCCTAAACCGGCGAACGTGTATGGGGTATTTTATGAAAGTGAAGGAAACGAAAGAGGTTTGGTCAGGATCGTAGCAAGTGGAAATCCGTGGTTTCTGCCTACCCCTCCGGGAAATAGGTGTGATTATATGTATGTATACATGTATGTATGTATTGATTGAGAATTGTAAGCTTACCTACATAGAGAAATATCTCTATGGTACTGACTTCAGGGGTCCACTGATTACCAGTTCGCCGGACGATATCGGCCTGTCAGTTATTCGCGATTGTCAGTCATTTCCATTGCGAATCACTGACAGGCCGATATCGTCCGGCGAACTGGTAACCAGTTGGCCCTTTTAGTGTATTTTCAAAGTGTATTGATAGAAAATGTTATCAGTATATAAAAGGAAACGTTAAGTTATTATTAACATCCTTCTATAGTAGCTACTATCACCACTATCAGCTATTAATATAATTGTTTATTCAATCATGTAATCATTTAATTTTACCCTGTAGGTCATCATAACAAGTTTACGTATGATATATAAATATGTAGGTACTGGACCTGCATTTGTTTACATTTGTAAATGGCCTATAGACTAATAGCCTGCAGTGACCTTAGCTGCCAGCTGCTGCCAGTTCCATTCAGGGTTTGAAACCTAACAAGGCTATTTAAACTATCTCCATACCAAATTTCATATAAATCGGTTCAGCGGTTTAAGCGTAAATATGTAACAGACAAACAGAGTTACTTGCGCAGATATGGGGCAAGGGCGGGTTTAAATCCAGCAAGCTGTACCTGCACCTTTTTCATTACTTACACAATCAAATTGTTGCACATTATTGAGATAATACTTACCTACACTTTGTACCTAAGATGGACTACTGACCTACTTAATATTTATACCTACAGTACGAACTGCTGTAAAAAGTAATGAAATAAACGTATTTGTATATAATTGGCAGAGCGTTAGCGAAGCGTTCGTATGTCCGGAATTTCTCCTCTACAGGTCGCAATTCTCAGCCAATTCTCGTGAAATTTTGCGAGCAGGTTCGATGATTAAATATATTTAATTCGTCGATTCAGTTTTTTGTTTTTTTCAAAATGGCGGAGCCATACTTTTATTCAGTTTTAAGTTATGCTCACGTCGTGGCGGATAAAACGCAGTGGCGGATTTGTCCTAAGGCCAAGTAGGCCCGGGCCTAGGGCGGCAAGACATTAGGGGCGGCAGTAAGGCGGCAGTCTATATGATGGGTGCTGAGAAAGGGGCTGCTAGTAGTTACTACCAGGCGGCCAACACTGCAAATCCGCCACTGGCTCACGAGGTGTACAGCTCACAGAGTCACTAGTCTTAGTAGGGATTAAGTAGTATTTAAGTAGTATTGTATCTACATAATATATCGTCCGAGAGCTCTAGGACCTTGGGCAAAGTCAAGTTTCTATTCATCAACATTAATACATATAAAAGCTAATAAGTAACATATTGCTTTATTCCCAAGAGAAAAACCTCGTTGCCAATGAGGATTTTATTTATTTATTTAGCTACACTTCTTTATTTAGAACTCTCACAAGGCACTTTGTTTTGTATGAAGGATTATATACGTTGTGACTAGTTGCCATTACATGTGATTTACATACCTAAACATGAAATGGAAGGCATCAGATTTATTTCATTTGTGATTTTCAGGGACACGCCCGGTATCCCCTTCGAGGGTTTTGGAAGGGGTATTCCGTAACGCTTTGCTTACCAAAAGTTGCAAAATAAAATCCTTTCATTTGGCTTTTTAAGCGCTTCATAATATGGGTAAGCTGATACCCGTTCCTTAAGAGCAGAGTCCACATCCACACAGGAATTGTTCGGATTAATCCCTGCCGCTTCTTCTGCCATTGCTCTACGCGACAAAATTTCTATCGTCAACACTTATATTTTATAATATTTTTACAAAGAGGAAGTTGAAAATGGATTAAGCGTTATTTTTTATAATCGATACCCGTTCAAGAGGTTAGCGCTTAGCCGAGTCCACACAGCGGTTCGTTGCTCGAGCATACGCGCGAGGCAAAAGTGTTGACGATGGAAATTTTGTCGCGTAGAGCGATGGCAGAAGAAGCGGCAGGGATTAATCCGAATAATTCCTCGAAGCACTATCCGTTAGAATGCAACTAATTGAACAGACGGATTCTTTATCTTGTCATTGTCACGTGACACGGCCAGACGTCGGCCTCTAATTAAGCCTGTCACTTTCGCCGCGCCGGTCAACGGCCGCGTTCGGCGCTCGCGCACTGTCGCTTTCTAGCTTGGGGTGTCTCGAATGAAAGTAGTTACTCGACAATTGTAGGCCTAAGTTCAAAAACCTTGAGCGTTTGGATATCATTATTATTAAATTAGGAGCCTCTTTGAGTGCCACATTGACCAACAGTGCCTAGGAATTTCCACATTTTTGGGCTGTAGTGCTGTACCACTTTAGGTTGTAATAAGTGCCGCCCTATGTAGGTACTCCTTTTGGACGTTATTGGTCCGCAGGAACAGAGGATGTGCATTGCTGTCTGATCTGACTGCTGGCAGAACCTGCATGCCGCGTATTGTTTCTTACCTTTTCAAACACTGCAAGTTGAACAAACACATGTTTGTTCAACTTGCAGTGTCCTGTCCGCATACTAGTCACCGCGTAGGTTTGGTGTCTCGAGCCCTAGAAGCTCCTTAGCAGTTTTGTTGTTGACCCCTTTGATTAGAGCATTCTCGTGTTCTTGTCACAAAATTACAATTAGTCCTAGAAACTTATAGTCGGATAAAGGTCGATTGACACTGGAACAAGATAAATCGAATCATTCCATTTTTCTTACGTTAGTAGGAAGGTGTTAAGCTTCATTAAAAATTCGACCGAACAGCGTCAGGACAAATGAAACGCACAGGGAAACCTCAGGTATTCTGGACGCTTCAACCTCCCATATTAGCACTTACAAAGTCTTTAACGGTTATGTAAAACTAAAAGAGCTCAGTTCTTTTGTGGTGCACGTGCCGCGGCCGATGCAGGACATCATCGCAAGCGTAGACTTCTGACCGAAGGGTGTGTTGTTTCGGCGGTTCCGGGGTATCCTGCCGAATCACACGACGCAACTGAGCCACGCTGTTACGTCGTCCCCAAATCTAATGTTTAATCTGTATTTCGTTTCTATTTTGTAGTTTCACAGTGATTTTACTGTAATGCTGTGTGTCGAGAGACCACATCTTTTGAGTTTCGGCGTCTAGTCAGCGCTATGGAAAATGGTGTCGCTGGGCAGTTTCGCCCACGTTGCGTGGAGCAGCAGCCATAGTAGACTAGACGCTGATGCACGGGAGACGCTAGTGGGCGGTCTCTAACGCCTACCGGGAATCTATCCATCTCTTCCTCCAACATGAGCATGAGGCCATAAACGATAGAAGCAGACGGCTTTTGTATTTCGTTTTTTCACCGAATAGTATTCGATCATCATCACTTCATTACTTTTTCTTGTTAATCATTCTGATCATTCAATAGGTGCGTGGGAAGACAATTGATCATAGCGTACCTTGAGGACCCCAAAACTTGTGTAGGTATTTAGGTCCCCAAAGCACGTCTGACATAGCTATACGACACCGACACCCCTAGTGTAGAAAGTGTTCACGGGCTATGGTAACTGCTTACCACCGAGGGTATTGTATGGTTGCTTGCCACGTTGTATAAGAATAAGGCTTGATAATTAATAATACCTTGGGGGTTCAGCAATTCCGTCTTCAAGCTTAATAAAATTCCTATTTCCAGTAAATGATTGAACCAGAAACGAATTTAGAATACTGTAGTACCGATCTGCGGAAGTTTATATAAAACGGCGATGGAATCTATCGGCTGCAGATTAGATTTGCCATCTGTTCTTTTGTGTTTTTAGATTGATATTTTTCCCTTTTTCCTCTGTTTTCGTTTCGATTATGTGAATGATGAGAAAAGTTGAAAAAATATTTACATCGAACTCATATTCTTAACTTTGTTTACTTCTGGTCGAATGATATATCACAATTTGTGTTTTAACTGCGGCAGAGATTGCTAAATTGAATTTGAATTTTGACCAACAGGAAAATGTAAGAAATTCTATGTAAAGCAGTCTATGTAAAGTAAGTTGCAGCGTTATATGCCCCCCCCCCCTGTACATTTCTATGCAGGGGATCACTTAATTCCGCAGCTTACTGTAGAGTCACCCACGGACTTTAATAGTGGAGCCATTTTGGATTAACTTTACATTGAACATTTCATACCGTTAGTATTGTCAACCAAATCAGCTTGAACAAATAAATGCCCTTACCGGGTTTCGAACCCAGGACCATCGGCTTCATAATCATGGTCACTATCCACTAGGCCAGACCGGTCGTCAAAAAAATCATGCAAGCGATCAATCTTACACTTTCACTCTTCACCAGAATTCGTTCGTAAACTCCAATGCTAGTCCATTGGCTTTCATACGAATAAGCCTAAATAAAACTGTACTCAATTCTCGACCATATAGTTAAGCGTATACAGTTCTAAATGTACCTACACTACACATATATCGCGACGCCTTACCTTCGAATATGCCTAGATATAGGTATACCACTTCGTTACATTTTCAACCTTGTGTCAAACCTATAAGGTCCTAAATGTACACATCTCTTGCGACTACTGTATTTTACTTTCGCGATGACTATAATGGCATAAGTGAAATTATCTAATATTGCCTAGATTTGGACTAAGAAAAAATTGAGAGAAAGGTGAACTGCTGCCAATTGAATTTCAACCTTCTCATTATATTGTTAAAGCTTTATTTACGGTACTAGTGGTCTTTGAAATAATATGTGAAATCTCTAATATTCATTCTTTATGTCCTTGAGATGAACTGATGTGAATATTAACCGGTTACCTAAAATAATGATTTGAATATTTTTTGTTCAACAAAGTCGAAAGACGAAGATTTTTTACATATACCTAATTGACCTTAATTAACCTAGCTCATCGTTGCCGTTGTGGAGTATTGGTGGAGGAAGATGGGCATCACGGTCTGAGTTGCCAGAGGTGTGCTGGGCGGTTCCCGAGGCACCACTCAATTAATGAGATCGTGCGTCGGGCCTTAGTGTCGGCTAACGTGCCGTGCGTTTTGGAGCCGCCGGGGTTGAGCCGCACGGACGGTAAGAGGCCAGATGGACTTACTTTAATTCCGTGGCGGAGAGGGCGCTGCCTTTTGTGGGATGCAACTTGTGTTAGCACTTATGCTGCATCCCATTTGAGGCAGACCACAAGCTGTGCTGGCTCAGCAGCGGAGTCCGCGGCACGGGCTAAGCACGCGAAGTACGCCGCGCTGGAATCCTCGTACGACTTTGTGCCGGTGGCGATCGAGACGGCAGGGCCTTGGGGGTCAGAGGCTCGCGCTTTTATTAAAGAATTAGGCCGCCGTTTGCGCGAGAGGGGCTGCGATCCTCGCTCTGGGTCGTATCTGGTTCAGCAGGTTTCCATTGCAGTTCAGCGGGGAAACGCAGCGGGAATAATGGGGACCTTTGAGCCGGGTACGATTCAGGGTGGATTATTTTAGATTAATTTCTTTATTTGTATCTTTTTGTTTTTATTATTATTTTAACGAATGTATTGTGTTGTATTTTAAGTTACTTTTATTTTTTCAAAAAAAAATATCAAAACATTAACCTAATATTTAATAAAAAAGAACCTGTTCCACAAAACAGTTGAAAATACCATCATTTAGCGGTATTGGCAATGGGACTTACTGTGAACTTTGTGTTCCCCAAAAAGGCAAAAAAATATCTTGACAAATCGATAACTACCTTTGAAGTCGGTACAAAATTTTTTAGAGCCGAAACTATATCTGGTATTCCACTAAACAATCATACAGGTGTCCTAAAATTAGACGTTAAAACGAAGATGGTTGACGATGAGATGTCGATAAAATGAACATGATTGTAGTCTACATTATATTCCACGGTTTTTAGCAAAGTTCCACGATTCAGAAAAAAAGGTATTAATACAAGTTTTAACCTTACTACTATTAGCACAGTTTTCCCGCCTCAACACATTAATCACTAATTGGCCGTTAATTCTATTTTAACGAACCAATGTTCCTAGGTCGACGAAAGCTATCGACCTCCGTTAGAGGTCATTTAGAAATAGACGGGTAATCATGACACGACATCACGACAAAGATTTATTCGTATCTATTATTATTATGACATCTACGATATATTTCTTCATGTTCACCACGTTTTTATACCACATTGGTGGTACACAAGCATACGGTTAGCCTGATGGTAAGCAGTTACCGTAGCCTATGGACTCCTGCAACTACAGAGATGTTACATGCGCGTTGCCGACCCTTTAAAAACCTGTATACTTCTTTTTTGAAGAACCACATACTGCAGCCCCGCGGTAAAACCTTGGTAGGGAGCTCATTTCCACAGCCGGAGCGTCCGCGGGAGGAAATTCCTCTTAAACCGCACAGTGCGCGACCATTTAGGTGCTAGGGTGTGGGGATGAACACCCTGCCGACGGCGAGCGGTGCGGTGGTAGAAAGTGGCCGTCGGCATCATATCGAAAAATTCGCAGAGAGTAGTTGGTATAGATATGGTTGGCAGTCCTCAATAATGCGTTTCTCCAGAAATTTCCTGCCTCGCACAGATAAACTGTGGAATGAAATGTCGCCTGCGGTATTTCCGGACCGGAACGATCATCAAACCTTCAAGAAAGAAACGTATTTCCATTTTATAAATTGGCAACGCACACAACCCCTCTGGTGGTGCAGGTGCCCATAGGTGACGGTAATTGCGCTTACCATGCGATACGTCTGTTCGTTTGCCTGCTATATTATAAAAAAACCGGCCAAGAGCATGTCGGGCCACGCTCAGTGTAGGGTTCCGTAGTTACTCTTCCGTCACAATAAGCTAAACTGGAGCTTAAAATGTGGTAAATTGTACCTTTCACCCGAGTTAAACAAATAGGCAAATTTGCATAATCAGTATCTAATTAAAGTAAGTCTTTTTACTATGAAGGGACAATCAATCATCAATCATCGTTTATTGCACCATGGTGACAACTTTTTGCGATAACTCAAAAACAGCTAAACTTACTACAACTAAAGCTAAACTGATCATGTCCGCTATAGTTTTCATTTAATGTCTTTCTTAAGCTCTACTTCCACGATTTTTTTCATATTTTTTGGACCTATGGTTCAAAAGTTAGAGGGGGGGGTTACACATTTTTTTTTCTTTCGGAGCGATTATCTCCGAATATATTCACTTTATCAAAAAATGTTTCTTGAAAACCCCTATTAGTTTTGAAAGACCTTTCCAACGATACCCCACACTCTAGGGTTGAAGCGAAAAAAAAATTCACCCCCACTTTACGTGTAGGGGAGGTACCCTAAAAAAAATTAAATTTTTAGATTTTATTGTACGACTTTGTCGGCTTTATTGATTTATATATCCATGCCAAATTTCAGCTTTCTAGCACTAACGACCACGGAGCAAAGCCTCGGACAGACAGACAGACAGACAGACAGACAGACAGACAGACAGACAGACAGACAGACAGACAGACAGACAGACGGACATGGCGAAACTATAAGGGTTCCGTTTTATGCCATTTGGCTACGGAACCCTAAAAAGGTGTTGAAGACACGTTGACATGTTAATTCCTCTAGGGAAATTAGTACAAAATGACCCACTCTTCAGAACGCTCTTTGTCTGCCTTTACTATGTATTTAAATTAACAGCCTTCCTGTAACATTAACATTCCAGGCCGGTGAGAAAACGTCCACTTGACTGCTTACATTGTGTTTAACTACTGTTTGTTTCGTTGTGTTGAGATGGGCATGCATCCCATCTCAAAGGCACGCATTTGACGCACTTCCAACCTCTCTGGTGTTGTAGGTGTCCATGGGCGGCGGTAATCGCTTACCATCAGGCGATTCGTCTCCTCGTTTACCTCCTATACCATAAAAGTTAGTGAAATTGCAAACTGAATTCGGAATAGTTTTTTGTTAGTTAAAAAAAAGTTATCAAGATATAGGTCTGATTATATTTTTCCAGTAAAAGTTATAATATAACTAATGTTAATATTATGTAAACATTTCATAATTTTTCTTCGGTAAACTTCGGAGATGGGACCCCTCCTATTAGGATGGTATTTTTTTCATACTATGAATAAAAAGTTTTCGAATGTACAATTTGAGCACTAGACTTTGAAATTTAGCCCCTTCTTCATATTGAGCATTTTCCATAGTTAATAAATATAAAATAATACTTTCAATGTGTCTGGGTTTGCGATGTCAATAACTATTCCAAATTCCAAATCGATAGCTTTTTAGGGTTCCGTAGCCAAATGGCAAAAAAAACGGAACCCTTATAGATTCGTCATGTCCGTCTGTCTGTCTGATTATGTCACAGCCACTTTTTTCCGAAACTATAAGAACTATACTGTTCAAACTTGGTAATTAGATGTATTCTATGAACCGCATTAAGATTTTTACACAAAAATAGAAAAAAAAACAATAAATTTTGGGGGCTCCCCACACTTAGAACTGAAACTCAAAAAATCTTTTTTCCTCAAACACATACGTGTGGATCTATAGATAGGTCTTCAAAAATGATATTGAGGTTTCTAATATCATTTTTTTCTAAACTGAATAGTTTACGCGAGAGACACTTCCAGAGTGGTAAAATGTGTGTCCCACCCTCTATAACTTCTAAAATAAGAGAATGATAAACCTAAAAAAAATATATGATGTACCATGCAAACTTTCACCGAAAATTGGTTTGAACAAGATCTAGTAAGTAGTTTTTTTTAATACGTCATAAATGGTACGGAACCTTTCATGGGCGAGTCCGACTCGCACTTGGCCGCTTTTAAGTGGTTCTGACACTGAAGTGGGTGTGACAGACAGACAGACCGACAGACTGACAGAGTCGCACCATAAAGGTTCCTTTTGTACCTTTTTGGCACGGAACCCTAAAAAACAATTCGTGTTACAATTCCTACTAGGATTCCTGAGCATTAGAGTTCCTTAACGAGTTTCCAATTAACTCACTGTAATTAATCCACTGCGTAGTCTTTGTCAATTTTAGTACGTAATGTAATTAATTTTAAATCCATATGGAATTAGGTACGTTCCGGATTAAAATTTCATTCATTCATTCATATCTATTTGTTTAACTAAGTAAGCAATCCAATGGGGCCAGTATCGGCCCGTCTGGCATTTACAAGCATCTGTTCTATGGCGTCGGACCCATTGTCTGCTCTGCTATGACGTAGGCTGTATAGTTCGTGGCATTCACGATGACGCGCAGATTTCTCAAATGTAACCTTTCATCATCATTGGCCTTCGAGTCTATTACAGACTATACAAGCAGTGTCAGGCAGGGCGACACTTACGCCTATCTGTTTTTTTTTATACTACCTCGTTGGCAAACAAGCATACGGCCCGCCTGATGGTAAGCAGTCTCCGTAGCCTATGTAAGCCTGCAACTCCAGAGGAGTTACATGCGCGTTGCCGACCCTAAACCCGCCCCCCCTCGTTGAGCTCTGGCAACCTTACTCACCGGCAGGAACACAACACTATGAGTAGGGTCTAGTGTTATTTGGCTGCTGTTTTCTGTAAGGTGGAGGTACTTCCCCAGTTGGGCTCTGCTCTAGATCTGGAATGACATCCACTGGCTGTGCCCTACCACACAAAGCGAGATGACATTCACAATGCCCATACCTCTCTTTTGGACGCAGTTTAAGGACGTACCCGGGTCCAACTTGTTTGGACTTATTACTGGTGACTGCCACTCCCCGTGTTCTTTTCCACGCGGCAAAGCCAACGTGGGTGAAGTGTCCTTTCCACAGACACTGCATCGCCTGGGACACAAACGAAGAGATACAGGGTTGCCCAAGATCTGTAACTCTCTCTCGACCTCACCAACTAGATCCGCGGGAAAGACAAGTCAATTCGCGCGGAGTCGGATCGGCTGCAGGTGCATAACGGCTGGCACCGAGCCGGGTTTGTTTCAAGTTTCCATTCTCTGTTGCTATCTCTTCCGTTAAGCAGCAGGAGGACCACGTGCAGGTGAGATAATCCGGGGCACAAAGATGTTATTCGTGCCCCTCCCTCCCTAAACCATGTATTATGTGTTGTGTACATGACAATACGTGTCAAGACTCGCGTCCTCATGAATGACACGATTTATAACTAGCTTATATTAGGTAAAATGTGCTTTATTATTCAAGTAATAATGATCTGGGGGCACGGCAGTGCCCCCACCAAGTCGAGCAAAAAAGCACGGCCGTACCATCCTTTTCTCGAAGCAATTCAGACCATTTTCGACCCCCTGTAACTTCGTTGTGGATAAAACTAGAAGACTGAATTTTCAGTAACCATGCAGGCATTGTAAAGACACGGTATATTTCAAATTTCATTCAATTTGAACCAGTATTTTAAGGGTACGCCTGAAAACACGTGTAAATTCAATCGCCTGAAAACACATGTAAATTCAATTATTTAGTGCGATGGCCAAGTCTCAATATATTTATATAAAACATTAAAGAATTTTAATATTGATATGCGTCACTATAAGATGCTGTTAATTATTACGTAACACGCTACGAGTACGGAGATTCCAGACACAATTGATTTTCAATTGTTATGGACCACGATCGTGGTCTTAGAGACTGGACGTATTAAGACAGAAAGTCGCTTAAGTAGAGACTGAATAAATTAATAACCGACTTGGTATTACATGGATCTCACAACTTTTTACCGCAGAACAACTGAGTTGCGAGACTTGGTTTTTTAGGGTTCCGTAGCCAAATGGCAAAAAACGGAACCCTTATAGATTCCTCATGTCCGTCTGTCTGTCCGATTCTGTCACAGCCACTTTTTTCCGAAACTATAAAAGCTATACTGTTCAAACTTGGTAACTAGATGTATTCTATGAACCGCATTATGATGTTTATATAAAAATAGAAAAAAAAACAATAAATTTTGGGGGTTCCCCCTGAAACTGAAACTCAAAAAATCTTTTTTCATCAAACCCATACGTGTGGGGTATCTATGGATAGGTCTTTAAAAATGATATTGAGGTTTCTAATATAATTTTTTTCTAAACTGAATAGTTTGCGCGAGAGACACTTCCAAAGTGAAAAAAAGTGTGTCCCCCCCCCCTGTAACTTCTAAAATAACGGAATGAAAAATCTAAAAAAAATATATGATATACATTACCATGCAAACTTCCAACGAGAATTGGTTTGAACCAGATCTAGTAAGTAGTTTTTTTAATACGTCATAAATGGTACGGAACCCTTCATGGGCGAGTCCGACTCGCACTTGGCCGCTTTTTTGACAAGTTTCTAAACTGAATAGTTTGCGCGAGAGACACTTCCAAAGTGGTAAAAAGTGTGTCCCCCCCCCCCCCCCGTATCTTCTAAAATAACAGAATGAAAAATCTAAAAAAAATATATGATATACATGCAAACTTCCACCGAAAATTGGTTCGAACGAGATCTAGTAAGTAGTTTTTTTTTAACGACATAAAAATTAAAAAAAAAATTTTTTTCATCAAACCCATACGTGTGGGGTATCTAAGGATAGGTCTTCAAAAATGATATTTAGGTTTCTAATATAATTTTTTTCTAAACTGAATAGTTTGCGCGAGAGACACTTCCAAAGTGAAAAAAAGTGTGTCCCCCCCCCCCCTGTAACTTCTAAAATAACGGAATGAAAAATCTAAAAAAAATATATGATATACATTACCATGCAAACTTCCAACGAAAATTGGTTTGAACCAGATCTAGTAAGTAGTTTTTTTAATACGTCATAAATGGTACGGAACCCTTCATGGGCGAGTCCGACTCGCACTTGGCCGCTTTTTTGACAAGTATTGTTTTTGATGGGATTGATTTTACACTAGCAAATTCGGGCCGAATAAGAGTATTCGAGATTTTTTAAATTATCTGTTGTGTGTAAATTTTTGGGTGGTGTAAGTTTGTGCGTAAAATTTCTAACCCTAGAGTGCTTGCCTTTTAAGCATATTGCCGCCCGTGGTGAAAAAACTGTCATTACTTGAACACCCAATATCATCGGCGAAACGAAATGCCATAGACTTCGCTGGTTCGGCCATTTACTGAGGATGGGTGAGGATCGGGGTGTTAAGAGCCCTTAATCCTTGGAGCGTTCTCCGATTTCACGAAATAACGCTCGATAGATGGCGTTGGCGCTCGGTACGCGAGCGCCGGCAACGCGACGCGCGTTTTTAATGCAGACTAGAATAATCTTGATAGTTTTCAATATAATTTCAAGCAACATTAATTTTAGTGTCATATGATATCATATGGGCACTCTTTATTTTATTGTATATGCACAGTAGTTTTTTTTTTTATGTACACTACTACTAAGTGTACAGACTACAGAGTGTACTATAACCCTTGCTCTTTATTCTGTCTCTTTCACACCAATGGAAAATGAAGAAGTTACTAAATGACTGCAGGTATAAATAAAGTATATTAGTGCGATAGAGAGACAGATAGTGTTTCGTTGTCGTATCGTAAACGATTGGCATGTTGGCCACACACTTGCTTAGTGCCTAGCCAAAATACCAATCGTTTGCGTATATTAGTGCGATAGAGAGAGAGTAGTGTTTCGTTGTCGTATCGTAAACGATTGACATGTTGGCTACGCACCCATGATACCTAGCCAAGAAACCAATCGATTGCGCATATTAGTGCGATAGAGAGACAGATAGTGTTTCCTTGTCGTATCGTAAACGTTTGGCATGTTGGCTACGCACCCATGCTGCCCAGCCAAGATGCCAATCGTTTGTGCATATTAGTACGAGAGAGAGACAGATAGTGTTTCGTTGTCGTATCGATTGGCATGGTGGCTACGCACCCATGCTGCGTAGTCAAGATGCCAATCGTTTGCGCACATTAGTGCTATAGAGTTTCAGTGTTATTTGAAATCACGTTAGGGTTTGTATTATTATTTTTGACCCGAATGAAGTCCATCCAGGTTCTTATGATGGAGTCAGGAGTTGGTCACCAGAACTCCTAATCTACTCATTATAATTCCATCGTGCTTGGGCTCAAAAGATTTTCCCTGACGAACACCATCGCTCTAGATGAGGTCCAGGGTCTCATGACGGAGTCAGGAGTTGGTCACCAGAACTCCCCAGAACTCCTAATCTACTCATCATAACTCCATCGAGTTTGGGCTCAATAGATTTACCCTGATGAGCACCATCAATCTAGATGAAGTCCAGGGTCTCATGATGGAGTCAGGAGTAGGTCACTAGAACTCCTAATCTACTCATTATAATTCCATCGTATTCGAGCTCAATAGATTTGCCCTGACGAGTACCATCGATCTAAATGAAGTCCAGGGTCTCATGATGGAGTCAGGAGTTGGTCACCAGAACTCCTAATCTACTCATTATAATTCCATCGTGTTTGGGCTCAAAAGATTTGCCCTGACGAGTACCATCGATCTAGATGAAGTCCAGGGTCTCATGATGGAGTCAGGAGTTGGTCACCATAATTCCTAATTTACTCATCATAACTCCATCGTGTTTGGGCTCAATAGATTTGCCCTCACGAGCACCATCAATCTGGATGATGTTCAGGGTCTCATGATGGAGTCAGGAGTTGGTCACTAGAACTCCTAATCTACTCATTATAATTCCACCGTGTTTGGGCTCAAAAGATTTGCCCTGACGAGTACCATCGATCTAGATGAAGTCCAGGGTCTCATGATGGAGTCAGGAGTTGGTCACCATAATTCCTAATCTACTCATCATAACTCCATCGTGTTTGGGCTCAATAGATTTGCCCTCACGAGCACCATCAATCTAGATGATGTTCAGGGTCTCATGATGGAGTCAGGAGTTGGTCACTAGAACTCCTAATCTACTCATTATAATTCCATCGTGTTTGGGCTCAAAAGATTTGCCCTGACGAGTACCATCGATCTAGATGAAGTCCAGGGTCTCATGATGGAGTCATGGTGTTCATCAGGGCAAATCTATTGAGCCCAAACACGATGGAGTTATGATGAGTAGATTAGGAGTTCTGGTAACCAGCTCCTGACTGCATCATGAGACCCTGGACCTCATCTAGATTGATGGTGCTCGTCAGGGCAACTCTATTGAACCCAAACACGATGGAGTTATGATGAGTAGATTAAGAGTTCTGGTGACCAGCTCCTGACTCCATCATGAGACCCTGGACCTCATCTAGATTGAAGGTGCTCGTCAGGGCAACTCTATTGAGCCCAAACACGATGGAGTTATGATGAGTAGAGTAGGAGTTCTGGTGACCAACTCCTGACTCCATCATGAGACCCTGGACCTCATCTAGATCGATGGTGCTCATCAGGGCAAATCTTTTGAGCCCAAACACGTTGGAATTATAATGAGTAGATTAGGAGTTCTAGTGACCAACTCCTGACTCCATCATGAGACCCTGGACTTTATCTAGATTGATGATGCTCGTCAGGGCAAATCTATTGAGCCCGAACACGATGAGGTTATGATGAGTAGTTTAGGAGTTCTGGTGACCAACTCCTGACTCCATCATGAGACCCTGGGCCTCATCTAGATCGATGGTGTTCATCAGGGCAAATCTATTGAGCCCAAACACGATGGAGTTATGATGAGTAGATTAGGAGTTCTGGTGACCAGCTCCTGACTCCATCATGAGACCCTGGACCTCATCTAGATTGATGGTGCTCGTCAGGGCAACTCTATTGAACCCAAACACGATGGAGTTATGATGAGTAGATTAGGAGTTCTGGTGACCAGCTCCTGACTCCATCATGAGACCCTGGACCTCATCTAGATTGAAAGTGCTCATCAGGGCAACTCTGTTGAGCCCAAACACGATGGAATTATAATGAGTAGATTAGGAGTTCTAGTGACCAACTCCTGACTCCATCATGAGACCCTGGACCTCATCTAGATCGATGGTGTTCGTCAGGGCAAATCTTTTGAGCCCAAACACGATGGGATTATAATTAGTAGATTAGGAGTTCTGGTGACCAACTCCTGACTCCATCATGAGAACTTGGACTTCATCCGGGTCAAAAATAATAATGCAAACCCTAACGTAATTTCAAGTGAAAATGCGTTTTTCAGAAAATCGCAGCCAAATAACACTAGACCTTACTCATAGTGTTGTGTTCCTGCCGGTGAGTAAGGTTGCCAGAGCTCAACGAGGGTGGGAGGGGGTTAGGGTCGGCAACGCGCATGTAACTCCTCTGGAGTTGCAGGCGTACATATGCGGGCCGTATGCTTGTTTGCCACCGACTTAGTATTAAAAAAAAAGTAACACTGAAAATCCATCAATAAGCGAGTCTGTTAGGCATACTGTAAAAAATGAACTTTTATTAAGATTTTCTAATCGCAGTATATAGCACTTCTCGGAACTCCGTAGCTGATTACGATCGCAACGAATGCCTGACAATCGAGCACAGGTCCGTCCTCTAAGCGCGCTCCGCGCGGACTGAGAGCGGGGCGTCGCTGCTGCGTGATTTATACGTGTTTTAAAAATATATAAATTTACGGCAATGTAGGTCCCACAGTTACGATTTTTTTTTTATAGGTTAACATAAAGTTACAGTTTGCTATAATATTATTTTTAAAGCAAAATATGCGTACAATTTGCGGAAATAAAATATAATAAAACCCTGTTTTCGCCAAAAAAATGAAGAAAACTCGGAAGGTATTTTATCAGTTTTTTCAAATGAATCTTCGATTGTTAATCATTCCAGCCCCTCGTACGAGATATGTTGAATCAAATTGTAGTCATTCATGTACCAAATGATTCTTGTTTATAGCAAAATTGAGAACCGAAACGCCACATCTCACTGCAAAATTTGGAAAAGACTCCCAAAAAACCTCATTAAAAAAAAGGTTTAAAAGAGAAAATGAAAATTTGAACTGTTGGAGCCCCTAGTTTAGGAAACGATTATTTAAGTACGTTATCAGTTTTTGAATAAATACTAATAGTTACGTCGTAATCTTGAATGAAAAAGGAAGCATTTTACAAAATACGCTCGTCTGTAGGAATAAGGACTCTTAAGAGAGCTTATTTGGGACTACCGACTGGTCGCCGTCCAGTGGGTCGGCCCAGATACCGCTGGAGCGACAGTGTACAGGCGGATCTGTGCCAACTCAAAGCCGATAACTGGCAGGCAGTGGCACAGGATCGGGACAGGTGGCGTTCTCTCGTTTTGGAGGCCAAGACCCTCTTTGGATCACTGCGCCACAATAGTTAGTTAGTTTAGTTACTTGAACACGGTACATTTATTAAGGTAATTAACACGCTTTTATTAGGTCGACCTGTATGTAACTATGTAATGGAATCTAAGTTAACTAATTTAACCATCTTCCAAGGATCGTAGCGTCATGAAAATTGGCAGCTGTATGTAATTCTGATGACAATACAATAATATGGTACTGTCGAACTGATCTGATGATGGAGCCGGAGGATATGAACTGGAACTTCATGATGGGACATCGTATCATAGCTGTTTTTGGAGTTGTTAGAAAAGTTTTGTAATTAACTTTGACCACGATTAGGTTTCAAGGTCTGATGATGAAGCCTGAAGATAGGCACTGGCATTCCATGATGGTGATTCCACTTGTGAGAAAGGTCACGTAATGGACTTTGAACACGATCAGGTTTTAAGGTTATAATTATAACAAACATATTATATATTGACTTGGTAAGTTGGTAGTTTTTCAGTTGGTTTTTACGCGCATTTATAAAAGTGTGTTTTACTAGTGTTTTTTAATCTATTAATCTATTTATCTACTAAGTGTAAAACTTAATCATCATCTTCCTAGCGTTTGTCCCGGCTTATTGTTACGGCTCATGGGAGCCTGAGGTCCGCTTGGCAACTAACCCCAAGAATTGGCGTAGGCACTAGTTTTTACGAAAGCGACTGCCATCTGGCTTTTCAACTCAGAGGATAAGCTATGCTTAATGGGATTAGTCCGGTTTCCTCACGATGTTTTCCTTCAATGAAAAGCGACTGGTAAATATCAAATGATATTTCGTAGGTACATAACTTCCGAAAAACTCGTTGGTACGAGGCGGAGATTGTACCCGCGACCTCCGAATTGCAAGTCGCACGTTCTTACCGCTAGGCCACCAGCTCTTCAGTGTAAAACTGAATAAATGTTATTTTTTGTAATAGTTAATGATTAATTGTATTCCATAATAATGATTACAAACGGAGAGTTACTTTACTCGTATCATTATGTTGGGCTTCACTCACCAGGCGAGCACTCGCGTTTCAAGGAAAGGCGCAACCACGCTGGCGCTAATAATCTGGGAACATTTCTTGGAGTTAATACACTTAAGACAGTTTTAGAATACAAGAATACAAGCGACAAAGAACGGCGCGGAGTGAAGGCCGGCAACACACTTACAACCCCTCTAGTGTTGCAGGTGTCCGTGGGCGGCGGTAATCGCTTACCGTCAGGTGATCTGTCTGCTCGTTTGCCTCCTATATCATTAAAAAGCAATGTTTTCAGGGTTCTTTTTGACGACAATTATAAAATTTACAAAGTAAATACCTACCTGGTTCCAGATCAGCTAGAATGAAATGGAAACCGCCTTATTCAATGGTAATAAGGTTTATTTTCGTTATGCTTTGCGTCGTGAAGGTTGCTGTTACGTCAGTGAACTAAAAGGAACGAAGCCCGTTGCCTCTGAGTCAGCGGAGGCCTTTCTCCGTCTGCGAGCCGTCTGGCCGAACGTTACCACGTTACGTAAATACCACAGCTGCTGTTCGGCCTTCATTGCAACCAGTGGAATTTCACTAAATTGGTCGGATGTATTCTGAACTGTCAGGCACAGAACAGCGAGAAAGGGAACGCGTCATATAATGCGACTCATGCGTGAGCGAGATACGTCATTCGCTGTCAAGCATAGGTTTGGTTAGACAGTGGGCATTCTGTACATTATAAAGCAACGGAGCCCGTTGGCTTTGAGTCGGAGGATTTTCTTCGTCTGCGAGCCGTCTGGCCGAACGTTACCACGTTACGTAAATACCACGGCTTCCATATTCGGCCTTCGCAAGCGATTGTACTTACCTACAACACTGAGGGGGCGTAACAGAACAGAAGGTAACATTAGATATGTGAGGTAATGAGGTTACTCTAAAAATGTACTAGACTGAACGAGGAGAGGTGATTCTATTGGTTCTTCACAAAACACATCCCTCGCTACGCATACTCGCACATCTCGCCCTGGAGATAGATTACCCGTCCCTCTTTAATTAATACAGTTAGAAAAAGGCGGGTAGTCTATCTCGCGGCCGAGATACTATCTCGCCCCGCCTGTGCTAGTCCTACTGCTGGAAACGCACCGTAAATAGAATAGAATAGGAATGTGTTTTATCCATAAACACACAAACAGTAATAGACATACATAAAAGAGAACGTAGTGAGAGTAAAGTGTCACGAAATGGCCTCATCTCAGCATGTTGCTGGCGACTTCCAGCGCTGATCTTCCGATGAGACCATCGAGTGCGAAATAATCACGGAAGGTAACAGACAAAAGGAAAGAAACATAAAATAAACATGACGAACATACTTAACACTAAGTTTAAATAAAAACAACAAATAAACATACATAAATACATAAATATGACATAACTTCGGTCGGACTCGACCAAAAACATCATCATTGTCGTTTTAGCATCCAGTCGTCCACTGCTGATCATAGGTATCTCTTCATGTAGGTCAATTATCTCGGCCCTGGCTTAATCTCATCCAGAAGTGATCCGCGATCGAGTGACCGAAAACATTTTTTTAGGCGCCGCAGAAAGTTTCGGCTGTTTTTACCCGAAATATGATTTTTATATCGTAACCTGCCGAAACCGAAACCTCGTCCGGACAATAGTATAGAAGTTTCTAAACGTTGCTATTATTTATTTGTAAACTTCGCTAAGTTAATATTTCTCTCTAACAAACGTGGATACTAAGTTTGAATGCGACCAATGGCCCGTGACGATCAGACAGCGGAACTGAGCGGCATTCCGGGCATTCTGACCATGCTAACTTGCTAAGTATAGCGTTTAGTCTATTGTTGGTGCCTAATGCTAACAGCTTTACTGACTAATGTTAGACTTTATGCCGTCGCAATAAAGGCTACGTTCACATTCAGTTGACGAAGTCTGTGGTACAATACTACAATAATGACATTAGTTTTTTTTAAGGAGCGACCACGTACCGAAAAATACTTAATAGGATTGGAAGATACCCAACCGATTACCGGTTAAACGTTCTTATTTTTTGAAAAAAGAGAAAGGGAGAAATGGTATTGTTAGATCTGCGCAAGGGGGTGCTACGGGAGGGTGCACGACCATCAAACCAGCGAGCTAGTTTAACACTGATTTATTATAATGCATTCCAGAACAGGCTACAAACACAGCGGCGCGCACTCACACATGCATACATATCTAACAGGTATTAAGCACATATATATGTGAATGGGTATCTGTATCTATTTTACCCATTCATATGTGCCTACATACATCAACTTTCCAAATTAAAGTAATCACTAAACATATGAAGGCAGTGTACGACCGATTTTTGTATCGATCTACCGATCCATTTATGAGCGTCTTACATGAGCGAACATGGTGATTAAGTATCTACTAAAATCACCAATCGCCGATCAGTTTATAATAAAACAAAAAATCACCTAATTTCCAGTGAATTACCTTATTCATTTATTAAGAACACTGTAAAATACTTCAGCTGTCTCTCTAAATTTGTCACCAAAAGGATACACCTAACAATCCGCAGGTTCTAGAAGTACCAAAAAGGACATTCCCGACGCGCAAGGAACAGGGCCATTACTGGCTAAGAGGCGGTAAAACAAGTTATTATCGACCTATTAGGCTATACTTGCGGTTTAGCTCGGTATTTCGCTATGTGAGATACATTGTACAGACTTTGTATTAGATTGGAATATGTTTTGTTTTTGTTTAAATCGTTTTTATATCATTGGACATTCGGTGCCATATCCTATTATATTATAGACGTTTAGTCCTCGAAAAATATGTGGGATCGATCGACATCATGGAAAAAGGGATCCTTAGGTTTATAAGCTTTTGCGCATTCTAATGTACAATAGATAAAATAGTCAGTATGTGAAACGATATTTTTGGCTTTTTGCCCAGCTTATTTATTTACACTATACTCACTATAGGCAGATTTCGTCTCCTTAGGTTCTCCCTTAGCCTAGCTTAGCCTTAGCTTAGCCTTAGGCTTAGGGGTCTTAGCGGGTGTAGACAAACATGACAAGGACTGGTTAGAGAACCTTAGGCAGAAAAGACTCCGCGCTACTAGACCTCCTCCCTTGGACTCTCGTCATGTTTGTGATTGCTGTGGCAGAAGATGCCGCTTTGGTATTGCACTCTTCAGTCATCAGACGTTGCAATCAACCTCCCCGCAACACCTGATTCTACCCGACGCTGCAACAATCATCTGCTACAAATATGGTGGCCAATATATATAGGGTCTCCCCAGATATATCGACGCGGAATCGGCAAAAGCCGATAGAAAAAAGCTAGTAGTAGATAAGATAAGATGCCAAAGTACCTAACTCTGTCTGTCTGTTACCTCTTCTCGATTAAACCGCTGAGCCGAAGATAATTTGAGTCCCTGAAAGGCTGAAACTTCTACGCAGACGTCACGGCCAAAAGTTAGTAACCAACAATTGGGCCCTTTTGGTCCCAAAAATTATAAAGTTATTCCGTCAATCCCTTTTAAAAAGTTAGTCTTAGTAGGCACTTATATATAGATACCTTTCCTTTCAAAGTTACGACCTTAAACCCTCCTGCCCTCTTTCCAAGTCCGAGGAAGGGCGAGGTCGTTAAGGTCTATAAATAGCTCTGAATAAATTGCGAACGACTTATAGGCTGCCTTGTCAGCGGTGTGCAAATTAACTTGATCTGAGTGGGCTTGTGCAGTCAAGTGTTATGTGTACCTAAGTCAAGTGTTTGTCTTGTATTTACCATGTTCCAAAGCGCTAACCATAATACACAGACACCGCATTATGAAGCTTTTACAAATAGCTAGAGTCACCACACGTACGTGCAATTGTTCTTGTCAAATTCTACTCTTCGAGTAATACAAGTGAGTCCTGGAAGTGATGGAAAGTAGTGGAGTTATTTTCCATTTCATGGTGGAGTACAACGTATTTAGTGAAAAGTTTCCAAAAAAAAAATACTTTTAAATCCATCCCGTTACAGATTGGATCGCCTGCGATCTCGATTCGCTTATAACGAAGGAATACACCACAGGCTGTACTGGGCGATAAACATTGTCACCTACGACTGAAGCAGGCGCGCGCCTGTCGCTTGCTGTTGCTTTTTTTGCAAACACCTATGACGCTATGTGTTTGGGTTAAAAGTATAGTCGTTAGATTTGTAGCTGGCCCTCAACGGCTTATCCATTGTCCATTGTTAACTAAAACGGCGCGTGCCACTACCTGCATAAAAAAGGGCCCGGTCACTTTAACCGGTTATTTAGTTACAACTCCTACGGTAATTGAAATAAGATTCAAGTTCAAGTTCAAGTTTCTTTATTTGGCCAAGTAACAACAGAACGTTACATCTAGCATGTCAAAATACAGGTCATTGCTAAAACTAATCATGCAATGTCTTATTAGGTATATAGGTAGACAAAATTATATAAATCAAAATATATTAAATGGTAAATGATCAAATACATCAATATAATACAGTATGAAAGCACCTACGCTTAGAATTATTTTACATAATAAAATCATAATTTTTCATTTTATCTGTAAATTCATTGATTGAGTAAAATGGATTTAATTGGAAGAAACGTTTAAGTTTATTTTTAAATTGTATGCATGTTAAATTAGTTATGTGTAGAGGCAATAGATTGTAAAGGGTAACTTTTAGGGAGATACCTTGCTTAAATGTTTTAACTAGCTTAGTCGAAGGAACGCATAGTTTATCCTTATTACGCGTATTATATGTATGAATGTCCTTCCGTGTTTTAAAATCATTTTTGCTTCTGTGGATTTCTAACAGGCTATTAAATATAAATAATGAAACTACTGTCATGATTCTACTTTTTATAAAGAAATCTCTGGCTGTACTGCCTTTGCGTAAGCTAAATATAATTCTTACAGCTCGTCAATGTGGCCGTAGATTATTCGCAGCAATCTGCAGTTAAAATTTATGGCTACCTTGAGTGTTTGCTGTGACAGGTACGGCTGGCTGCAAAAGTGCATACCCACTCTATGGAGGGAAATCGTTCCTAAAGTAGGTATGCGCTTTTGCAGCTGGGTCCTATTTAATGAATGAGCGACGTTTTTGAAATAAAAGGTAAATGGGAAATTCATGGCCTGGATTCGATCTTGTGGCTCTACATTTATTATATTTTAATCTACATTTATTCTTATTATAACAGCGTATCGAACGTGATAGAATGTATGAAAATAAGTTGTAAAATGGCTTACTGTGCGGGAAATCGTATTAATCGGGTTTTGTTGTACGCAGCTGCAAAAGTACATACTTACCGACCCACTTCATGTATGAAATTAATTCAGCCATAAAGCAGGTATGCACTTTTGCTACTTGTTGTACGTACGTGAACTATTTATAAAATTCAGTTGATTAAATTTGATATCTCGTGGCGCAATTGACTCAATACTGATAACAACTGATTGATGCGAACTTTATATCACTTTCCTCTTCAAAGTCCATTGTTTCACTGTCGATATCGATTTGAATTGCTTCTATGTATTGTCAAGATATTGTTTTAGATAAGTTTCACGGAAACTGAGACAATGGATTTAAAGGATTATAGGAAAATAAAGCTACACCGGCTCTAACCCTACACCTCTGACCAATTCAATTCAATTCAATTAATTTATTTATAAAATAATAATTTTACACGTCACAACATTCAAATTACAATGATAATTTATACTACATATAAAACAATAATTTGGTTAATTTTTTTTTTATAGTTTATAGGTATATCACAACACATGCATATTTAATTTGTATTGGAGTCCGAGTATGGATGTTTAACTGCATACTTTATTACACCCGACCCGAGAAGATTTAAATCCCCCCTCAATTGGAGGACATGATTGCAGGGTAACGTGCGACGACAGTCCAGCGGCGCATGGAAGGATTTTTACGACTCACTATGCCTGTCACTTTCGCACTTACATACTTCTTAGAACGTGACAAGCATGCTGATAGGTGATAAAATATGACCATGTTACAACCGGGGATAAAAGGCATCTGTCCTACACATCCAGTGCCCAAAGACTACACAGACACCGCATTGGAAGCGTTTACAGTAAAATGAGGTCATCACGCATAGGTGCAGTTTTACTTGTGAATCAAATATAAAATAACTTGTATTTTACACCATTTCTACACGATGAATGAATAGCCCAGTTACACCCCAAAGTCTAATGTCTCTCACCACACGAACGCGAGGATAATATTCGTACAGCCAATATGAAGTTCACAGTATGAGGTTCTTCAAAAAAGGAGTGTACAGATTTTTAAAGGGTCGGCAACGCGCATGTAACACCTCTGGAGTTGCAGGCGTCCATAGGCTACGGTGACTGCTTACCATCAGGCGGGCCGTATGCTTGTTTCCCACCGTCGTGGTATAAAAAAATGAAACAACTAATAATTTGCATAAAATTACTTTGCCACTCTTGCGTTGTGAATGATCTTTCTCATTAGCTTTCAAATATAAGGAGTCTTTGCAAGCTGGTGTGGTGAAAATGTCCATGCCAGTTAGCAATAATTTAGTGTCCAGATATCAAATATTCCAGACCAGACCTAGGCGAGGCAGTCATGTCATTTTCATTGCTTACAAATGCAGGCGATTCAAACTAACACTATCCAGTGAAACTGATCCCTATCCTTAACAAACATCAATAGATAACTAGATTTTTCCTTAAGGCGGACATACCATAGCACGGAAATCGTCCTAACTATTTTTCGGTGCATCATGCTGCGAAAAAAAATTGGCATTTCCTAAAATAGACAAGTAACCATTCATAGCATTTTGAACGTTCCGTCTTTGCTAATCGAACTGAATTTCACTCTTAATATGCCTCTACGGGGAAAGTTTCTTTCGGGGTGGAGTGTAGCTTAGTCTGTATGGTTCTGTGAAATACTGAGGCTTATACTGAGGGTTTGATGCGAAAATCGACATTTCGTTATCTGTTTCTTGATAACTTTGAACGCACCCGGCTTCAATATCTTGATGCCAAATGTCAGCTCCGAAAAACTCGGCCCAAGCCCTCCAACCTCCAACTATGCATACAACTCATCTGGACAGCTCGACTGCGTTTCGTGCTACCGGACTTTCAAGCCAAAATTTGGATTTTCAAGTTACGCTTGGGCCCATGCGCGTAATAGTTAATATTCGTAGACCTTTACAAAAATCTTGTAGGATGTCGCCGTCGACGGATACGTCTGGAAGGACATCATCAGTTGGCCTGTACTAAGGGCCTACCGGCAACGCCGATAAATCAAAACTCGTTATCTGCTTCTCTATAGCTTATGCCTATTCGAGCAAAAGCAAGGTAGATAAGTATTTTAGATTTCTTGGTGCTCGGGGTAGGTCCTCTGGCTCTGTAAGGGATTGCATTAACACCCGTCGTGTCAGACAGTCGTGATGAGCCGCAGTCATCAATCGTGAGTCCTTAGCCTAATGATGTTTCTGATTGTGTTGAAAATCGATAGGCTAATGAGGTAATGACTACAGTTTTAATACAATGGAAAACAGTTAGGTCTAGTCAATCTTTTTATGAGAGGAGATTTATGTGGAGCCATTCGCACGGCGACGCAGACACATCAGAAACAGTCTATCATGTCTGACTGAACTGAACCTCACGAAATTAAAAAAATAATAATTTAATAATTTCTCATAAAATGGAAAAACAGTGGAAACGATTCAATACTTATCCTAATGGAATCAGTGAAGCCTGTTGGATTGAAGGGATTTATCGATGGTTGAATAAGTAAGCCTTTTCAATACTTCGTGTATAGTTTGTCGATGTGTTAATAATGTCGACTACCCCGGCCTTTTATTCGCCGCTGGCATTTAGACTAAACGCGCCCTTACACTTTGATATTAGGCGGTGGCGAGATTCTGACCTCAACCCTTTTAAGAAATTATATACAGTTTGGGGTTTATAAATAGGAACTACGTTGTGCACGGACTTTCGTCCTTCCAGTATAGACTATAGAGGTAAAAGTAACGCACTTTACTGACCAGACTGTATAGCATGAGTGGCATTCTCATTCGCGAGTCCATACTTGAAGTCGAGCTAGATGTATGGAGTCGCGCGCGAGAACGCAACTAATGCTAGCAAGTCTGATCCAAATCAGGTTGAGTCGCTCAACTGATCTCGCTGGAGCGCAAACTCAGGAGAATTACAGTGTATATAGTCAGTTTAAATTTTGCGCTGTAGGGTTCTGGGTTATCCCGAGGCTACCTTCCTCCCACGCTGCCCGGTCGCTCTTTTGCTCCAGAAGTATTGAGCGTCTGCCGAGGATCATAAATAAATAAATAAACTTTGACCATTGTTGAACCTTATGTATGTGCAATAAGGTTTAGCACTTCTCATTTAAATGTGGACACTGGTAAAGGTATTAGTCACCTTACAACATATACGTTAGACACATTGCGTCGTTGATTGAACCATGAGTCACCCGTGATTCATACTAACTGTTTATGGGGCTACTTAACCGTACAATTAATCAGACAAGCAGGTACTTTAACTACTTTAAACCTTAATGTCATAGCATTAAGGTGTTAATTAATAAGTTAATTCTTAATAGAAAACCGCCACGCCTATCGTGCGCGCCATCTTAAAACTTTCCGTAATGCACGAAGGCTGATATTGGGTTGTTGCCGCGCACGTCAGCTGACGTCTTTGGCGATGAAAGGGTTAAGTGTGAACGATGGTAACCCTTTTAAATTCTGTTATGATGAAAGTGAGTGTTAGTTTGTATGAGTCAGTGCTTAAAACATAGCCGTAGGCTGATAGGGATTTGATTAGTTTATCTCAAAATATAATATAAACTTCAGGTCTTCGTCAACAACTCCCTCAGGTCGATCCTTCGCGTTTTCTGGCAAAAAACCATTCGAAATGAAGACTATGGAGTATGTATATATGTCGGCAAACACCCATTGACGAAGAAATCGCAACACGGAAAAGGAAATGGATAGGACATACTATTCGAAGAGGGGAAACGAATAATGCTACCATAGCTTTCGCTTGGAAACCGCCGGACGGAAGCCGTGGCTCCGGGCGTCCTGTACACTCTTGGCAACGGTTCGTCCTAAGAGAGCTACGAGCGGTCGGGTTGAGCTGGAGCGAGGCCAGAAGGCGAGCTGAAGATAGGAAGGCGTGGCGCGAGCGTGTGAAGACCCTTTGCACCTCTGGGGTGCTCTAGGACAACAACAACAACCAATAAACTGCTACGTTCGTACCATTTTTAGGATGATTTTTTCCTCTGACGATAGACATCATTCCATTGTCGGCAATCATGATATATTTACTATCATTTATTTAACGATAACAAAAGTATTTACTACTTTAACATCTTATCTTTTATCCTACGGAAATCTCCACATGGCGCTTAACTGATTATGTCACAAAATTATACTTACAACAATACAAGCACCATTAACGTACCTACAAATATTTACTGAAGATATCGGATATTTTTACCCAAATGGCCGGTAATGTAAGAGCTTTTACGTTGTTTATTTTCATTCATGCGTTGGTGGCCTAGCGGTAACGCGTGCGACTTTCGAACTGAAGGTCCTGAGCCTCGAGTTCTAATCCCGGCTCGTACCAATGAGATTCTGGAACTTATGTACGAAATATCATTTTGTATGTATATTGTATGTAAAGGAAAATATCGTGAGGAAACCGTATGTCCCAATAAGAGCTAATTTCTTGGGCTGGAAGGTCAGTAGCTTTCGTAAAAAGAATGCATGTGCGAATTCTTTTAATTACGTTGTGCAGTTTAAAGTTTAATTAGGACTCTCCTAGGGAGCCGTGGCAAATTGCCGAGGTAACGCTACCAATACCAATGCTATTGGTTGATTGCCCACATCTCCGCCCTACCTCATTGGCCAGCCAGCCTTTGGGATGCTTTTATTATGAAGTAATTTTCCGCTTTTAATTGGAAAATATTGATGGCTTCGTAATATCGGTAAAGTTTTAATGGCGTCGATACATTCAGTAAGGTGTTAAAATGTTTATAGGCTACTCAAGGGACGGGAACATTGGAAAACCATCTCACATAAATCCAGAGCAGGCCTAACGGGAATGAATCTACCTAGATGTAGATGTAGTGTAGGGACGCCCGGCTGGAAGCGGGCGGGCTGTCGATCGCGTGTTGCGTTCATTCAGCCCAATTCCCTGAAGTTGGAGCTGCAGGTTACTGTCCCGGCGGCATTCCCATACCAATCTCCTCAAATCTTCTTGTTTGCCTGCAGAACAGAAGGACATCTTTAAGTTCGACGTCCTTTAGTTCGTTTTCTATTAGTGAGTCTCTACCGAATGTATAATATCGCAGTGCCGCGTACATGATACATTCTGCTAGTAGATGAACGCTAGTTTCCTCCTTACCACAGTGTGGACAGGAGGCGTCTCTATTTATTTTAATTACCTTGAGATGTCTGTTAAGTGTTGTGACCAATGATAATACCCGTCAATATTCTCAGACTTACCTATTTTCAGAAGATACCTGGTTCTTTTGTGATCAATACCCTTGATCATCATCTTAGACTGTCTGCAGCTAGTCTCTTCTTCCCATTCTCTCTGTGCTTCTCTGTGAATCTACCTATGCCATAACAGAATTCATTATTTGATCGAGCATTTTTCCCACAAGCAGACACGGAGCATGAAACAGTTCCGTTTTAGCTTTGGAAGAAGTGCTTCGGTATGGCTGGCTACCTATTGTCGTACAGATCGCGTTTTCAAACGCTTCTCGTAAAATTTTGTGAGCAGGTAAATGAAGCAAACTGGTGGAGCCATGGCTGTTCGCGAGGTCTACATCAGAACGACTAAGTTTACAAGCAGAGTATCAATGTCGGGGCGTCCATACAATTCGATTTCTGCTGGCTTGCCTTGACGGTCTTGAGCACCGTATCCTACATCTTTAAAAAGCTAGCATTTCAAAATAAACCTTATACACGAAATCTTCAGAAATGGTCCCCCTTTAATGTTTAGGCACGCGTAAAAAGTCGCCAAGCTTTAAGTATCACTCACGCGTCTATTTATACACGTCGTGACAACTATAAAGGCCGCCAGTGACAAAGCTTGCAAAAACGTCCAAACGCCGGCGCCCGCGCATGTGTTGACCGATTATACACCTCATTGCGACGAGATACAGTTTAAAATAGTCAGTTTTCGTGTAGCTGTCAGTACGAGGCTATTGTGAACTCAGCCACTAAAGGGCTTATGTTTTATGTAAATTTGCTTGTAAACTCGACTTTACAGATGTGAAACAAAGTTTACATTTGAAGAACACTAAATGATTGGGCTGCAGACGCGAGGACCATCAAAGGACTTTCTCAAAAAGCTTTATGTTTTCGCTAAAGCTACGTACAATTCAACCCTGAGTCTTTAACCACAAGGTTCACTTTTGAAAAACAGGAAGATTCTAAATAGGTGGTTTTGAAAATTAGCTTGTTCATAGTTCTGAGTCATCATTTCATGACAGCTGATGATCGATCCGCTTCCGTTGAGCTTTCTAATGAGAAAGCGAACTTGATTGTATGTTTGTATGGGTGGGTTTTAATGAGCTTTCGGATAGGTACTTTCGTTATCGCTGAACTTTGATTGTTTTTTGCTAATTAGGACTGATCACGCACAATCAACGGACTGATTAATGTTAATTATAGTAGTTATTCCATAAAAACTGTCATACACTTTTTTAACGAACAGGGGGGGAGGATCTTCAAGGTCTTAGGTTTTCTCCCCCCCCCCCCCCCCCCCTTTTCTGAGTCATAAATGGCGTGCAGCGTTTAGCACCTTTGAAAGTCAAATTATTACATTGTTTTAACTTTCTGCTTGCAAAAATATCTTTTTCTACTCTTCGACTGTTCTTATATACTTACCAATTTTCATTAATTATTTAGGTTTTATAGTAAAACAAGTATTATTTTAGATGACTAATAGAAAAAGTATTGTACACAATAGTTTTATAATCAAGCTTTTCAATCTCGTACCTTATTAGGCAACTCAGCAAGCGCTCTATTATATCACGATTGTATAAAATACTATTCAAGCTGTATGTTTGAATTACTACTTGAAATCTACAGGGGAGGGGTGTCTTCGCATATACTACGGGCGGTCACCGAGGAGCGGGAGGGGGGTACAAATTGGAAAACGGTATGGGATATATTCCCTATCGCTGACAGACGTTTTGATGCAATTGGCTCTTAGTCCATTGAATAGACAGCAAATAAAAAATAAAATTCATGTTTATTAGCTTAAAAATACGAAAAGATTAAACAGTCTTAAATTATATTTACAGGTCAACAATAAGTCATAATTAATAACGTCTTGACGACCAGTTTGGCCTAGTGGGTAGTGACCCCGCCTACGAAGCCGATGGTCCCGGGCTCAAATCCTGGTAAGGGCATTTATTCGTGTGATGAGCATGGATATTTGTTCCTGAGTCATGCGTGTTTTCTATGTTTTCGTTGTCTAAGTACCCTCAACACAAGCCTTATTGAGCTTACTGTAGGACTTAGTCAATTTGTGTAATAATGTCCTATAATATTTATATTTATTTATTTATTTAATAATTAGTTTCTTTCTTCCCTTCTGCTTTATGATTCTTGGCAAACTGCGTCATTTTGATTAACTTGTTGAAATACCTTTTGGCACGGTCTAAGTGATTTTATTGATAATTAGGGAAGTTACATCTCCAGATTTAATGTGTTTTTAACCATAGAGACTATACATCTCTATTGTATTGTAGTAATTATTTATTTTAAGATTATTATAATGTAATGTTTACCCAGGTATTGGCTGTTGTATTTATAAAATGTTGTTGTGTATTTTTCATGTCACTATATGATGTTACTATAAATGTTGTATTGACTTGTAAAAGAGCCCTTGAGGCCTACTTGCAGAATAAAATTTTGAATTTTGAATTTGAATTTTGAATTTTGAATATTTATAGCTGAGATTTAAAAAATATTGAACAAAGGTTTATATGAGCGTCTGTTGTCACCTCTGTCTTCATGTATTATCTATGTCTCTCTGTAAACGTCTTATATGAAATGTCTCAAATTAGTTTTAACTCTTTTATAACCATTCGCTTGCCCTTATCCCATTCACTTGGGGTCGGCACAGCATTGTCTTTCTTCCATACCTCTCTCGCCCTCTCATCATTCACTTGCGTTCGTTTCATATCATCTCTCACACAGTCCATCAACCTTTTCCTCGGTTCTTTCCTTTTACATTCATTCGTAATACCTTTCTCGTCACATGACTTTCATCCCTCCGCATCATGCCCGTACCACGGAGCGATTAGCCCTTACTTTTTCTACTATGAGTGCAACTTTCAGGCTTCCTCTTATATACTAATTCCTTACCCTATTCATTCATTTTATGAACATGTAAATGCTATTTCACACTCATACGTTGTAAACATCGCAACATTAAATATAGTTAGTTCAATGTCATTGTTTATTCTAGTCTGCGAATTGACAGACAGACAAATAGCGAGATTGTTTTCCTGTTTACCTCCTTGGACACGTTTTATGAGACGTGAATTTATATTTCCGAAGAGTATGGAAGCTTTAAAAGAGTGTTTTAACCGCCTGCGTCAGAAGGTAATGTTATTGGTTAATTCGCCACAGCTCCGCGTATAATGGCACCGCCTCACTTGTTTCGTTTACCAAATCGGTGCAGGGTTAGCTTGGACTGACACCAGTTGATTATTAGATCTTCGTCCTACACCGTGGGCTGGTAAAACCCGACAAATTTTAACCACGCATTCCTGAGAGGTCATACGGAGCAAAAAATGTTATGAGTTTTGGTGAAATTCGTCAAAAATATTTTTTTTTGCGCTTTCTGTATACGACACGATATATCTTTTTACATATTCGCGACAAAAAAAACTTAACAACGAATAAGTAGTTTTTTTTTTTAATTTACAAAATATAAATTGCGAGTTTCCTTTAAAACTTTAATGTCTGTCAGTAGGTATATACCTGTCTAAATCAAGTCGCATAGTGGCAGCGTTGCAGCCAAAAACGGCATTTTTCTCTAAGTTATTACAGAAACAAATTTTTACAAGAATTGTCATTATCTCTAAATCACGACCGATTTCAGATAATTTTGTATGACATATTAGTCTCTTAATGCGGTCAATAATACACCTTTAAAATCTGTCGGTTTTTAAACCTACGGTGTATAAAAAAACACATTTAAATATCAAAGTATTTTTGTTATTCATTAAGAGAGGCAGTCCATCATTGTCAGAGGGAAACTTCTTTCCCTCTGAGTATTTGCATCCATTTCCATTTGTAATTTTTTCACAGGTTATTTTGTTGTTTATTTTCGTGTTTTTTGCACGAGAAACCGTAATTTGTCATGTAGTTAGTAAAGAAAAATATTTTCATGATTTTAAGTCAAGATTTTGAAATCTAGATAAAGAAGAAATCTTTTGTCATTATAAAGGCAATATAGCGAATGGATACAGCGAAAACCGTTTTTTTGGTGCGTGGCCAAATCCATACAAAAAACCGTCTGAGCTGGGCAACCAGCTACGCGTTTGGGGGCACGTAGACCGAGGCCGTAGGTGTATGTTGGCCGGGGCTGTCCTGCGGCTGTATCATGGTCGCATTTTTATCACTTGTCATGTCATGCATGCATGTGATGTGTCACCAACGGAGCGGCAGCTGACGTCCACGAGGGTTCATCATACACAGCCGTTAACCACTATACGAGTTTTCGCCCGGGAGGCGATTGGTCATGGAAATCTGTTCCTGGATCGCGGTCTATTAAGAATCAAAACTACGTGACTCCGACCGCGTCGTACATTTGGTTTTTATTTCCAGAATAAAACATCGTAAGCGACACAACAACTGAACGCACATACGACCTTTTGATAGAACGGCTGGATAAACAGCCATTCATTCTTATTTATTTACTCATTCACTCGTTGCATGCGGCGTGGGATTGAAAGAACGGAAAGATTTATTTGTTGTAATTCATTGCATGTACTGACGACCGGTTTGGCCTAGTGGGTAGTGACCCTGCCTACGAAGCTGATGGTCCCGGGTTCAAATCCTGGTAAGGGCATTTATTCGTGTGATGAGCATGGATATTTGTTCCTGAGTCATGGGTGTTTTCTATGTATTTAAGTATTTATAAATATTTATATATTATATATATCGTTGTCTAAGTACCCTCAACACAAGCCTTATTGAGCTTACTGTGGGACTTAGTCAATTTGTGTAATAATGTCGTATAATATTTAACAAATATTTAACAAATTTAACAAATATTTAATGTACTTATACGTAAATTAACCCTAAGCAAAACGCTAGCTGTAATGAACCTGTGTATTTCAAATTATTTCAAACACGTTGTATAGGTAATACTGAGCAACTTTTACTATACGACCAAATCCTATAACCGCAAAAAAAAAGACTCATACATTTTGGCTGGCTGATGTGATGTCTTGTATGGAAGAGACAATTTTTTATCGTAATTTCGAGGTTGGTCTCACAGTAAAAGTTGCTCAGTATGATCTATATACACCGTGTACACAGTGGCTGGTGTAACACGTATAATATGCGGTAATTGTATGCGTAAAGCATGCTATTGACAGTTGAATCATGCTATGGAATATTTTTGAGTTTGTTTGAAAACATTGACATTTTCCGGAGGTGAGTCATGGTCATTACTAAATATTTTGATGTGTCAATCTAGGTACTAAAAAACTATTCTCGAATGAAAATATAACTCCTGTGTTTTTGATATTATCTAATTTTAATCGTATTGTTTACGAATAACAATGTCTACAAGCGCGACGCACTAATAGATTAAATTGGAATTATTAGACATTAGAGATTATTTTAGAACGGATTCGCTATCAATTGTAATGCCTAGATTGCCAGTAGCCTATCGTTATCAATAATCATAGTAAATTGATAGGAGTAGTATAAATTGTATAATGAAATACCGTATGATATAACGCAGCGGCATACGTGAACGAATAACTCGCGAACGCGAAGCGGCGCGGCGCGGGTGAATCAATCCTTTGAGACCTATAGAAGTGTCCTTCGTGGGCGGTCTCGTTACGAACGGGAATGCCTCCTGCCTACGAAGCTGATGGTCCCGGGTTCAAATCCTGGTAAGGGCATTTATTCGTCTGATGAGCATGGATGTTTGTTCCTGAGTCATGGGTGTTTTCTATGTATTTAAGTATTTATAAATATTTATATATTATATATATCGTTGTCTAAGTACCCTCAACACAAGCCTTATTGAGCTTAATGTGGGACTTAGTCGATTTGTGTAATAATGTCCTATTATATTTATTATTATTTCCGACACCTCTAGAAGATGGAATACTTTTATAAATTAACCCTGCTAATGGCTTATCTTAATCGGCTTATAGGCTAGGTCCGGATAATCCGGAACCGGCGGTCGAACGAGATGGGGGATTAAATTTCCATTCCACGGTAATTTCTCACGTGTTTCTGTGTTTTTAGATTTATGAAGCTTCAAACGAAAAAATACTGATTAAAAAAAATATAAAAGCACTGAGAACTGAGTAGAATCGAAGATGAGTGAGTGGAAGCACTCATTAATGGTGGTGCCACACTGGCTGTTATATAACATTTTGTAACAGCCAGTGTGAAACCACGGTAACTCTGTCAGTCTCGAACGCCACACGCCTATCGTGTGCGGCGCGTCATACACGCGACGCGTGGTGCCCAGAACTCAACGCGTATCGTACTTGTAACGTTTTTACGATACGCTTACGCGACGCCTACGCTTACGCTCCGTGTGCTGACAGCCTAAGTGTCGTAACGAAGATTTACATCCACAAGTACGCTTATACCTACTTTAGCGCGAGTAGGGTTTGCACGACGGATCTGAAATGAATGGGGAAGATCCGCGGATCTGGATCCCGGTCCGGATAATTTCATACATTTCGGATGCGGATTGCAAACCCTATAAACCCCCGCGAGAAAATAGTCGCAAGCTATATAATCGATCAATCGCTACCGATCGAATAGCATGTTTAGACCGTTTTTTAGGGTTCCGTAGCCAAATGGCAAAAAACGGAACCCTTATAGATTCGTCATGTCCGTCTGTCTGTCCGATTCTGTCACAGCCACTTTTTTCCGAAACTATAAGAGCTATACTGTTCAAACTTAGTAAGTGGATGTATTCTATGAACCGCATTAAGATGTTCACACAAAAATAGAAAAAAAAAACAATAAATTTTGGGGGTTCCCCATACTTAGAACTGAAATTCAAAAAATCTTTTTTCATCAAACCCATACGTGTGGGGTATCTATGGATAGGTCTTCAAAAATGATATTGAGGTTTCTAATATCATTTTTTTCTAAAGTGAATAGTTTGCGCGAGAGACACTTCCAAAGTGGTAAAATGTGTGTCCCCCCCCCCCCCCCCCCCCTGTAACTTCTAAAATAACAGAATGAAAAATCTAAAAAAAATATATGATATACATTACCATGCAAACTTCCACCGAAAATTGGTTTGAACGAGATCTAGTGAGTAGTTTTTTTTTAATACGTCATAAAATTAAAAAAAATTTTTTTTCATCAAACCCATACGTGTGGGGTATCTATGGATAGGTCTTCAAAAATGATATTTAGGTTCCTAATATCATTTTTTTCTAAACTGAATAGTTTGCGCGAGAGACACTTCCAAAGTGGTAAAATGTGTGTCCAAAGTGGTAAAATGTTGAACAAGATCTAGCAAGTAGATTTTTTTTAATACGTCTCAAATGGTACGGAACCCTTCATGCGCGAGTCCGACTCGCACTTGGCCGCTTTTTTTAGGCTGCAGGGCGTTTAACATACAAATTCACACACACTCGCAAAACACCCACTAGTATTCTTTCTTCTTCCTCCTCTTCTTCCTCGCGCTATTCTGGCATATTGCCACGGCTCATGGGAGCCTGGGGTCCGCTTGACAACTAATGCCAAGATTTGGCATAGGCACTAGTTTTTACGAAAGCAACTGCCATCTGACCTTCTAACCCAGAGGGTAAACTAGGCCTTGTTAGGATTAGTCCGGTTTCCTCACGATGTTTTCCTTCACCGAAAAGCGACTGGTAAATATCAAATGATATTTCATACATAAGTTCCGAAAAACTCATTGGTACGAGCCGGGGTTTGAACGCGCGACCTCCGGATTGCAAGTCGCACGCTCTTACCGCTAGGCCACCAGCGCTCGTAGCTACTCGCTACCCACTTGTAGTATTGGTTATTTGGATAAAATGTGTCATTCCACGATAATGGTACCTTAAATAGGCTGAGAACTGGGCATGGCCGTTGTAATTCCCTAACATATAAATGGGGTTGGAAAGATTCTCCTCTCTGCGAGTGCGGCGAGGAAGAGCAGACCACTGATCATATTTTCCAACGCTGTCCCCTTCACTCGTATTCTGGACCAGCTGAAGATCTGGAGTCAGTCACGCCTGAGTTGGTTACCTGGCTTAGCGACCTCAAGGCTATACTCTGATTGCCTTCTTTATGCATGCCATACGATTAAATAATAAATGGTACCTTATGGCGGTACGCTGTTATTAACGTTGCTCCAAAACTAATGCGGTGCTACGCGACGTAAGCGCCAACCATCATAAGGTAATTTACCCGTGGAACGTCACAAGTAAATAGTTAATTAGAACGAAGCCATCTGTTTGCGCGACTATATCCATAACTACAGTCGCCATCAGATATATCGGAGCGGTCGAGGTGTTCACAAATATCTGAACAGGCACTCTAACGCCTTGACATTAGTAGTAGTAGTAAACTCTTTATTGTACAAAAACACATAATAAAAGGAACTTACAATTAGGAAAAGCTAAGTACAAAGGCGGACTTATCCCTTCAAGGGATCTCTTCCAGTTAACCTTACATTACATTACATTACATTACATTAAAGGTATGCTTAGATATTTGTGAGCACTTTGGCCGCTCCGATATATCTGATGGCGACTGTACCATCGTCATTCGTCAACCACGGACCCATCTTAAGCCTTATTGCAATAGTATAAGGTCCACTAATGTTAAATGTTGTTATTGTTTGTGTAATAGCTAGTCACTGCTAGTGTTGGTTAAGTCATGATCTTTGAATCCTCGCTTTAAGACTCGACTCAATTGTTCAGTCTCTTATTATTAAGTCTTAACTAGAGTTCTTTTCACATTTTTAGATATACTTACTCGAATCTTTTGTAGATATTTTCAAAATATATTGAGTTCATGTAAAATTCATGAGTTAGGTATGTATATATATAGTCGCCTTCAGATATATCGGAGCGGCCAATGTGCTCACAAATATCTGGACACCTCTCTATTGTCAACGCGTTAGAGTGCGTGTTCAGATATTTTGAGCACCGGCTGCTCGTATATGTATCGCACAATAATGCTTTTTTTCTTTAATACTGTGTAGGTACTAGTAATCAGACAAAATTTGCAATATTGTTGACGGATACTTTATTGAGAGACTGGAGTAGATACTTTTGAATAGGGAGGCTTACTGCAATGTTCTGCCGCCAGAGTGCAGCACTAGCACCTATCGTAGACCATAGAGTAACTTATACTCTAAACTGATTTTTGACTACTTTTCACAGATAATAAAATATGACATTGATGCATCAAGGCGGTTTGTTTACAAAGGGCCTACCGGGAAATGCGAAAATCGAAATTTAGCTATCTGCCACTTTGTCGCTCGAATGTGCAAGAGTGATAGAGAGGTTAGATAACGAAATTTCGATTTTCTTCTTTCGCGGTAGACTCACAGATTGTGATAGATTGTGGTAATGGCGCCCCCTACGCAGAGTATCGCGAAATATTCCCTATTACGCAAAAAAAAAAACTTAACTCAGGACAATAAGTACTTAAAACTTGACTCAGGATTTAAAGATCGAAGTTAAATGTAAATATTTATTTTCCTTTTTTATTGTGGTACGTACCACATTAAAATCTATATCTATATACATCTAGTTAATCATCGTTGATTTTTTTCATTGTGATTGACATCTGTATTATACAATTTCTCGTATATAGACTTCGAAGTTTTTTTGCGAAGTCTCGTAAAAACGAGTCGTGTTCTTCAGATTTAGAATCAAAAGACTCGAGTAACAACACTAGTGTACAACACAGTGTGATGACCCACACAACAAACAATGCGATCCGCACATACCGTGGTATTGATTCCAGCCATCGATAGCTGTGTACTTGTGTACAAACAACACACTTATAAAGAGTCCGCAGCAATCTCGACCGAATCTCGACAGAAAACCGCAGCCAAATAACACTTGACCCTACTCATAGTGTTGTGTTCCTGCCGGTGAGTAAGGTTGCCAGAGCTCAACGGGGGGGTTAGGGTCGGCAACGCGCATGTAACTCCTCTGGAGTTGCAGGTGTACATAGGCTACGGAGACTGCTTACCACCAGGCAGGCCGTATGCTTGTTTGCCACCGACGTAGTATAAAAAAAAAATCTTACCTTCCCATACAAACGGAGTTTCGTTCTCAGTTTAAAACTAGGTACGTGTTGGATTGTAATGAAACTTTGCACATACAATGACATGAGATATATCTATTCCTGTAATATAAAACTATTCCTGTAATATAGCTCCAGCTTATAAAACTAACGCAGCGGCTTACGTGGGCGATGACTTGCGAATGCGACGCGGCGCGGCGGCCCAACGGCATTCGGAGATCGCCCACGTAGGACACTTCCATAGGTATCAAAGGATTGAATTCACCCGCGCCGCGCCGCGCCGCTTCGCGTTCGCGAGTTATTCGCTCAGGTAAGACACTGTCAAACGGAATAGATCCAGAAATCGCTACGTTCGGCCTCTATAGTAATTCACTATTACACCGATAAATTAGAGGTAGCGTGTCAAGCAAAGTTCGAAGAACGCCCATATTTTCAAAGACAATGAATTGTTTTTATTGTATTCAGTTACGCTGCCAAAGACGACAGGTGACTCCATCAGGCCAGACATTGCCAAGTGGCACAATATCAGAACCATTTTTTACAACCAGCCTGCTATTTGGAGAAAAACAATTTGTCATGTTCAAGTAATTGATGATGTTCGTGAAATAGTGACATGACGAAATTGAAAAGAAGGAAGTTAACTCAATTATCGATGGCGAATAAAAACACTGTTCTATCTCCAACTTCAAAATTTTATTATCTTGGTATTTATACATAAATAGGCGGATCCACACAGAGCGAGCATACGCGCAAGGCAATTTCCTTACGCACAACACGGTCTGTGTAGACGTGCCACGTTCGAGGCGGCGTGTGCGTTTTCCTAGCCCGATTCTTAATTTTGGGATTTTTAAATTTCATTGCAGTTCGTAAGCAGACGGCTCTGTCGTGTAGGACAAAAATAACTTGTACCAAACACAAAAAACTAATCATGACTGACTTTATCTTTATCTTTAAAAAAATATCATTCTTCTATTTAATTTTGTTTTTAACTGACCTATGTATAATAAAGTGGTTATATACGTATGTATTATAAACCCCTCTGGTGTTGCGGGTATCTATGGGCGACGGTAATCGCTTACCATCAGGCGATTCGTCTGCACGATTGCTTCCTATCATAAAAATAAATAAAAAAACACTATATTTATTACATACCTACAAATATTAAGACAGCTCTACTTATTCAAATGCCTTTCTAGGGTTCAAATCATGTTACTGCAAAAATTTGGTTTCAATTTGAATTTCCTATCCGAGCTTTTACTGTAAACTGGAAGAAATGATGAAAATGATGACGTTTGTTGAAATACCTATCACGTCACAAGAACGTGACGACTGTTCAAACAGGTCTGTCGGGTGAACGACTGCCATTGAAGTACCATTCATTAGCGATTTCGTTCCGGTATTTAAAACTACGTAAGATGTGATATAAGTTCACTGATTGCTTGTGTAAGGATGTCCCCACTTTCAGATTGTCAATTATTTTAACAAATTATAACCACAATTTTCACGATGAACTGCGCCATTTTAACTAGCAGCTTTACGTTTTCCGACGGCTGGAAAGACATTCTGAACAAATCTATTCGTAACATACTTTTGATTTAAATTCAGTAGTGTATATGATGTTGCCTGCAGCTAAAGTCAATTGTAAGATATATCTTGTTAACTCTTCAAGTGGCATATGTCGCTTTTGAGTTGCTGGAATTTTGATTTTATTTTAATTAATCAAATTTGAAATTTAAATGACATAATCGGTAGAGAGTCGACGGCCTACCACTCCAAGGGTTAACATGTTTTGCCAAAAACTTTACTTTGTGATACAACATGTTTGTCAGTCAGTGAAAAAATAAGGATCAGAGTCAAATGGCGTTCTATAGGTTTTAATCATGTGTCGAATGATGGCAGTAAATTTACTGTAAGTAGCTACAAAATTTACTTTGACTATCTACTTACCTCTATTTCAAATTCTCTTTAGACCTAGGCTCTCCGAAACGTGCCACGCGATCGACTAAAAAAGCTTAGCTTAATGTTAGTATTACTCACGACACCACTATTCGATGATTACCACTATTTTCAATTTTTATTATACCGTTTATGATATAAATTTGTATAACTTTGTCATTTATGTGACTTTTATTCGTCTAAATTGTCTGTCATAAGCTTGAAAGTAATCATTGCTGCTTTCGTCCATGAAGACGAAAAATAATGCTTGCGATTTTTATAAATAACCTGTTACCTAACCAAATCCTCCTTGTTTCAGGTAAATCGCGAACACCATTATCCCGGCTAAAGGTGACCCGCTGACCGACCGAAGGGTACCTCAGGGTAATGTATTGGGTCCATGATAATTCCTTCGTTGAATTTGATGGGGTGCGATTTCGTAACCCTTAGTTGGGCTTGAGATACAACATATAAATAGGACTTATTGAAACATTAGATTTATTAAAATTCTAACTTTTTTATAAAATACAAACGGCGGACTCCGTGTTTTAAGACATTTAGACAAATATGTGGTTCATATTTTAGATACAATTATAACTACTAATATTTTCACAATGAACTGCGCCATTTTAACTTGCAGCTTTAAGTTTTCCGACGACTGGGACATTATGAACAAATCTATTTGTAACATTTACCTATTTTGACTTATGTCTCTTACAAGTCATGAAATATTTTACACTTAACGAATTATGTAAAGGGAACGACATAAACCTAGCCTAAAATCGACTCGCGTCTAATAATAGCGTCTAAAATAGGCAAAACCAGCGATCCGGAATCCTGACGAACCTTTATTGGATTTTCGGTATTCAGCGTATTTCCATATTTTGGCGCTCTTCATATTTTTCTTATTTACCAAACATTTAGGATATTTCTATTACCTGTATAGAATTTCCGAGAAACTGAACTTACGGCGCCTTAACCCTTAAATGAATGATTTTTTTGTACAATTTCCTGATACATTGAAATAGATGGGGTAATATTGTATACTTGTGGGAAAAATAAAGAAAAAAATCATAGTAAAAATATATATTAGTTTCATCAAAATATACGATGTAGATCTTCATTATAATGCATTGAAGGGTTCCATATAATAGATCGATTATGATTTTATTGTCATTAGGTTAGGAAGTTCTCACCAGTTTAAACTTGAGGAACTGCGTAGTAAATAGACAAATTGTCGCTATCGACGCAATAAAGCGTTATCGACTTATCGCACCGCCCTAGATTCGCGTCCCGTTGCGACTTGAGATTGCAAATCATTGTCCATTGTTGTAGTTTGTAAACATTATTAACTACTTTAACCAGCTTTACTATCGAAGTTGTTAATTGATCGATTATTTCGTCTTGAGCGTAGCAGACTTCTAAGTTCTAGCATATTTTTTTGCCAAGAAATTAGGTACAGAATAATAAATTAGTCAGTCAGTTGAATAATAAATTCAATTCAAACGCTGACACCGCGGTTTGCCGTGTTAAGCAGGGACTTATGAATCGTCCTGCGTGCTTTGGCGTTTTCAGCGCGTTTACCAAGGCGGCTTTTCTAACCGATGTAGGTACAGTAAGCTGTGAATTTGCTTGGAGAAATAATGAATGAATTCATTGATAAAGTCGCCATGCACTTTTACGGCTGATGGTACATCTTACATCACCTTGCCGCGGCCAATCGTGGTCTCAAATGTCTCAATATGTGTATCGCCTAAAATTTTTTTATTGAATGCATGTTAGTTATAAGATGTCATGTTTCTTGCTGGTCCACTCCTACAATTTAGGAGGGATTGACCTTCTCAGGTCAGAGGGGTAGGGTTAGAGCCGGCGTAGCTTTATTTGACGACGTAAGCGCATTGTAATATGCCTATTTGAAGAATAAACTATCTTTATGATGTCAATGTCATGTCAGGGGTCGCAAACTTTTGAGAAGAAGATCCAACTGCTTAAGCTTCCTGCGAACAACAGTCATAGGTGTCAAGTGGAGTCAGTGCTGTGTGAACTCTCAAGGGTTAATTTTATGAGTGATTCAAAAGAGCCGCAAGTGTTCGTCCAACAAGGCACGATGTGGGCAGTCACATTTCGTGACAGAAGTCCTCTACGCTAATCATCAGTTAGTGCTACCTTTACCTGGCAATCGTCAAAAAGTGATATACAACGAATCTATCCGTGTTGGTTAGGATTCAAGTCTTTTGAGTGCTCTGCTCGGACACGACTCAGTTTTTCAGACAAGTCGAAACTTGAGTCCTTATCGAGACCTAAGTTTTGTAACGACTTGACCCCTTTAAAGAGAACTCTCAAATTATGTACAAAAGTTTTCTAAAAAGGCATTGTATCCACATTAAATTCATGGTTTATGCACAAATCATTTAAAAAAAATCCTTTGTTTTACTCCTAGATAAAATCTATTCTTGACGAAGCCTTTAATAGGTGACTCAATTCCGGCCTCGACTCGGGAATTACAAGACTCGAAGTTTATTAACTGCAGAGTCGCGTAATAACGACTTGAGTTCTTCAAATTTAGACTTAAAAGACTCGAATCCTTACCAACTCTAGCTATCGACTTTCGAGTATTAAATAAAACATTAGAACTTTCCGAATTTTATTGCATAAACCCAAATAAAGGCCTCGAATTGTAATTAATTCCTTATAGGTGTTCTACATTATTAAAATTACACGCCACATTTGGCAAAACAAAGTTCACCGCCTACTCGTGAACCCGCGCTCGATCAATCAATTAATTGTTCAATTAACATATCGATTAGCGTTATCTGCCGATCGGATGTAGGGCGCCAGTTGTGGCGATTAGCGGCGAGTCACCGCTGAAAATGTGAGACTTATTGAGTTGTAATAAGTTGTATTTTTCATCATGGTTAATAACACATTGCGACTTGCGTGACTGCAAATTAGAACACGATATATATTCTGTGGTGTGTTCATAATAACACTGGATTTTGATTGTATTATCTTAGTTAGGATATCTGTATTTTCAGCTATACCCATTGTTTAACCAATTTGTGTCTTGTTTATACTAATATTTATGGGGACTGAATAAATATTTTTGACTATTTACCTTTGACATCTTTCGTTTCGCTATACACGTCTCGCGTCTCTCCTCCAGTAAACGCTAGTCTGAAACTGCCCTTTCTATAATTTTCGCTGACAATGTGACCCCACAAATCCACTTCCATTCCTGCTCATCGCGTTTTGCCTTGTTGGTTAATTATCGAATTACTTTTTTTGTGGTTCCGTCGTTATTTCAGAAACCTTGTCTAATAAACCGTGAATCCAATTTATATTTCCTTTAGCGGACGGATGACTGAATACCCACGTAATGGGCTGTTAAAAATATTATATGTGACGTTATCTATGAAAAGGGACCTTATTGTCGATGGCGCTTCCGACGTCATAAACGATGCTCGGATAAAAATACAACGCTGCGCGACGCAGAGCGGCGTAAGCGCCATCGACAATAAGGCCCCTTTTCATAGATAATGCCACATATATATATAATTAAGTGCGCAGAAAAATTTGCCATGTTAGACTGCGGGCCAGGAGCATATGTCGTCAGTCATCGCCTCCCGGCTGGTACTTTGTCAGAAATTAGTTTAGATGCTATCATGAATTAAAAAACCGTCAGCCGGTTGTATGGCGGTGGAAAGACCATTAGTTGATGACATGAACATGTAAAAGATACGCGCCTTACCACTTTATGTCCGAAAAGTATGCGTCAAGTGTAAATTGCGTAACCATTTATTTGGAACGCTTGATGGAATGCTACATGCAAAGTTTCATATATATTTTTAGTACATAAAAGGTAAAGCGCTTATTTTTTACTGACGTTACAACCGGCTAAGCACCGCGATACAACCGGCTGGCGATTTTTTTAATTAACACACAATACACACACAACACACAATAGCATCTGAACTACCAACCGACAAAGTATCAAACGAAAGACGATGACAATTTTTTTTACGTATTTCGGTGGCTGCTATTCCTCAACCCACCAACGGAGCGGCAGCTGACGTCCACGAGGGTTCATCATACATAGCCGTTAACCACTTTGCGATACGAGTTTTCAACCGGGAGGCGATTGGTCCTGGAAATCTGTTCCTGGCTCGCCGTCTATGTGTACATCGCTATAAATGCGAAATCTGTCCCCTGTCTGTTTTCTATTATTCTGTGACTTTTCAGTCATTTGATCTGTCAGTTCATTCATCATCTGTTGTCCTGATATTTCTTTTAGTTTTCCTGTCGTGTTGCTAAGGCGGTAAAATAATATTTTTTCCTCTTAATTTGTTAATGTAGTATTTTTCCGTTGTCTATCCACGTTACGTAAAACATGTTTTCTGTACGGTTTTATTTAATTTTCTGTAAAGCCGCAGTTGTAATGTATGGAGTTATACGTCAGCTATACTTCTTAAATACATTTATATTTATTAGCCTAATTTAGTGTCCCATACTGGGCCTAGCCTCAAAGGACTGTTCTTCCACCCACTCGACCTTGTCGTTTGTAAGTCCATTCCTACCAATCCTGGTAGTATGCGTACAAGTCGTTCCGCCATCTCCTTTTCGGTCTGCGTGCACCATCTATGGTGCTCCGTGGGTCCCACTCGGTAACCATTTTGGCTCACCTTTCCAAGAGGCTTAGCGGTCTTGGTACTTACATCTACAACTCGAGTTCTAGAGCGTATTTCGTGTACAAAATACTTATAACAAAACACTATTTGTGCAAAAAATCGCTGAGATACATTGATTTAGCCGACGCTAAAAAACACAATTAAATATTTGCTTACCCATTCCCGTGCTATATTGAATGTCATCTTCTCAATTGACCTTCATTGATTTGTGCACAATATTGAAGGTAGAGTTACTTACCTAAAGGACGTAAACGCCGACAACTACATTGGTAAACAAGTGTACAGCTCACTTGGTCATTATTATCACGTTGTTGGCAAACAAGTGTACAATCCACTTAATCATTCCACCGCATATGAAGCTAGAAATACAGCAAAACATGCAATAAAAACATTGTAATTTGAATTTCCCCCAATTTGCTGAAGATAGCGACTGAATTGGAGAATATTTTTCTGTTCGAAAATGTATAACTTCACAGTTGATCCTATTCTCATCAGGTCAGGATCTGATGATTGATCAGGGCCTTAAGAAATCAAGGGAAGTATTTAAAGCCGTCTTCGAGAAATGGGGAACCATTAAAAAAAAACATTTTTTAAATCGTTTTATCACTGCAAACATTAATTAATTTGCTGGCTTTAATTAATCGACCTGTCAGCCTTCTTACCTACCGCGTATTAGTCCTTACGCCATTCCAGTATTAAGTTATCGATATTTGACATCTCCAAACATCCTCCAACTGTCAATTGATACGTCTCAAGGCCGCTTCCTTGTTTTGATTGGTGTCATTTCGTAGAAATTCGGCGCAGTTTGTCCTAGAGGCCGATTCTAATTTAACTATTTGTTATTATCTTGATCTTTTTATGATACCACTTTGACAAGGCTCGCAATACATCATGCACACTAATATCCTTTTTCTATCGGCTTTGGCCGATTCCGCGTCGATAGGCTTGGGGAGAGCCTAAGTGGTGTCATTATAGTAATTTTGAGAGATTTGGCGTTTTTAGGTTATGAATTATATGGAGATGTCACCTGTCACCTTATCCATCGAGTTTGAAAAATACTATATTTACAAGACCTAAAGTCTCCCCGAGCCTAACGACGCGAAATCGGCCAAAGCCGATAGAAAAAAGCTTTATGTCTAGTGTTGGTAGGAACTCAGTCTTTTGAGTCTTAATTGAAGAATTCGACTTGTTTTTACGAGACTCAGAGCTTAAAAAACTTCCGAGTCTTTTAAGTCCCGAGTCGAGTCTTTTTTAAGCGCAAGTCACAAGGATTCGAGTCTCCGAATAAAGACGCAGTCAACAATTTTGTAGGTTTTACCTAAACAACAGTAAACGAAATAGGCGTTATTATATGATTTATGTTATGTACATCCATGAATTTTATATAAAGAGAACGCATTTAGAAGTTATTTGTAATAAAATTACAAGTTCTTCGAAAAGGACTCGAGTCTCTACAAAAGACACGGTTCTCTAATAAGTTGAAAAGAACTCGAGTTTCGTCTTAATTATAAGAGTCTGAAAAACTGAGTCTTACAGCAGTGGACTCGAAGGACTCGAGTCTTAACCTAACACTACTTATGTCTACGCTATCAGAGCGAAAAAGACGTTGCTTATGACGCGACGATGTCTTTTTCGCACTTGTTGCTTAGACTTAAAGCTTTATCTATCAGTTATTGCCGATGCCGATAACACTTTGATAGTTGCGGTGAGACCCTTGTCACGTGTGCGCGCGAGGACCAATCAGCCAGCGTGAGCGATTATCAAGGTCTAATCAAAACCTCAACAATATGTGTAATTCAAATCAGCCTCCTTGTTAATAAGTTTAGCAAGCAATCAATACACGTGAATCAATCGTAATTTAATGCAAATATGTTTGCCAAACATTTGCGGAATGTTGTATTGAGGCTTTTCTAAACTTTGAATGACGACTTCCATCTATCTTGTTAGGTAGGTAGGCGCGTCAATGAAACAAGACGATCCGGTATAGACTGACTTTTAATGCACAGATAGTAAACCCATATACATAACACTTTTCCCCCCTTAAATGTTTTACTAAATTTAATGATTTATATTTAGTAACTACAACAAAAGTAAGTAGGTGGGTAGGTACTATACTGACTAAACATAGTTTAGTGTCACTCAAGGTACATACTAATAGGTATACATATACAGGTTACAGTCTTAAATGGCAGCATTTATGAAAGACATTAATAATACAAATGCTTTCTAAGTAATACTTAAAAACATGAGAAAAAGACTTATGTTCTAATTAAAACGTAAGCAACATGTAGGGATAGACAATAAAACTATTAGCGTAAGGCGAGTACATTAACATGCATGCAAATATCTGCCTTATTCCTAGTACATTAAGGTTCAAACATCAAAATCATATTTTACATAAGAAAATATCAGTTATTCCTAAGATAACACCACAAACTAGAATTATTCAAAACTGAACCTTAAGTCTCTTATTTAAAGTCGAGAGAATATATTTTTGTATCACATGCATTTTCGTGTTGATGTTCTTATCTAAGTAGGTATTTACAATGAAGATTGCATTTCATCTTTTGCATGCCACTCAAGTACTTAAGGTTTTTACTATAAATATACTTAATGAAGGTTAATTCTCTAAACTGTAGGTACAAATTTAGTATTTACTGACGAGGTAATAGTTAGGTACACTATTGGGAACATTATTATGACATATGTAAGTATAATAATAGGGCAATGACTACAACTAAGCATTAATAGGGCAATGACTGCAACATTTCTAGGCATTTTAAAGCCGCTTTGCGCTTTATACGAGGACTACGATCGGGTGCGGACCCAGACGGTACCTGTGCGGGCGAGCCAGGGGGCGCACCTGGTGATACTGACTCAGCTGAATGTGCCGTTACACTGTCATAAAACTCCTCTGTATCTGTATCTCCCGCGGACCTGTGGGACGTTGTCTTAGGAGTTACAGATGACTCATCAGGTACCTGACTGAGCGAATGGCGTGATTTCCTTAGACCCTTTGTTTTACTGCTTGTCAAAATTTGGTCAACATGACGCTTATGCATACGCCCATCACTCGTTTTTTACTTCATATGACACAGGACTTGATCTTTTTGTCACGACCCCTTCCTGCCACTTACGCCCCGCCTTGGAATAATCTCTAACTAATACCTTATCTCCGGGGTCAGCGACCCGCAGTGCGCCCTCGCGGCGCTGCTCGTGCGTTAACTGCGCGGCGCGCACGGCCTCCTCGGTGTCCGGACGCAGCAGATCGAGCCGCCCACGCAGCCGCCGGCCCATCATCAGGACCGCGGGCTCTCGCCCGGTTGTAGTTTGCTCTGAATTCCGATAGGTGAAGAGAAATCTACTAAGTGCGACGTGTGGGTCTTCACTTTCAAATTGCGCCTTTTTTAGTACGCGTTTTATGGAACGTACTGCATTTTCTGCGGCCCCGTTGCTAGCCGGATGATACGGAGCTATCAACGTATGCTTTATGCCGTTACGCAGCAAATATGTAGCAAATTCCGAAGAGGAAAAAGGAGGCCCATTATCGCTGACAATTCTTTTTGGCAAACCAAATCTAGCAAATATTTCCCTTAGATGCCCTATTACCACCGACGCTGAAGTGGTTTTTACTTTCTCAACTTCAATCCATTTCGAGTGCGCATCTATAACTACTAAATAATAGTCACTACAAAATGGTCCTAAAAAATCTATATGAAGACGAGACCATACCTGGGTCGGCCACGACCACGAGTGCAGCGGCGCCACCGGCGCCACGGACCTCTGCGAGCGGCACGCCAAGCATTCGTGCGCCACGCGCTCGATGTCGGCATCCAGGTTCTCCCACCACACGTAATTACGGGCGATTTGCTTCATTTTCACGATACCCGGGTGTCCGTCGTGTATTTCTCTTAAAATCTTTTCCCGTAAAGATTTAGGAATCACAATCCTGTATCCCCACACGAGACACCCCTGGTCGACGTGCAAGCTGTCTTTCCGACTAAAGTATTGTTCTTCAATTTCATTTAGAGCGGTATATGGCCAACCAAACATTACATACCCATATATTTTACACAGCAAAGGATCTTTCGACGTCTCAGTTTTCACATCTTTGAAACTAAGTGGAAAGTTGTCTTCTATGAAATGCAGGTAACTAAGCTCTTCACTACCCTTCGTTCTGGATCGAGCATCAGTCGATCCTAGAGGAAGGCGAGACAGAGCATCAGCGAAACAATTTTGAGTGGACCTTACAAACTGTATCTCAAAATCATAGGCAGCTAATTTGACGGCATAACGTTGTAAACGGCTAGCGGCCGTCACCGGTATACCCTTATGTTTACCAAATATATAACTTAACGGGTGATGGTCGCTACGCAATATGAAACGCTTACCGTATAAATAGTGGTGGTGTCTAGTCACTCCGAACACAATAGCAAGCGCCTCTTTATCCAGCTGAGAGTAGTTAAGCTCGGCGGCGCTGTAGTACGGTCGCCAAATCTCAAAAGCCCTCTAGAAACACGATTTAATTGACTCGGCTCGGCCTTACCCACAACCGGTATCAATGTGTTCGGACAGTTCTCCTGATCACCGTACATGCGGTAGTAAAGCGGAAAAATGGTGGAGGGGATAGTAATGACGTCACAAAGATGGCGGCCGGACCTATTCTTTTTGGCGGTGTATCTCGAAAACCACTTAACCGATTTTAATCATCCAGGTGTCAAATAATAGCTTATATTATGGAGATTATTTCCTTTTCTACAAACATTTACGTGAAACCTATAGGAAAAAAAATAATCACAAAAAACGGTTTTTTTATAAAATTATTTTTTTTTATTTTGTAAAAATCTCCGTAAATATTAGCATTTCGCAAATTTTGTTTAATATAAAACATATTGCTTCATTATCAAGGAATATAATGAGCCTTAAAACATACAGATCGAGTAATAAATAATGAAGCTACACTCATTTATTTGCGCATGGGTAACGATAACTGGCTTTTACCGGTCGAAACTGTGGTGACTGTTACGATACGTATTGAATGGAATTTATAGAGTATCGGTTTTAATTACTGAAATTATAATGACAATTATAAAAACCAGACACAATAATGTTACCTTACTTCGACGTTTAGTCTCTTTTTTCGTCTTAATCATAGGTAGGTACATATTTCTTTTTACTTAAAAAATTTATACAGGGTGAACTTTTAACCACCAGTCATACTCTGCGCAGCGACTTTATAGGTCATACTGAACAACTTTTACTATTAGTAGTCCCCAAGCCGCTCCGAGGCCAGATTTAATTGACTCAGCTCGGCCTTACCCACAACCGGTATCAATGTGTTCGGGCGTTTCTCCTGATCACCGTACATGCGGTAGTAAAGCGGAAAAATGGTGGGAGGGGATAGTAATGACGTCACAAAGATGGCGTCCGGACCTATTCTTTTTGGCGGTGTATCTCGAAAACCACTTAACCGATTGTATTCATCGAGGTGTCAACTAATAGCTTATATTATGGAGATTATTTCCTTTTTACAAACATTTACGTGAAACCTATAGGAAAATAATAATCACAAAAAACATTTTTTTTTATACATTTGGTTGGTAGGTTTGTCTTATGTTTTAAAGCAGTAAAATCTTTCAAGTCGAAACACAGTATAAATATACATTTTGTTGTCTAATCTAAAAGTATGATGTTCATTGTTTAAGACTGATTAGTGATTACTGAATTAAATAACATGCTATTTGTTATTTTTGTTTTATTTTTTAAATCAGGTATTAATTTATTCACTATGTATCACTATACAGGCAAAATGTGTATCATAGTTGGTCTGTAAGTACTTACTACTTGTGTCGAATATAGGTATAAGATGAAATTTTAACCACCAGCCATACTCTGCGCAGTGACTTTACAGGTCATACTGAACAACTTTTATTATGGGACCAATGCCGAATCACGCAAGAAAATTTGGATCTGGAATGACACCCACTGGCTGTGCCCTACCACACAAAGCGAGATGACATTCACAATGCCCATACCTCTCTTTTGGACGTAGTTTAAGGACGTACCCGGGTCCATGACGCATGCTCGCCACACCGCTGCTTAAAATAAGCTGACGCACCGTAAATTGAACTGCGCAAAAATCGCAAAAAATATTACACGGAGATCTTATGGCAGACACCGTACCGGTGACGTAAAAGACGCAACTGTTTTGCGAACAAAAAAGATTCGCGTGAAGCACGTCACTGCGATTCCGTACCGTCACCGTTTTTTAAACAGCGGTGTGGGGAGCATGCGTCAAAAACGGTGCGCATACGACGCGTCACTGCGATTCCGTATCGTGACCGTTTTTTAAGCTGCGGTCTGGTCGCACCTTGTATTGTATTGTATTGTATTGTATTCGGGCGATTTTTCCGCAACTCGACGACTTGCGCCTATTTTGCGTGATATGTTGGGGGTGGGCTAGTCCTGCCAGCCCAGCTCCTCGAGGAATCCTATCAAACCTTTGATGTTGAGTAGGACCTCGGGGAGGTCTCTCGGAGATCCGAGATGTTTAGCCCTGTATGGAGTCACTCCGCTGCATTCCAGCACCACGTGAGAGGCTGTTTCTTCTGTCTCCATGCAACCTCGGCACAGGGGACTGTCTGTGACACCTGTTGTGAAAAGATGTTTGTTAAATAGTCCATGACCTGTTATGACACTGGTTACCATACTCAGTCGGACCTTCCCTAGTTGCAGGAGCGCCCTTGTGAGTTTTCCGTTGATGCCAGGCATGGCTTCTTTTGCCTGTCTGCATCCAGTCTGGTTCAGCCAGTGTTCTGTGTGTAGTTTCCCTGTACGTGCCAGCAGCATTGAGCGTACCTTGCTAAATGGTATCGGAAGAATCGGTTCCGGACCAATCGCCCCCGCATTCGATCCTTGCCTGGCAAGCTCGTCCGCAGCATCGCTACCTCGGGATCCACTGTGTCCCTTGATCCATTGTAGGGTGATCTTGTTATTATGACATACCTCCATTAGTCGTTCGTGGCATTCGTGTATAAGTTTGGATGTAACTATATGGCTATTTAGAGCCATATTAAGACTGCTCTACTGTCGGAGAGTATGCGGATGGAGGATCCTACTACCTTCCTTGCAGTCTTGCTTCCTCTTCCCTCTCGGATACCGTAGCTAGCGGACGCGTCCCAATACTCCGCGCACATTTAATTTATGCAAAAATATTTATCTTAAATCTCATTGGTCGCGGAAATGACCTTACTCTATAGCCAGTGCAGTGTCCCTGTCGTAATCTAACCCCGTGAGTGCAGTCAAAACGAGACAAGTGTATACCCGTGATTCAGACTATCACCTAACGGAGCTATCGGCTACGCGCTGCTACGAAATTGCTACGAGGTGCTACGCAGCGCACGTTATCAACGACCGTCTAGTACTAATACGAAATAGTACTTGTTATAACTACGAGAATTACTTATAATGACAGATATGTCATCACTGATGCGAACACCACCAAATTCCCTCCCTTCAGAAACGCAATCTAACCCAGATCTTACTGTGATGTCGGACTCGGAAACCAATGTAACATCAAGAAAGAGAAAAGATCGTGATTATTGTCTTGCTTCCCAAATGGAAACACTACTTACAATGTTCCAAGACTTGAAACAAGAACAAGCTACGAGCTTCGCTAAGATGGAAGGCAATATCGCGCAAGTTAAGGCAAAACGACAGCTTATACTCTATGCTGAACGATATACGTGCACAACAAACTCAATTACAAGACCGTATGGAATCTCTTGAAATTAAAGGACAAGCTACTACATCGGTTGTTGACAGCATGGGCCGCCAAGTAGAATCACTTCAGAGAAAACTATTGGAAACCAGTGTAGAAATACGTAATATTCCTACTGAGACCTCCGAAGAGGCAATCGCCATCGTAGAGAAAATACACATGGCTTTGAACCTGGATTACAATAAATGTTTTATTCGTTCCTTGTTTCGTGCGCGCGGCAAACAAAATGAGCCAAGACCTATAGTGGTTGAATTTTGTACAGTGTCACAAAAAACTGACCTACTTAAGGGTATCAAGAAATTTAATGCAGCTAATAAAACTGACAAATTCAACACAGGGCATTTTGACTGCCTACCTAAGAATACAGTGTTTATAAATGAGCGGCTCACACCCAAATGTAGCCACCTACGGTTTCTCGCGAGATCAGGCGTAAAAAGAGGTGACTTCTACTCTTCGTGGACCTCCGGAGGAAGACTGTTCGTAAGGAAACAAGAGGGCCAGCCAGCTGTTGAAATTACGGACCCCAAACAGTTGGAAAACACTCAAGCATGACTGTCAATATTTTTAGTTTTATACATGGATTATGCTAGTGCATCTTTATATTTTCTAAGTAACATGCATATTCGCTCATACTACATAGTTATAATTATCGTCGTAAGTACTCGTAATAATGGAACTCACATCACACTAAACATAACCTATACACAATCACACCAAATAAAACACACCAGAGAGATTCTAACAATAATATCCTATATGGCATTAAAAACCTCATATGTAATACTGTATCTTATTTTTTTTATTGGCGTGGTGGGTAACCTCTTAACGTGCGGCGATAGTATTTTCACTCGTTTTATATTACATTTATTCTCACAGAAGACACTCCTTATTGTGTTTTCTGCATATGTCATTAATATTTTTTTCTTATTATGACACTAAATAACGTTATTGAAGATATTGATGAAAATATTACCGTCGGTAAATCATTCCTAGTTGAAAACCCCAGCCAATGTAAACATTTATTACAAACAAAAAAAAAATCAACGTAGTCTAACCTTAATTACACAAAATATAAGAAGTATATCGTGCAACTTTGATAATTTCCAGGTTTTTCTTGCTAGTTTCGAAATTGAATTTGATATAATCATTCTAACTGAATGTTGGCTATCTGGTGGCTTGACACTTCCCATATTACCTAATTATACATGTTATCCTACTTTAAAACGAATTAATCAAAATAGCGGTGTTGTAGCATATATCAAATCCGATTTAAAGGTCCGAGTGTGTGAACCTGACCTTGAAGATGCCAACTGTTTACTGATTAAAATAGATCAAGAATTTGCGATTCTTGGAATATATCGACCGCCTTGCTATAGGTATATTGATAGATTTTTAACAACTTTAGATGAAATTTTGCATTCGATTCGTAATTTTAAAAATGTTGTATTAATGGGTGATATCAACATTGATACCAAACATGACTCGTCTGACCAGAGATGCTCCGACCTGCTGAACATGGTTGCCATGCATGGACTTATGCCCAGTCACTATTTCCCTACCCGGCAAAACAATTGCCTTGATCACTCAATTGTCAAAACTAACCTCCTAATTACAACATTAGTTTATCAAACGAGCCTAACAGACCATTACTGCGTTATAACGGCCGTAACAACAAATTCTACTCTCTCTTCGACACAGAGTACGAGACCCCAAATTAATTATAAAACTGCCATGCAGGATCTCTTGACTACTGACTGGAGTCCTATTTTAAATTGTAGTGATGCTAATATGTCTACAAATAATTTTCTATCAATTGTCACCAGCATTATAGAAAAAAACACGACTATTAAAAGGATTTCAAATAGGAAAAGAAGATACAAGCCATGGATAACGCCTGGTTTACTTCGCTGTATGAAACACAGAGACAGACTTCATTTAAAATCACGAAAATATCCTGATGATGAAATTCTACAGATCTCTTATAAGAGGTATAGAAATACTTGTAATCAAATACTTAATACACTAAAGCGAAATTATGAACGCGACATGATCAATAAACACAAAAATGATTTAAAAAAGACCTGGAATATAATAAAAGAGATATGTCATATTAAAAAACCCCAAACTGAACCATTTAACCTTATTAAAATTAAATCAAATTCTACAGACTCGATCAACTTCATCAACGAATATTTTACCAATATAGGACAAGACCTCGCCGCGAATATTACTACGCGTCGCATTCACTTTCCCTCTAATGTACTAAATGAAAATGAACAACCTTGTATACAGACCCCGGTTAATTCACTAGTATTGCTGCCTACTGATGAAACTGAAGTACTAAATACAATTATGTCACTAAAAAATAGCTCTTCTACAGGTTGGGATGGTATACCATCTGCTCTTCTTAAGCTTTCAGCTTCCTCAGTTGCTAGACCTATTGCCCACATTGGTAACTTAGCCATATCTACTGGCGTATTCCCCAAAGCGCTTAAGAAGTCTGTGGTTGTACCTATTTACAAGGCGGGAGATAAAGACAGTGTCACTAATTACCGGCCAATCTCACTACTTCCTGTTGTATCTAAAGTTCTTGAAAAGGTTATAAATAAACGTCTTAAACATTTTCTGCAAAATTTTAACCTACTGTCCAGTAATCAATATGGCTTTCGAAATAATATCTCAACTACAGATGCAATTAATCACGTTGTCGGACATATTGTCAATAAACTCGATTCCAAATCCAAATGCATAGGAGTATTTCTCGATCTAGCCAAGGCCTTTGACACTGTCTCTATCCCAATCCTTCTTGATAAACTACAGAAGCTAGGTATAAGAGGAACTCCTCACCAACTTTTCACTGACTATCTTACTGATAGAACTCAAATTGTTAAAATAGGTGAACATAATAGTCATGAGACGCTAGTAAAATTCGGGGTACCGCAGGGTAGCGTACTTGGCCCTACTTTATTTTTAATATATATAGATGGTCTATGTCGCCTTAAACTCCAAAATGCTGCTATTGTGACCTTTGCTGATGATACTGTGCTTATGTTTGACGGACCATCATGGCATGATGTTAAATTCACTGCAGAAAAAGGCCTATGTCATGTTATGAATTGGCTCAATAATAATTCTTTATCGCTCAATCTAAGCAAAACAAAATATGTTACGTTTAGCATAAAGAACTCCATGCAACCTTCTAATTTTTGTATTCAAGCACACACTTGTCCGGACACTTACACAGCTCCCTGCAACTGCTACACACTTGAATCAACTAATGTCGTAAAATATCTTGGTGTAAATATAGATCAAAATTTAAAATGGAACTACCACATTAATTCCTTATGCTCTCGAGTTAGGAAACTAATGTATATATTTAAAAACATTAGACATTTAAGAGATCCTGGTATTGTCAAGAATGTATATTTTGCACTCTGCCAGTCCATCATATCATACGGCATTGAAGTTTGGGGAGGTGCCAAAAAGTCTCACATGATTGCAATAGAACGAGCTCAAAGAGCAGTTATTAAGGTAGCTACATTCAAAAACTTCAGATACTCAACAACCGCTTTATATAAAGAATTTAACGTTCTATCAGTAAGACAGTTATTTATAAAAGCAACCATCTTAAAACAACACAAGAAAGCGCCATATTCAAGAGTTTCTGAGAGAAGAAGAAACCGAATTTTTATCAATCCACCCAGTAGAACTAGTTTTGCCCATGACTTTGCTTTTTTTCCTTGGTCCATTTCTGTACAACAAGATCTCCACAAGTATTAATTTAACCCAGCTTACAGTGAATCGGTGTAAAGCGGAAGTTACATCTTTTTTGAAATTATATGATTATGATGAGACCGAAAAACTTTTAAAAACTACTGTCTAAAAATGTTAACCTAACCCAAAAAATTATTGCATAATTTTCTTATATACGTTGGCCTTACATATATACAAATCCATCCATACATGCTTCTCGTGGTATTTAGAATCTCACATGATATGATGACAACTACATACAAGCACACACACACACACACACACACACACACACGCACACGCACACGCACACGCGCGCGCGCATATATAAACACTTATTTGAATTTCCCATACCATTTGTTGAATTTGCAACCTGTATATGTATATATACTATATTCTCTTTATCTTTATATAAATATATATAACTAGTGCTGCGGAGATACTGACTGTGTATATTGTGTCGTCTAGACTTAGATAGATTAAGTGTGTTCTGGGAGAGGTGGTGCATCCTGCCGTCATACAGTTCTTACTAGTACGGAGGAATCATTTCCTACTCTTACGAATTATATACTGTAAAGTTAAAAATGTACTAAAAGGAAATAAATAAATTAAACCTCAATTAAACTACCTTCCTTGCAGTGATGGCAGCCGCCGCGTTTATGATGCCCATGCACTCAGCTTGGAATACCGAGTTATGGGCTCCTAGCGGAGTGGTGATCGACGTGTTCAAGTCTTCTGAGAAGGTTCCAGAGCCCGATCCGCTGTCTGTTTTGGACCCATCAGTGAAGATTCTCAGCTCCCGGGGATTGAGTCCTTCATGATTGTCATCCTCATATAACTGTATTTTGTACCTTTTATCGAAGATAGCTTGTTTGTGAATCCGGTCCGTGCCTGAGCTAAGCACTGGAAATTCGTCATACACCTTTTCCAGGCATTTTGTGTGAAGAGCTCCTGTGATGTTAGACCATATCTTGAGGGTTCGCAACCTTACCGCTGAGAGACTGGCCTCTTGCTGTATGTGTAGGTGCAGCGGTGGAAGGTTTAGCATGACCTCCATGGCTGCAGTCGGGGTAGACCTCGTGCAGCCAGTGGTGGCCGCGCATGCGAGCCTTTGAAGTCTTTGTAGTTTGTCTCGTACGTTGCCTAGGTTTGTTCTTGGCCACCAAACCAGAGCACCGTAACAGAGTAAGGGGCGGATTATCGTCTTATAGAGCCAGAGGGTAATTTTCGGGTTGAGTCCCCACCTCTTACCAATCATCCTTCTGCACTGCCAGAAGACAACTCCCGCCTTGTCTATCCGTTTGTTGATGTGGTTGTTCCAATTGAGTTTATTGTCGAGAGTTAGTCCTAAGTACTTAACTTCATCGGACAGCTGTAGCTCAGTTTGGAAAAGTGTTGGTCTGGTAAAGTTGGTCGCACCTTTATATGGGACAGTCAAAATTTTTTTCGCGATTTCGGAATTGGTCCCATAGTAAAAGTTGTTAAGTATGACCTATAAAGTCGCTGCGCAGAGTATGACTGGTGGTTAAAAGTTCACCCTGTATAAAATTTTTAAGTAAAAAGAAATATGTATAACCTATGATTAAGACGAAAAAAGAGACTAAACGTCGAAGTAAGGTAACATTATTGTGTCTGGTTTTTATAATTTTAATTATAATTTCAGTAATTAAAACCGATACTCTATAAATTCCATTCAATACGTATCGTAACAGTCACCACAGTTTCGACCGGTAAAAGCCAGTTATCGTTACCCATGCGCAAATAAATGAGTGTAGCTTCATTGTTTATTACTCGATCTGTATGTTTTAAGGCTCATTATATTCCTTGATAACGAAGCAATATGTTTTATATTAAAGAAAATTTGCAAAATGCTAATATTTACGGAGATTTTTACAAAATAAAAAATAATAATTTTATAAAAAAACTGTTTTTTGTGATTATTTTTTTTCCTATAGGTTTCACGTAAATGTTTGTACAAAAGGAAATAATCTCCATAATATAAGCTATTATTTGACACCTCGATGATTAAAATCGGTTAAGTGGTTTTTGAGATACACCGCCAAAAAGAATAGGTCCGGCCGCCATCTTTGTGACGTCATTACTATCCCCTCCACCATTTTTCCGCTTTACTACCGCATGTACGGTGATCAGGAGAACTGTCCGAACACATTGATACCGGTTGTGGGTAAGGCCGAGCTGAGTCAATTAAATCTGGCCTCGGAGCGGCTTGGCGACCGTACTACTGAGCGTGCGCGACGCGCAGCACACCGGGCGCTCGCAGCCGTCCGCTCCGCATTGTGTCAAGGCCGCCCCCAGGCCATACGAACTACTGTCAACTGACAAAATCAGTGGACGCGACGGATCGTAGTGTGCCAGTACAGGAGCGCTACTTAAGACTTTTTTAATTTTTATAAATGCCCTTTCGCAGTCGTTACCCCATTCCCACTTTACATTTTTCTGTAATAGACTATATAGTGGTCTCAATATATCACTCATATTTACACAAAACTTAGCATAGAAATTTATGAGTCCAATAAAACTCCTCAATTGAGTTACATTAGTTGGAGTGGGAGCTGCTACAATGGCCTCAATTTTTTTTTCGTCTGTATGCAGACCAAATTTGTCAATTTTATAGCCCAGATATGTAACGCTGTCTTTGAAAAACGCGCATTTACTAAAATTTATACGCAAACCGTTATCTTTGAGCCTTTGTAGCACCGCCCTTAAATTTGCCAGATGAGTGGGCCTGTCTTTGCCTGTAACACAAATATCGTCTGCAAAAACAGCCGTTGATGGCAAACCACTCAGCGTTTCTTCCATTATTTTCTGAAAATTTTCTGGAATGCATTTTATGCCAAACGGTACCCGCTTATAAATAAAAGTGCCTATATGAGTGGTTATCGCTGTCATCGGCTGCGACTGCTCATCCAATAAACATTGTTGAAACGCATTAGATAAATCTAATTTTGTGAACTGCTCGCCGCCTCCCAGTGCAGCGAACAAGTCCTCGATCCGCGGCAGCGGATAGTGGTAATCTTTCAATAATGGATTTATAGTGATTTTATAATCACCGCATAGTCTAATGCCTCCATTCGATTTAACAACTGGCACGATCGGCGTGCCATAGTCAGATCGCTCAACCTTATAGATTACCCCCTCCCGCTGCAACCGATCGAGCTCGCGCTCCACGGGCTCGCGCAGCGCAATCGGCAGCGCGCGCGCCTTCACGAACACAGGCGTTTTATCTTTTAAGTGCAAACGTAATTCTGACTTAAATGTCCCTAACCCATCTGCAAAAACCTCTGGGAACTCATCTTTCAAGGATCTCGCCATTGAGTCGTCATCTGCAATATTATGACAATCGAATAACAATTTTAACTTCCTGATCCATGTTCGACCCATCAATGGCGGTCCCCCGTTTTTAATCACATACAATTTAAGTGTTTCCATATTATCGCCACAAACGACGTCGACAATCATATAGCCTATTGGTCGAATGGGGTGACCAACATATGAACGAAACGTTGACTGTTTATTTTGAATCGGTATATTCGAAAAGTGTTTTTTATAAAAATGTTCGGAAATGGCCGAAATTCTACTTCCCGTGTCTACTTCAAAGTTACATGTCAAGTTTGCCACTTTTAAAGACACGTAAAACGGGTCGTCACCCTCATTGCTAGCTACTAAATTATAGAAAGGACAATCGTCGCTGGCGTCGCTATCGCTGTCTACGGGGTCGTTAAAATGTAACTGACCTCTTTTTTTTCCGCTCCAACTACCGACTGCACTTTTAACTTTGCACATTACCTTTAAGTGACCCTTTTGTCCACAACTGTCACACGAATAATGCTTGAATCGACACCTGCCATCGATGTGCCCCGCCTTGCCGCAGCGGCCGCAGACGCGTTGCTTGGTTTTGGCGCGCGCGGCGGCAGCGCCGGCGCCCTGGCCCGAGCTGAATCGATGCAAGCCGTCGTCCCCTTGTGCAGGTTGTGTAGCCGGGAGCGCTGCGCCCTCGGCGCTCGGCGCGCACGCGGTCGCCGCGTGCCGCTCCGCCGCCTCCAGCGCCAGCGCCAACTCCACGGCGCGTTTGTAGTCTATATTCTGTTCGGCAAATATCCTAGACCTCATATCTTCATTAAACAGCCCCGACACGAACTGATCACGAAGGCAAACCTCAAGGCAGCCGCTAAAATTGCACGTTTTTGCTAAATGTTTTAATGCTTGAAGGTAGTCTCGAACACTTTCACCTTGCCGCTGTGTTCTCTGTCGAAACAAATGCCTTTCCGCTATCTCGGACCTTTGAGGCTCAAGGTGTTCTTTTACTAATCTTACAAGCTCTTCAAATGTTCTAGTTTCGGGGTTAACCGGTGCACACAGGTCGCACATTAACTCGTAACATTCTGGTCCGACAACCGTCACTAACGTGGCTACTTTCAAGGTACAAGAAATTGAATTAACTTGTATATACTGTTCAACACGTCTCACATATGCGTCCCAATTACCGCTAGTGATATTAAAACACTCAATATGTCCAAAAGGCATATTTAAAGAGAAAAATCACGCACGCGTCGATCAATATTTAATATGCTCGTTCGCCAGTGTTAGGTAGGTAGGCGCGTCAATGAAACAAGACGATCCGGTATAGACTGACTTTTAATGCACAGATAGTAAACCCATATACATAACATATCTATTGTTCACTCCGTTAGAGTGCCGAAATATCTTGTCAGAAATAGATTCCTTTCATCACTTGGTTAACAATATACTATTCCATGTAACCGTTTGTTTCAGTCACGAACTTGAAAGCTAACGTTACATCTCGTCAAACAAACGAATAATGCGGAGTAATTGGGTACGCTCCCTTGCCTATTTGCGACCCAAGTCACGCTAATTTGTTACTTGTTTACTTAGTTTCCTGTTTGAAATGTATGTAGATTATGTATTAACATCCTCGCAAAGAGGGAATAGATGTCATATTTACGAAAGAAGTGCCCAAGGTACTCAGTCAGAGTGGAATCGATCTGCATTCGCGGCAGATGCCTAGACCACTCGGCCACCCAGGCCACTGCGACATGTGTCGATTTTTTTTTTCAATTATATACAATCTCTAAGCCCTTAGCATACGGCTCCTTAATATTTTCATAAAATAATTTTTCTGTTTGTCAGTAGCATCGTAGCATTCGTAGCTCCCAAACGAATGTTAAAAACTCACTAGGTTTTTTTTAACGGAAGAGCGCGAAGGTGTCCGTTTTGGGAAAAATGCTGGTGTCATTTGTGTGTCTGTCCAGATGTCTGAATATTGTCCTCTGACTCGTTTATTTTTTAATTTTTATCGTCCGGGAGAGAGCGAAGGTGTCCGTTTTGGGCAAAATTATAGTGTCATTTGTGTCCCGTATTCCAGACGTCCGAATTGTAATTTGTAGATTTGGGAATTTTTCAAAATGTTGGAGTCTTGGGGTTCTCACCAGCTCCCAGAGCCACTAGTTTACAGTTTTACTATAAACAGCTTATTCTCCTGCATTGATCTTGCATCATTTACAGGTGCGTAGCCTTAACTCAGGTGCCGTTACCTATAAATAGATTTTATTACTGATAGTCGTAAAGCGAATAAATTAAACAATAGTAATGTGCGCAGTATGATCTAATCTAATGCGTATTTGCTTCACCAGATTCCAGTATAGATATAAATACGATTATATCAGTTAAATCTATTGTTGATTGATGTAGTTGAACGGTAAAGCGTGCTGCTTCCCAACCGAAGGCACTATGAGCTCGATCCCGAACTGTTTGGACGTCGCTAAAAGAAAACATCTTAGAAAAGGTGAATGCAGGTGCATACCGCTTGCAAATCAAAGGTGTAAAGACCTGATCACTAATTTTATGAAGATTCAGAATTCAGTCTCTTGAATCTTTGAATTTCAGCAAATAATTCCATAGCTGAAGCCGAAGAAGTGAATTCCTCTGAAACAGCAAAGACGTTACCATTTGGGATTTAGACTGTGAGGATGAACGCCCTGCTGATGGTAAACGATGCGATGATAGAAAGCAGTCGTTGGTATCGTATCAAATATTTCTTCTTAGCATTCATTGGCTATGTGCGAAGTGGAGGAAATACAATCGACGCCAAGGCACAACGTGGTGAAAATATGAACTTTCGTGGGACGACAACATGTTTGGCAGCTACCAACTGTCATATAAACAGCCCCACCCCCATAATGAAGGCATTACAGTCATGCACGGAGAGAATACAAACGGTACAACACACTTAGGCAGTCTTAGCTCTCAAAGTGTTACTAAACTAGCCATACTGTTGTCCACACTGACGTAAATCTTATTGCATAGTCATAAGGTCCACCGATGGTTAAGATACTGGTAGTACTCGATTCCAGAGAGCTGACTCCATTCTATTTCCAGACTAGTCGTCATGTCGCAAATTGAATCATAATCGAGTCCGTCCTTTGTGCAATCGCCACAAGATGAAGTTGGCAATATCAATTACTAGATATAGGCACAGAATAGTTAATTGTTGTTATATATACATAGATGGCATTGTCTTCCAAAACTGATGTTAACCCTTTGAACGCCACGCCTATCGTAGATTTCGTGGAAAGTATTAATTAAGCTTTATTTTCTGTTTTCTAATCCCGGTTCAAAAGTTAGAGGGAGAGTGGGATACAATATTTTTGACTTTACGTTACGGAACCCTAAAAACATCTTATGTTTTCCTAAGAAGAATAGCTTCACTTTACCGATACGGAGTCAGCTGCAAAAGTATGAGCGCTACAAATTGAATCATAACCGAGCGAACAGGCCTTTGTGCGGTTGTAATAAGATACTTTTGTTTGCGCCACTTCGATCGGTGTCATGTTGCTGATCGATCCATTCTACTTGCTTTGATGACATCCCATTACTTGACGAGAAGGCTCAGAACCGGTTTTAAAAAAGGCGGTAAATACCGGTTCATTTCGGTTTTAGTCCGAACTTTCATAAGAACGCGAACGTTTTAAGAACTTTATTGTGACCTAAATAAACCGGTTTAATCGACAGGCGATGAAACGGTGGTGTGCCGCGTAAACACCGACTTGGTAAAAAACCGGTCTTTATTATTCTAGACCGATTCCTACTTTTTTGTTGCTTGAACGCTGCTGAAGTAACCTCCCTACAGCGTATAAACAAAAAGGAAGGTAGCTCAGTGGGTTAAGAGTAAAGATGCAACGAATAGTGGCTAATACCGAATATTCGGCGGAGCCATGGGCCGAATAGCTGAATATTCGGCTAGAAGTTTTGCCTAAAATGAAGTAAATTCGAACGCGCGCGTGCGTGCGCTGTGCAAGTTGCAACTGGTTTCTCGCTGTAAACAGTCTTTGAGAAATTGCGCTTATTCTGCATGCAGTTCTAATTGAATTGTGGACATTGCGGTGCGATAGTTTTCGTCGTGTGTGTAAAAAAATATTTTGTATTATTTTTAAGGTACAATACTGGGTGTGGCCTGTAACACGAGCAAAAAATTAAACCGTAGGCAGTACTCCTCAAACGGACCAACATTTGTTCAGCGACTTTTAAAAATAACTTGTATTTTGATTTTTAGCTTACTTTAAAGTTTATTCTTAGACGCAATGTATCGCGAATTTTATTTCGTTTAATGTGTGACTAGCAACGTCAATAATAATTACACAGATGACAGCGTACATTGAAGGTTATGTTTATTTTGTATGAAAAATAGGACGTCTAAAATCTTCATAGTTTTTAAATAATATTGCTCCGTTTTCATGGTTCCGTACCTCGAAAGGAAAAAAACGGAACCCTTATAGGATCACTTTGTTGTCCATCCGTCCATCTGTCTGTCTGTCAAGATCCTTTTTCTCAGGAACGCGTGGAGGTATCAAGCTGGAATTTATATCAAATACTCAGGTCTACTGTCCCTTGGAGCTGAAAATCAAACTTCTAAGGCTTAGAAGTTTGATTTTCAGCTAGAATCAAAGCCAATCCAATCAAAAGATACAGCCGTTTATGTCGCAAAGTTACGCAAATTTTCGACACTCGCAAGGGAATCAAAACCTACAGGGTACTTCCCGTGAACTCAGAATCTTGAAATTTGGTACGAAGCAACGTCTCATAGCACAGATAAAGGAAAAATTGCGAAAACCGATTTTTTTTTTCGGAACCCTCGGTACGCGAGTCCGACTCGCACTTGGCCGGTTTTTCATTAGATTCACAAATTTGTAGTATCGCATGTATCAGATGTAACATGATACATTAGTTTAACAGTGTCAGTTCAAGTTAGATAAACTTTCAGTACTATGACGCGTGTGGCGGTGGCGAATTGGCGATAACATACTACAATCAATATTGAATATCACAGCCGTTTATAACAATCATAACGTTTTATCTAAATATGTTTATGACTAATTTATACTTCTTGACACGCGCCAGCAGTATTCTATATTCAAGAAACTAGAATAGCTTGATTGAAGAATAATGAAATGGAATAACATATTCTTTGATATGAAATAAAACTTTTAAAACTTACTTACTTACTTACTGCTGTGGCACAGCGACCCGAAGTGGATCTTGGCCTCCGACACCAAAGACGCCATGCTTCTCTGTCCAAAGCCGTTTCTGTCCAATCGACGGCGCCGAGTTCGCTAAGGTCTTTTTGCACTTCATCTCTCCAGCGGTACCTAGGGCGTCCAGACGGTCTTCGGCCATTTGGAACTCCAGAGTACGCCCTCCAGACTGCACGATCCTCACCCATCCGGACACTTAAAACTAGTTACTTTAAGTTAAACGTGTGATCCATAGGAGTTAGCGCAAGATTTGTACTGAACTGGCTGATGGGGCTGCCACGGCACTGTAGTGCGTCGGGAATGTTCGCGGAGGCGCACACGGATGACTTTTTTGCAATTATACGCAACAGATCGGCGTCACTTATGCAGAGACTGTGTGGCAGTACCAATAGCATCCTGAAAACGTTGGCAGGTAAGATAGATGCACCACTGCTCATGCACTGGAATGGACTGCATGTGGAAGCCACAGATGCTGAGAAGTGGTGCATCTAGATTGCCTAGTTATATTTATTTTTTATATTTATTTTTGTGTACTTGTAGATATGTTATTATTATTTTATATGTCACTAACCTTAATTAATTTTAAGATTTGTTGTAAATACTAACAATTATGGATCTATTGTTGATTCGAAATAAATAAATAATTGAAATTGAAATTGAAATTGAACTGTCAAAATTCGTATCTATCAAGATTCAGAATTCGGATTCATATCCATATAAAATCCTCACTAGCTTTCGGGCACCAATTTATAAGGCTAGAAACGATTTCTATTATGTCAACATTCGGAATACTATAAATAGATGCTCAAACAGAACGTTCCAAATACAAATATCAAACGTGACGTCGCACAGACCGTTTCGTATTTCACTCGCAAAATGTTAGAACGTTTGTGTCAATATTACTGAAGATATTACAGTGACTGTAATGTTAGTTACAGCATCCGTTCCAACCACGTCTATTCTCTTAACCAACCGTATTTACACCTTGAATTCATTGCAATAAAGTCCACAAATGCCTATTCAAATGTGTCTCCATTTAGTGAATTCGCTGAAAACCAAACTAAACAATGCCGGCGTTAAAACTCTTTGGACATCTTCCAGACTAATTACTATAGTCGTAAAGTTGAAAATGCCACGCCTGATCGATGATTTAAAATACCGATGGCAAGGCATCGGTATTTTAAAGTTGTTACAAGTGCAGTCGTTGTTCCGGACGATTTCTGTATCATTAAATCCAAAGAGACTGAACTCCTGGTAAATGCTAACGCTATTTTAGTAAAAAAGCACATTGCAATAAGAAGTGTAATTTCTAGAGAAGGCATTTTTACTTAGGTTATTTGAAATCCAGGTGTAGATTTTTGGAGAGTAGCCAAAGTTATTGCGAATAGTGCATGGCGTGCAGAAAAAGACGGTTACAATATGAGCATTGTGTAGCTTTGTCTTTCCTGTTTTATACGATTGGGTCGACGACACCGGACGTTGTGCACTCGGCCTAGCGGCGTGTGCACACTGATTACAGCTCTTGATTTTTTATCCTAGCTACAGATGTGCAACTATTTAAAAAGTTGGAATAGTACACGGAAATATTAGGAAAATTCCATAGGAAATTGAGAGGGAGTAGAAAAGTATACCACGTACATACAAAAAGAGATAACGTTTTTCCACTCGTAAATATTTTCCATTCTCCATGATTTTTTAGTACATTGAACTAGGTTTATACGTTTTCGTTTTAACATTAGCAAAACAAAACCAAAATTAAAGGCGAAACCTATAATATATTATGGTGAAGCAATCGACATCAAAATCAAAGTGATTTGTTAAGATTTAGTTAGTGGAAAACGTTTTCTCCCGAATGGAATTTCATACAAAAAAGCACCGTTATTTCGCTAGGATCGCAAAGCTATTCTTCCCTCTTACGGAAACTTTCATTTTAGAAACTGATTATCTTGATTTCCGAATTTTTTTAATATGAAAATTTCGCAAGTTTGGAAACTTTCCGACGGCACATCAGTAATCCCAGCAGATACTAAAATGACAGATGGTGTGTTTTTTTTCCATTTGGGACAATTTTATTTGCAAATAGCTAATTGACAAAGTTTGGCCAAATTCGGCTTACAAGTAAGGCAGTTGAAGTTAATTGTAGATTTTAATCGACATTGAATACTTTGCCATGCTAATTCGAGTTTTACTTATTAAATCTCATTCCAATACGAGTATGATACTGATATGATCATCATATCAGTCTCTCTTCCAGTACGCCACTTGTCCCGGTCCTGAGCTAATCTCATCCAGAAGTGACCCGCAATCTTCCGAATGTCGTCCACCCAACGAGCCAGCGGACGCCAGTGGCTTCTTTCATCCGAAAGCGGCCACCATTCCGTTAACATTTTAGTCCATATGATACTGACTTGTCAGTGTCAAAAGTGACGTTTTTGGTTGAAAGATGACATACTGCTCAATTCAGCAGGTCCTCTAAAGGAGATTGGAACTATCTCATATTGGAATGATGTCAGATTCATGTTAGACCAGTATCACACTTCGTCCTTGCATCAAAACGTAGATTATTAAATAGCATTTCATCATGCCAATTCTAAATGTACAAATTTAATCTTGCTTATCTCTCAGCTCGCTTCGCCAACTCCATGTTGTAGCGAAAGTAAATTGACGTAGATTTCCAGTATAAATAGATTTTATATTAATCATTGAAGACGCACTACGCGTCACCGCAGCAGTGCACCATGATGAAAACAATTTATTTTATACCTTATCTTCATGAACTTATAGAACATTATCAGACTGAATTTTATTTATACCACATCAAGCGGTCGTATCGCGTAGGCGAGGTACATCGTAGCTTTCAAACAACTCGAACAAGGGTAGTCTTTGACGCCAGCGTTGAACAGAAATACATGCGTTCTTGACATTGATTTTCAGCAGTGTATTCCTATTAAATTAGCGAGCAAGAGTTCTTGTATGAACCAGGCTTCTGTGACCTCGATATGCGTATCAAATATGAGTAATCGAAGAGCAAGTAATACTTGTTATCTCAAGAGACCTGCTCGATCAAATCGGTTCAATGTCGTGGTCGTGGCCATGAATATTCGATAGGAATTTTATGTAGACCTTCACCTTGTGCTTATGGAGTTCATCGCGTTAACAGTTTTTCGCACGAGAGGCATAAAATGATGTTAAATCGGGACGAGTTAGGATGTACACGAGTTTGCTTCGGTTTGTTGATGTAATCGTTATTCAAGTCTTCAAGATATTCGAACGTACTTAATGTTTCTGTGTGCTACTGGGTGTATACTTATACACACATCTATAGAAAGTAGACGATCTTATGGCGTTAAATGATGTTGATTTGGGCGTGCTTGATGTGAAATTGGTTTTATTGCGCTTGCAACGGAATTTACCTACAATGGCACCCGCTCCGTGCACCCGCGCCAGCTAGCGTACGCCCTGAGGCTTCAAAAATCAAAACGGGACCCCATGGCGCGAAAACATTATTGGCCCTCCTATTGTGCCGTTTTTTTACCTTAATAGCTTTTTTGTTAAAACGATTTGTAATGTCCTGATACACCTCAATAGAGGCTCATCGTCCACAGTTTCTTAAACACTGTCTTAAATACCCGTCAAAGTTTAAACACAAACATCTAATTTATATCTCTCCCTTGCCAAATAGATTTGCCGTAATCCCGCGGTTAGCTTTGTACTTGGCAAACTCACTGTTCCCACTACCAAATTTCTGGCGCCATCAACGTTAATGAATAATAAATCTTCGTGTTTATCATTTCGTCACACATGTTTAATTAAATCTATTTGTGTTTTGTGTTCAAGTTTGTCTTGAAAGCTGTCCTGTAAATAAAATTTATTGTTTTATGCTTTACAATGTATAAAGGCGTCTGAAACATTTCGTTTAACTAAATCTTCTTTAGCTAGCTTTAGCAACAAACATCTTCGCTTTAGTAATTCATGTGTTTGATATTCTTCAATTTTAAAAAATAATTCTCGAAAGAAATGACAAGAATATTGTTCATTATCCTTATCATACTGTATTCGCCATAACCTGACGGTTTTCACACGTAACTTCTCAGCCATAAAACTTCCCATTTCTTAATTTCAAGCTTGGTAGCGGTAGTGATAGAAATTATCTTATTACTTCCTAGTTAATTATAAGTTCCAGCACCACGTTTAGTTTCCTCAAAAACTAACGGCTCCTATTTAACTACCAGCTGTAAATGTTCATATTTCATATTTTACAAACTGCACTGTTTCATAAATTGCCTTTGTTACAGCTTCGAGCTTGCCAAGTTTCCGAGTCTAATTCCTAGTGTTATAAATTTGGCTGTCTTTCATATTTATAGATTACGTCTCACGAGATCCCGTATTACGAGCGACATCTCGTTGCTTTATTATGGTACACTCCATACCCTTGATTACGGTATTATACAATTCACTGTACTGTCAGCCAAACAGTTCAGTTGCATTGCATGATGCAATTTATATCAACGTTTGCACGCAGCAAATAGTATAAAATATTTTAAAGACTAAAGTACATAGCAGAACTATATTTAATCATGAAATAAAATCTACACTGCAATGAGGAGGAATTAATAGAAACGGATTATATTATAAAAATCTACATAAAATCACAAATTAGGCGCAAAATAACGCGTTGGGCTTTTACAATATCAATCTTCTATCATATTTTAGAGCATTGCAGAGTTTTGTTTATCAACTAGAAGACTACAAAAAAAAAACAAGGCTATGGGATACCAAGAGACTAAAAAGTCGAGCGTTCGGTAACGACACTTCTATGGAATACTTCTTCTGAAAGATATAATCTTTGCTTTCAGGAGTACCGTTTCAACCATTCAACTGCAGAGCCCGTTCCTTCCGATAACCAATCAAAAATTCTCTGAAAGAACGACCCAGAATGCCAATTTTCTTTAAAGCAATTAACCGTTTGACTTATTATCAAATCTTACAATAATTGGGCTGGGTCGGGGTATATCATGGGCACTATCATCGACATGATATAAGTTTTTATTTAAATAAAGCCATGGTAATCATATCCTTATGCTATTAGATCAAAACTCGAGCGTTCGTTAGCGACACTCCAATGGAATACTACATCTATGAAACGTAATCTATGCTTTCAGGAGTACTGTTTCAAACATTCAACTGCAGAGCCCGTTCCGAGAACCAATCGACAGTTCTATGAAAGAGCGACCCAGATATGCCTCTCGTTTAGAGACAATACGCCATTTGACTTTTTGGCAAAATATAATTTGTGCCCAACGGGCGTATGGTAGCCGATATTATCGACGTGATAGAGCAAATGTTCGTTTTAACACAGCGCGAATAAAAGAGACAGACACTGTTACTATCAGGTGTATTCCCATTTGTCTCCCGCCCCACGTGATCATGGTCAAACTTGAGGCGGGGACATATGGCGTTGGATTCATATGAATGCACTTATTCCCATCTATAGCATCTATCCCCGGCGAGGCCAAATGGGAATACACCTTACTATCACGCTATCGTATCAATATATCGATAGCCGCGCGATCATCATATACTTTCTGAATCGTAGTATTGACTTATGAATTGATTTCTATTTAATCAAATAGAAAAATAAAAATTTCTATCAAAAATAAAGGTAAACATTGTATTGTATTGCATTTACTTCAAGCAACATGGCTCATCAAAGCTTTGAAACATAAAAATTAAAATAAAAACTTAAAATTAAAATATTATTAAAATATTAACTAACTTACAGGAAACTTGTCAAATATAAAAGAATAAAAATTAAGAAATAAATAATAAATAAAATATGATTATTATATATGTAAATGAAAGAGCGTACTGTCATCTTAAATGCAGGCAACAATTGCAACCCCTGATGATGCAGGTGTCCATGGGCAACGGTAATTGCATACCATCTAGCGATTCTTCTGCTCGTTTGACTCCTGTCATAAAAAAACTTCATAAAATTTTATTTCTCGCATTTTATTTGTACTCTGTCTTGTGAGACGTAGTCTTTCAGTACTGTATCAAATCAACCATTCAACTACAGAGCTCGTTCCGAGAATTAATCGAAGTTACTGAAAGCGTGCCCCAGATATGCCCATCTTCTTTCGAGACAATTCAATTGGGTATATAGGGTTGTCATGCGTCAGGATTTCCCCAGATCAGGATTTTTGGTCCACTGTCAGGATTGCAAGAGGACTTGACGAATGTCTGGGTTTTTTAAAAACCTCAAATAACCACTGAAAGCTAGCTAAAGGTTTGCTAAAAAAGATGGTTATGCTGCTTAAGCTAGTGGCCGACGAAATCATTAGAATAATGCACAACCGTCCAAGAAATGACAGGTTTTTAGGGTGATGTCCTGAATGCCTTTTGAAATGAACGAACTAAAATAACAATGCAATGACAGATCAATCCAATATCGAACATATGGCAACGCCTTCCAGGAGTACTACCTACCGAAATTTGCAAGTTGGGGGAATCTTTCTCTTTTACTCTCACTAAGGCGTAATTAGAGTGACAGAAAAAAATGCCCGCAATTGACGAACTTCGATTTTCGCGGTAACAGCCCTGTTTCAACCTTTCAACTGCAGAGAATCCGAGAATCAATCGAGAGTTCCATAAAAGCGCGACCTAGATATGCCTCTCTTCTTTCGAGACAACACAATTGGGTATTGTTCTCGATTTTTGTGTTATTAGATGTTTTGATTTACTAATTGAGTTAAACGTCTAGTGATGTTCTACAGGAACAGGTATACCCAGATGAGGATTCCCGGTTTTATTACCCTGCCCTTAGGAATATTTTCTAAATAAGATAAAAAGGTATGAATTTTTTTTTTCAGACTAAATTTATAAATTATTTTCTTTAAAGGAAAATTTTAACATTCAATGCGTGTTTTTTTTAATAACTCAAAGTTTTTATTTGTGTGTGTAGACACGCTAACTGGGTGGGGTTAAGAAAAGTTAATACTTGTCAGGTTTGTCAATTAAGCATGAAATCTGTATGGGAATCAACTTTTTGCCTTTTTTAGGGTTCCGTACCTCGGAAGGAAAAAACGGAACTCTTATAGGATCACTTTGTTGTCCGTCCGTCCGTCTTGGCGGTCTGTCAAGACCCTTTTCCTCAGGAACGCGTGGAGGTATCAAGCTGGAATTTATATTTTGTCTATTTCAGGAAAAATCAAACTTCTAAGCCAGCGCAATCAAAAGATACAGCCGTTTATGCCGCAAATTTCCGCAAATTTTCGACACTCGCAAGGGAATCAAAACCTACAGGGTACTTCCCGTGAACTCAGAATCTTGAAATTTGGTACGAAGCAACGTCTTATAGCACAGATAAAGGAAAAATTGCGAAAACCTTCAATTTTTAGTTACATCATAAAATAATATATACCTACAGGTTTGTGCGGAACCCTCGGTGCGCGAGTCCGACTTGCACTTGGCGGGTTTTTTTTACATTGTAATATCGCTTATAGTTTATGAAATTAGCAACAAAAAAAAGTTTTTTTTTTTTATTTAATGCTTAAGTATCGTCACAAAACAGTGGTTTTTTTTAACTACTTACGCTAATTGGGTACAATATTTTCTGAAAACTCCCAAAGCTAATCAAGGCCAAAGTGAGGATGTGTCATTTTAAACGTCATAATTTCATAGGGATTTGACATTTTAATTTTTAATCTTATACCTTTAAACGAGCAATTCTTGTATATATATATATATATATATATATTATATTTCTGTGATCTCGGAAACGGCTCTAACGATTTCGCTGAAATTTGGTATATGGGGGTTTTTGGGGGTATACAATCGATCTAGATTAGTCTTATGTTTGGGAAAACGCGTGTTTTCGAGTTTTCATGCGGTGGCTAACTTTTGTTTTTTTTATATGTTCAAGTTTATATATAAATTTTAATTTTTATTGTTTTAGACAAGTTTAATTTAGTAAAAAAATGTAGTTTAGATTATCACCTATACACCACCATATTACAATAAATAGTTTTAAGGTCGCCCAGGTACTTTTCGTTTATTGCAGAACCATGGTTACATTAGGAAGTTAACAATAACATGTTTGTATTAAGTGCATGCATGGTTACCCTGTCAGGGCATAGCGACATAGTTGATATTCTTAAAACTAATTACTCAAATAAATACACAGTTGAATATAAAATAGCATTCAAGTACAAACTAGGAATTAATCAATGATGACATTACCCCACTTTGTTATTGCAAATACCAATAATGCTTGGTTTAAGCAGTGGGAAGAAACTGCAGCATTCGGACATTCTCGGTTCCGTTCGGCTCAGCAAAACTTGACGTCCCTTTGCGTGTATAACCACAGATAAGATAATGACTTTAATGTTGCTAACCCTAAATAGCCGATTGGATAGTGCGGAGTGCCATATATTAGAAGGGGACAGTATGATTCGTCCCTGAATCGCTGTCAAACTTCGGTTTTGTATGAAGTTTATTTTCTGTACAATAGCAATCTTCTTCTTCCTCGCGTTGTCCCGGCATTTTGCCACGGCTCATGGGAGCCTGGGGTCCGCTTGACAACTAATCCCAAGATGTGGCGTAGGCACTAGTTTTTACGAAAGCGACTGCCATCTGACCTTCCAACCCAGAGGATAAACAAGGCCTTGCTGGGATTAGTCCGGTTTCCTCACGATGTTTTCCTTCACCGAAAAGCGACTGGTAAATATCAAATGATATTTCGTACATAAATTCCGAAAAACTCATTGGTACGAGCCGGGGTTTGAACCCGCGACCTACGGATTGCAAGTCGCACGCGCCGCTAGGCCACCAGCGCTCCACTTTCGCGCTTTCTGTACAATAGCAATAATATTACTTATTCTGTGGTTCAAGTTACCTGGGTCCGATTCTACGACACGTTAGACGTGTTAGATTCCATCTAGCCACCCTAGACAGGTTTTATAATATGTATATTTATACAAACATCCAGACTATTTCCCATTACGATAACTTGTTCTAGGTACAATTCCTGACCTAAGGATACATTCCATGTTAATTGTTCGCTTGGAATCGTAGCCTTATGGTAATGATTATAGAGTTGATATTTATTTATACATTTTGTTGGAGGTTAGGCTGCTGTGTATACCTATCGGCCTAGGAGTAAATGCAAATGTTAGCGTCTGTCGTATGCTAACAATATCATGTGTGACGTACCGTTCTCACATGTCCATATAATTACATAATCCATAAGAAATAAGTTTTTGGCAAAAATTTCAATTTTGCTACAAGCTTTTATCGCTGACTGTACTTTTCTTTCCACAGGCAACTAATACTCATCGGGCAAATTCTAAAAACCCCAAACACAATAGGTTGCGTTGTTTTATCACAGAGTTCCTATGTCCACCTCTTGTCTCCATCATCAGATCAGCTCGATGGTACCATAATATTGCATTGCCAACCGACTTACATATGTATGCAAGTTTTCAGCTCAATCGGAAACCGGGAAGTGGATCAAATTTAACTTGCAAGATTTGATTACAAACAGACAACGGTCAGGTGAAAGTAAATAAAAGCTTGTAATAAAATGGAGATATAATCCAGCATACCACTTGGTTACAAGTTACAAATTAACAATAGACAAATCTGCCTAAATACGTAAGGTAGTGTAGGCAGCTACAGCATTGACAACTTAAGTAATAGCTTTGCATGGGAACTTGGGCTCGGAACCGGTTTTTTAAAAACCCCAAAATAGTCCAATATTTTTAATATTTTACACTCTTTACGTAGGGCTGTATCATGTATTTAGGCAACAACTTCGTATTATTGGGACCGAGCGAAGTGCATGGTGGGGGTAAGTAAAGCGATCCCAGCGCATAAGGTGGTAAAAATTTGAACTAACTGCGGATAGCGTCTTTAACATTTCGTACAATTATATGGCTCGAAATAAAACTTTGATTTACGATTACTCCTGAAATATTCATTTAAATTGTATTGTGTAAGGGACCAATGTAATCTGTATGAAATGCTTAATATAACTAACGTATTTATTTTGATAATTGTTAATAATGTATCCATGTAAATAGCTTTGCAAATGCCACATATTACGTGATCTTTTTCTAGAAGTTATCATATGTATAGTAAGTTATCCTTAAAAGATAGACATTTAACATCGCGGACTTTTTTGTAGACCTATGAATGAGAAACAACCCCACCATACATTGTGTTGTTATAGCTCAAACGGATTAGGCAGCGTTTTCGATTAAAGCTCCTAGCCAGCGTGATTTTTTCCGACAACATCGTTATATTTCAAACAATTTACACAAAACCTTAACAAGTTATATACTTAAGCCTTCCTCAAGAATCACTCTATTGATAGATGAAAGTCGTATGAAAATCCGTTCAGTAGTTTTTAGTTTTGGAGTAGTTTTATGAGATGAAGCGAATTGACGTTTTCCCCTAGACTTGCGGACACTAGGTTGCGTGACAGTCGTGCACGCTCCCAATTAGATTGTCCCTTTAAAAATGAAATAAGAAACCAAAGAACGAAGAAGAACGTAATAATACCGGTATTTTTGTATGAAGAAAAAACCGGTTCCGAGCCTTGGCTAATGTCTTAAAATGCTCTTTGACTTGACGTGTATACTAATAAGTGTTAAGTACCTGGGCGACCGAGCTTAGCTCGGTTATAACTATTTATTGTAATATGGTGGTGTATAGGTGATAATCTTAACTACATTTTTTTACTAAATTAAATTTGTCTAAAAAAATAAAAATTAAAAAATTATTTATAAACTTGAACATATAAAAAAAAAAAAAAAAAAATTAGTCACCGGGCGAGATTCGAACCCGTAACATTCGTTTAACAGTCCGCGTCTTAACCCGCTGGACCAGACGGACGGTGGCCGGCAACACGAAATTAGCGACCATATTCTGCGTCGAAAGAAAAACGCATGAAAACTCGAAAACACGCGTTTTCCCAAACATAAGTCTAATCTAGATCGATTGTTTACCCCCAAAAACCCCCATATACCAAATTTCAGCAAAATCGTTAGCGCCGTTTCCGAGATCCCGGAAATATATATATATATATATATACATACAAGAATTGCTCGTTTAAAGGTATAAGATAACGAGTACTGCCAGCTAACTTTATCCACTAGAATTTAAATATTCATTTCGCAAATAAAAATCCTGTTAAATAACCGCAAAAAGCAAAAAATCTTCTTAATTACATCACATAGCGCTAATTATACGCTCTAGCTTTTTAATTAAACTTTGGACTGCTATTTGCAATTTCATTTTCGACCTTATTTATAAGGAATCAGAGTCCGTTTTAGCTGCCATCGTTAGACTGCAAAGCTTTGTATTAAACTTACTGAGCAAGTGAAAGGATTAATCCTTGTTTCTCAAATTACGTGTTAAAGCGAGACAAAAGGCTTTGACTGTGTTACTTCTTGTAGTAAGAATTTAATTTTTGGAATGGAATAGTATTTATTATTATTTAATTATTTTTGCACAATATATGAAAGTATAAGCGCTGGTGGCCTAGCGGTAAGAGCGTGCGACTTGCAATCCGGAGGTCGCGGGTTCAAACCCCGGCTCGTACCAATGAGTTTTTCGGAACTTATGTACGAAATGTTATTTGATATTTACCAGTCGCTTTTCGGTGAAGGAAAACATCGTGAGGAAACCTGACTAATCCCAACAAGGCCTAGTACCCTCTGGGTTGGAAGGTCAGATGGCAGTCGCTTTCGTAAAAACTAGTGCCTACGCCAAATCTTGGGATTAGTTGTCAAAGCGGACCCCAGGCTCCCTTGAGCCGTGGCAATATGCCGGGACAACGCTAGGAAGAAAGAAAGAAAGACATGAAAGTACAAGTGGCGGGTTTAATGCCAGATCAGCCAGATGGCATTCTCTACCAGCCAACTATATGACAAACGGAAAGTTTACGTTGGTGTAGGGTTTGGGTTGGTGTGGTGTAAGGTAGAGCTCGAAGGTGTGGAGAGTTAGGATCGGCAACGCGCATGTAACTGCTTACCATCAGGCGGGCCGTATCCTTGTTTGCCACCGACATAGTATAAAGGGTCATGCAGTTAGAATAATATGACTAAAATTGTGACACTAACCTTCTTTCGGACACAAACCTATAAATTATGTATAAGTTAATGTGTTTAAGGAAATTTATTTAAGGGTTTAACGAATCCGCTAAGAAACCGCTCCCATACAATTGAAAGTACGTTCTCTTTTAAAAAAAGAGAAGCGGAAATGATGCACAACTTGACATGAACATTTACGTAACATATATCTATGTCGCCAAAAATGGTTCAAGCCCTCTTCACTGATTCCTCGACTCACTGACTCCCTCTATGGTAGTCTATTTTATTATAATAGTAGTATAAGTGAATCAGAGGGTTCTTGAAAAAGCGCAGTTGCCCAGTCTTGCCGCTCTTCTCAAACAGAGACGCTTGCGGTGGCTGGGGCATGTGCACCGGATGGAATCCTCTAGAATACCTTGACGTGTCTTGCTTGGTGCAGTTGCGTATGCTAAAAGGAACGTTGGAAGACCTATGCTGCGCTTTAAAGACTGTGTTAAGCGTGACATGTCAGCATTTGAAATCGACCACCATGCCTGGGAAACTTTAACTGCAGACCGTGATGGATGGCGCAAGCGTGTTGTGGAGGGGAGGAAGCTATGCGACCAAGCCTGGTTTACTACGTTAGATAGCAGAAGGTGTCGCAGAAAGCAAATCGGGACTGGAACCTCAGGTGGCATGAGCTTTCTCTGCCAAAAATGTGGGAGGGAGGGAGGTCGTGCCGCTCACGCATCGGCCTCCACAGTCACCAAACCCGTTGTCTAAACAGCAATGCTTAAATCGTCTGCAATAGACGCAAAGGCCTGTGATGATGATAAGTGACTGCTAAATAAAGAAAGACATTTAAATACGATCGTGGGTCATAAAAGGATCACACGAGTATTTTAATGCCTATACAGTTACACACACTGCTTTATCTACATCATATCATAAGCTTAAAAAAAAGTAATTTTATACTTACAAACTAATTAAACTTTTTCGCGCATGTTACACATCCCTTGGTATTTTTTTTTATACAGAGACAAACTAAAGTCGGGGCCGACTGTCAAATCGTTCGATATCAAGGAACATGCGGAATATGGAGTGTGGGATTAAAAGGAGTGAAACCTCTTATGGTAGAACTTTTGCAAAAGTGTCCAGCTGTCAGCTATAAATAAATAAATAAATAAATAAATATTATAGGACATTATTACACAAATTGACTAAGTCCCACAGTAAGCTCAATAAGGCTTGTGTTGAGGGTACTTAGACAACGATATATATAACATATAAATATTTATAAATACTTAAATACATAGAAAACATCCATGACTCAGGAACAAATATCCATTGCTCATCACATGAATAAATGCCCTTACCAGGATTTGAACCCGGGACCATCGGCTTCATAGGCATGGTCAGTACCCACTAGGCCAGACCGGTCGTCAAATAATAGTTCAAAATCTCCAGAGTAGCGCTAGAGTAGCTAAGAACCTAGACGTTAGTGACGGAGTGAAGTGCGCTGTCTATGATTTGATTTGTTTTTGCAAGTATTCTAGGTATTGTAGCGCCACATATTTAAGGTTTTTTGATGACACTTTGGTACATGGAGATTGCATTCCTTACCTCAACCTTCCATAATGCGAAGAATTGTTTACAACAGACACTTCATTTCGAATAAACCGTCATCTCTCTGATATTATAATAGAGGCCAAATCAAATTTCTTTGTTTCTCAGAAATGTTTTAAATTTGAATGTAATTTAATTACAAAAAATCGGTTATCGATAAAGTAAAATTAAAATTACGATGCACCTACAGATAAGATACAGATTTATCACCAACATCATACCGCACAAATGGCAAGATGTAGCGCAGGACCGCTCAGAATGGCGGCGGCTGGGGGAGGCCTTTACTCGCGAAGAGGACCATAATAAAAAAAAAATTAAGTATGTAAGCTAGAGATATATATTTATTAATCATTATTATTAGAGTGGAATTAAAGGCTTTTTTATTTTATTTTTTATTTATCATATTTATTTTCTTATCTTTTTTAATTTAAGTACGCATATTTCTGAGAAATAAACTTTTACTCGTGTCACTTGCTAATTCTCAAACGTGCCCATGTACTTAATCAACTTTCACTGGTATGATCTTGACTGAAGATCACCGCTCATCAATCGTTCGGTAATGATCGCGTGCGGAGAGAGCGGCGTCATAAATCTGTACGATACACTCCTTATTACGTAGGGATGCAAAATTGTATCGTGGATATGTGGCAGTAGCCTGTTATGTTATATTATATTGCACTTTAACACTATGTTAAAGCGAAAAAGATAGTACATTTTCTCTTAATTTTATAGGGTACCTGTATGTACCATGTATGCAGTTTGTTAGCCTGTTTGTATCTCTAAAATGTTGAACTATAAAATGTTGTCATGTCCTTTAGACAGCTAATCCACTAAGTGGGTATTTTTCTATTGCGTCTAAGTTCATGTCATGAACTTGTGCTACCCTAGCGCCACCGGAGAGATTGCGAACTATTTTTTTTTCTTATTTAATGCATGTTGATTATAAGATGTAATGTTTTAAAAAGATGTGTCCCGCCGAGTTTCTTGCCGGTCCATATTGGGATACCCTCCTCCAATTGAGGGGGGATTTAAATCTTCTCGGGTCAGAGGTGTAGGGTTAGAGCCGGTGTAGCTTTATTTGACGTTCATAAGCGCATTGTAATATGCCTACTTGAATAATAAAATATCTTTATCTTTATTATTTACAGCTGCCAACTGGACACTTAAGCAACAGTTCTCCCATACGAGTAAGGGATTGTTCTCCTTACCTATACCCTCCATAGCTACAAGGCCCATTTGCATAATTCCAAAAAGGGTGCGGGTTGGGTTGGGGCCAGAAATCGACCCCTTTATCGAAACCGGCAAAGTTCTTGTGTCGCACTTGGCCTCATTTTCCGATTTAGTGGGGTAGGTCTGTGTATTAGGCGAAGAAAATTGGGGCAAGAATGGTGTTCGCGAGTCTAACGCCATCTAGCGCGCGCGTAACTTACTTTCTATGCATCTCGCTTGTACGTACGGCATCTCGGTTGTGAGGCGATGGATGCTAGGTGCTGAACTGTTCCAATTTAAATTGTCAATGTGCCATTATCGTTTTCATTTAATTGGTAATGGTTATAATTATTATTGCTGTTAGTCTAAGTTTCGTGACGCATTGGTTCAACTTTAATGTCATGTAAACATTTTTATCAATAATAGTATTTTATGCAATAGTTGTATAAGAAGGGTCAAAAAAGGCGAGTGGCGTGAGTTACAATGTGGGCCGGAGCCGAAGGCGTAGGCGAACATTGTAAAGGAATACGCCACGAGCATTTTTTGACCTACTTATACAACGTTGCATACAATATTTTTCCTACAAGTCAACAAAAATAAATCTTAATTTAGGTAAAGAAAGCAAAAGTATATAGCCAAGAAGCGCGAGCATACCTTGTTACGCGCCCGGCCCGCCCCGGGCCGCGGCCGGCCGGTCAGCGACACCTCCTCGTAACTCATGACGTACTTGCTACTTGCTAAATAAAATTTTTGGACAGTTTTTTCTTAATTTTGGCCACCGTAGCCTACGGAGACTAACAAGCAACGCTAAGCGGTCTTCGTAGTCTATGGGTGTTGCTCTATTACGGGTGTCACATGCGTGTTTCTGACTTATGAAGTAATTATTTTTACTATGCAACCAAATGAATTGGTTTTGTTAGGTTGGTAGCCATTAATCGCAGTAACGTTATAGTGATTAAAAGCACAAGAGCTGTTATGAGGAATAGACAATATAGAGTTTTCGTGAAACCTTTTATGTATGTTCTTATATTCGTGTTAATGAATGCATAAATGATAGATAACAGTAGAGGAGTAGGAAAAAAAATATAGTGCAAGCGAGATATACATAAAGTTACGCAGACCTGAGCGAATATGTTAGTATAACACTGCTAAAGCAGTCGTGGTAATGCTAAATTGACTATAGGCTGTTTTTTACCCCAAATCAAACACCATTTCGCAGTCGTATTACCAATCATATCATCAACTAATCAAAACCGACCTCCCCATCAACATATTCAACCGATCCCGTTCTGTATACCGTGTCCCCGCACTAACTTAATCCTATATCCAAATAGTCATAACGTTCTCTCTAAACTATGTCACATACGACCTTCTCTCACCAAGTTGTTAAATGAGCTTTAGATTCAAAACGTAGGACACTCAGACCAGGCTAAGTTGGCAGCGATTTTAAGCGCTTAAAGATAATTGAAGTGTGCAAAAGGGAAGCCATCACGTATATAACATTTCATGAGCGCGAAAGAGGCAAACTACGAATCACTTTTGAGCTTCATAGCGGCCGCTAGCCGCCGCTTGAATATACCATAAAGTAAGATTAGCGGACTGGATAAGTTATATTCAGAAGATACTATGGATAATATTATCGCGGAATAAATTTAAATAATTTACGCGATTTCATATGATTTTCTGAATTCAATACATCCAATGACACTTGATGTCATCCCGATTTAGTTCGCAATTTTGATGTTTGACAGGCAATCTAAAACATTGTATATCTGTGGTTGGGGGTAGCATCTCGACCGCCATTTTGGTGACATCGGCTCTTGCTCAATTTCTTTGTTTCTGCTCATTCATGTTGTATGGGCTGTAATACTGATAGCTTATGCAGTAAACTATACTCTGTATCTTTAGGTATAAATAAATAAATAAATATTATAGGACATTATTACACAAATTGACTAAGTCCCACAGTAAGCTCAATAAGGCTTGTGTTGAGGGTACTTAGACAACGATATATACATATAATATATAAACATTTATAGATACTTAAATACATAGAAAACACCCATGACTCGGGAACAAATATCCATGCTCATCACACGAATCAATGCCCTTACCAGGATTTGAACCCGGGACCATCAGCTTCGTAGGCAGGGTCACTACCCACTAGGCCAAACCGATCGTCAAAAGGGTATAAAATAAAAATACACAAAATCTACCCTCAAATGGCTCCTTAAGCCAGTTAAGGGTAGATGAAAACATTACATGATCTAAAAAAGTAGGTTAAAGACAGGTCATTCAGTCACAGATCCAGGCGGTATTTGGTTGGTTAGTCAATTTTTGTTTACTTTTATTTAAATATCGTACCTTAAGAGTATTAATATGGAAGTGTGCAGATAATGAAGAATTAATCGTGATACAAGCTAACCATCATTCCTGAGCCAATCATAAAGTCCAGCTATCGCTTTACAAGAGCTAATATATATTACCGTACACTGTATTGTACTAACCGTACAATATTTTTCGTCGCCCAACACTGACTGAAGCCATTTTACAAGCTTTTATTTACTTTCACCTGACCGTTTGTAATCAAATCTTGCAAGTTAAATTTGACCCACTTCCCGGTTTCCGATGAAGCTGAAAATTTGCATACACGTGTAAGTCGGGTGACAATGCAATATTATGGTGCCATCGAGATGATCTGATGATGGAGACAGGAGGTGGCCATAGGAACTCTGTAATAAAACAACGTAAGCTTATTATGTTTGGGGTTTTTAGAATTGTCTCGATGAGTATTAGTTACTTGTGGAAAGAAAAGTACAGTCAGCGATAAAAGGTTGTACCAAAAATGAAATTTTTGCCAAAAAATTATTTACTTAATTTTAAAAAACTGAACTGATCTGTGGTTGGTAAAGAATGGCGGATAAGACCTTTAGTTATACGGGTGCATGGTAAATGGCCACAATTGAATGATTGCCCGATCGGAAATTTACCGTCGCAGGGTTATCAGATATTGAATTTAAACGACTCGATAAAAATAAATGATATATATACAAATGATATATATATATATATATATATATATATATCATTTGACACGCTCTGTCGAGTCGTTTAAATTCAATATCTGATAACCCTGCGACGGTAAATTTCCGATCGGGCAATCATTCAATTGTGGCCATTTACCATGCACCCGTATAACTAAAGGTCTTATCCGCCATTCTTTACCAACCACAGATCAGTTCAGTTTTTTAAAATTAAGTAAATAATTTTTTGGCAAAAATTTCATTTTTGGTACAACCTTTTATCGCTGACTGTACTTTTCTTTCCACAAGTAACTAATACTCATCGAGACAATTCTAAAAACCCCAAACATAATAAGCTTACGTTGTTTTATTACAGAGTTCCTATGGCCACCTCCTGTCTCCATCATCAGATCATCTCGATGGCACCATAATATTGCATTGTCACCCGACTTACACGTGTATGCAAATTTTCAGCTTCATCGGAAACCGGGAAGTGGGTCAAATTTAACTTGCAAGATTTGATTACAAACGGTCAGGTGAAAGTAAATAAAAGCTTGTAAAATGGCTTCAGTCAGTGTTGGGCGACGAAAAATATTGTACGGTTAGTACAATACAGTGTACGGTAATATATATTAGCTCTTGTAAAGCGATAGCTGGACTTTATGATTGGCTCAGGAATGATGGTTAGCTTGTATCACGATTAATTCTTCATTATCTGCACACTTCCATATTAATACTCTTAAGGTACGATATTTAAATAAAAGTAAACAAAAATTGACTAACCAACCAAATACCGCCTGGATCTGTGACTGAATGACCTGTCTTTAACCTACTTTTTTAGATCATGTAATGTTTTCATCTACCCTTAACTGGCTTAAGGAGCCATTTGAGGGTAGATTTTGTGTATTTTTATTTTATACCCTTTTGACGATCGGTTTGGCCTAGTGGGTAGTGACCCTGCCTACGAAGCTGATGGTCCCGGGTTCAAATCCTGGTAAGGGCATTGATTCGTGTGATGAGCATGGATATTTGTTCCCGAGTCATGGGTGTTTTCTATGTATTTAAGTATCTATAAATGTTTATATATTATATGTATATATCGTTGTCTAAGTACCCTCAACACAAGCCTTATTGAGCTTACTGTGGGACTTAGTCAATTTGTGTAATAATGTCCTATAATATTTATTTATTTATTTATACCTAAAGATACAGAGTATAGTTTACTGCATAAGCTATCAGTATTACAGCCCATACAACATGAATGAGCAGAAACAAAGAAATTGAGCAAGAGCCGATGTCACCAAAATGGCGGTCGAGATGCTACCCCCAACCACAGATATACAATGTTTTAGATTGCCTGTCAAACATCAAAATTGCGAACTAAATCGGGATGACATCAAGTGTCATTGGATGTATTGAATTCAGAAAATCATATGAAATCGCGTAAATTATTTAAATTTATTCCGCGATAATATTATCCATAGTATCTTCTGAATATAACTTATCCAGTCCGCTAATCTTACTTTATGGTATATTCAAGCGGCGGCTAGCGGCCGCTATGAAGCTCAAAAGTGATTCGTAGTTTGCCTCTTTCGCGCTCATGAAATGTTATATACGTGATGGCTTCCCTTTTGCACACTTCAATTATCTTTAAGCGCTTAAAATCGCTGCCAACTTAGCCTGGTCTGAGTGTCCTACGTTTTGAATCTAAAGCTCATTTAACAACTTGGTGAGAGAAGGTCGTATGTGACATAGTTTAGAGAGAACGTTATGACTATTTGGATATAGGATTAAGTTAGTGCGGGGACACGGTATACAGAACGGGATCGGTTGAATATGTTGATGGGGAGGTCGGTTTTGATTAGTTGATGATATGATTGGTAATACGACTTTTTTTAAGTTCTTTAAACTTCAGTTTTTTAAAATTAAGATAGACGGAGTAAGGGTTAGATAGATTCAAACATTATAATTATAAAATTATATTATAACCAAAATTAAGGTTTCGCAAAGTTTATTTTACATTACATCTTCATGCTTTCAGCGCCCCCCCTCGTTGAGCTCTGGCAACCTTACTCAGATTACTCACCGACAGGAACACAACACTATGAGTAGGGTCTAGTGTTATTTGGCTGCGGTTTTCTTTAAGGTGGAGGTACTTCCCCAGTTGGGCTCTGCTCTAGATCTGGAATGACATCCACTGGCTGTGCCCTACCACACAAAGCGAGATGACATTCACAATGCCCATACCTCTCTTTTGGACGTAGTTTAAGGACGTACCTGGGTCCAATGGACGAAATTATTGACTTCCGACAAAGTACCTAACTAAACTAGCAAAGATAAAGTAACCAGTACTCATTTTATCAAGGTTTGCTTACTATTATTAGAATCCAGAAGTGTGCTAACCCTAGTAGTCTCGCGTGCCCTGGCAATGCTGATCAGATGGGTTCCGTGAGGCCTTGAATAACAAATCTGATTGGGCTTTGTTGAGCCAAACAGGATATTCAAATTAGGAACTTAATCATAAGTTATTCGGAAACGAATGGAGTTTTCATAATGCTAGAAATCGGTGTACTTTTCGGTTTAAACCGTGAAGTTGAAAAAAACCAATTATAGTTTACATGCAGCAAGATCGCCTTTGCACAAGTGGGCCCAGATGGTTGACATTCATAATAATCACTATACCGTTCTTTTGAGCTTTTTTAAGTAAAGCTTTTAACCTTTTTTTGTAAGTAAAGCTTTAAAGAGCAAGCATAAACTCTATTACATGAAAACAACTCTAATATCAACCATCGTGCATTTGTGGCGTTCAAATGGCTTATATAGTTCCCAGGTTTGAGACACTTTCATTGTTTTAAAGCCGATTCTAACTGTTTATTTTTGTCCTTCCAGGTAGAACAGCGAGATGTCCCCGGAATCGATTGCGCTCACCTGGCCATGGACACAGAAGAAGGCGTGGAAGTCGTCTGGAACGAGGTCCAGTTCTCGGAGAGGAAGAACTTCAAAGCCCAGGAGGACAAGATACAGATGGTCTTCGATAACCTGACCAGGCTGGAACACCCCAACATAGTCAAGTTCCATCGGTACTGGACGGATACGCACAATGATAAGCCCAGAGTAAGTAATCATGCGATTCTCCCGTTCGTTTCCCTAAAAAAAAACTTAAGGTGTGTGAAGGATGTGGAGAAGTGTCTACAAGCTCTTTCGTCCCTTTTCCGTCTACTCTTGCGTTAATACACATACTCACGGAAGGTACGATGAGCAGGAGGCAAACTCTTTCTTTCTGACTGTGTTTGAGCAAACATGCCTATACAAATACCTCTTGTATTTTCTTTTCTTCACATTCTTTACATATGACGGCCTACCGAGTAGTACATTTTGTATGCCGGCCGACATTCTCCACATTGATCGTAAGTTTAAATGTTCTCCAAATCTCCGAGAGGAAGTACAAGATACCAGAGAGCAGGATGCAGATTGCTAAGTCCAGAGTAACTTAATCGCTAATCCCTTACATCTGGAACAGGGCAGAGGAACTTCTAGACCCAGAAGGATAATCTTCGCTTAGGAGTGATACGCACAATGAAAAACGCAGATTAAGTAATTTAAGCAGAAAGGTTATCAGGTCATTCTTAGCGGTAGTTCTAAGTACACGAGTAAAACATAGAGATAGGCTTTAATAAACTGACTAGGCTGGGGTATAGTCAAATTAGAGTAGACGTCTACTGCTTGACAAAAACTATGAAGATAGATACACTTAAGAGCTATGAAAATTTATTCCAATTAATCAGAATAATCGTACAACATGACCCGTTTTCATTGCCTAATACAGTCTGCATAGAAGTATGTCTACAATCGATTTCTGTTTGATTGCAGGTGATATTCATAACAGAATACATGTCATGCGGCTCTCTCAAACAGTTCCTAAAGAGGACGAAACGAAACGTCAAACGACTCCCACTCCAGGCATGGAAGAGGTGGTGTACACAGATTTTATCTGCGCTCAGGTAAGAAACCTTTATAAAAACATCTTTGTCTTGCGTTGTAGCAGTACAAGAAGGAAATTGATTTTAAACCAAGAAGCATATTAAATCCTTTTTAACTTTTGCACTTTGAAATATTAAAACTTGTCGAAAACTATTGGGTCATGCTCGTAAGTCACAATTATGTCAGCGACAATTTAACTCCTTCATTGATATATCTTAAATAAGCTTACATTAAATAATCTAACTAACTAAATAAAACTAGAAACTGACTATAGGTGGACACTGGCTTTATCGTTAACTTAATTAAAATCGACCGTATTTAGAGTCATTTTACATGAACAATGCACTCTTTTATAACGCCCATCTTTGGCAAAACCTCTCCACCCTCTCTTCTCTTAGTTTTTCCTACTTTCGCGTTAATCAATTCTTCCATTTCTGCTATCCAAAGGTTCTCTTAACTGTACAAAGACCGCCCATTGCTGCCAGATTTTAATGTTCAGTCTAAATTTATTTTACTGACCGGTACAAAGAAAGTTAATTTCCTTCTCAGCTACCTCCACGGCTGCGTGCCCCCCATAGTCCACGGCAACCTTACCTGCGACACGATCTTCATCCAGCACAACGGTCTGGTCAAGATCGGCTCCGTTGCCCCGGACGCGATCCACCACCACGTCAAGACGTGTCGGGAGAATATGCGGAACATGCATCTTATTGCGCCGGAGTATGCTTGTAAGTGACTACTACATCTGTCCAATCTGTCGGAATTTTGGAAAGTAATTTGTCAGGAGAACCGCTGGGAGTTGACCATTATTCAGCAAGATTTATTCGGTGAGAACCTATGAAATCCCTTTATGAGATTATATAAGGCAGTGCGAAATCTTCTGGCGTTTAAAGTCTCACTATTATTTTATTAAGAAAAACAAAGAATGATCTTGGAGTTAAAACGGTTGCCATACTTCATAAATAAAATGTATAATAACTGATAATAATTATCTGTGCAGATTATGTTACCTAGATGTTTCTGTTGTACGACGTTTTTAGAATTTTTAATGTTCCACAAAATTATGCCTATCTGGTCATATTTGTTAGTTTTAAAATAATAAACACTACTCAAGTATTCATTCATATTGTTCCATTGATGTGTAATTTTCAAATTTTCCGTTTTAACGTTTTAATGTAAATTGTCGTCTTTATTTGCACTTTGCTATAATTAATCCTTTATATAATTTTTTCATTAATTTTGTTTCAATTGATCTGGTGATCAAAATTCTAAATATTTTTGTGTGTTTTCAATGACACAGCCCAAATTGGGATGGAAAACGGTACGTTAGTAATACGAACACAATTTCCACATCACGCACCATTGGCAATTCATACGCCTCAATAAATTCTGTCTCATTATTAATTACACAAGTACGTATGTGTTGATAACACTCGATTGTCTCGGTGACTGACAACTGAAGTTCGAGATGAAATACGCAACGATACTTAAAAAATATTATTACATAGGATCGCACAAATTTTATAAAACACAAAAACCATAGAAAATTTCGCGATATTATTGATCACCCTCAAAAGTAGCTGGTCATGTGATCGTTGCAAAAGCAGCCACGTTTTAACTTAATAAAACGTTCCTTGGGTTCTTTTCAATGGTGAAAAATATAGAAACCAACGCCTAGACTGGAATCCAATAATAGGAAACCCTTACACAAATTGACTAAGCCCTGGTACTCAGACAACGATATATGTTTACTTATGTTAAAGTACAAATACTTCAATACGTAAAAAATATCCATGACTCAGGAACAAACATCTGTGGTCATCACACAAATAAAATGCCCTGACAGGGATTCAAACCCAGTAATCCCAGTATCATCGGCTTCATGGGCAGGGTCTCTAGCGACAAGTCCAGACCGGTTGTTGTTATTGGCTGCGGGTTTTAAACTTCACACATTAATTTTTCATCACAACACCTACGCCTCCATCTTAAGTTTAATTTTACCTTGGTGATAGGTGGGCTTCGGCGTAGGTGTTGTAGGTGCTGTGGGGAGGGGCGCGCACTTTAAATGTGGTTTATTTCTGCAAAGACCAACTTCTTTGGAGACTACCAAAAATATAAAATATTTAGGAATGCTCTTTCTTTACAGCATCACAAATGGTAACCCCAGCCATGGACATATATTCCTTCGGAATGTGCGCTTTGGAGACGGCGGCATTAGAGATCCAGGGCAACGGTGACTCTGGGAGTCATGTCACAGATGAACATATCGCGCGCACTGTCGAGTCTCTTGAAGAGTCGAGGCAAAAGGACTTTATTTATAGGTAAATGTCGGGTATTAAAAGATAGTTCAGTCCTGGATATGAAATTCCACTAACTCTCTCAACTTCCAGTGATCTTTCACGAATTTGTTTTAGAAAAGGTTATCACAAAAAGAAATAAATGTGATGAACTTTGAATGCTAAATACAGACTCAACAGAGAGCATCATGGCAGATGTTGTGATAAAGTCATCTTTAGGCTGCTCTCATGAACAGCCTCCAAAGGCTCATTTAGACTGAGAACTCGCGTGTGTCTTTCGTTCCTTTGTGGAATTTGATCGATCGGTTGGATTGGTTGGACTTCTCGCGCCGTTTGTGATAGTCCAATGAGCGAACATATGTACGACTTAAAGACTTGTATTTCTCATGAAGTATTTTTTTCCTGCAGGTGTATAAATAAGGACCCAGCACAGAGGCCAACGGCGCGCGAGCTCCTCTTCCACCCGCTACTCTTCGAAGTTCACTCACTGAAGCTACTCGCTGCACACACGCTCGTCAACACTTCAGGTACGTAACCTGGTAGGCAACAACAGGAGCCACCGGATTTTAGCAAAAGTGAAGTTCGGATATTAGTCTATTTAACTTTTCCCCTGTCTCATTTTAACTGCTAAGACTATTTTATAGGTATAAATCGCACTGCTTTGCAATGAATTTTAAATTATGCGCATTTTTATTGCAGATTGCATGATACTTAATACTCGATATTTTTTACTACACTTTTGTCTTATTTTACAGCAAATATATCGGAAACGATAACGGATGAGGTAGTTGGTTCGAATGGTGAAGCGCTCGCCACATGTGTTCGCGGTGGGGAGCTACACGAGATTACAGTTCGAGATCTACCTCCGCACCAGGAGAAACTCGAGAAATTCGTCGAGGACGTCAAGTAAGTTTTTATATGTAATTAAAAGTATCAGTGGGTGGCGGGGAAGAGTAAGTGGCGAAGTGTTCGTCTCGTGTGTCCAGGCAATATACGAGAAGTATGTGGAAGTCGTTAATTGACGAACCATGTCTATAGAATAGAATTCAATAGAAGGAACTTAATTCAAGAAACGCTTAAACTAATCTTAAGTGAAATGTATAATATCGTATGTGGACTATTACTAATACACAGTGGCCAAAAGATATGTGCATTCCCGTTGCCAGGGAGGTTTTGGGCTTATACTGAGCAACTTTTACTACGGGACCAACCCCGAAATCGCGAAAAAAATTTCTGGCAGTTTCATATATTTCAGCTGGTCCATTTTATATGGGAGGGTAAAATTCTTTTCATCATTTCCAGGTTGGTCTCATAGTAAAAGTTGCTCAGTATAATCCCAAAACCTGTCTGGAAACCGGAATGTACATATTTTTTGGCCACATTGTATATTCGTTTAGGCGGACGCGGTATGCGGCTTTTGACACTACAACATATCGAATTTGTCACAAACGTTCCACATCTCCCGATAGCGAAGGCCAGTGCGTAATCGCAGGGTACCGCGATAAGGAATACAAGAAGCTCGCGTTTACATCTCCAGATACGGCATCTACCCGCTGACGGCGTACGGGTACCGCAGCAGCAACGGGCGCGCCGCGTCGCCGCTGGCGCCCGACCCGCTGCCGGCCGCGTCGCCCGAGCCGCGCGACGTGGAGACGCGGCGCGTCGTCAACATGATGTGCTCGCTCAAGCCGCACCAGCCGCAGGACGACGCCGCGCGCGACCACGACCTGCTGGTGAGACATCGCGCTCGACCGCTACCACCTGCCCCCGCGTGGCCGCCGTGTGGCCCCAAGCTCTAATAAACGTATTAATCTATGAGGACATGCGGGAAATCAGGATGGCCGTGTCGGAGATAAAAAACACATTAAATTGGAAAAGATAGACGTCTGATCCCTTTTTCATTATCTATAATCAATGATACCTAATAATACCTCCTTCTGTTGTTATATTTTAATTCAAACTCAAAAACATTTGACCATAAAAAAAACATATTTCATAATCTCCGACACGGCCATCCTGACAATTTTTTGCTTCGGTACACCATTCCTCAATGATAAAAGAAAAAGGTGTGTTAATAGCACTGTCGCATGTTACTGGGCCTGGGCAAGGGAATAATAAGAAAAATATTTAAATCAAAAAAGTGGATTATTAGTGTAATATTTAACTCGACCACGGTTTAGATATAAATGTTTTGAAATTGTGATTTTAATTGCAGACCCATAAGTCAAAACAATAAAGACATAAAACCGTTTAATTGTGATTTTAAGACAAATCTTTGCAATTATTTTCTATCGAGCCGATTTCGTTCAATCGTCGTATCGAGTACGACCACGGTCTTTGAAATATAATTAATATGAACATATATTTTTCTTACTTGACTAAAACAAATAGTCTTTCTTAAAAAACTGTTTAAGTAACATCAATTTCAAGGACATTGGGTGTTGACAGCCTCTTAAGTAAAAATGTATTTGGATCAGAAGATATAAGATCTTTATCTATTAATATACAAATACAAATAGTTTATTTCCAAAAAAAAAAATATTAGAGCAAGTTACAATTTATTCTGACCCCCACACTAGGCAAAGCCTGTCCCGTGAGGGAAATTATACGATTTACTTAAATATATTAAAAAATAATTCTGTGGCCCTAGTGAAAAAGGGTACAAGTCTCTGGCAGCGCAGGTGTACAGGGGTGTAAGTTCCACGTAACACTTATGCCCTTATACACCTAAACTGCCAGAGACTTGTACCCTTTTTCACTAGGGCCACAGAATTACAGAACTATGTGTACTGACTGTTGGTGTGACTTCATAAATATTAGTAAGCCCTGTAATATGGCCCTGGGCCTTCCCGCGAGCCGGTTAAATGTTTGTCCCGTCCGCCAGATGACGATCCTGCTGCGCATGGACGACAAGATGAACCGCCAGCTCACCTGCTGCGTGTCGCGCCGCGACTCCGCGCCGCGCCTCGCGCACGAGCTCGTGCAGCTCGGCTTCATACATGAGGTGAGGCGGGGGAACGAACATGCACTATGGCACTAAGGGTAGACAACTAGACACTATTTTATATTAAATCATATCTGCTTTATAAAACAATAAAAATCAAATTAATATGAATTGTAATTAGGTAATCATCATCAACGTTTTGAGTTTTTCTTTTTCATGTTCTTGGCATTGTGTCATATAATGACCATTCATTGTACATCACTTGTGTAATATGGGATTAATTGTGATTCGAAATGATTAATTATTTATTATATTTGAATAATGATGATGAAATGGATATTCCAATGCATGTATTTCCTTTGTTGTTTTTATTATATTTGTTTGACATTTAGAATTTATTCTAGGAACAATCTAGACTAGTATTTTTTATACATTTTTTTTTGTATGACTATATTTTGTGAAAGTTTTAGTATTAAATTTGATCTATGAATTATATTCATTAGTATTATATATGGAATAATATTTACAACATCAATAAATTGCTCTGATAATTAGATTAAGATAATTATATGTAATACTGTCTTACTATTCATAAGTGCTTGTTGCTAGGCCTACATGAATAAAGTATATTTGAATTGAATTGAATTGAATATGGCAATGAGCCACTTTTAGTGTTTAGCAGTAACACACTGGTTTACTGCGACATAAATGCATATTGCTTGTGTCAGCGCAACCTAACGTGTATATAAAGCATAGTTCATATAGAATTGGCACATAATTAGCAATGTTTAAAAAATAATAATTCCATGGCGGGAAAAAAATTGACAATTACAGTTCAATCACCAACCTTCAAAGTATTAATGGTGAAAATATTTATTTTCCTAGCTTTATGCATTTTAAAGTTTTCGGCCATCAAAATTGAGAACAGGAGATTGATCGTGCACAAATACTTAGAAAATTCTTAGCGATCCCGGACCAAGACAGCTAAGTCGCTTAAGATGCTAAAAGCTAGTATTTGTAGGGTCATAAAACGTTACAAGGAGACTCTATCAGCCGACAGGAAAACACAAACTAATCGGAGGTCTGGGACAAATAACAAGATTTTGGGAAAAAAGTCCCAAGGTCACTCAAACAAAATTCAGGACGGTCTAATTACGATTTATCCCAAAAATTCAAAGAAACTTCTAGAGAGATAAAGATGATTCACCTCAGAGGTGGCTATAAGAGCTATCGAGCAATAAAACAGCCAAATCGGACTGTTAAACAGATCCGACAAGCTAAAACACTAGCTCGACTATTGTACGACTCAGTATTGACAAAATTCGAAGGTTGCTTGTTGTTGGACGACAAGACGTATGTAAAACTCGATTTTAATCAACTACTCGGTTCGAAGTTTTATATGGCCAATAATAGAGGTAATTTACCCGAATAATATAAGTTCGTGAAACTTGACAAGTTCGCAAAAAAACATATGATATGGCAAGGAATTTATAATTTCGGCTGTAAGAGAAAAGTTTTATAACATAGTCAACAATGAAGTCGGACCTTTATATTAAAGAGTGCTTAGAGAAATGAGTATTGGTATTTATTAGAACCCATAACGGTCCTGTGAAATGTTGGCCAGATTTAGCCAGCTGCCACTACCCAAAAAAAGTTTTGGTATGGTATGCTAATAATCAGGCCAATTACATACCCCGCGAGATGAATCCTTCGAATTGTTCCCAATTTCAATCTATCAAAAACTACTGGGCAAACATGAAAAAAAATTAAATAAGACTAGTCAAATTGTCCAGGGTATCAATTCATTGCGATCTACAAGAAATCAATACGCCAAAAATGTCGACAAAAGTGTTGTTCAGAAAATGATGGGGGTCCATTATGAAAACAGTTCGTAATTATTTACATAACAGAGTTTATTTATTTATTTATACATATTTGAAAGCTAAATACATTACTATTTAAAATTCACCATTCATAACTTTCTTATTTTATTAACTTAAAAAAATAACAATCTTCTAGGGCGTACCAATTCTATATGAACTATGCTTTATAGGCAGGTTTTTAAAGAATATACGAATAAGGTGTTTCTCTACTACTCCCTGCACTCGCTCGACAAGATATAACAAAATTACACTTGTTATTTGACTTGTTTACAAATTCGGTTACAATTTAAATACTATTTTATCATTGACGCTTGCTCCAGGAAAGCCTTGTATTGTATTGTATTGTCACTGTCATACACCTATTAAATATAAAACATTGTAAAAATACTGTATTCACCGTTCAGAATCACACAGCATAGGCAACTGTTGATGTGCCACTAGCTTTAAGTAATTATTTTAAGGCGGATTTTGAGTATTACATGCGTGTTCTATTATATTTCTTTATTCTAATGATTTATGATTTATGTTTCCAGTCGGACCGCGACAAACTATGCCGGCTCATGGAGGAGTCCCTGCGCAGCTCGTTCGGCGCGCGCGCGCAGCTCGCCAGCTAGTGCGCGCCGCCGCGCCGCCTCGCCCCACGCCGCGCCCCACGCCGCACTCCACGCTTACAAGGTAGCCTCGCCTAGTACAGCTACAAGATACACCGTTACAGCGCGCAGACCACAATACCGTTTATCACCGTGAGGTGCACAGAATACAATTGGTCAACATACTCTGTTTGTCACCGTTAAGTGCACAGAACAACTACGAGGGAGTATAAATTCTTCGTCACCGTTATGTGAGTGATCGCGCTCCGGTTACAACTATTAGGTAGTTTTTTCTTAGGAGCGCGAGTGTAAATTAATAACGAAAATCGATTAGTGCCGAGTATGCGCTTACACAGCTATAACGGTTAGTTTCGTGTTAAATTGGCACACATATTGTAACTTTAAGGTTATATCAACGTATCGCATCTTAAAATGGCCATAATGCATATTTAAATCGTGATGAGTGCGACAGTCTGATAATAAAAGCAGATCTTGAAAACGTCGCTTCAGTTGTCAATGTAGAATATAAGAGATTGTCGTGGATATGTGTGAATTGTTACGTTATTAAAAGATACTTAGAAAATGGTCGACAACAAAAACTTAGAAAACATACAATCTGTATAACGCTGTTTTCAATGGCTACTTAAGATGTGATGCTTCAAAATTTCGTTCTTACGAAACGATCTGCAATAATAACAAAGTAATTTGTTTACAACCCCTTAGCAAAATAGTCTATAACTAGGCGTGTCTGGTGAATATATAAAATTATCTGATAATGTTTGGATACGTAAACCGAATGCCTAATATAGAAGCGAGCAAATCGAGTCCTAGGCAAGTACTAAATTATGTGCCACTTGCCGAAACTCACGGAAGGAACGAATTTTTGGGCTGGTACCAAGGTAGGCTGGTGTCCTACCAATGTATTATTAACCTTTAGGCATGATTATGGACTAATATTGTATAGCGTGTTTGTATATGTTATCTGTGAGTAATCAAGTGGTACTGTTTAGTCATGATCCTGTTTCATAATTTAGTAAGTGTAGAGCCTCACTTTCAGCCGATTTTCACTTAGTAGAAATTTGGTAGATCAAAATTCTAATAATTAAGAAAAAGATAATTAGACTGAGTCATTTTTCAATATCTGGATCTGAAAGCGAAAACACTATATGTCTAATTTCTAAAGCTGTTTGCGTTTTTGACTCTTAGGTAAAGTTATAAAATCAATGAAAATCTTCATTCATAGTTGAAATCGGCTTTTAAAAATATTCCATCAAGTAGTGAGTATTTAAAGACACAAGTACCCATTTGTAAATTTTATTTGAAGTCTACAAATAGCTACTTCAGTCATAGTTAAAATGAAACAGTGGTCCAACAATGCTTTGGATTGACGTGTGAATGTTATTGTTATATTTAGGTTATCACTAGCTGTTTAATGTCAGACACCTTTAAGCTTTACTACGGGGCTTTTAGTTAACTGGCGAAGAGATCAAACTCCTTTTTAGTTACATGACAACCAATGAGTTACGTTTACCATTTGAATTACATTGCGCTGCGTCGACAAATGATTAATCATCTATCGAAAAATCAGGTGAACTTCGTTTGTCACCGTTAAGTTCACCATGAATTGTAAATGGAATGTCTTTGTCATGTCACCGTAAAAGAATAGCATAGGCTCTGATCGGTGCTGAAGATTAACCCTTTATCCCTGTGAACGCCGCGTCTATCGTGTATGACGCGCCATTGTGAACCTTGTTGCAACGCGCGCGTCAGTTGACGTCTTTGGCGGCCAAAGCGTTAAGGGTAAATATTCAAAGGACTAGACAGGGTTGTACCGGATGTCTTCGTCATTTAATCATGAGCCTTTCCGCCATTGGCGCTAGATATCCTCTAATACTTCCGATGCACCTAGGTTAACGTGTTAGTACGGCGGGCTGGCTCAATCTCAATTTGTTTCTTTCTTCCAAACTCTGAGCTCTAAGAGAGATTTAGCGGTCTATCTTGAGAAACATTGAAATTGGTCTGTAGTGTTTGTATTAATCGATTACTTGCATCAATGTCCATTCTTCGGTGACTCAATAAATTACTTTCATCAATTGTCAATCGCGATAGAGATTAATTTCGTTAATCATCACTTCAATCAAGATGATCAACCTACCTGAACTAATGCATAATGACGAAAGTATGGTCACGATTTTTACGCGTGTTCAGATGTTTTTGAGAACCCTAGCCTGTTTCTGTGTAAATTATTAAAGACATGTATACCAACTATATATAAATGCTAATGATATGATGATCTATAATTTGTCTCTTAATAATTGAGAGTTGGTCTTAAAGAAGCAAGTTGTGGTTGTGCATACTCGTCGTTGTTAAACGTATTCGCTTAGTCCTAGTTACGCCGTATTCATGTAATGCTAGTTGACAGGCTTTTACACTGTTGGCTAATAATATAGGTTTCACTAGACTTAAATCGACCGGGATATGGGCCTGATTGCCTGTATTGTTTTTGAGCTCTCGATAATTGGACGCAGTCACATGCATCTTGTTCACGGGTAGCTGGAGATAGCGGGCGGGTGTCAACGTCGTGCAGACCGCGCTCGGGCTACCCTCATTCGTGCGCGTCGGCTGCGTTCGCTTTCAACGTTACCACTGGTCGCGTCCACACGTGTTGGATGTAACTGCGTCGCAATAACGGGAGCTCGAAAACAATACAAAAGGTAATCATGGTCTATATCCCGGTTGACTTAAGTCTAGTGAAACTAACCGTGAATCATTTAAAACTTATAATAAATAGTTTATTTTACAAATCTTACACCGTCCATAGTATCCAAAAAAAGTTGAAAGTAAAGAGCTATTGATGGTATATGTTGTTAAAAAACGTGCCATCGAGTTTTACAGCTGACGCAGATAGCGCCATTGGCACCGTACGGCGCCATATCTTCTCTGGCATTTGTATTTGCAAACTCGCATGGCACACTGCATCCGATTCGCACGTCACTCCGAAGTATGAGGGAGATAACGCTTTGCGCGTATTATAGCGACATCCCGCTCGCACCTCGGACGTGCGAATCGTATACGTCAACTTTTGACAACCAGAATTACCGAGAAATGAACGGAGCCGTAGTAACCAATAACACCATTTACATTAGCTTTCAAATTCAAAGTACGAAATGTCCTCTAAAAAGACTAGCATAGCCTAGTACTAAGAGTGAAATTCACTTCCTGCAAATCTATTCCCAGTCCATTATTACTTGGATCTTATTACATCGAGAGTGAATAGACATATTCTAGACTGCATCGGCACTTACCATCAGGTGAGATTGTGATCGAATGCTTACCTTTTTCCAATAAAAAAAAAAGAATAATATTTTATTTCACAAAAAAAAAAAGTCTAGTCTGTTTTTTTGACAAAGTCCTCAGTGTAAAGGCCGTTCGACTATAGTATAATAGGGTCTTATGAAGAGATTTTGTATCGCCGAATTGTGTATTTTTAATACGAATGAAGTCAAGTCTTTGTATGTAAGTGTTATATAGGTATTCGTAACATTTGCTGCAATTTTAAGGGACGCGGGGTGAATATAAATATTTCGTATAAACTGGGTACAAAAATGATGAAAAATATATATTAATTTTTATAGTAGGCATAGTTATAAAATATATGTCACGTTTTTCGATTGAAAATACGGATAAGGTCTTTATCACGCTATCACATAGACATGAAGTGCGACCATCATATCCACACAGTTTATTTTAATTTGACAATAAAGAGCCATATAGGGTAAATAGCCTATTACTGAACATCTTATACTAAAATGGCTAAAATAAGAATTCTATTTATTTATTCACACTATTCAAGAAAACCAAATAACATGAGTTTTAAAAATTTACTTGGATTATGTGAATATTAAACAGATTTTTTTTAATAGTGTTCAGTTATTTAGGAAGGTGGCCAGTAATAAACGATTTACCGTAATTTTACATTTTTGTTTCGTTTTTTTTTACGATGAAAGTAGCTTAGTACACACGGTTCTTTTAATTTTTGATCGTTTTTTTCTTAGTTTTTATGTTTGTATAATTTTATACACACACGTTTAAACTACTACAATATTATTGTAAATATCAAGCGGGCAATACTATGTTTTTTCACATAGCTTGTATGCAAAATAACCTTATAACGCAAAATATGTATTGAGACGACAGCTGTTACTGTGCCCAAGCTATGTATAAAATACTATAACAGCATCTAGTTGCTTATTAATGACGATTTATGTGTTTTTGCAAGCTCTTATTTAACTTGCAATGTATGTATGTGTCTGTTTGTACGGGTCAAATCATGCACGTTAAATTTGACCCACTTCCTGACTTCCAATAAAGCTGAAATTTTACATAAGTACATATGTAAGTCCGGTGACAATGCAATATTATGGTACCATCGAGCTGATCTGATGATGGAGACAGGAGGTGGCCATAGGAACTCTGCAATGAAACAACGCAACCTAATTGTGTTTCGGGTTTTTAGAATTGTCTCGATGAGTATTAGTTGCCCGTGGAAATAAAAGTACAATCAGCCATAAAAGCTTGTACCAAAAATGAAATTTTTGCCAAAAACTTATCTTTCAAAAACTTTATATAACATAGGAATGTGCTCAGTTCATACGAAATACGGCTTATTCTCCCGTGTAATCGCACCTGGTCACAATCAGAACTCAAAATCCGTCTTAAACGTCTAAATAAACGGGATCCAAATGGGTCCAAAAACCTACAAAAAATTTAACCACTTTATTATCCAGGAATCGAGGCATAGAGTTAATTCAAAGATTTTTTACAGAAAATTGGTCCTGCTAAATTAATTGGAGTATTTTTATTGTTAACGCAACTGTGGGAGCGGCATGATATAAATATAGAAAATGGCGCGCCAATGTACGAAATTCTTCATGCTTGGCGTCCTAACTTTACTTTCAAATCTATACCTTATGTTTGAAGAAAAATTTAATTTTGAAATAGCTGATTATACGAGCCTCGATTCCTATGGTCTCAGCTAGTCAGCTCGCCAATATTGGCCCAAAGGCGGTCTTCGCATTGTGCGAGCGGGACATCGTTATATACGTGTATAGCGCTGTCTCTCTCACACACAGTGTGATAACCGCAGAACGTTTCCTCAAAACGTGCATTAGTGTGATATAACGGCTAAGTATCGTGATCAAACCGTGCATTAACCCCTTTACTAGTCGATTGTGAATCTTATTCCGATGAGAATTAAATTTATTTTTTATTAAATTATACTATGTTGGGATATGCAATTTTTCTACTCACAAAAAAAACATAATTCTTATTATTTCATTTATCCAAGATTAAATTCAGATAATTTCGAAACTTACGGAATAATTTTGGAATAAATTATGTAGGTAAAACCCGACCAGAAATATATGATCATTCTCATGTATAGGGTGACAGTTCAGTTTAGTATGAAAAATTTAGTTCCAATGAAATTCCGCTATATGGCGCGTGATCATATATTACTGGTCGGCTTTATATCTTTATTTTGTCGAAATACAGGAAATACCGAACAGGAAATATAAAAAAAAACATATTTATTAATAGTAGAGCGATCCACATTCATCCCGAAATGTATTTTTGTATATCCTAACGAAGTAACATAGAAAATAATAGTTTCCAATTGGTACGCTTTCAAAATTGTATAAAATATAGAAAATTTTGTAAATTATAGTGAAAACTCGGAAAGGTTCATAGTGATTAGTCTGAACATCGAGAATGCTTTAGCTTAGGATTTGTATGGACGTGTAAATGATATTTAAAAAAATATTTAATTAAAAAACATACATTAATTATAATATTTGTATAGTGAGGCTTCCTCTAGAGCTTTATGGATGTGGTTTTGTAAGTATACGGAAAATTGAACATACTCACTATAGCATTAAGGTTTTAATTTGTTTGGAATTCGCAGCCCACTTATTTTTGAAATTTATTTACATATCACTAGACATTTACTGTCTTGGAAAGGTTGGCACCATTGCGTTTTACTTCGCAACAGATTAAAAATAAAACTTCTACAGTGTTGCCAGCTTCAAAAACAGTTTTAGGTAAATTCAACGTGTGATGTTGCATTTATAAAAAAAATCTGCTTTAATTTCTATATTTAAACACATAGCGGTGCTAGATGTACACCATTTTGAATTTGTTAACACTTCTTTTTTATTTTCCGAAAGCGTCTAGTTCAAGAGGTTAGAATTATTTATAAATTTATTTTATTCAGTTAAAAAGAGACATTTCCAACTACTGAATCCGAATACAGCGCCACAAATTACATCAACGAGCTTAATATGTTACCACTCACATGGACATTTGCATTTCTATCAGGATTTGTCCTTTGCTAATGTGTTAAGTACACATTCTGAGAGTTAAAATTCAAATAACTTTGCACATATCGTAAAATCAATGTCCTTGTGATGGAAAAATAACGGGTACAGTTAAAGAATTGACTTCCGTACCATTTCGTACCTCTCGCTGGGGAACTCATACCATAAATGGTACTGAAATTAAAGTCCTTGCCTGTTCACGTCTGTTTTTTCCTTATTATGTAATATTGTGGTAAGTTTTTGTCGGAAAATATTTAAACATTCTAGAACTTCACGTTGTTCCTATTTTTTTGTTATGTTTTGGTGCTTGTTTTTTGTTTTATAATATAGCTATTGATTGATTTTGAATTAGCTAGTGGTGCCAAAAATACTAGGTGCCAACGTGAACCCTAATAATCCCTCCAGTTTTGTTTTCAAACCATAAACTGACTTCCATTGCTTTAAAAGTTAGACTGTTGTGAACTAGATGGCGGTAGTAATACTTTTTATTAGTAACAGCTGATACTGTTTATACAAAAACAAAATATTATTTACCTTACACAATGTTACACAGATGATAGTTATGCAAACAAAAAGTGAAATGAACTGGTTATAAAATAAAATGTGAAGTAAGTACCGCCATCTAGCGTCCGGAAGGATAGCTTAGTTTAATAAATGCAATAGAAATTATCTGCTTAACATGATTTTTAACTAGAAAGTTAAATCATAAATAAAATAGTGTTTTCATCGAAGTTTTATAATATATTGCTTACTTTTATTCCTTGTGAATTTATATACAAATATATTTTTGTTTTCTTTCTTGAACGGTAATCAAATGCATAAATATTTATTAAAAAAATCCACTTTAAAACTGCAAAGTCAAATTATATGTTAAGAAACTTCGATAAAAACGTCCGTACAAGCGTAAAAAGTGTTAAATAATAGTCATTAGTATTAAAGGTGATTGTTAAATAATTATTTCCTTGTTATATTTTCTTACTTTTGTCTTCTATTTGGTGACCCAATGACATAAAGCAATAGTTTAGTAACAGTAAAAAAATATATATGACGTCAAAATGCTTCATTCTTATATACATTCGCGTCTAAATTCTACCAGCAGTAGGTACTAACTGTATTATTTTGTTAATGTAATAAACGATTTCTTGTAATAGGTGTCTTCAATGATAAAGTAAAATATGAATAATCACCTTTTTCAACACTAGTATTGAAGATTCATTGATTGTGCAACATGTGTAAAGTCATATGGTACCCCTTATTAAAAGTTTTATGGTCGGCTCTTTATCATTTGCCAACATGCCTGTCACGTTCTAACAAATAGGTAAGCGCGAAAGTGACAAAAATGGAACCATGCTGCCGCCGCTGAATTAGTTAAATTATGTTTTATCCCTGTCTTAGAAATATATATAGTTCATAGCTAATTCAGGATTGTAATGCGTTTATGAACAACGCCATCAGAAAAAAGTTTGCGTGAGTATGACAACTTAAAATGGCGCTGTTCGGCGCCATATGTGTTATGGTTACTGTCAAACGTCCATTTATGACGAGCGGGGCCCATTTCACCACGTTGATAAAGTATTTTCTTATCTATTTATCAATTTCTGGGTCGATAAGTACGACGGTAACAAACTACAATATTTACTTGTTGAACCAGCAATATACGGCGAATTGTCACAGTCAGGTGATTCTCACCGCTGTGAAACAGGGGCCTGATCGGATAATGTACGTAGCCATACAGCGCCATCTATGATAGTAACTGTCAAATTTCTAGCAGGAATTTACCTAGACTTTACACATCTAGTGCAATCAATAAATGTTTATTAGCCAGACCAAGCTAACTACGTACAGTCAAAAGATGTAATTTGTGACCCATTTCGTTCCCTGTCACAGAGACCTCATACTATTGTCACTGGGACAAGGTACTTAGTGGGTCACAAATTACATCTTTCGACTGTACCTACATACTTTGCAGAAGTGTGGAATGTCAACATTAACGTCTAAGAAAATCACATTTAAAGGCAGGGACAAACTCAGCAATTTATTCAACACATTATGAAATCTGAACCCTGAAATTTGTAAGCTTGAATGTTTCCAACACTTGTGTTGGCCGAAACGTTAATGCAATTGACATTTAACCATTACAAATTGAACCATAAACTGTAACCGTCCGTTACGGTTTACGGTTCAATTTGTAATGGTTAATAGTCAATCGCAATTAATGTTCGGCCAACACTGCTTGGAAACATGCTTGTCATGACGAGTGCGTGGGCGACGCGCCTCAAATAAGTATACGTCGGACACAACTTAAAAATGTTCGTTACTTCTTGCGCCACCAGAGGGCCTCGCTAAATGTACAGTCAGCGTCAAATACTTAGTAGCAGTCAAAGTGTCCAAATAGTTCGGTACACCATACTAAATATATGGTGTACCGAACTATTTGGCTAATTTGGTTGCTACAAAGTATTTGACGCTGACTGTACCTTGCCCACATAAAATTTCGGTCTTGCCCCGCCACTGTTCCAAGCATACAAATGGGTTCAAATTGTGATAACGCATTGCATTCATTGCGTACGTGGGCTCAGTTTGTTCCTGCGTTTATAGTGGCATATCACATTTTGTTCTGTCAAAGTCTGTGCACAGTACTCAAGAATTTAGTATTATTTATACTTTTTACGCTAAACGAGTGAGTTTGTAAGTTTCCTGCGAGGTTGTGGAGCGGTTAGCGGCGTAAGTGGCGTAGCGTAATAAACGAAAGACTGGCTAATGTAACGATGTAGGTTCGAATTTGTGCGTGCCCGTTGTCTGTGGACTTTGAACCTAAATATAGCTCTATAAATCTTTATTTTACTTTAAAAAAGTAAGACATTTCACTTCAGTAACTATATAAATAATTAATAAGTACACATACATACATAAATTCATGTTTAGTTATAAAATATATGGATGAATCAATTTTATATATTTGACTATTTAATAACTTTTAAAGATAAGGTGGTTCGATTTCCATACAAAAAACGATTGCGTTTTATGAAGTCATTGTACACTATTACTATATAATAATATGTGCGCGTCTATCTAATTTCGAGTATAACTTTGCGCTAAATTGATAGAAAAACTATGTTTCATACAGAAACCACGCAAAAAACGTTATTTTGGTGTTACTTTGATAGAAACATATATAACGTTTTTTGCGTGATTTCTGTATGAAACATAGTTTTTCTATCCATTTAGCGCAAGCTAATAGTCGAAAGTAGATAGATGCGCACATATTTATGTAGTAATAGTGTGTAATGACTTCATAAAACGCAATCGTTTTTTGTATGGAAAGTGCCTTAAGTGTGTTGAAAGAACAAGTGTATCAATTGACTTATTCTTTTTTTATTTATTATAAATAAAAACTTCATCATATCTGGTAATAAACTCCGAATAAAAATAGGTATCCATTAAGTTAGAAATCAAGATATTATTAAATTATTCGATGACAATTTAGCGATAAATTGGGTAAATAAAATGATGTATTGACTAGTTAATAAAAGCAATAAATTATTTAAATTATTTATTGATTGTATATTGCTGTCTAATTTCATCATAATGATGTAAACTTAGCAGGAAAATGGGCGACTGTGACTGCTTCCCATTAGGCGGCTCGTTTTATATCACAAAAAAGCGATATACAGGATTCGAACCTGGGTTTACGAATCAACTACTTGACTATCGACACCTAAATATTTAAATGTATCTTTCTGACTGAAATATGATTCATATTTAGGCTGCTTGGGCGTCGCCAAGAGGGGGCAGCTGCCACAAAATTTCTTACTATATCCCCCCACTCCCCTTGGTCTTCGGCCATAAGAACTACCCCTTCCCCATCAGTTGGCGACGCCTTTATAGCCTGCCTTTCGAGATGAGTGGAGACGAGGAGAATCAACCAATAGCATTAGATGTCCAGCGGAGCGGAGAAGAGATGTGGATTACAACTAATGCTATTCTCCGCTCCTCTTCGCCTCAGTGGAAAATTCCTATACGTGCTATGATGCGTATATCTTTGGAAGTCCACAGACAATGGAGCACAACGGGAGGCAGGTCTAGCGAGTAAAGTGAGTCCTTGTAAATAAGCGCTTCTAGCTATAAACTATATTTAAATGAATATATTGTATTCAACGTACCTACCATGTAATGTAAGCCGATATACCCAGCCCATGTTAATCTATGCTGTTCGCTTTTTTATTTTTAGTCTAATGGCCGATTTTGATATTCGGATTTCGATGGAGATACTTTTAAATTGGTACCGTTAGATCTTATAATGTTCATATTGTTATAAAATTACTGCATAAAATCGCCCATTTTGGAGAATAAAATAGCTATTTACTTAAGTCATATTTGACGTTCACTGTTAAATTAGACTTAAGGTACTTACATAAAATGTATATCGCTGGGAAGACCGACATAGGGTAAAAACTAGTATCTGTATACGTATTTCGCTCACAGTCAGTAAGGAACAGCTTCACTCCTACCTACCTTGTGTACGGAGTATGTGTACAAACGCAAGCGACAGAAAAAACTTGTGGTCGGTCTTACCCACATTGACCTTCAGTGTACCACATTATCTAACCAAAAAAATAAATAGTTTATTAAGGGTCCCCAGCAAGCTCGGTTCTCCATACAAACGTATTTACGTTCTCATTTTAAAACGACTAGTTAGATTGCTCTGAAACTTTGTACTTACAATAGGATAAGGTATATCTACGCGTGTAATTAGTTAATGTAACTAGTTTCAGGTACCATTGTTAAAAAAATATAGCGAATTTAAGTTTTTCATAGCAAACTTTTTTTTGCTCTATTATGTTTGTTTTCTAAACTTGAGCTATATAAACTAATTACAGGACTACCTCATGTCATTATATGTGCAAAGATTCATTACAATCCAACTCGCAATTTTAAAATGAGAAAGAAATTCTATCCGAGCTTGCCGGAGACTCCTAATACTATTTTTCTGTATTTTACTCTTTAAGGTTAAATTGAAACATTTGACGACTGATTTAAAAAAAAAAGTTGTAATTGGAATATCATTATTGGTCATAGTATTTAGAAGTTTGGGAATGATGGACTGTGAACCGTATTTTTATCGACGTAAGACGCTATTTACTTTATGTGTTTACACTGTTCTGAGCTATGACTTAAATATATAAAAAGAGTTGTTTTAGTAAAAGAAATTGAACTACAAGCTCAGAATGTGTTATGTATTCCGTAAGAATATTTTACATGATACTGTCAAAAATAATATACATCATATTTTCAATTACTCTCTGATTTTTGAAATAGAAGTCGATAAATATGTTAAATATTGTTGAAAGTACCAAACTAAATCAGCACAAAATGTTTTTTTTTTTAAGAACACATCCAAAAATGTAATTGAAAAGCATTTTTTGTATATAATTGTAATCGGATTTTTGTTTTATCCAAAGAGGATTGTGTTCATTTGTAGAAATGTCATTTATTGAGTTAATTTTGTATTATTATAATTATTTATTCATCCAGTTCTGCATTTGTCGGGCAACGCAGGCGCATATGATAGTTATTTTATTGTATTTTTATGCTCAAATGACATTTAGCCCGTGGCGATTGGTCGAACGATCGAGTGATGTTTGCATACTATTCTAAAATGAAAATGTCAATAAAATGGTATTTTAAAAAGTAAACTGTTTTAATTATTGTCCAACCCTGTAATTGGCCCTGGTATAAATTGAAGAACCTGACTCGTATTTACGAAACTGCGCTAGTCTTTTTAATTTAATTTTTTAAGCGCAACTCGAAAGGACTCGATCCTCCAAATAAAGACTCCATCAACAATTTTGTAGACTGTATCTAAATAGTAGTAGCAGTCAAAAAAATAGGTAAGCGTTATAATATGGCGTACCTGACCATGAATTTTACATGAAGACAATGAGTTCTCTGAAAACGACACGTCTACAAGTCTCTAAATCTTATACCTTTAAACGAGCAATTCTTGTATATATATATGTATATATATTTCTGTGATCTCGGAAACGGCTCTAACGATTTCGCTGAAATTTGGTATATGGGGGTTTTTGGGGGTATACAATCTATCTAGATTAGTCTTATGTTTGGGAAAACGCGTGTTTTCGAGTTTTCATGCGTTTTTCTTTCGACGCAGAATATGGTCGCTAATTTCGTGTTGCCGTCCACTGTCCGTCTGGTCTAGCGGGTTAAGACGCGGACTGCTAAACGAATGTTACGGGTTCGAATCTCGCCCGGTGACTAACTTTTGTTTTTTTTTTATATGTTCAAGTTTATAAATATAATTTTTTAATTTTTATTGATTTAGACAAGTTTAATTTAGTAAAAAAATGTAGTTAAGATTATCACCTATACACCACCATATTACAATAAATAGTTATAACCGAGCAAAGCTCGGTCGCCCAGGTACTATATACTTATATACGTATGTTGACGCGCGGGTTATATCATTATATTCTGTTTTTTTATTCCGTAGACTAAAATGACATTTCATGTGGTACTAAGAAATGTCATGTCTTACATATGGAACGTCATTTTAGTCTACGGAATAAAAAAACAGACCTTAGTAAATTCAAATAATTGTCGCTTATTGGCCGGGTGCAGACGGCTTGGCGGGAAAACAAAAACGATCGCAGCGCTTGACGTGGCCAATGTTGGCGAAAAATCTTGCGGTGTATGAGTACTTCTCAGTATGTTCGCGATAAACTCAAAAACGACTGAACGGATCTTCATGTAGTTTTCACCTATCAATAGAGTGATTCTTGAGGAAGGTTTAGGTGTATAATTTGTTAAGGTTTTGTGTAAATTTGTTGAAAAATGACGATGTATGCTAAAGATGTCGCACCATAAGGCTTCCTTTTATACCTTTTTGGTACGGAACCCTAAAAGTATTGTATGCTATTAATAACATAATCAAGCTTTTCAATCTCGTACCTTACTGAACGCGGTACTCGACAGAAAAGCTCTCTATTATATCACGACTGTATTAAATACTATTACAGTACATATGGTGCTACTTTACCGCACTAGTGCGAAAATTAGCATATTACTTTACTGTGTCGAACATTTAAAGGGCCATATGTACTGTAAAACGTTGTACGATACATGTGCGAATAGGTAATTCGCAACTCGTATCGATTTAAAACACTCCCTTCGGTCGTGTTTTAATTTATCGCCACTCGTTTCGAATTTCCTATTTTTCGCACTTGTATCGTAATGTACTATTTTTGTAGCGGTTAGATTAGTGTCATGGCACGATTTTGTAGTTTTTTTTTTTTAATGTTTGCATATTTTTATTTGCCCTTAGTGCCAGCATAATAAAATATTGAAATGTGAAAAACCTCAGTCCTAGGGTATTTTGACTTTTCAGAAGTACATTTCTGCGTGTGCGATATAGCATCCGTGGGTCTTGTAGGTAACTTTTTTGCCTACTCGATATGGGTACCATGAAAACTAGATGGGTATTATAGATTTTAAATAAACAGTCAGTACAGGTTTTAAAATAAAATTCATAGTTATTCCACACTTTGTTATGTTTTTATTATAACTAAATTTTCCTACAGTTAATCAAATTACTTCGGTGTTATTTGTGTACATTTTATATACAAACTTGTAAAAACTTAAAACTATACTTTTACTTTGGCAAACAACCTTAAGCTTTTAACTTATCCGAAATAAATAATTACATTATACTCTTCTAAGCTTAATAATATAAAAATAGATCATTTAAATTATAGTTTATGACATCTTTTTATATTATTAAACTTACTTTCTTTAATAAACCTCCAACTCAGTCGTCCATTACAATAACAGTTTTTATAAACCTACCAGTACTACTTTTATACTTTGTCTTTTTTAATATTAATTGTCTCCGGACTTATCCCACAATTATTATTTTCTCCGGACTTACCCCACAATTATTTTTCATGGATTTCCACAATCTACTACACAACTTTTAATGACATCAGAAATTTATCCACATTTTTAAATAAATAAGAATAAGCTGTCTTTAGGTACCCTTTAAGGTTGGTTTTTATCTACAGACGTTGAGCGTGACAGACACGTGCCGTGGCAGACAAAATAATTTTCTATCAGTGTGTTTGTCGGCGTCTGCGCGGCCGTGTAATTATAGATATAAATACGTTAATAATAGGCCTATTCATCTGTGTGAGATGTTTTAAGCAGCATCCTGGTAACGACACTTGCGTTCGTGGCTGTATAGCCCTATGCGAGAGAGGATCCCACGTCCACACACGCGGCAGGTGTATGCTTGCCCAGGTGGGCGAGGGTTGGAGGCCTGCTCGTGGCGCCTCATACGTTTCACTCTTAAAGAGGTAAACCAGGCATCGTCGTGTTTGGCTTGACCATCGTGAACAGCACGACGCCATACGGGTCGGTCTTCGGCCAGTTTTTGCCATTGGTTACATGTGATATTAAAAGCAACCATATCACGCTTGACGCAATCTTTGAAGCGCAGCATTGGCCGCCCGACCAGTCTTTTTGCGTCTGCAACCTCCCCTAGCAGGATTTGACGTGGCAAACGAGTCCGTTCCATTCGATACACATGCCCAAGCCACCTCAGTAGTCTCTTCTTTAGTATGGCTGTGATACTATGGAGCTGTGCCTCGCTTAGAACAGACTCATTTGTCACGCGATCCTTCCATGTGATGCCAAGTATGCTTCGCAGACAGCGCATATGAAAGGAGTTCAGCCGGCGTTCTTGTTTTGCGTAAGTTGTCCAGGATTCCGCTAATACGTTAATAGACACTATATAAAAATAATATTTTGTCTGGCACACTCATATGTCTGTAGATAGAAACCGATATTATCTATACGGCGTAGAAGTTTAGAATTTAATATAAACATATAATTTACCTCTTTCTGTTTGCAACCAATCATCAAACATTTTAAAATATTCAGACTTCCAGAGTAACCAAACCTGACTAAATTAACATTTATCAGAAAAAAAACTAGTTTCTATAGCCGTATGGCAAAGTGTGGTCCGTCCCCGTCTCTTCCTGATCAGGAACGTAGTAATGTAACTCGTACGCAGGAGACAATTCTACAGTAACATTTTCGCAGTTCGGATCAAAAGGCTTGTTACTAAAAGCGAACGCTTCCTTTGCCTGAACTCCATTGTATAATCGTTTAAACATAGCACTGGAAGAAGCGAGCACCTTTCCTCTTTCCGCACCATGTACTATGCTAGTATTAAATACCACCGGAAAGTCGGCCTTGAATCGTTCGTGATTCTGATTGAAGTAATCCACGTATTTATTGATTCCTTCCTTCCGCTGGCCGTAGTCATATTCCTCCGATTTCACTGATTTACCTTCGTCGGACATTGGTGTCTGATACGGACTATTTTTATCGTAATCTATATCCTTGGCTACGGATTCTAGAAGGTCCTTGTAATGTCGAATCATGAAGCCATCATTAGCGCCAACCGGTCTGTATTCGACGTGTTGAATTTTATCAGATGTGACATATTTCGAAGGGGTATTTTTAGTGTACGTTTCAAATGGCTCATTTTGTGGTTGTGCGGTGTGTCCAAAAGTTGGAAAATTATTGTCATTCTGTGTTTTAGATCTCGGTGGGAAGTATTGTACGGTAGGCTGCCTATCGGGCAAGTATGTTCTGACATGATGAGTATTGTCTAAGATCCTTTGTGTCACTGGCCATTGGACTCTAGGTCGCGGTGTAGACTTTAAGATATCAATATTTGGGTACGTTGCGTAGTCTGCGTCATCATCTTTTCCATCGTAATAATCAAGCGTAAACTTGGGCTTTTTAGAAGCGTATTTTTCGGGCAATTCTTCTATTTTGGTCCCAAATAAGATACCTGGATTAACTAATTCCGGAGGCGTCGGTAAAGTTGTCAAAGAAATTTCAGATTTTTCCTTCGAATGTGTATCGCTAGAGGTATTTTCCTCATAATCACCGTACTCTGTATTCCCGTATTTGTCAATCTTCTTCTTCCTCTTCCTTTTCTCTGCAATTTTCTCAAGTCGGTCTCTCAAATCGACTTTCGTTAATACTTTCTCTGGTTCCGTAGTGTTGTTATTCATGACAATTTCAGTTTTATTCTTTATTACTTCTGTAAAGGCCTTGGTTGAGTTCTTTCCTTTGAACACTATTCCTAGTGAACTGAGGCTTTCGTTTCTCCAGCTATTGTCATCAGGGTCACGCACAAAAGGTTTCGAAGGCTGAACTTCTATCTTCTTAAGCGGCTTATAGTTGGGGCTAACTGTATACAGAATACTCTTTTTATCGTTATTTATCGGTCGAACTGTCAGGGGATCATCAGTTTGTTGCTGGTCATCTTGTTTACTTTGTGGAGAAGGAGTGATTTCATTTAGTTCAACATAAGACCTATCGCTTTTCGGAGTGGTGGTGAAAAGTTTCTTGTCATCTAAACGGGCCTCTTCTAAAAGTACTTCTTTCAACGCGTCTTCTGCCTGAAATTATACAGTATTTTTATTTAGATTAATCTGTAAAAAATATTTTAAAATAACATGGTAATCTTTTACAACTTCATTCAAAATATATTAATATGACATGGGAAATTTTTACAACTTGAGATCAACCACAAATACCAACATTCACAATACATCACAGTATTTCTTTCACTGTGGATTAAATTAAGGGCAATAATAAATTACCTTAAGATTTGACCCCATGTATGTTCGACATCAATTTGACTCTTAAGTTTATGTACCATATAAATTTACTTACCATTTGACTGTGAGACGTCTTATTTAGTGTATAATCGTTTTCTTCATGCGTGTCCATTTCGTACACGACACCGTCCATTTCGACTTCATAACCTGCTTTCGATGCATTGACAGTAGTTGAAATCACAGGGTCTAATTCTGGCTTTGTATGATCCAAATATCCTGCTCGTTTTGATACTATCTCTGTCGGATTAACTTCAGTTGGTACGGAATTTGTTGCATCTAAAAGATGAGTTTTCAACTCTTGCAAGGATAGTATGTCTGGTGCCAAATTAAATGCCTTCTCGAGGCTAACTCGAGTTTCAGTCGTATGTGCGTTAATCGAATCACCTATGCGCTCTGTTCGTAATGGTACGACGTTTTCCTTAACACTGACATGTTTCCTTTCAATTTTAGTATACTTTTTCCATGTAGCTGTCGTTTCAATTATATTTGATTCAGTTGTAGTAGCCGCGGTATTCGGTGGTTCTGATACAGTAACATCGGGCGTAGTAGTATTAACTGTAGAAGACATGTCGTCAATGTTTTTAGATTCGTTATTTTCTTTGTTAGCTGAGGCTTCAGTAGTAAAAGTTTCAGTTATAACCGTAGTTGTCTCTACTTGAGGTAAAGGTGTAGTATCTTTACGCTCAAGCTCCGAGGAGACCATCATTGAGATGAAGTTTCTTTTTACTTCATTATCAGCTGTTGTGCTGGTATTGTCTTCTTTACTTTCACCTTGTTCATTTGTGTTTGTAGTTGTTTCTATCTGGTTTGTTTCGGGTTTAACGTTATTAACCGTCACAATTTCGTTATTCAATGCGGTCTCCGCTATGCTTTCTGTAGTCATCGTCAGTGGCAACGCGACGCCTATAGGAGCAACCTGGAACTCTGCATTTTCCACGATGTCTCTTTTCAACTCGTGTCTGTCTTCTGAAACTCTGCTTTCTTCTGCAGTCAGGTCGTGAGGTCTCACGTACTCGTAGCGGAGTGTGAAGCCCTGTGTCCGGTCGATGATCGCTAGCAGGATTGCTAACGATATCGCTTGTAACCTGTAACATAATGTGCTTAGTTTAATACAGGAATCCAAGTACAATTAGGATCTCGCGGTCATCAAATGGACATAGGGTAGCAAGTATTTTGTGTACATAAACTTGTTAAGAACCAATAAGCACCTAAACTAAATTTTATTTTTATGACCAATTTTCATTAAGACACTCTGACGCGTCGACGGAAATTTTCCTTAATTACGATTTTTTCCAAAAATAAATATTTCAGCTTAAATAAACTGTTTTTACTCCTGTACAACAAATCCAACATACTGTTTTCTAACTTTCCTAACTTTGTACAATCTTTTTACATCGTGGACATTTTTACACAAAATTCAAAGAAAGATTTCGTTAAATTTTAGTTTTATTTGGAGTCATTACCGTAAAATGATTTAAAAAAAGAAAATTTGACAAAATAATGCTTTTGTATAGACAATAAATCTGTATCATTTATAAGGCTAATTTATTGCGGTAAATACAAGACTTATTACTAGCCTAGCCTGCATGACTGCACAAACCGCCGTCGAATGGCTTACCTATTCAGTATTGCTTTATATTACTTCATCATTGATTCAAAGTCGATTACAATCGGGTATTATTAAACAGTCCGAAATCATCAACTGGTTACAAGTCGCTTGTATACAAAATATTCAATGGATTTTGCTATCTCCTATTGTGCATTGTTATAAACAGAGAGAGAAAGTATTATATATAAGATGTTTCAAAATAATATTCATCCGCATTGACGTAACAGCTAATCTGTTAGCATCAGCATACGTTTTTGGCTAAAAAAACATAGTACGGAGTATTCGTCAATATATCTTCATAGTATAATATTTAAACGGTATACTTTATTAAAAGTTAAAAACAATGTAGTCTCAATTTCGAGACTGCAATGTTGTATAGAAATTCCATTATTTGTCGAGTTCCAAACTTTAAAAAAAGTTGAAATGGCCATATCAAATGAAGGCAGGTCTATTAAACAGCCAAACAGATGATCTGTACGTATGGTTGGCGTATTTTCAGCAGAAAAATATACTTGTTTTTGAACTAAAAAAGGCGGCAAAACCAAATCATTTTTATGTGAAAATATATACGTAACACATTGCTTCTGTAAAATATTTCTATTATATTTATATTTCTTGCACCATTTTGAGAAAAGTGCTGGAAGTGACTCTGCTGGAAGGCTACTTGCTGGCTTCGGGTTCAATTAAACGGTCGTCCGTTAAAACGAATGCTCAGCCAGCAAGTAGCTACTTCCGAGCCTCGACAATAATATGTGTACTATTTTTGAGAAAAAGTATTTTTGCGCCAAAAAATTTCCTGACGTACCGTCATAATTTTTGATAAACTAACAACATTACTAAAAATATCTCATCAGTAAATCAGTTTCTTTTCAATTGATTCATCCCTTTACCTATAGAGGAGTCCAAGAATGATTACTTATTAAAACAACGAATAACAGGTTTTTTAACTGATTGCTGAAAGAAATTTCAGCTAAATTTAACCACATTGATCTACAAATAAGTATACATTTATCGCCACACTAAGAAGATTATATATAATTTATTATAAAATGAGCACGTTACAAATAATAAGGTATCATTTTAAACTAATACACGTATGCAAGTCCATTGATATGCAAGCCATGACTCCTTATCAAATTATCTTGCAACAGTGCGTCGCATCACTTTCACGCCATCCTAACAAGGTCGCTAGTGTAATTTTTAAATGTTACCTATACATAATTAATATACGTTGTCAGAATTATAAACAGACCTGCAATAATAATAAAAGATTTTGACGACCGCTCTGGCCTCGTGGGTAGTAACCCTGCCTCTGAAGCCGATGGTCCCGGGTTCAAATCCTGGTAAGGGCATTTATTCGTGTGATGAGCATGGGATATTTTTTCCTGAGTCATGGGTGTTTTCTATGTATTTAAGTATTTATCAATATTTATTTATATACGAGTATTATATATATCGTTGTAACACAAGCCTTATTGAGTTTACTGTGGGACTTAGTCAATTTGTGTAATAATGTCCTATAATATTTATTTATTTATTTATTATTTTATTTATTAAAAGATAGCCGATATTTTATTTATTAGTAGATAGCTGAGCTCAACGAGGGGTGGGGGGCGGGTTTAGGGTCGGCAACGCGCATGTAACTCCTCTGGAGTTGCAGGCGTACATAGGCTACGGAGACTGCTTACCATCAGGCGGGCCGTATGCTTGTTTGGCACCGACGTACCTTTATGCTGAAGCGATCGACATCAAAATTAATGATTTGTGAAGGTTTAATTAGTGGAAATAATTTTCTCCAGAAATGGAACTTCATAGAAAAAATACCGTTATTTCGTTAGATTCAAAAATTCTTCCATGTTACACTATATGACGACATCGCTATCCTACGAAACCAGAGCTGTTGTAAGCTTGGACTATACCATATTTCTAAAAATTACGTGATCTTACTGAAATTTAAATCTAAAATATATATATAAAAAAAATATGTGCATTCCCGTTACCAGGGAGGTTTTGGGATTATACTGAGCCAGTTTTACTATGGGACCAACCCCGAAATCGCGAAAAAATTTTTACCCTCCCATAGAAAATAGAACAACTAAAATATATGAAACAGCCAGAAAAAAAATCGCGATATCGGGGTTGGTCCCGTAGTAAAAGTTGCTCATTATAAGCCCAAAACCTCCCTAGCAACGTGTCTGCACATATTTTTTCGTATATATATATATATATATATACGGGGTGTGGCCTATAACACGAGCAAAAAATTAAACTGTAGACTGTACTTCTCAAACTGACCAACATTCAGTTCAGCGACTTTCAAAAATTATGAAGATTTTAGACTTCCTATTTTTCATACAAACTAAATATTATCATCAATGTACGCGGTCATCTGTGTAATTGACGTTGCTTGTTACGCTTTAAACTTAACAGAATTCGCTATACATTGCGTCTTAGAATAAACTTTAAAGTATGTTTAAAGTATGGACGAAGATCGGAACGTAAAAAGAGCGTACCTGGGTCGCCTAGCAGGAGGACGTCCTATCGGACGCCCTAGGTATCGCTGGAGCGACATGGTGGAGGCGGATCTGCGCGAGCTTCGAGTCGACAATTGGCGAGAGGTCGCACAGGACCGAGAAAAGTGGCGCTGTCTCGTGTCGGAGGCCAAGTCTCGTTTTGGGTCGCTGAGCCAACGGAGTAAGTATGTTAAAAATCAAAATACAAGTTATTTTTAAAAGTCGCTGAACAAATTTTGGTCAGTTTGAGGAGTACAGCCTGCGGTTTAATTTTTTGCTCGTGTTGTAGGCCACACCCGCTATAAGCTAATAAAAACCTAAAAGTACAAAGGTTATCGACATACAAATCCTTATCACGAATCACAATGAAAATCGTGGGATCTAAAATATTACATCGACATTGACTTTAATTTGGGACGTGCGAAGATGCAACGATTTACCCAAACAATTCCTAACCCTGACGTAACGATTATTTAACAGTCATTGTTGAGTGCAGCTTTTGTTTTCCTCTGTGTCTAATCTATGTAACCAGTGTTAATTTTATCATTACCGTAATAAATTTAAGGCCGTGTTTGTCTAGAAAACGTTCATTTCTGAAATTCGGGTAAAAAACCTTATTGTCTAGTATACAATAGGTACCAATAATAATAATAATGAACTATCTGCCTGATTCGAAGAATGGGGTACAATAACAATAAGGTCTGGTTTAGATAAGTTCTCATTTAGATATCATTTTTTAAGTCGTATAATTGACAGAAGCAGCTCGATTCGGGCAACCAATGTCACTTTGACGTTAGAAATATTGTAGATAGATTTTATTGGAATCACAGCGGAATCGAAATAAACGACAATTTTGACGTGTCGTTTAGCTATCGATCTTTTAAAGATCTTTCCAAGATCTTAAACGTGTCTTAATCATTCTTCGAATCGGATCGTATGTTTAAATGAAATATTAATATAAGGATGGACTGAAAGCAAGAAAAATCAGGAGGTTTAGAGTATGTATGGTGTCTTACCATAGGTAACTAAGTAAGTAAATATTCTTTATTGCACCACAAAGAAAACAAATTCAAAAACAGATTTACAATGTAAAGGTCAGAACAGGGGGTCTTATCGCTGTAAGCGATCTCTTCCAGACAACCTTAGAGTAGCAGGATATAAAGAACACAAAGTTTTTATAACGGGTAGTGCACGAATTAATTAGAGGAATAGGAAAATTACACATACATTAAGCAGACAGTACATAATATTTACGATTAAAATACACAAATAAATATAACAATACATACCAATAGTAAAATAAATAAATATTAGATAAATATACATAAATTATCTGAATTCAAAAAAAATCTGCAAGTAGGCCTCTTTCACAAGTATAAAACTGTAGTAACATGAAAATTACATACGAGTACCAACATTTATAAATACAACAGCCAATATAAAGCAACTGTCTTTCTAATTTTCAATAGGTACAAATATATCACTATATCAAAACACCTAGATAAAGATAAAGACATTTTATTATTCAAGTAAGTATATTACAATGCGCTTATGAACGTCAAATAAAACTACACCGGCTCTAACCCTACACCTCTGACCCGAGAAGATTTAAATCCCCCCTCAATTGGAGGAGGGTATCCCAATATGGACCGGCACGAAACTCGGCGGGACACATCTTTTCTTTTTGTAATTACTTAAGAGGCGGCTAACGCATAATTTTAGTATAAAATTGCTAGTGATGTGAGGGACCTGACGAGCAAAATTTTTAAAACCAACTGTATATTTTGCAGTAATTGAAATTGAAGTATACATCATTTCATAGTAATTGAGGTGTAACTTTAGAACTTCAAATTTCTTTACACCCCCGTCTTAAAGCATAATTAAGGTTCCATAGCCAAATGCCAAAAAACGGAACCCTTATCGGTTCGTCATGTCTGTCTGTCTGTCCGTCCGTATGTCACAGCAACTTTTTTCCGAAACTATAAGAACTATACTGTTGAAACTTGGTAAGTAGATGTTTTAGGGTTCCGTACCTCGGAAGGGAAAAAACGGAACCCTTATAGGATCACTGTTGTCCGTCCGTCCGTATGTCTGTCTGTCAAGACCCTTTTTCTCAGGAACGCGTGGAGGTATCAAGCTGGAATTTATATCAAATACTCAGGTCTACTGTCCCTTGGAGCTGTGAAAAAATCGAACTTCTAGGCCAACGCAATTAAAAGATACAGCTGTTCATGCCGCAAATTTCCGCAAATTTTCCACACTCGCAAGGGAATCAAAAAGTACAGGGTACTTCCCGTATACTCAGAATCTAGAAATTTGGTACGAAGCAACGTCTTACAGCACAGATAAAAAAATTAATTTCTGTTGCCGCTTTAACAACAAATACTAAAAACAGAAAATAAATATTTAAGACCGTTTTTTTTAACAGAACAAACATTTTTGTAAACAAACTATATGTTACATTTACTATAAATATACCTATTAAAATTAAGTACAATAGTTCATTAACACCTGCTTTATGTGTTTAAAACGCACATATCACTTACTTTTCTCCGCATCACGCACGCGTGAAGAAATACCTACTTAGATCATGATATTCGTTTCATATGTACCTACATTACTTTTTATATTCAAACTGATTATACGAAAGAAATCAACACGTATATCGTTTATACACAACTCAATGAAATCAAGTTCTTAAGAATCCGCAGCAAGCTCTGTACCCCTAGTGTAAATAATTTCGATTTCGAAACGTGACGTACGCGTTTGCGTTTAGTCTCATTTTGTATTGGATTTAGAAAGAGCGCGCCAAGCGGTACGTTTTGGAAACTCAAAATCCTATACAAAATGAGACTTAACGCAAACGCGTTCGTCACGTTATGATGTCGATTAAATTTACACTAGAGGTACTGTACCCCTAGTGTAAATAAATTCGATTTCGAAACGTGACGTACGCGTTTGCGTTTAGTCTCATTTTGTATTGGATTTAGAAAGAGCGCGCCAAGCGGGACGTTTTGGAAACTCAAAATCCTATACAAAATGAGACTTAACGCAAACGCGTTCGTCACGTTATGATGTCGATTAAATTTACACTAGAGGTACTGTACCCCTAGTGTAAATAAATTCGATTTCGAAACGTGACGTACGCGTTTGCGTTTAGTCTCATTTTGTATTGGATTTAGAAAGAGCGCGCCAAGCGGGACGTTTTGGAAACTACAATCCTATACAAAATGAGACTTAACGCAAACGCGTTCGTCACGTTATGATGTCGATTAAATTTACACTAGGGGTACTGTCACCGGGCGAGATTCGAACCCGTAACACTCGTTTCTAGCCGTCCGCGTCTTAACCCGCTGGACCAGACGGACAGTGGCCGGTAACACGAAATTAGCGACCATATTCTGCGTCGAAGGAAAAACGCATGAAAACTCGAAAACACGTGTTTTCCCAAACATAAGACTAATCTAGATCGATTGTATACCCCCAAAAACCCCCATTTACCAAATTTCAGCGAAATTGTTAGAACCGATTCCGAGATCACAGAAATATATATATACAAGAATTGCTCGTTTAAAGGTATAAGATAGTTAAAACAATACAGCGAATACAAGTTTTTCATACAAACTTGTTTTGGCTCTGTTTCGTTTGCTTTATAAGCTGGAGCTTATATAAATTAATAAGCAACGGCTTACGTGTGCGAATAACTCGCGAACGCGAAGCGGAGCGGCGCGTGTGAATTCAATCCTTTGATACCTATGGAAGTGTCCTACGTGGGCGATCTCGTTGTGAACGCGAATGCAGTTGGGCCGCCGCGCCGCGCCGCGTCGCATTCACGAGTTATTCGCTCACGTAAGCCGCTGCGTTACAGGCATAGATATACCTCATTGTATGTGCAAAGTTTCATTATAATCCAACACGTAGTTCTAAAATGAGAACGAAACTCCGGTTAATTTTTAACAAGCTGAAATTTCTGCGAACAATGCTAATTTAAGCTTAGAATAAAAAAGTGGAAAAATTACTTTTAAAAATTAATTTAATATGGGTAGGTATCGTAACTGGTGAACTTCCAATATGACTTGGAACTCCGGTAGCCGTTTAAGAAGTGTAACGTTCATACGGTAGATGTCGCTAAGGTCCCCTAGATCCATATGGTGGGAAAATTTGCTGGCTATGGATGAGATTTCGGTAGTTTAGTTGGCAGAGCGCTGGAGTATCGATCTTGAGGCCGTGAGTTCAAGTCTCCCTTAACGGCCCGATTCGAAGAATGAGATACGATAACGATAAGTTCTGGTTTAGATAAGTTCTTATTTAAATATCGTTCGTATGTCGTATAATTGACAGAAGCAGCTCGATTCGGGCAACCAATGTCGTTTTGACGTTAGTAATATCGTAGATAGATCTTAATGGGATCTCAGCGGAATCGCAATAAACGTCAATTTTGACATGTCGTTTAGTTATCGACCTTTTAAAGATACCTGTCTTAATCATTATTCGAATCGGGCCATATGACAGTAATTCCGTCACGGACATAAACAAAGTAATATAATTTATGTAAATCGGTATTATTTATATACCATAATAATTAAAGAAGAAAAATGAATTGTGACTAATAATGGTCATTAACTTCACTAAATCCGAAAACAATATCATCATTTAACATACCTTTCACAATATCCTTTGGTATTTATTGAGTCATTATTTCATGCAAATGTATTCGTCTGGCGATAGCATCGGATTGCTAGGTTTAATTTAAATTGTTTTGCATATTCTTTCTTTCATATCTAGTTAGGTGTAATCTTCTTTAACATTGACCTACAATTTATTTTAGAATTTCATCCGAATTTGTAATAATTGTGGCTTATCATATACAAAGTTTCGGCGATATTGTACACATTTTGACGATATGTATTGCATAGTGCACCAAACAAATACCCTACATGCACTTTACTTTAATTTTAGACATTTTCATCAGCCTAAAACTATACAGCTGAATTCTATCTTACTGGCTTAGAGCGTTTTCACATACTACTTCACCCCAACAACAATATACTACATCTACATTATACAATATCACAAATCCTCATCATAAATCTCGTGCGTATGGTAAATCTTTTGCGGTACGAGCGGTTCAGCTTTGGAATGAGTTGCCTACCTCCTTAAGGCAATCGCGGTCCGTAGCATCGCTTAAGGGGCAGTTAAAGAAGTTGTGGCTATCTGACCAGTAGGGCTAAGATGGTCGACTCATTATCATTTGTCACCATGTCTGTCACGTTCTAACAAATATGTAAGCGCGAAAGTGACAGGCATAGTGACAAGTGATAAAAATGGAACCATGATGCCACCGCTGATATAACTTAAGTATTTGTGACTATAAATATATAATTATTGTATATAATATAGGTATTCTATCTATTTGTTATACTATTTCTTCTATTTTTTTTTTCGCCCACTTTTATAATTTTATTTACTTTCCTCTAGTCTATTATACTCAGTGCTATATTTGTCTACCATTCTTCATCAACTCTCATCTAACTGGAAGAAATCCCTTAAAGGGATAAGTTCGCTTTTGTACTGCTTATTCTGTGCCATATTTATATTTTGTATTTTGTACAATAAAGAGTTTATACATACATACATACAATATATTATTTAAGCTACTGGGCCAAGTTTGGTATCATTTCCGTATAAATCGGGGATGTCGTATTCATTTCTGGTATCATATCGACACTAGTCAGAAGGAAAAAAAAAATTTTCTTCACGCTTAAACAGCTGAACCAATTAAAATTTGGTATACCTAGTGAACACTTTGAGCCCCGGAAAAGAAGATAGCTTTTATTCCAAAAAATATCCCTTAAGGGTGTAAAAAAGGAGGTCGAAGTTTGTATGGGGAAACAATAACCGCTGAACCGATTTAGATGAAATCTAAGTCTACATCTTTGATTTAGTTGAAAATGATACCAACCTTGACTTAGAACCTAAAATTAAACAATTATGAACCTTAGACGTCGCCGACGCTTAAACCGCCAATATTGCCTTTATAATAAAATGAAGGGAATTATTATTCGATGTGATTTAAATTATTGACAGAATGACTAGAGTTATGCCAGATATTTACAGTTGCCATAAGAATAAACTTAAGAGGTTTGCAAATATATAATAAAATAACTAACACTCTTAATAAATACGAGTAATGTTTACTTCAAGGATGTCTCACATTGGTTATTATTATTTATATATTACTTGCTATCGATATTTAATTAATCACTAGTACGTTTGTCGACATCGATTGTCAAATGTGAAGCGAAGAGGAAGAGACAATAAAATACCTGATGTGTGCATATCACGCCCTCGCCAGACATTCCAGACAAAGAATGAAGGGCTATGGAGCAGGCTATCTGGAAGCAAAGGAATTCAAAAGGCTACCCATGAGCTCCATCATCCGGCATATGGAGATGGTCGGAAAAGCTCTGGCGTAGTTGATGGATTTTTCCTAAGGGGGTAATTACACAAAAGCTCCCTATGGGTCGAAGTGTATCCGCAAGGGCCCCCGAAAACCATAAGATAAGTACGTTTGTGCCCGCGAAAAACAGGGCTATGGCTATTGTACAGGGTCCTTTTTTTTTAATACCACGACGGTGGCAAACAAGCATACGGCCCGCCTGATGGTAAGCAGTCACCGCAGCCTATAGACGCCTGCAACTCCAGAGGTGTTACATGCGCGTTGCCGACCCTTTAAAAACCTGTACACTCCTTTTTTGAAGAACCCCATACTGTAGACCCTCGGGAAAACCTCGGAAGGGAGCTCATTCCACAGCCGGAGCGTCCGCGGGAGGAAATTCCTCTTGAACCGCACAGTAGGTACGTGACCATTTAGATTCTAAGGTGTGAGGATGAACACCCTGCCGACGGCGAGCGGTGCGGTGATAGAAAGTGGCCGTTGGCATCATGTCAAACAATTCCTCAGAACACAGCCCATTGTACAAGCGGTAGAACACACACAAGGAGGCAAAGTCTCTCCTTAGACTTAAAGGTTCAATACCGCTTGTGAGTTTGGGATCGTCAACGATTCGCACAGTTTTTAATCCTCCTAGTTTTTAATTCTACATGAATGACATTCGCAAGTGATAGGCTAAGCCGCAACGCGCAGTGTTGTATTGCATAATGAGCCACTGTTTTTGTGCCAATCGTTACAGTATGGGTATGAACGTGCATGTCTGCTGTTTACTCGTCAGGTTCCGTATACACGGATAAAACTGTTAAATCATTATCAATAATGATAAAAACTGTTTTAAACTGACTTCACAAGAATTGAATTCGTTGGTTTTTTTTTGTATTTTTCCCAATTTAGATTCTTCACCGTTGGCACGATTATTATTGCATATAATCGGGTGCGTACTCTTCAAAAAATCAGCGACTTATCTCTCGTCAAAGGGTAAATAAAGTAAGTAATGATCATGGTCCCATTTTTATCACATGTCATGTCATGCGTCACTTTCGCACTTACATATTTGTTAGAACGTGACGGGCATGATGACAGACACATGACAGATGATAAAAATCCAGCCATCATAGCCCGGCTGCAGTTGAGTATGTTCAATCATGCATTTTCACTCCAAAAGTGACATTTTATGAAGTGGAACTTTGTATGTATGTTACTTTATTGCATTTTGGTTTTGTGAAGTCGGTTTTGTTTTAATAATTAGAAAATGATCATTATGTTCTAGGGCCTCCAAACTACGGCCCGCGGGCCAGCTCCAGCTCATGAGCCCTTCCAATCTAGTGCGCGGAATGAAAGGGAGATATACGAAGATCTGTTTCGCGACAGTAGCCAGAGTAGATAGGTTTTGGCCTGCACTTTATTTAAGGCAGTGCAGTGTGGTCCTCGGGTCAAACCCCCTTATCCATCAACGCGCATGCATCAATTCAGTAATTTATGTTTTATCTCTTTCTTGTACATATATAGTATCTTATCTTCTAATTACCGGGGGCCCTTGCGGATACACTTCGACCCATAGGGATATTTTGTGTAGTTGCCCCCTAAGGAAAGACCCATTAGCTACTCAAGAGCTTTTTTGACCATTTCCATGTGTCGGATGATGGAGCTTATGGGTAGCCTTTTGAATTCCTTTGGTTCCAGATAGCCTGCTCCAAAGTCCTTCATTCTTTGTCTGGCGAGGGCGTGACATTCACACATTAGGTGTGTTACTGTCTCTTCCTCTTCACCACACATTCGACAATCGGTGTTGTCAGAGTGTCCCATCCTGGCCAAAACCCCTTTGACCCCATAATGGCCCGTAAACACCCCTGTTATAATTTGGAGTTGTCTCCTGCTGAGTTTCCATAGCTTCTTGCTCCAACCGGAGTCTACTTCTTGTATGAAGAGCTTTGAGTGTATACATGTATAGTAAGTCCAAATGTTTATGGAAGGCAAGATTGAGAAGACAAGAGGAGAAGGAATGGCATAAGTGATTCTAGACTTATGCCAGCCAAATAAAAAATAATGCATCGTATGAGGAAATTAAAAGACTCGCACAAGAAAGAATACTTCCGACAAGAGCAAAGCTCTTATGTTATGATGCACGTGATGAGGGCGTTTATGAATGAGGGGGTAAAGGTTTAGTGGCTATGTGGCATGAGTTGTATGCAAATATAAGTGATCAAATTCGTAATTGTAAGTTTCTTAAATAGTTACGCTGATACAAGTTAGTTATATTTATAGTTTAATAATCAGTATGCACTCAGGAACAGTGAAGATGGGTCACTTGCTAAGGAAATATCCACACAAGGTGACCTGTTTCCATAGTGCTTGGGTATATTAATTAGGTTAGACAGTAAACGTAAGTATGTAGTAGTCATTGAAATTGGTTGGGCCGGTTTTAGTGTTAAAGGAACAAACACCACAATATTCATACAACATCATAAAATATGGCTTCGGTTTGCTGAGATTATTGACGATGACAGTGCAGTTAACGCAGTTATTTCACATAATGGAGTTACAATATCATGCATAATGTATACGCAAATTGCGTGCCCACTGCGTTTTATGCAACAGTTATGTTTCAAATTAGCTGCAATGAGGTATAATGGTCATTGTTGTCGTATTATGGTCTGATTTTAACTGTAACCAAAGATAAATATCATCGAGATTAGTTGGATAATGGTGTGATATGACTTCTAAAACATTTGTTTGTTGTACTTCATCATCATCATCTGAGGAATTAGCCTGGTCAAGCAAATCTCTCCAGTCCGATCTATTCGTGGCTTTCCTTCTACAACTTGTCACTCCTAAGATCCTGATATCCTGGTATACACCGTCCAACCATCTGAGATTGGGCCTGCTTTTACCTCTGCGGTTCTTTGGTCGGTCGTGCCTTGCCCATCGCAGGCGTCCGATCTTTGTTGTCTTTGTACTTATTAATTTATGTATTATCGTTTAGTGTTTCTTTGCCCTCTTTTGGGGCCTTTTAAGGACTGAAATTTTTATATGAGCGGTTGTTACATATACATCAGTTTGCAAAAAACATAACCCTTAATTCTGCCCTTCCTGAAGCATCGTTTAAATGTCGTTTTCTGATGATCGTAGGTATAGTTCGTGTCAACTACGATGACACCGATGCGCAGATTTGTCAAATCTAATCTTTAATAACATGGCAATACGAGTCAATGTATGCGTCTTCGTGAATGACACGATCTATATTAAGTAATGGATATCTTATTCCACACCATAAAATTAAGTTTATAGAGTCAGACCAAGCTAAGTTGGCAGCAATTTTGATAGCTCAGATGGTACAAGTTTTAGGTTGTAGAAATTACACTTTTGACACTGACAGATCGGTATCGTATCGCTTCAAGCATCGTTCGAATTGGGCCGCTAGTTTCCTCTCTTGGCTAGGTTGTAGCGGTGAAGCTGATTTCAGAGTAAATACTTAAGACCCGTAGCAAAATGCCGAAATAACTCTAAAAAGATGGTGTATTTGTATTAAAACACTTTATTGTACAAACACCAACATAAAACAGAAAAAAACACACATCATTGGTACAAAGGCGAACTTATCCCTTTTAGGGATCTCTTCCAGTTAACCTTTGTTTGTATTCCCATTAGTCTCCGCCGGGCACTGATGGGAATACATGCTTTCACAAATCATGCGGTGGAGGTCACTTGGGGCGGGAACAAAATGGGAATACACCAGTAGGGCTAATATGGTCGGCTCTTTATCTTAATTTTCACCATGCCTGTCATATTCTAACAAGTGCAAAAGTGACAGGTGATAAAAATGCGACCATCAACGGTATCATATTCGGAATGTCATGCGTGACTTTCGCACTTACATACTTGTTAGAACGTGACAGGCGTGGTGACAAATGATAAAGAGCCAACCGTCTTAGCCCTACATGATACCGGTGCAGATAGATGATAAGATATTTTCCGTTAACTGGTAGGTACATACAGCTATTGCTTTTCTTGATCTATCCTTAAGGGAACGTAACCCTAACTCCGGATTGACCAACTGGCCGGTGACGTGCCGCGCCGCCATTAGTGCGCGCGCGCATTCAGTCGTAAAGTTCATTGCATTCCTCATGTCGCTCCACTTATACAGAGCTCATTAATCGATCGCTTTACACTAACAATACTATTAAGCTACTAGTAGATTATGTGAGTACTACATTCATGTGATCCATATATGAAATTCATTTGGAGCAACTGGTGCAAACAAAAATGAAACTAGTATAGGTAGGAAAGTGATGATGATGTCCTCCCAGACGTATCCGTCGACGGCGACATCCTGACAAATAAAAGGGTCTTAACTATTACGTGCATGGGCGCGGACGTGGCTTGCGAATCCAAATTTTGTTTTAAAAGTCCGGCAACACGAATCACAGTAGAGCTGCCCAGATGCGTTGTATGTGTAATGGTAGGAGGGCTTGGGCTGAGTTTTTCGGAGCTGGCGTTTGGCGTCAAGATCTTCAAGTCGGGTGTGCTCCGAAGTGCCGAAGCGTGGTACGTAACATTAATCGCCTATCATATTCCATAGGTCAACGTAGTAATTAAACACTTGTATCAGAAGGATAGAATGTTGGTCTTTATTGGTACTAAATATATGTTGGAAAGCATTAATTTTATTGACCAAAGCGTTAGCGAAGGTTTTAGTTTTGACTCGGGCAATCTGCTTTCGTATGTCCGGTTGTTCTCCTCTACAGTAGTAGTGTAAATAAATTCGATTTCGAAACATGACGTACGCGTTTGCGTTTAGTTAGTAGTAGTAGTAGCAAACGCGTTCGTCACGTTATGATGTCGATCAAATTTACACTAGGGGTACTGGTCGCTATTCCCAACCGATTCTCGTAAAAGTTTGCGACCAGTACCCCTAGTGTAAATAAATTCGATTTCGAAACGTGACGTACGCGTTTGCGTTTAGTCTCATTTTGTATTGGATTTAGAAAGAGCGCGCCAAGCGGGACGTTTTGGAAACTCAAAATCCTATACAAAATGAGACTTAACGCAAACGCGTTCGTCACGTTATGATGTCGATCAAATTTACACTAGGGGTACTGGTCGCTATTCCCAACCGATTCTCGTAAAAGTTTATGACCAGATTCCATGATGAGGTAGTTTTTTCTCAAATTTTCAATGAAATGTTGACATGACTTACTTGAAATTAGGTCCGGAAATACTATGTATCTGGTGCGATGAGTGAAGATGTGTAAAGGAGAAAGATGCGTTACTTACCTAGGCCTGTAAAGCCACCTTCTTTTGTTTTTTAACGTCAAATTGTGACACATCTTGGCATTCAACCATCAAATACTAGTAGATTCGTAATTTGTTGTTTACAATATTTCATTACAAGTTTAAGAAAAGGACTTTTTTTATATACTACGTGGCAAACCAAGCATACGGCCCGCCTGATGGTAAGCAGTCTCCGTAGCCTATGTACACCTGCAACTCCAGAGGAGTTACATGCGCGTTGCCGACCCAAACCCCCCCTCCCCCTCATTGAGTTCTGGCAACCTTACTCACCGACAGGAACACAACACTATGAGTAGGGTCTAGTGTTATTTGGCTGCGATTTTCTATAAGGTGGAGGTACTTCCCCAGTTGGGCTCTGCTCTAGATCTGGAATGATATCCGCTGTGCTGTGCCCTGCCACACAAAGCGAGATGATATTCACAATGCCCATACCTCTCTTTTGGACGTAGTTTAAGAACGTACCCGGGTCCATCTTTTACTAATACAAATCTAAGCAAGAAACGGGGTTGCCGGCCGTGTATCCCTATTCGGTCTATATCTACTTGGCCTGCGACCCGTCGTTTCCTGGCCTCTATAGTAATGTAATATTTTTTGTGACTATCCAGGTTTTGTTTTTTTTTTATGCGCATTTTGGCATAAAGAATTTACGCGTCAATAGCGTTTATGGCGCATAGATAAGACTATTGTGAATTAACTGTGATAATGACTGAATGAACTAAGTGTTTTTCACATATTTTTGAAGTATTAGAACAAATTAAATTAATTTCAGAAATAATAAGAATTATATATTTCCGAAAATATTATGTTTATTAAAAATGTTTTAAGGCCCATATTCGTTTTGAAGGACCTATCTAACGATATCCCAGACTATAGGGTAGAATTGAGAAAAAAAACATCCCCACATTGCGTGTAGGGGAGCCAACCTAAAAAAAATTGTTATCCCATTTGACGGTAGCTGAAATAAATAAAAAATAAATATAGGACATTCTTAATTTCTTACACAGATTGATTAAGTCCCACGTTAAAAGCTCAAGAAGGCTTGTGTTGTGGGTACTCAAACAATTAACAATATTACAATATACAAATATTTAAATACATAGAAAGCGCCCATGACTCGGGAACAAATGTCTGTGGTCATCACAAAAATAAATGCCCTTACTGGGATTCGAACCCAGGACTATCGGCTTCACGCAGGGTCACTAGGCCAGACCGGTTGTCAAATTTTACACATGTCAGTAGGTGTACCAAACGTAATTAATTTATTTTTGTCGTGATGTTTTATATAATAAAAAAAAGAGTTAATCCAAGCTAAGTTGACAGTGATTTTGATAGCCCAGAAGGTGCAAGTGTTATTTTAAACTATGTCTATGAGATTATGACGTTAAAATAACACTTGCACCGGTTGGGCTATCACAATCGCTGCGAACGTTGACAACTCGGTAGAGGAATTGAGAATGAACTAAATTTTAACATATAAAATTATAATAGTGTTTTTATTTTCTAAATTTACAATTTGACACCCTACATTTATATTGTAATTAAATCCTAATTCCCATTTTGTTACTTTTCGTGTTTTTATGTCTTAATTTTAATATTAGTTGCATGTTTGTTTTTGTTCATGTAGTTTTAAGTAGTTTTATAATAATTATAATTCAAACACAATGTAAATATTGTTTTATGAATAAAAATAAAATAAAATAAAAACTTATCTTGGTCTGCCTTTATCACTGAATGTTCATTGTAGTGCCCTACTTTACGCTTCGCTGGCTGAAAGCCGGAAAGTTCAAACGGAAGAATCTGCCGAATTTATAGCACTTCCCAAAGGATAAGTATATGCTTATCAGGTATCATCGATTCAACCCGACTTTAATGGGTAATTAAGTTAATGAAGAGCTATAATAGTTAATACATTGTTTCTTTATGGTATCCTATTTTATACTATGTAGGTACCTAACCACAGAAAAGTTGCATTTGGATGCTTTGACCACTTAACCTATAGATTTGAAATTTGGAATAGTTATGAACAACGCTAACCCAGACATATTGAAAGTATTATTTTATTTTCAATAAGTATGGGAAATGCCCAATATAAAGAGGGGGCAAAATTTCAAAGTCTAGTGATTAGGTCAAGTGGGGTAGCATTTGAAAGAGCTCAAATTGCCCATTCCAAGACATTTTATTATTATATTTTAGTAGTGACAAAAAATCGATTTATGGAGGAAAATGTGAAAAACAAATACCATTGCCCTCCCCCCCTTATCTCCAAAGTTTACCGAAGAAAAATTATGATTTTTTTACATAATATTAAAATTAAGTACTATAGTTTTTACAGGAAAAATATAATCAGACCTCTATTGAAATCGGTTGACATTCGACAATTTGCCGATAGATGGCGCTGTACACAATTATACTTAGTTATATAGGCACTACTGATCAAAATTCTTTCGCCTTTAGTTAGTACCACAAGATAATTCAAAGTTTGTACGGAACCCTCGGTGCGCGAGTAAAACGAACTCGCACTTGACCGGTTGATAGTTGATACGCTCTTTTCTTGAGTGTTTGAAGTAAAGGTCGTATCGGTCCGGAAATACTATGGGCGACATTTTAGGTATTTCACAGTTTATATATGTATTTATGTCAGTTTATTGCAAATAAACTAGTTTGCACAAAATTGACATAACAAAATAAAATATGTAAGTATGTACAAAGGCGAACTTATCCCTCATAAAGATCTCTTCCAGCTAACCTTTGAGAAACCCTTTTTTAGGGTTCCGTACCCAAAGGGTCAAACGGGACCCTATTACTGAGACTTCGCTGTCCGTCCGTTCGCCCGTCTGTCACCAGGCTGTATCTCATGAACCGTGATAGTTAGCGAGTTGAAATTTCTACAGATTATGTATTTCTGTTGCCGCTATAACAACAAATACTAAAAACAGAATAAAATAAATATTTAAGGTGCCCATACAACAAACATTTTTTTTTGCCGTTTTTATAAATAATGGTACGGGACCCTTCGTGCGCGAATCCGACTCGCACTTGGCCGGTTTTTAGGGTTCCGTAGCCAAATGGCAAAAAACGGAACCCTTATAGATTCGTCATGTCCGTCTGTCTGTCCGATTCTGTCACAGCCACTTTTTTCCGAAAGTATAAAAGCTATACTGTTCAAACTTGGTAAGTAGATGTATTCTATGAACCGCATTATGATGTTTACTCAAAAATAGAAAAAAAAACAATAAATTTTGGGGGTTCCCCATACTTAGAACTGAAACTCAAAAATCTTTTTTCATCAAACCCATACGTGTGGGGTATCTATGGATGGATAGGTCTTTAAAAATGATATTGAGGTTTCTAATATCATTTTTTTCTAAACTGAATAGTTTGCGCGAGAGACACTTCCAAAGTGGTAAAAAGTGTGTCCCCCCCCCCGTAACTTCTAAAATAACAGAATGAAAAATCTAAAAAAAATATATGATATACATTGCCATGCAAACTTCCACCGAAAATTGGTTCGAACGAGATCTAGTAAGTAGTTTTTTTTTAATACGTCATAAAAATTTAAAAAAAAATCTTTTTTCATCAAACCCATACGTGTGGGGTATCTATGGATAGATCTTCAAAAATGATAGTTAGGTTTCTAATTTCATTTTTTTCTAAACTGAATAGTTTGCGCGAGAGACACTTCCAAAGTGGTAAAATGTGTGCCCCCCCCCCCCCCCCTGTAACATTACCATGCAAACTTCCACCGAAAATTAGTTTGAACGAGATCTACTAGTAAGTAGTTTTTTTTAATACGTCATAAATGATACGGAACCCTTCATGGGCGAGTCCGACTCGCACTTGGTCGCTTTTTTTAATAAAATGGTTCAAGTCTCCCACCTGGTCAAGTAACCTGGACTCCCCCTACTCCTAATTTCAACTGAATCAGACAATGGGAAAGCTAGCACACGACTGCCGGCCACGCCTTTTTCGAGCAACACACGCAAGAAATGTCGATTAATGTTAGATTTCTTTAAAAAAAATGTTTTTTAACATTATTTGTAGTACCAGTTAAAACATTTATTTTAGTTTAAAAATAACTTTAAGGGAATAAGCCGTTTAGTATAAATAGGCAAAGTTAGTCGAAAAACGGCCTGTCGTAATGTTTATCTTATGGAGAAACTATAAATCACAGGAAAAAAAATCAAATGTTAGAAATGTTGTACATAAAACGCAAATTCAAACATATTTTTTTCATATTTTTTTGTTGTAACGTTATGAAGATATAAACTCTAGAAAGTAAGAGTATACGACCAAACGGCGCCTAGCGCCTTAAGTTACATGATTTGCACTTAAGCAATATACGACACGCAATGAAGCCAAATAAAAGTGTGTTCATACAATTGAATGTTCTATTGCTATTCAATACGGCGAAGTACAATATAATTTATAAAGATAATGATCAATGGCAGCACCCGCGTTATGCTGAAACAGTAAAGGTACCGTTCGGGTGCAGACGGCACCAGCATTACTTACTTACTTGGCTAGCACGATGACTCAAAATGAGTCTTGGCCTCCAACAAACGACCACGCCATTTTGCTCGGTCCTAACTGGATTCACGCCAGCTTTCGTGAGCTCACGGAAATCTACTTCCAATTAGTCGTGGCGGCGTCCAGTTGGTCGACCCAAGTATGCTTATTTGACTGCCCATTCTTCACCCATCCACTCAATATCGAGGTGGCCAAACCAGCGGAGACGATGTGCTTTGGTCTCACCATATTCGGTTCGCCTTTCAGGCAATTCAGGCATTCTGTCGGGTCCTCCAAATGCTACGACCACCATTCCCGCATTAGTCTGCAGTAATCTCGCGCTGCAATACTGCAGCAGTAATGCTCGTGTTGTCTGAATCCGAACGGTGCCTTAAGCTATCCTGCTGTGTAATGCAGCTGGTATTAGTGGTATTCGATAATAATGTGCATTTATATCGCAAACATTAGGCCATTACCAGTTCAAGCGCATTCTATTCGGACTTACAAATGCAGTTTTTTTTCTAGTTTTCGGCAACTTGCTGTCCGGTTGGTTTAGTGGTTATGTTTGGTTACGGGCGCTAACATATATGTACTAGACAGGCTATCGAGAACATATTGTGTCCGCCATTTTCGGCGTTTGACGTTTGTCACTAAGCTAAAGAATAATCGTAGTGAGCCAGAGGCGAAACTGTTATGACAACTATTCATTTTCTGCCCACATGCGCACTGTAAAGAATCCAGATGAAATATATTTATTTCCTAACAAGTGTATTGATTTTTTTACGTATGTGACACTGACGATATTAAAATTTATAAAAATAGCCAAACTCTTTCTATTAAGCTCTTGTACTCGTAGGAAATCACACTTTTAGCATAATATACTTTTTAAATATAATAAAAACACTACATAATCTAACGAGATAAAGAGTAATATATTATTATTGTGTATATATTCTGCAAACAATAAGGTAAGCAATCATTAAAACCTACGAGTACGTGCTACATCTGTAAAATGGCGTACCACCGCGTTCAAAATTAATCTAAATTACAAAACAAGAGTTTTATCGCAGTGGATTGTTATTATATTGCGTTTTAATTTTCTTGATATTATTTGAATACATTTTCATAATGCACAAAGGCAGTTTTCATTTTTATTATTTATTTAATTTTCGTTACATGCGTTGCATCTCGCCAGTCGTCGGTGACGTACTAGCTAGACGTAATGAAGTGCCGGCACTTCATTGAGGTGCGGAAACATTTTGTTACAGATGCCGACTCTAGTACTACCTATTCCCTCAATGGTATAATGATTAATCCTTGGAGCGTTCTCCGATTTCACGAAATAACGCTCGATAGATGGCGTTGGCGCTCGGTACGCGAGCGCCGGCAACGTGACGCGCGTTTCAATGCAGACTAGAATAATCTTGATAGTTTTCAATATAATTTCAAGCAACATTAATTTTAGTGTCATATGATATCATATGGGCACTCTTTATTTTATTGTATATGCACAGTAGTTTTTTTTTATCTACACTACTACTAAGTGTACAGACTACAGAGTGTACTATAACCCTTGCTCTTTATTCTGTCTCTTTCACACCAATGGAAAATGAAGAAGTTAGTAAATGACTGCAGGTATAAATAAAGTATATTAGTGCGATAGAGAGACAGATAGTGTTTCGTTGTCGTATCGTAAACGATTGGCATGTTGGCCACACACTTGCTTGGTGCCTAGCCAAAATACCAATCGTTTGCGTATATTAGTGCGATAGAGAGAGAGAGTAGTGTTTCGTTGTCATATCGTAAACGATTGGCATGTTGGCTACGCACCCATGATACCTAGCCAAAAAGCCAATTGATTGCGCATATTAGTGCGATAGAGAGACAGATAGTGTTTCCTTGTCGTATCGTAAACGTTTGGCATGTTGGCTACGCACCCATGCTGCCCAGCCAAGATGCCAATCGTTTGTGCATATTAGTACGAGAGAGAGACATATAGTGTTTCGTTGTCGTATCGATTGGCATGGTGGCTACGCACCCATGCTGCCTAGTCAAGATGCCAATCGTTTGCGCACATTAGTGCTATAGAGTTTCAGTGTTATTTAAAATCACGTTAGGGTTTGTATTATTATTTTTGACCCGAATGAAGTCCATCCAGGTTCTTATGATGGAGTCAGGAGTTGGTCACCAGAACTCCTAATCTACTCATTATAATTCCATCGTGTTTGGGCTCAAAAGATTTGCCCTGACGAACACCACCGATCTAGATGAGATCCAGGGTCTCATGACGGAGTCAGGAGTTGGTCACCAGAACTCCCCAGAACTCCTAATCTACTCATCATAACTCCATCGAGTTTGGGCTCAATAGATTTACCCTGATAAGCACCATCAATCTAGATGAAGTCCAGGGTCTCATGATGGAGTCAGGAGTAGGTCACTAGAACTCCTAATCTACTCATTATAATTCCATCGTATTTGGGCTCAATAGATTTGCCCTGACGAGTACCATCGATCTAAATGAAGTCCAGGGTCTCATGATGGAGTCAGGAGTTGGTCACCAGAACTCCTAATCTACTCATTATAATTCCATCGTGTTTGGGCTCAAAAGATTTGCCCTGACAAGTGCCATCGATCTAGATGAAGTCCAAGGTCTCATGATGGAGTCAGGAGTTGGTCACCATAATTCCTAATCTACTCATCATAACTCCATCGTGTTTGGGCTCAATAGATTTGCCCTCACGAGCACCATCAATCTAGATGAGGTCCAGGGTCTCATGATGGAGTCAGGAGTTGGTCACTAGAACTCCTAATCTACTCATTATAATTCCATCGTGTTTGGGCTAAAAAGATTTGCCCTGACGAGTACCATCGATCTAGATGAAGTCCAGGGTCTCATGATGGAGTCAGGAGTTGGTCACCAGAACTCCTAATCTACTCATTATAATTCCATCGTGTTTGGGCTCAAAAGATTTGCCCTGACGAGTACCATCGATCTAGATGAAGTCCAGGGTCTCATGATGGAGTCAGGAGTTGGTCACCAGAACTCGTAATCTATTTATCATAACTCCATCGTGTTTGGGCTCAATAGATTTACCCCGACCAGCACCATCAAATTACGATTATGATGAACAGATTAGGAGTTCTGGTGACCAACCCCTGAGTCCATCATGAGACCCTCGACTTAATCTAGATCGATGGTACTCGTCAGGGCAAATCTTTTGAGCCCAAACACAATGGAGTTATGATGAATAGACTAGGAGTTCTGGTGACCAACTCCTGAGTCCATCATGAGACCCTGGACCTGATCTAGATTGATGGTGCTCGTCAGGGCAAATCTTTTGAGCCCAAACACGATGGAGTTATGATGAATAGACTAGGAGTTCTGGTGACCAACTCCTGAGTCCATCATGAGACCCTGGACCTGATCTAGATTGATGGTGCTCGTCAGGGCAACTCTATTGAGCCCAAACACGATGGAGTTATGATGAGTAGATTAGGAGTTCTGGTGACCAACTCCTGACTCCATCATGAGACCCTGGACCTCATCTAGATCGATGGTGCTCGTCAGGGCAAATCTCATGAGCCCAAACACGTTGGAATTATAATGAGTAGATTAGGAGTTCTAGTGACCAACTCCTGACTCCACCATGAGACCCTGGACTTTATCTAGATCGATGATGCTCGTCAGGGCAAATCTATTGAGCCCAAACACGATGAGGTTATGATGAGTAGTTTAGGAGTTCTGGTGACCAACTCCTGACTCCATCATGAGACCCTGGACCTCATCTAGATCGATGGTGTTCATCAGGGCAAATCTATTGAGCCCAAACACGATGGAGTTATGATGAGTAGATTAGGAGTTCTGGTGACCAACTCCTGACTCCATCATGAGACCCTGGACCTCATCTAGATCGATGGTGCTCGTCAGGGCAAATATTTTGAGCCCAAACACGTTGGAATTATAATGAGTAGATTAGGAGTTCTAGTGACCAACTCCTGACTCCATCATGAGACCCTGGACTTTATCTAGATTGATGATGCTCGTCAGGGCAAATCTATTGAGCCCAAACACGATGAGGTTATGATGAGTAGTTTAGGAGTACTGGTGACCAACTCCTGGCTCCATCATGAGACCCTGGACCTCATCTAGATCGATGGTGTTCATCAGGGCAAATCTATTGAGCCCAAACACGATGAAGTTATGATGAGTAGAGTAGGAGTTCTGGTGACCAGCTCCTGACTCCATCATGAGACCCTGGACCTCATCTAGATTGAAGGTGCTCGTCAGGGCAACTCTATTGAGCCCAAACACGATGGAGTTATGATGAGTAGAGTAGGAGTTCTGGTGAACAACTCCTGACTCCATCATGAGACCCTGGACCTCATCTAGATCGATGGTGTTCGTCAGGGCAAATCTTTTGAGCCCAAACACGATGGGATTATAATTAGTAGATTAGGATTTCTGGTGACCAACTCCTGACTCCATCATGAGAACTTGGACTTCATCCGGGTCAAAAATAATAATGCAAACCCTAACGTAATTTCAAGTGAAAATGTGTTTTTCAGAAAATCGCAGCCAAATAACACTAGACCTTACTCATAGTGTTGTGTTCCTGCCGGTGAGTAAGGTTGCCAGAGCTCAACGAGGGGTGGGAGGGGGTTAGGGTCGGCAACGCGCATGTAACTCCTCTGGAGTTGCAGGCGTACATATGCGGGCCGTATGCTTGTTTGCCACCGACGTAGTATAAAAAAAAAGTAACACTGAAAATCCATCAATAAGCGAGTCTGTTGTTAGGCATACTATTATTAAGATTTTCTAATCGCAGTATATAGCACTTCTCGGAACTCCGTAGCTGATTACGAACACAACGAATGCCTGACAATCGAGCACAGGTCCGTCCTCTAAGCGCGCTCCGCGCGGACTGAGAGCGGGGCGTCGCTGCTGCGTGATTTATACGTGTTTTAAAAAAATATAAATTTACGGCAATGTAGGTCCCATAGTTACGATTTTTTTTTTATAGGTTAACATAAAGTTACAGTTTGCTATAATATTATTTTCAAAGCACAATAAGCGTACAATTTGCGGAAATAAAATATAATAAAACCCTGTTTTCGCCAAAAAAATGAAGAAAACTCGGAAGGTATTTTATCAGTTTTTTCAAATGAATCTTCGATTGTTAATCATTCCAGCCCCTCGTACGAGATATGTTGAATCAAATTGTAGTCATTCATGTACCAAATGATTCTTGTTTATAGCAAAATTGAGAACCGAAACGCCACGTCTCACTGCAAAATTTGGAAAAGACTCCCAAAAAACCTCATTAAAAAAGAGGTTTAAAAGAGAAAATGAAAATTTGAACTGTTGGAGCCCCTAGTTTAGGAAACGATTATTTAAGTACGTTATCAGTTTTTGAATAAATACTAATAGTTACGTCGTAATCTTGAATGAAAAAGGAAGCATTTTACAAAATACGCTCGTCTGTAGGAATAAGGCCTCTTAAAGTTGTACATAGTGGAATACGGGTATGTACAACTACTGCCGCTTTTTAGCGATAAGACCGCCTGTTCTCTACCTCTAAATTTAATCAATGGTTTATTTTTCTTGTTTATTTTTACTGAGGTGTGCCAATAAAGAGTATTCTATCTATCTATGTTAAAACCAATGCAGGAAGGCTCGTAGATTTTTGTTTTATTCTGCAAAACGTATTTGATTAAACAAGATAAATGTAGCTTAATTTTAATTGTAAATTTTTGCGTCAGGTATCTTGATATATCTCATCAATTACAAAACTCATGAAAGTATTGTTTGGTGAACTGGTTATTCATGGCATCGACTTCATTTCTGTAGTGGTCGTTACACGATTGGTTAACTTGTATAGCAGAGAAAATCGTATCAAAGATGTCTCTTATTAAACAAACATTTTCATTGTACAGGCAAATGGGACCGATTCGAGCTAAATTTTCCATGTATAAATTTCTAAATACACACTTCAATTCTATAGTTGCGATTTTTGTTGTTGATTTTGAGTCCTGAGTAAGCGAAAGATTCTAAGTTAAAATCTTGAGCGTAGCGAGGTGTAAAATAACTTTGCTCTCGTGTGACACATACAACTTTTCACCTCAGTAGTCACATATTAAAGGTTAAAAAAATACAATATCAAGTAAAGTTAACCACATTTATTAATATTCATGAATGAAACGCATCATCATTATGACGAAAGCTTGTTGCTCCCTGGAGTGACGAAAGTAGGCTTGTTCGAGCTGCTGAGTTAAAAATTTTACTGTTCGTAAAACAGTTGAAGCATTACAGTGGATTTTACTGTTTTGAGTATTACGGTAATGTTCACGCCCGTTTATTTTTATCGTTTTTCCAATGCTTAAAAACATTTCTTCTTCTTCCTCGCGTTGTCCCGGCATTTTGCCACGGCTCATGGGAGCCTGGGGTCCGCTTGACAACGAATCCTAAGATCTGGCGTACGCACTAGTTTTTACGAAAGCAACTGCCATCTGACCTTCCAACCCAGAGGGTAAACTAAGCCCGGTTGGGATTAGTCCGGTTTCCTCACGATGTTTTCCTTCACCGAAAAGCGACTGGTAAATATCAAATGATATTTCGTACATAATTTCCGAAAAACTCATTGGTACGAGCCGGATTTGAACCCGCGACCTCCGGATTGCAAACATTTGTTGATATTTAATGAAGCAGTTAATCTTATTAAAAATCATTTTAATGTATGCTCGATAGATCATATTTTTTTCAGTGAAAATATCCGGTTTCTGGGTACTAATGAATTCGAATGCAGCGCAAATTTGTGCATGATATTTCGCAAACAAGAGACTAACACCGGAACCACACATTTAATTACAAATAGGATTATATTCTTATTCGAGTATTAACTACGCTCTAGTATGCTTCGGAACCACGATAATTACTCACATTAACATAATATCACACGTAATTCACATTCAAACGACGCAAGGCTTCACGAATTTCTAAAACACTAAAGACTTTTGACATCCACACTAACTAGAAACATTTGCATTCAATTACTTAACCTGATTTAATTTCACTGCAAAATATTGACGAAACGAAACTGAATATTTGACGACCGGTTTGGCCTTGTGGATAGTGACCCTACCTACGAAGCTGATGGTCCCGGGTTCAAATCCTGGTAAGGGCATTTATTGGTGTGATGAGCATGGATATTTGTTCCTGAGTCTTGGGTGTTTTCTATGTATTTATTTATAAATATTTATATATTATATATCTCGTTGTCTAAGTACCCTCAACACAAGCCTTATTGAGCTTACTGTGGGACTTAGTCAATTTGTGTAATAATGTCGTATAATATTTATTTATTTTATTTATTTAATATCTTAAGAGGAATTCCTAGTTATGATTTTTCTATACAAACGCTCTCGACTGTTTCCTCCCTGGATTTTTAACCTAGAGCAATGATTGTTTCAAATAAGATCAATATCATCAATATCTGTGCCCCTATGTTTTGCTTTTTTTAATTATTTTATTTTGAAGAAACTTACAGCGCCTAGAAAATCGCTAAAACGGCTCAATTGAATTGGCTGCAAAAAAAGGCGCAGTACGGCAGAATACAAATATGATAACAAATATCCAAAAAATCAAAACATAGATTATTTCTTCCTCTTGCAGTTTCCAAAATTTCATAATGATTGGTTGCGTTTTGAAGGAGGAAACAGTCGAGAGCAAAACCTCGATTTATGAGTTTTTAGCGTGGGAATTTTAGTCTGAGTTGCAGTTGTCCTTATCGCACGAACGCACTCCCACCCACCGCAGCGCGACAGAAACATAGCTTCAAAAATTTGAGATTTAAAAGTTGCTCAGCTAGAAATTGCTCTTAAACCTATATATATCTTGTGTCATGATTTATTTATGTTTACATTTAAGATAGCAGTTAAATAATAATTATACCCTGACAACATTATTATGTTACCCCGATTAATACAGCGGTAGTTGGGAAAATAACATTATACTGTTGGCAACACGGTAGTATAAGCAAGTGGTGGGGACACGGTAAATGTTGGACAGGCTCGTTCACTGGGGTTGAGGCCGTCAGAGAGGACGCATCGTAATGAACTGGTTAGGTCAGAGTACCTGCTAGTATCCCGATTCTTGTAGTAGTAATAGTTTAGAGTAACCATGCGAGAAGAAGCACTATACTTGAAGGAACTTAAGACTTTTTGGGATTAATGTTCTAACATTCTAGAAAAAACAGTTGTTTTATTATGTGTGAATTTTAGTTGGTATTATGTGTGAAGTTTTGGACCCGGGTATGTCCTTAAACTACGTCCAAAAGAGAGGTATGGGCAATGTGAATGTCATCTCGCCTTGTGTGGTAGGGCACAGCACAGCAGATGTCATTCCAGATCTAGAGCAGAGCCCAACTGGGGAAGTACCTCCACCTTACAGAAAACCGCAGCCAAATAACACTTGACCCTACTCATAGTGTTGTGTTCCTGCCGGTGAGTAAGGTTGCCAGAGCTCAACGAGGGGGGTGGGGTTAGGGTCGGCAACGCGCATGTAACTCCTCTGGAGTTGCAGGTGTACATAGGCTACAGAGACTGCTTACCATCAGGCAGGCCGTATGCTTGTTTGCCACCGACGTAGTATAAAAAAAAAATCTTATCTATTTGTTTTAAGTATCTGACTTATTAAATGAAATCGCGCGGTAACGAAAAACGACGGAAATGAAAATGGCTTGCAATAACAGTAGTAAGGTCAGATGGGGTAAGAAAAACATAGTAGCGGCCCGATTCGAACTTTAAGATAGATACGACATAGGTCTAGATACGATACGGATCGGATATAACAGTGTTATAAGTGACGTTTTTGTTTGAGAAACGTCACTTTTGACACTGACATATCAGATCCATATCGTAAATATGATAACAAATATCCAAAAAATCAAAACATAGATTATTTCTTCCTCTTGCAGTTTCCAAAATTTCATAATGATTGGTTGCGTTTTGAAGGAGGAAACAGTCGAGAGCAAAACCTCGATTTATGAGTTTTTAGCGTGGGAATTTTAGTCTGAGTTGCAGTTGTCCTTATCGCACGAACGCACTCCCACCCACCGCAGCGCGACAGAAACATAGCTTCAAAAATTTGAGATTTAAAAGTTGCTCAGCTAGAAATTGCTCTTAAACCTATATATATCTTGTGTCATGATTTATTTATGTTTACATTTAAGATAGCAGTTAAATAATAATTATACCCTGACAACATTATTATGTTACCCCGATTAATACAGCGGTAGTTGGGAAAATAACATTATACTGTTGGCAACACGGTAGTATAAGCAAGTGGTGGGGACACGGTAAATGTTGGACAGGCTCGTTCACTGGGGTTGAGGCCGTCAGAGAGGACGCATCGTAATGAACTGGTTAGGTCAGAGTACCTGCTAGTATCCCGATTCTTGTAGTAGTAATAGTTTAGAGTAACCATGCGAGAAGAAGCACTATACTTGAAGGAACTTAAGACTTTTTGGGATTAATGTTCTAACATTCTAGAAAAAACAGTTGTTTTATTATGTGTGAATTTTAGTTGGTATTATGTGTGAAGTTTTGGACCCGGGTATGTCCTTAAACTACGTCCAAAAGAGAGGTATGGGCAATGTGAATGTCATCTCGCCTTGTGTGGTAGGGCACAGCACAGCAGATGTCATTCCAGATCTAGAGCAGAGCCCAACTGGGGAAGTACCTCCACCTTACAGAAAACCGCAGCCAAATAACACTTGACCCTACTCATAGTGTTGTGTTCCTGCCGGTGAGTAAGGTTGCCAGAGCTCAACGAGGGGGGTGGGGTTAGGGTCGGCAACGCGCATGTAACTCCTCTGGAGTTGCAGGTGTACATAGGCTACAGAGACTGCTTACCATCAGGCAGGCCGTATGCTTGTTTGCCACCGACGTAGTATAAAAAAAAAATCTTATCTATTTGTTTTAAGTATCTGACTTATTAAATGAAATCGCGCGGTAACGAAAAACGACGGAAATGAAAATGGCTTGCAATAACAGTAGTAAGGTCAGATGGGGTAAGAAAAACATAGTAGCGGCCCGATTCGAACTTTAAGATAGATACGACATAGGTCTAGATACGATACGGATCGGATATAACAGTGTTATAAGTGACGTTTTTGTTTGAGAAACGTCACTTTTGACACTGACATATCAGATCCATATCGTAACTAGACCTAATATTTGACGTATCTTGGGATTGGGACTTTCGGTTCGAGCGCCATCTTGATAGTCACGCGTCGTGATTAATTCCTTTGTTTTTAGCTCATTAATATTATTTAAAGTGTAATATCGATAGCTTATTATACATGGTAAATTAATCTTGAAACGCGTTTAACAATCATTTTGGAGTCAACGGCACGTCACGTGCTACTCGTAAAGCCAGCTATGCTGCAAGAGCTGGTAAATATCACCGTACACTGTCTTGTACTAACCGTAATATTAGTCGTATTTAAAGCTCCTGATACTGGCGAAATAGTCCGACTAGACTGAAAATATCTATCTGAAAATATGTATCTTAAAATTCGAATAGGACCGTAGGCAAATTTTGCTCGTGGCAAAAGAAACCGTATAGGGAGCGTGCATGAACTGTAGGAGGCAGCACAGGAGCCGTCCGATATTTGGCGCGAGGCGTAAATGTGATGTTTTTTGTTCCGATGTAGCCCACAAGATGGCAGAACCTACCAAGGCTCGGAACCGATTTTTTCTTCATACAAAAAATATCAGTATTATTACGTTATTTTTCGTTCTTTGGTTTATTATTTCATTTTAATGGGACTATCTAATAATGCGAAGTTGTTACATAAATACATGATCCAGTCCTACGTAAAGAGTATAAAATAATTAAAAATATTGGGCTATTTTGGGATTTAAAAATAAACCGGTTCCGAGCCCTGGAACCTACTATGCACAAGAAAACACGTGACGTGTACATGTGCATGTTTATGGTTCCGATTCAGGCCACAAGATGGCAGACCCCCCAACGCGCACGGGCCCTATAAGGAAAGTCCTTCCACGTAATTAAAGTTTATTTATGCATTAGTTTTATTTTAGTAACTATTATCATTAATTTAGTTTTTAATATATTTTCTCAGAAGTGTTTCCCTTGTCTCAAAGTTTCTCTTATCTTAACCTTATATACAAATGAAGTAAGTAGTATGTACAAATATAGCCCGGCAACGAATATGTTAATATATGGACCTATATTGAATCGACATGTAAAAATTAAACAATTTTTTCAACAAATGTACTTACCTTATTTTATATTCAAATAAAGTTACATAAGTATCAAAAGCCTTATTTTGGTTATTAAATTCCTTATTGATATTATGTCATGCTTCAATACGTCATTAAAATTTCTTTTTTTGGGAAACTCTCAAAGTTACGCTATTGTATATCAATTAAGAGTTCGTTAAACAAACTATACGTTACATAATTTCCGGAACGTTAAGGAAAACAGTTTCTTGGCGTTGCGTTTTTTTTTTTTAATATAAAAAATTATTTCACTGAAACATAATTTTATTACTCTGACGACTGATTTGGCCTAGTGGATTCGAATCCCGGTATCGGCATTTATTTGTGTGATGAGCGGCATTTATTGTTCCCGAGTCATGGATATTTTCTATGGATTTAAGTATTTATATGTATATACAGGTTGTTTAGTTAGTTACCTGCAATAATTTACTGGTGAATATATAAGTCATACTGAGCAACTTTTACTTTGGAACTGTTGCGAATGCAACTTATTATTATATAAAAATCAATGCAGTAGCTAAACGCAGCCGTCGGGCTCGGCTAGTATTCGGAGGCTTTTCAAAAGCACCAATAGGAGCGCTCCACATATTTTCAAACGCGGCCAATTAAAGGCACCTAAATTAAAACCACCTTTTGTACTGTACCCCTAGTGTAAATTTAATCGACATCATAACGTGACGAACGAGTTTGCGTTAAGTCTCATTTTGTATAGGATTTTGAGTTTCCAAAACGTCCCGCTTGGCGCGCTCTTTCTAAATCCAATACAAAATGAGACTAAACGCAAACGCGTACGTCACGTTTCGAAATCGTATTTATTTACACTAGGGGTACTGATCAAATATTGCAAATCACTCTTTCATCATCCTCCATACTATCAACACCCACTTTTCTACATTGAACCGTTTTGACAAGAACCCTTGTAAACCAGTACCCTTTGGAAGATTATACTTCGCTTCATTATAAATCGAAGTTTTATTTAAGTCGTCGAGATCCTGACCTGCACGGCGGCTACAGGGACCAACCCCGAAAATTGTCTGTTTCATACATTTGACTGTCTGATCTTGACATTTTCTATGGGAGAGTCAATGTTTTTTTCTTGATTTCGGGGTTGGTCCCATATTAAAAGTTGCTCAGCCCGCAAATTATTGCAGATGACCAAATAAACACCCTGTATATATATCGTTGTCTGAGTACCCACAGCACAAGCCTTTTTAAGCTTACTGTGGGGCTTAGTCAAAATGTGTAAGAATGTCCAATATTTATTTATTTATTACTGTCCAAGTTAGTGTATATGGAAGGAATTGGAGCCTGGGGTCCGCTTTTGACAACTAATCCCAAGATTTGGCGTAGGCACTAGTTTTTACGAAAGCGACTGCCATCTGACCTTCCAACCCAGAGGGTAAAACTAAGCCTTGTTGGGATTAGTCCGGTTTCCTCACGATGTTTTCCTTCACCGAAAAGCGACTGGTAAATATCAAATGATATTTCGTACATAAGTTCCGAAAAACTCATTGGTACGAGCCAAGGTTTGAACCCGCGACCTCCGGATTGCAAGTCGCACGCTCTTACCGCTAGGCCACCAGCGCTTTCACATGGAAGGAATTGGACTAAAGTACCTAAAGTATCCCATTTTAGCACAATTTCGAAATCTACGCAAACAAATTCTCGGATATATAGTACTAGTAATAGTAAATTGTTAATCAAGGGATGAAACGCACTCATTTCTGTCGAGGTAATTTATTAATAGTCCGAGACTGAAATGATGCCTTTCACCCAAGTTAAACACTTTTCATTTCGAATACGAGGAAAGTAAAATACATGTTTATTTAAAAAACTATCTACCTATAAACTTTTTTAGTATTTCTTGAGGGTACATTAAATTAACAATATAGGTATAAATATCGTGATTTATGGAATGGGGAGTTTAAATAGCAGAAAGGAAATTGTACAACAAATCCATTTAATATCAAATTTTAATTGTTAACGTAATATTAAAGAAAAAAATGTACTGGTAAAGTAAAATACTTGAACTTGTATCTTATAATAGCAAATAAAGAAAGAAAGACAATGCTCTAGTGACTGAAATGAAAATCATTTTCTGCACACTTTTCAAAAGACTAGAGATGAAAACAAATGCACACGTGAAAGTTACTACTGATACCTCAAAACCATTTTTGCTCCTTGTGCTCGGTATATTAGGCACTACACACACACACTAAATTCACACAAACTTAACTGACACAACTTAATAGTTATTCGTCCGAATATACTTAAAGTCGGTGTTAAACTGCGTCGTAGGAAATATTATAAGAACGAAAGAATTTGTAAATACATTGCATGCGTTAGGAAATGTGGAAATGCCGACCATTCCCTCAAATTTATCCATCCTGCACATTACGGCACAAAACTGTAATTTACAAATAGAAACACTGAGAAAAAAAACATTTAAAACAATGGAAATTGCATTGACATTGAATTTAAACAGTCCCATATGAGCTTATCTAACAAAACATTAAATTTTACTGTTCCGAAAAGACAGTTAAATTTTATTGTTTTGAGTAGCTAAAATGTAGTGGCGGTTCGTTTTTTTAAATCGTTTCTTCTAAACTTAGAAAAATGTTCAAACAGTTAAAGTTGCTATTTTATATTTTACTATAATAGATATCATTAGCTCGATAGATATCATATTTTATGCAGTGAAACAAATAAATTGCGATATAAATTCATTTGTTTTCAAAATCGGGAGAGGTATATGTATTTTTTTAATACTATGTCGTTGGCAAATAAGCATACGGCCCGCCTGATGGTAAGCAGTCTCCGTAGCCTATGTACGCCTGCACATTGCCGACCCTAACACTCCGAGCCTCGTTGAGCTCTGGCAACCTTACTCACCAAACAAGCCTGTTTTTTTGTTTTATAATTGCCTATAGCTAAAAAGCGCTGGTGGCCTAGCGGTAAGAGCGTGCGACTTGCAATCCGGAGGTCGCGGGTTCAAACCCCGGCTCGTACCAATGAGTTTTTCGGAACTTATGTACGAAATATCATTTGATATTTACCAGTCGCTTTTCGGTGAAGGAAAACATCGTGAGGAAACCGGACTAATCCCAACAAGGCCTAGTTTATCCTCTGGGTTGGAAGGTCTGATGGCAGTCGCTTTCGTAAAAACTAGTGCCTACGCCAAATCTTAGGATTAGTTGTCAAGCGGACCCCAGGCTCCCATGAGCCGTGGCAAATGCCGGGACAACGCGAGGAAGAAGAAGATAATTGCCTATAGCTAATTTCGTTTTTTTTTAAACACTGTTCAACTCCGCCAGAATAGCATTTGCCAAGGTCGTCCATTTAAACTTAAAAGTTAACACTCGGCACGCTCGCAAATGTCAGCATTCCTTACCTCGAAAATAATGCACTATTATTTTAGTCGTGTTTTCTAGTACCTTTACCGAGGTCGTCCTGGGGACCTAGCCAAATTGACAATCGTTTGCAGAAAACGAAACGAAACGTTACCATTTCTATTTAGCGTTTCGTATCGTTTTCTGCAAACGAGTTTCATCTATGCTAGGCGATGGACACGTCTTTAAAATTTCATTGTTTCCAATTTTTTGTCAAAATATGAGAATACTCTAACAGAACACACACAGTATGCAGAGATACATGATATGTGGGTATAAATCAAATTAAATTCAAGTAAAAACGAAATATAGTACCATATGTTGTTAAGTTTGTTACAAAAATCGCATTTATGACAAATTTTGGTAAACCTGATTTTAATTATGTATGTGTTAAACTAGTTATTTTTTCTAAGAAAAGAAATATAGTTGGTCAAACCAATTTGTCAGTTAATAAGAACAAAAAAAACTATACTCGTCCTTTTTTTTGGGTGCTAGTACTAGTGTGAAACAAAGATAGTATGATTCTCTCTGTCTATGTTGACATGAGATCGTCCTTTGACAAACTATAGTAGGTTATCATCAAAATTTAAATTGTCCAAATAAGGAATCGAAGTAGAATTGTTCATAAAATACGTAGTATTTTGGTCTAATTTATGTATTCTAAATATTTTGATTTTTTGTATGATAATGATAACGAAAAAGTAGGATTATAGTTTTTTTTTTTATACTACGTCGGTGGCAAACAAGCATACGGCCCGCCTGATGGTAAGCAGTCTCCGTAGCCTATGTATGCCTGCAACTCCAGAGGAGTTACATGCGCGTTGCCGACCCTAAACCCGCCCCCCTCGTTGAGCTCTGGCAACCTTACTCACCGGCAGGAACACAACACTATGAGTAGGGTCTAGTGTTATTTGGCTGCTATTTTCTGTAATTTGGAAGTACTTCCCCAGTTGGGCTCTGCTCTAGATCTGGAATGACATCCACTGGCTGTGCTCTACCACACAAAGCTAGATGACATTCGCAATGCCCATACCTCTCTTTTGGACGTAGTTTAAGGACGTACCCGGGTCCAAAGGTTTTCCTTTTTTTCACAAAATTTGCAATAAAATTTTGTTTTTTAAAGCGAAACATATAAACCTAGAAAATAATCGATCGACATCAAAATCAAAGTGATTTGTTAAGATTTATTTAGTGTAAACCGTTTTCTCCCGAAATGGAATTCCATAGAAAAAATTACCGTTACTTCGCTAGTATCGTAAATCTATTATTCCCTCTTAAGTGTATAAACTGTTGATAGAATGTAGATAGTCATGATGTTCCTAAAAGGTTAAATAACCAACTAATGAAGGTAAATTGGATTGTTTATTTTTGTAATTTTGATTTTAGGTATCATCATCATTTTAGGTAGGGTACTGATTCGTTAGACTAGACAAGAGTATTCAGAAGAAAACTTCATAATAAACGGCCAAAGTATGCATTGTCTTTATTTAATCCAAGTTATATGAAACTAAATAAAGCATCAGTGTAACACATGATGAATTGATAATTTCCTATTATTAATGCGATTAAAAATTGTAAAGGATATGCGTGTTAATTAATTTTCCCGAATAAAACCTACACGGTGTAGCTTTCACGGATCAAACGAAGGTCAATGACCTCAATAGCTAACCATTTGACCCCCATGTGGATATTGTGGATATGTTTGGTGTATGATTTATATGCAGCGCCTATTCCCATCTGTTCCCGGCGGGGACGAATGGGAATAATTTATTTGCAGCGCCTATGCCCATATGTACCCGACGGGGACAAATGGGAATAATTTATTTGCAGCACCTATTCCCATCTGTGCCCGGCGGGGACAAATGGGAATAATTTATTTGCAGCGCCTATTCCCATCTGTGCCCGGCGGGGACAAATGGGAATAATTTATTTGCAGCGCTTATTCCCATCTGTGCCCGGCGGGGCATGTATTGGCACGAGCGAGCGACTGACATCATTTTGATGAAACAATGTCAGTGCGAAAGTGACGCATGACATGACAGGTAATAAAATGCGACCATGATACCACTGCAGCGGTGCTAGCATGGTTCCATTTTTATCACTCGTCACTGTACCCGTCACTTTCGCGCTTACATACTTGTTAGAACGTGACAGCCATGGTGACAAATGATAAAAAGCCGACCATCTTAGCCCTACAGGCCGAGTACCACGGTCGCATTTTTATCGCCTGCCACGTACACACAATACACGGTGTTACATGAGGAAACCGAAAGATTTTGATAGTGTATTACTAAATCACATTTAGAGACTAAAATGTCATATAAACTTTTCTGGATTTCGCCTAGTTTCAGAGTAAATACCAATATAAAAAAAACATCTTCTTATCGTAACTTAGTGCAAAGCGCCTTTTTGATCGCGATAGAGCGTAGTCTAAATATCCTTATTGATAGATGTCAAAAAGTGACAAGTAACCTTTGCAAGAACTAGTTTTTACAAAAAAAATCGTAAAAAATTTTCAGTGCCAGTTTTACCATAACATTAACTTTTTATCTCCAAATACGTTCAAAATTTGAAAAACAAAAAAAAATTTTTGGCGAGATTTACTGAAACACATAACATTTTTTCCTTCTTGAGGCCTCAGAAGTACGTGGTTAAAATCTTTCGGGTTCCTCGTGAGCACCGTGTATAACAACACCACAACATAACAACAACACAACAACAACAACAAGTATGTAAGTGCGAGGCATAGTGACAGGCGATAAAATGGAACCATGCTGCGACCACAGGTCACAGTGGTTTCAGTTACATTTGTATTTCTTTCCATATGTGAACGCGACGCCTCATAAACACCGAAACTGCCATGCGTATAAACATAACATTGATATTGACTTACGTCCCGATTCGAAGAATGATAAGACACGTTTAAGATCTTTAAAAGATCGATAACTAAACGACATGTCAAAATTGACGTTTATTTCGATTCCGCTGTGATCCCAATAAGATCTATCTACGATATTTCTAACGTCAAAGTGACATTGGTTGCCCGAATTTCTTCTTCGAGGTTCTTTTTCGTTCTTTGGTTTATTATTTCATTTTTAATGGGACTATCTAATGATCCAGCAGTGGCAGCATGGTTCCATTTTTATCGCTTGTCACTATACCCGTCACATTCGCACTTACATACTTGTTAGAAAGTGACAGGCATATTGACAAATGATAAAGAGCCGACCATCTTAGCCCTACAGTCCTACGTAAAGAGTATAAAATAATTAAAAGTATTGGGCTATTTCGGGATTTAAAAATAAACCGGTTCCGAGCCCCGCGCCCCTAGTGTAAATTTAGTCGATAGCGAAACGTGACGTACGCGTTTGCGTTAAGTCTCATTTTGTATAGGTTTTTGAACAGCGCGCCAAGCGGGACGTTTTGGAAAGTCAAAAATCTCATACAAAATGACACTTAACGCAAACGCGTACGTAACGTTTCGCTGTCGAAAATATTTACACTAGGGGTACTGGTATCCGCCTCTATTTGAGACTATGTTGTTTAAAATGGAGAAAATTTTGAATGAGGAACATTATACAGCTTCGGGCAATATGAAATCACGGCTCTAGAACATCGCTCAATCGCTCTAATTTGCTATCATAGTTTATCACACTTCGGCATATCTCCCTCAGTCGGTCCTTCAATGCTGAGGATCGTGACATCATATCCTTCTGTTGAAGACCTGATTCCTCCATAGGCTTTTTTAGACTTCGTCATATAAAAAAAATATATTTATTATTAATTTTTTTATACTTATTATTTATTTACATCTTAATCCACAAATACTTTTGTCATTGTCCGTTACTTTTTATACCACGTCGGTGGCAAACAAGCATACGGCCCGCCTGATGGTAAGCAGTCACTGTAGCCTATGGACGCCTGCAACTCCAGAGGTGTTACATGTGCGTTGCCGACTCTTAAAAAGAACCCCATACTGTACCTCGGGAAAACCTCGGCTCATTCCACTTTTCAAAATATAATATCATTAAACAAAAATATATCATAACTGCACTAACTACTGTAATATTAATAAATATTATACATATTGCAATATTTGTTTAACACTGGTAATGTCCCTTTTCAAACATATTTAACAAAAAGTTCACTTCAGTGGACAATACATTAAAAGTTAACGACCCATACATACATATTGATCACGTTTTTCTTCTTTGAGTCTCAAGTTCTGAAAAGATCTACCCCGCCTGTAAGGGTGCAGCGAAAAAACTACCTTTAAATTCCCTTAACTTAGGGATATCTATAGGAAATACGCAAATAATTATACCTACTATAAAATAAAGTAAGTTGTTAAGTTAGTCTTATATTTTGTTATTTCTTATGTATTTTTTTTTGTACTGACCTAAAAAAAATCGTTTATATCTATAAAATGTGTATGGCGGCCTACTGTATTGCACTATAAATAAATATAACACATGGACGCCTGCAACTCCAGAGGTGTTACATGCGCGTTGCCGACTCTTTAAAAACATGTACACTCCTTTTTTGAAGAACCCCATACTGTAGCTGGGGAAAACCTCGGCTCATTCCACTTTTCAAAATATAATATCATTAAACAAAAATATATCATAACTGCACTAACTACTGTAATATTAATAAATATTATACATATTACAATATTTGTTTAACACTGGTAACGTCCCTTTTCAAACATATTTAACAAAAAGTTCACTTCAGTGGACAATACATTAAAAGTTAACGACCCATACATACATATACATCACGTTTTTCTTCTTTGAGTCTCAATTACTGAAAAGATCTACCCCGCCTGTAAGGGTGCAGCGAAAAAACTAGCTTTAAATTCCCTTAACTTAGGGATGTCTATAGGAAATACGCAAATAATTATACCTACTATAAAATAAAGTAAGTTGTTAAGTTAGTCTTATATTTTGTTATTTCTTATGTATTTTTTTTTGTACTGACCTAAAAAAAATCGTTTATATCTATAAAATGTGTATGGCGGCCTACTGTATTGCACTATAAATAAATATAACACATATTACAATACTTGTTTAACACTGAAATTTCAGCAATAACACAGCACTCACCTCGATCGTTGCGTTCGCGCGTACATATCCGCCAGCCGCTCGGCGCGGCGCCTTCTCAATCACTGCTTGCTTGGTCGACGCACGCGCAGCTTTCCATAACTTGACGCCTATTCGACGTGATTTGCTGTGAATTTCATATTGATTTTACATTACAGTCAAATTACCTAACTATGGCACCGACATCATAGTTATTTAAGATACAAGTGCGAAAAATAGGAAATTTGTAACGAGTGGCGATAAATTAGGTACTCAGTCGTGTTTTAAATCGACACGAGTTGCGAGTTACCTATTCGCACATATATCTTACAACGTTTTACAGTACATACGACTTTTTAAATTTTCGACATAGTTACATAATGTGCTAATTTACGCACTAGTGCGGAAAAGTAACACCATATGTACTGTAATAGTACATTACGATACAAATGCAAAAAATAGGAAATTCGAAACGAGTGGCGATAAATTTAAACACGACCGAAGGGAGTGTTTTAAATCGACACGAGTTGCTATTAACTATTCGCACATGTATCGTACAACGTTTTACAGTACATATGGCCCTTTAAATATTCGACACAGTACCTAACGTAATATTTGTGCTAATTTTCGCACTAGTGCGTTAAAGTAGCACCATAGTCAATCATACAAAAAATGTGGTCGAAATCATAACCTCTTCCTTTTTTTAAGTCGGTTAAAATGGTTTCTTATTATTTTACTCATAGTGTATATTAATTTTGCTTATTGATACAGTCAAGCTGTTCTACCAGTCAGATCAAATCAAATCAATGTCATGTGGGGTTAAATTTTTTTAAATTTCAACAGGCCTCCTAGAGTGAAAACTCGACCTGTCAAGGGTAAGAGGGCGTTTTTAATTGTTGTAAGTCAATGTTTCCTTATTAGAAACTTCCAGAAATTTTGGGGTGCAATAAATAGTGACCCAGCTTTCAGTTCAACTAACACTAATTTTCTGTAGGCACTTGAATGGATAAAAAAAAACGAAAATCTTGACGTGGCCCGACTTGAAGCCGATTTTCGAAATTCGAACGCTTGATTTCGTAACTCGAAAATCTGTGGAAAATGGCGAAAGCTACTGCTATTGGTTTCAATTTTATTAACCAATTAAAACTATGGGTTTTTTGCTCCAGTCATGGGATGTATGGCGCCATTAATTTTAAAACTAACAAATATCAATAAAAAATTAAGCTTAAGCAGCTCTTTGGCTCTTGTTTATGGTCAAATGTTGCCAGCGATTAAAAACTGATAGTAAATAGATCCCATTACTGGTGCCTGTTCCATTATAGGGGTGTTTACTATATATTACATTATGTTTTTGCTTTTTAGCGATAAGACCGCCTGTTGTTTACCTCTTCTTTATGTGTTGTATTATTTGTACTGTTTCTGTATTGAGGTGTGCAATAAAGTATATTTGTATTGTATTGTATTGTATTACATTTTTATCTTAATATTTTATATTATACTTTTTGACGTCGGTTTTCTCCCACCCAGTACCTAGTTAATATAGAAATAAATACAAGTGATTTTAAGTAGAAATCAGGTTATTAAAAAAAACTAATAACATGCCAAAACTCATCCAATTGTTTACGGCATTCGCGTACAACTCATTATGGCTCCTCTACACGATGGTTCATGATACTGGCCCGCTAAGATGGACCAGCGCAGTAGTGTCAGAAGGCTTATGGCGCGGCGGGATGGTGACGGAATGGCCACAGTGTCGGTTTTTGTCCGCACATCAAAGGTTGTGGGCCAGCGATGGCAGTACGCATCTACAATTCTACACGTGGCCCATTAAAATAAATAAAAAATAAAAATAAAAATTATTTATTCTCAGACAATTAATACAGTCCATATTTGTTAGTATCAACTTACAACCTATGTTATGTTACCTTCCGCACAATAAATTTCATAAATTAAATTAGGTAACTTTAGATTGCTGATTATCTTGGCCGATTTACCGAACTGCACGTTTGTGAACATGCAATTCGATAAATCGTCCCAAAATACCAGAATTCCAGAACTAACATCGTGTAGTTGCGTTTCAACCATTGCATGGCCATCTCGCTGGTCCAGCGCTGGGCCATCGTGTAGAGGAGCCATCACCGTCGTATATCGCATGGCCATCTCGCTTGTCAAGCGCTGGGCCATCGTATGGAGGAGCCATTAAGGCGCACTAAGTTCAAGGTGCTTAGCCAAGATGCTAATCATTCTCTCTCTATCACTCTTCCATATTAGTGCGACAGAGACATTGGCATTTCGTTCGCTACCGACCGTAAACGATTAGCATCTTGGCTAGGCACCCAGATTCTTCTCTCACTCTCGCTGATCGTGAGCGAGAACGAGACGGCTGCGCGAGTGCGCGTGCCCGAGATCGCGGATGTCATTGTTTTTAATTGTTATTTTTATTTATCAAGAAAAAAGTAAGTAATCGAAGAGTTCGAAAAAATAAAATTGCGCATTTTTAGAAGCAATTTTCATATTAATTTTAGCTTTTGTGCAAAAATTGTTACAAACTTTTAACGGTGGGTTTTAGACCTATGTTCGTGTTTTTTTCCATCGAGCAAAAGTTATTTAATCAGAGGGCCTACCGCGAAACACGATAATCGAAGTTTTGTGAATCTGTGTCTATCGATAAATTTCGAGTTTCGTGTTTCGAGGTAGGCGCCCTGGTTTCGAATCGATGGGGTTACTAGAGGAAGGCCTTGAGGCTTTCTTGAGATTGCTATCCATGCTTTTTGGCAGTTGTATTATGATTTAAAGAGAGGAGATACTTTACACCTCTAAATCTTGTTAGTATTAGCACTCTGATATTGGGGATCTCTAACATCTCCAAATTTAATGTATCCATAGACTAATATACATCTCTGTTATATTGTAGCTATGTATTGTAGTAATTATTTATTTTAAGATTATTGCAATGTTTAACCAGGGTATTGGCTGTTGTATTTTTATATAAAGATAAATATACTTTATTATTCAAGTAGGCATATTACAATGCGCTTATGAACGTCAAATAAAGCTACACCGGCTCTAACCCTACACCTCTGACCCGAGAAGATTTAAATCCCCTCTCAATTAGAGGAGGGTATCCCAATATGGACCGGCAAGAAACTCGGCGGGACACATTTCAAACATCTTTTCAAAACATTACATCTTATAATTAAGATGCATTAAATAAGAAAAAAATCTCTATATAAATATTGCTATGTATTTTTCATGTCACTACATGATGTTACTGTAAATGTTGTATTGACTCGTAAAAGAGCCCTCGAGGCCTACTTGCAGAATAAATTTTTTAGGCTCGAAAAAAGCCGGCCGGCCGGCCGTTTCGGTCGTCGCTCGTCGAATAAACCGTTTTTTTGGATACAATAATATTCTTAAAAACGTTCGCGTTCTTATAAAAGTTCGGAGGAAAACCGAAATCGGGTATTTACCGGTATTTTATAAACCGGTTCCTAGCCCTGGTGTGCCTCGTAAACAAAGACACCGACATTGGAAGAAACCGGTTTGTATTGTTCTAAACCGGTTAATCTGCCAAGAACTTTATGGAAGTGTTTTCCTAAAAACCGGTTCAAAAATAACGGTCTTACAAACTAAACCGAAATGAATAAGGTTTTGCACCAAATACATGATAACGGTTTGGAAATTTAACCGGTTTCCGAGGCTTGGCAACACAATAGTAATAAATAAATAAATATTAAATATTAAATAAATATTATAGGTCATACATAGAAAACACCCATGACTCAGGAACAAATATCTATGCTCACTACACGAATAAATGCCCTTACCAGGATTTGAACCCGGGACCATCAGCTTCGTAGGCAGGCTACCGGTTTGGTCTAGTGGGTGACCCACTAGGCCAAACCGGTCGTCAAATACAACTGCAGTTGACTTATAAATATCACCTACGCGGGCTAGAAGTGCAAACTTAAGATTAAGCAAACATCGAATTTTATTTGTACAGACTACAACAATGGCGTTGTTATAAAACTTAAAGAACAACATAACATACATGACTGATCTCATCAAGAAAGTACTTGCTTATGTATGATTCGGTTAAATTATGTCGTTCAAATAAACTAACTAATGGCTCTGGGAATAGGGTTGTTTCCAATTTTTTGAAACGCTTGTATTACGTTCTATATTAACTAAAAGTTGCCCTAAAATTCAACTTTTATACTAAAAACGGCTTTAAATATGTTAAATTAACAAAATATATTTTGACAGATGCTTTCGCGCCCAAAACGCTCTTTGAAAATTGTGTGACGTCACAGTTTACGGTTTGACACATAACTACAAACACAGATAGAAGATACGAACTGTCAACTGACATTTGTCATTTGTTGTTTTTCGCCTAACTGTCAACAGTGTCAATCCGAGAGTTGTGACGTTATCAGAATCTTCAATGACGTTTCGAGTTTGGTCACGTGATGTGTGCCAAAAGATATTTTAAATTCAATATTTACAAAAATATGGTCATTTCAGGTCCCCTAAAAGTAGTTTAACATGTTCTTAAAATCCAAAAGAATTTATTGGGATACAATTCTGCCCTAAGATTTGTAGATGGAAACAACCCTATTGTAGAACTCATAAACCCATTAGAAAGAAAATAAAAATACTTTCAATGCGTCTGGGTTGTCCTTGTTTATAACTAAAACTATTCCAAACGGTCTAGCAGGATAAGCTAACAAGAGTGCCCCCCTCGAGGGATCTGGATATACTTTAAGGTGGAGTAGTGGTTAAACCTGAGGACACTGTATGCCTAATAGCAGCCTTCGATCTTTTGTTTCAGAGTTATTTACAATAATGTTAAAAAATCAAGGTAATTTTAAACTTTTATATTAGCTTTTTTATATTTAATAGTTAAAAAAATTGAATTGACCGAAAGCACGAAAAAAAGTACCACTTCCAGTTACAAAAAAAAAATGAAATTTACGTCATCTGATACAAAGATGAAACTGGTGGTAACAGATAGGAATTTATATGTAGCTTCAGAAACCACTCGTCTGCCAGTTCCTATATGGCCGTTAGTGCATCTGCCGGGCACTTTAAAGGTACCAAAAAGAGTGGAATTTACGTCATCTGATACAAAGATGAGACTTGCTTGTGGCAACATGTATCAATTTATATGTAGATTTAGAAAATACTCGTCTGCCAACTCCCAAATGGCCGAAAGTGCGTCTGCCGGGCACTTAATGGTACGAAAAAAAGTGAAATTTACGTCATCTGATAAGACTTGTGGCAACATATAGCAATTTATATGTAGATTTAGAAAATACTCGTCTGCTAGCTCCCAAATAGCCGAAAGTGAAGAGAAGCTAGGTAGGTATTCCAAACTGACATCAATTAGTCTGGGAAGCAAAACAGTCCGACACCGACACAGATAGTTTCATGAGCATTTAGAACTTTAAATTTCGTTACATTTGGTTAAGTTTTGAAGGAGGAAACAGTCGAGTACCAAACATAGTTTTTTGTCATTTTTACGCAGGCTTTTTCGCCTAAGCTAGTGTTGTCGTTATCGCACTAGTTTTAGAAGCCGCTTCCGTTAGCGAGACGCATATATTCAATTAAAATATTTGAATCTCAGGTCCCGTATCCTTTTAAGCAAGTGACGCCACAAAGGTCCCAATATTAGTGCAAGAACTTGAATTATTGTGGCGTTATCGGAACAAACGTTGTTATAATTGAAATACTCTGCACCCGAATATAATATCAGCTTTACTTGTAAGTACTTGGGTTATTACCAATATTAAAAGGAGTCTTTAGAAAACATATAATTCTTTTTAGCGCCATCTATATAGGTAGGAGCTAAATAGTTATATCAATTTTGATCAAGCAGATACGTCTTCGAGTTCTCCTTCCTCCTCCTTTCTTCCTTTGTCCATTAATATAAAAATTAGAACTAATAAAACCTAGTATATTTACATGAACATCGTTGGGATTTCTTATGAGAAACTTAACCATTATTGCAATAACTGTGATTTTATTAAGCAAACAACACGGTAAGATATTGTTGATTCTGGTTTAAATATATATTTCAAAATAAACAACTAAATATGAATATATACTGTAGTGTACAATAATAGTCCACTCTTAACTGAGCCGCTAGTACCGCCATCTGTTACAAACGCATGGCACTCCATTGTTTGTCTTTTCATCGTCGAGACTCGTGAGATCGATTAATCGAATCGGGCATGAAACAAAATTTTATGCTAGCAACACTTTTAGAAACTTCATTTTTCTGACGCGTTATCGAATTGAATTTGAATTTCGAATGAGTAACGTCGAAGTTAAAAGACAAAAGCGGTGTCTGCTTTTACGATTTGTTTTAAAGTAGATTAATTTTATTCCTGTATTGTGCTTATAATTTGACAACAATGAGTGAATTCAAAACACCAGTGAAAGCCAAGGCGTCGGATTTAACCGAGAAGATTACGATTCCTCCATCGCCGTATTTAAGCAGACTTGGATATGGAACAGGTAAAAAATTTCGTTAGTAAAAACAATCGCCAAACACAAAACAAGTAGCAAAACGATGTATAAATTACCAGGATTTCTTAGTTTTTGTTGCTCAACTTGTAAATGCTACGAAATAACTTATAACTTACAAAAAACTTTCTTTAAAGCAAAGCAGTTTTATTTGTATACGTTGAAGTACTTGAAGTTAATAAAAGTAACTTTACCAATCAGTAAATACTCCAGTGTTATCTGTGTGGAAAGTATTACGCATTTATTGAATTATATATTGACCATCATGTATGGATTACATTAAATAAATAAATAAATAAATAAATATTATAGGACATTATTACACAAATTGATTAAGTCCCACAGTAAGCTCAATAAGGCTTGTGTTGAGGGTACTTAAACAACGATATATATAATATATGAATATTTATAAATACTTAAATACATAGAAAACACCCATGACTCAGGAACAAATATCCATGCTCATCACACGAATAAATGCCCTTACCAGGATTTGAACCCGGGACCATCAGCTTCGTAGGCAGGGTCACTACCCACTAGGCCAAACCGGTCGTCAAAACAGAAACATTACACATGCACACAGTCAGAATTTCGTAATTAAACTAGTGATACATCAATTTACAGGTGTAAACGTGATGCAACTTATCCGTTCACCAAAAGCCGGACAGATTCGCTCACCATGGGCTCTCAAAATGATTAACAAGAGAGTTAAACCTTGCAAAGTTTACTCTGAAAGACTGCAGGCTGAAGCAGACCTGTTGAAACGCATGTCTCATCCAAACATAGTCGGGTTTAGAGCTTTCAGTAACGATAAGATATTGTATCTGGGGATGGAGGCTTGTGATCTGTCGCTGGGGGATATGATTGAGAACAGGATTGAAGATGAAGCGGAGCCGTTTAGTCCGAAGCAGATGATGAAGGTGTGTTGTGTCTTAAGCTTTTATTATTTTAAAAATTGTAAAACTAAAGGCCTGTTTCACATTGTCCAAGTAAAGTATTGGATAGCTAATTAACAAATAAATGAACTGCCAGATAAAACTACCTTAACACATTCACTGCCAGACAAAAAACGGTGCACTACTCCAGAAACCGGTGGTATATAGCTGCGTACAAAACAACCCGCCCAGCGGGCGGAACAAAGTTCACGAGCGCCCACCAGGTGGGTTCCCGGCAGTGAATGTGTTAAGTTGTAAAGGTATTTATCTACCAGTTAAGCTTATTTGAAGATTGTGAAATGCCAGCAATGACTTTATTTGTCAGATAAGTGGCAAGTAGCTTATTCAGGACCATTTGGACATTGCGAAAGAGGCCCTTAAGTGTTATTTTTTTTACAGCCAGGTGTGGTGTTACAAGTTTTTATTATTAATAAATTGTGAGACTTAGTGATATATTTTTACAGGGTTTACACCTATTCTGAGATTAACAAATATATAATAGGTTTATAACAGTAATGAAGTTAGGTATACTTCTATAAACATAGTATTAAATACTCATAAGTGGTGAAATAGTTGAGTGGCGACCATGGGGGGGAGGAACATCGTCAAAGTAGACCCCAGATGCATTAGGATAATGTTATCAAAAGGACTGCGGGGAAGAAGTGGTTCCAGGTTGCACAGAACCGTGATAAGCGACATAGAATGAAGGATGCCTACACCCGAAGGGTAGAGACGGGCTAAAGAGAGAGAGAGATTAAACACTCAAAAGTCGCTTCCCTTATCTAAAAGTACATACCTTATGCAGAAGACAGTATTTTCTGACATTACAGTAACTTTGAATGTCAATTCTATTATTTCAGGTTGTACTAGACATGGGTAGCGCTCTAGACTACCTGCACACCAAGATGCAGATACTGCATGGAGACATGAAGTCCTACAACATCCTCGTCAACGGGGACTTCGTGATCTGCAAGCTGTGTGATTTCGGGGTCACTTTACCATTGGACGAGAATGGAAAGGTGGATACAGAGAAGGCGGGGAAGGCTGTGTATTTTGGTATGTTTGTCTTAAGTATGATTTAATTTGATGACTGGTCTGGCCTACTGGGTAGTGAGTTATTGACTCTACCTATGAAGCCGATGGTCCTGGGTTCAAATCCCGGTAAGGGCATTTATTTGTGTGATGAGCACATATTTGTTCCTGGGTCATGGGTGTTTTCTATGTATTTATATATTATATCTATTGTTGGCTGAGTACCCACAGCACAAGCCTTCTTGAGCTTACTGTGGGGCCTAGTCAATTTGTCTAAGAATGTTCAATATTTATTTATTTATTATTTTCATAAGAGTAAGCAATTTTAGTAAGATACTTTGATTATTTGATCATAAGTATCTTCATATTTTTATTTTATTTTTTGTAATTTATATGTAAATATTTTGATTGTTTGTTGTTTTGTGTTTTTGTATTACCTATGGATCTTGTCTGAAATAAATGCTTTTTATTTTTATTTTTTTATTTATAGGTCTAGTATTTTTTTAATACAAGAGCGTGCTGATCAGATTTTAGTCACTGTAGTGTAGATAATTTAGCATGAATTCAAATCAAAAAATGTAGGAAATTATTTTTTTGTTTGATCTTCTGATGTTTTACAGTTCCCATTGTTATTAGGTTAGGATCTGATTATGGAATCTGGCAGATATACCAAGATATTAAGATTTCTTTATTGTCATAGGTTGTGCTGGTACATAGGTCTTATAAATTTCACATACACACGCTTGCCCGTTTTTGGCGTACAATAATAAATTAAACTACTATGTATATTTGCAAGCGTAAAACAATAACAATAACATAACATCAAACAATTAATTATCTATGTGCAGAAAATCAACAGAAATGGTGGTTTGATATTATTTATAGTAACTCCTGATTTAAGTTAAGTGAAACTAGAGCAGAGCCCAACTGGAGAAGTACCTCCACCTTACAGAAAACAGCAGCCAAATAACACTAGACCCTACTCATAGTGTTGTGTTCCTGCCGGTGAGTAGGGTTGCCAGAGCTCAATGCGGGGGGGCGGGTTTAGGGTCGGCAACGCGCATGTAACTCCTCTGGAGTTGCAGGCGTACATAGGCTACGGATACTGCTTACCATCAGGCGGGCCGTATGCTTGTTTGCCACCGACGTAGTATAAAAAAAAAAAAAAAAAAACTGTGACTTAAATCATATTACATATGGCCTGTGACTTAAATCTTTTGATCATGATAGTGATGACTAACAAGATCTTGTATTTTTTTAGGCACTGAAGCCTGGAGTGCCCCGGAAGTGATCCACGGCGGAGAAGTCACCTCCAAGACGGACATCTGGCCGCTCGGACTGGTTCTATGGGAGATGATGGCCCTGGCTCCTCCACACACGGCGGTAAGCAGTTTATACTAGGAAGAAAGGTGTTCCCATTTGTCCTCGTTCTACGCACAGCCAGTGGATGTCATTCCAGATCTAGAGCAGAGCCCAACTGGGGAAGTACCTCCACCTTACAGAAAACAGCAGCCAAATAACACTAGACCCTACTCATAGTGTTGTGTTCCTGCCGGTGAGTAAGGTTGCCAGAGCTCAACGAGGGGGGGCGGGTTTAGGGTCGGCAACGCGCATGTAACTCCTCTGGAGTTGCAGGCGTACATAGGCTACGGAGACTGCTTACCATCAGGCGGGCCGTATGCTTGTTTGCCACCGACGTAGTATAAAATATAAAAAACGTGACCGCCCCTACACGATACATGGGACTGATTCTTATGAATGCACCTATTCTCATTTGTGCCCAGCGGGGACAAATGTGTATACACTGGAATAAGTACTGCGGAACCTCAATCATCCAAATGCTGCATTTGTTATAATTTTTTTAAAAATTTTTTGTAAACATTAATTATCCTTCTTCCTCGCGTTGTCCCGGTATACTGCCAGGGCTTATGGGAGCCTGGGGTCCGCTTGACAACTAATCCCAAGATTTCGCGTAGACACTAGTTTTTACGAAAGCGACTGCCATCTGACCTTCCAACCCAGAGGGTAATCTAGGCCTTGTTGGGATTAGTCTGGTTTCCTCACGATGTTTTCCTTCACCGAAAAGCGACTGGTAAATATCAAATGATATTTCGTCGTACCTTAGTTCCTAAAATCTCATTGGTACGAGTCGGGGTTTGAACCCGCGACCTCCGGATTGCAAGTCGCACGCTCTTACCGCTAGGCCACCAGCGCTCCTTGAAAACGGCAATATGTTGTACTATTTTTAAGAAAAAGGTGTTTTATACGTCTTAGTTGGTTAAGAGCGATGGGACCGGAGTTCCGAAAGGTTGCAAGTTCGTATTTTGCCCAAAATGATAATTTTATTTAAGTGTATGCTACATTTTACTTAAATAAACGGTGGTGGCCGAGTGGATATGACGTCCGACTTTCAATCCGGAGGTCGCGGGTTCAAATCCTGGCTCGTACCAATGAGTTTTTCGGAACTTATGTACGAAATCATTTGATATTTACCACTAGCTTTTCGGTGAAGGAAAACATCGTGAGGAAACCTGCATACATCTGCGAAGAAATTCAAAGGTGTATGTGAAGTCCCCAATCCGCATTGGGCTAGCGTGGGGACTATAGCCCGAGCCCTCTCGCATATGAGAGGAGGCCTGTGCCCAGCAGTGGGACGTATATAGGCTGAATTATTATTATTATAAGTGTATGCTCGCAGGACACCACTATGGAGATGGACAGTGAACTGGACGAGTCTATGAGCGAGGAGTATTTCTCTGATAAATATGGTAAGCTCTATAATAGTACATTATGATACAAGTGCGGAAAATAGGAAATTCAAAACGAGTGGCGATAAATTAAAACACGACCGAAGGGAGTGTTTTAAATCGACACGAGTTGCGAATGTATCGTACAACGTTTTACAGTACATATGGCCGTTTAAATGTTCGACACAGTAACGTAATATGCTAATTTTCGCACTAGTGCGGTAAAGTAGCACCATATGTACTGTAAAATATATTTTCACCACACCAACTGGTAAAGGCCCTCTTGATTGTTCAAAAACTAATGAGAAAGTTGCGTTTTACCCACATGTGGGGCAAAGTAATCAGATGCAAATTTTGAGTCGTTTCCTTATGTTAGGTGGTAGAATTGACTTATAAAGGATGTTTTTGGATGATAAATATTTAATTAAGTACGTTTATTTGGATTTGAATTGGTTTGTTTTTTTTTTTATTTCATAGTTATTATATTCCTCGCGTTGGTGTGGTTAAAAATGTGCTTCACTCGGAGGCAAAGCTTGTTTAATCCCTCGTGCCTTGAAACCCTCGCAACGCTCAAGATTCCATTTCTCGAACCACTCGCTACGCTCAAGATTCCATCTCTCGAACCACGAGCGTAGCGAGTGGTTCAATTTGGAATCTTTCGCTTGCTCGGGTATCAATATTAGCACGAGCGGTTAAACAACAACTTTGCCCCCTTGTAAAACAAATAACTATTTACTATTTGTGTATTTTTTAGAGTAATTTCTGAGGGTTGAGAACTTTAATACTTTCATTGCCAGTGATCTCTTAGGAACCACTTTTAATTTCCATTTTATACCTCTCTGGAATTTGAACTCTAAAATAAAAACCGGCCAAGTGCGAGTCGGACTCGCACAAGAAGGGTTCCGTACCATTATCTATAAAAACGGTCACCCATCCAAGTACTGACCCCGCCCGACGTTGCTTAACTTCGGTGATTGGATGAGAACTTTGAGATTGGAAAGAAATATTTATTTTATTCTTTTTTTAGTTTTTGATGTTATAGCGGCAACAGAAATACATAATCTGAAGAAATTTCAATTGGCTAACTATCACAGTTCATGAGATACAGCCTGGTGACAGATGGACGGACGGACGGACAGTGGAGTCTCAGTAATGGGGTCCCGTTTGACCGTACGGAATCCTAAAAATTAAAAAATATTTAGCAACAATCTTACTCAGATCTACCTAGCTCCAAACTAAGAAAAGAGCGTACTCCCATCTTAAAGACCGGCAACGCACTTACAACCCCCTGGTGCTGCAGGTGTCCATGGGCGGCGGTAATCGCTTACCATCAGGTGATCCGTCTGCTCGTTTGCCTCCTCTACCATAAAAAAAAAAATTACATACCTATGTAGATAAATACATACTTATGTATATAGAAGACATTCATGACTCAAGAAAAAATATCTGTGTTCGTCACACTAATAAATGCTCTTATCGGGATTCGAACCCGGGACCATCGGCTTCATAGGCAGGCTACCCACTAGGCCAGACCGGTCATCATTTCGCAGCTGCCTTCTGCGACAAGTTGCACATGTCTCATCAGAGTAACAGTCTCAGCAGAGGCGGTCAAAAAAATTAAAAAAGATTAAATATAGGGGTCTCGGCTTTGAATACGATTTTGTACCTTTTGGCGTCGAGACCCTCTATGGGTCCGAACGCGTCTACACTATTTAAGAGGCTGTCAACACCAATGTCCTTGAAATTGATGTTACTTAAACAGTTTTTTTAAGAAAGACTATTTGTTTTAGTCAAGTAAGAAAAATATATGTTCATATTAATTATATTTCAAAGACCGTGGTTGTACTCGATACATGATTGAACGAAATCGGCTCGATAGAAAATAATTGCAAAGTCTTAAAATCACAATTAAACGGTTTTATGTCTTTATTGTTTTGACTTATGGGTCTGCAATTAAAATCACAATTTCAAAACATTTATATCTAAACCGCTATTGAGTAAAATATTACACTAATAATCCATTTTTTTTTATTTAAATATTTTTCTTATTATTCCCTTGCCCAGGCCCAGTAACATGCGACAGTGCTATCTCATTTACTCCGATACAAATAGACAGTGTACATAGGCTACGGAGACTGCTTACCACCAGGCGGGCCGCATGCTTGTTTGCCATCGACGTAGCATAAAAAAAAAATGCGATACAGCGAGGAAATGTCGCCAGCGTCACCATGCTGCAAGGGGATAGTTTAATTTATTTTAACATTAATTTTATTTATTTTTAGATTTAGAATTTAAGTTTTTCAGGTAACTTTTTTTGTATTAGTAGTGAATATAGTAACATTAACTCCAGGCACCCGTCCGCCGATCCCGGCCAACATCGTAGTCTCGGTGTACGCGGAGCCCCTCGGCGTGTTCCACGCGTGCACAGAATGCCAGCCCGCCCGCCGGCCCAGCGGGAAACATCTCGTGGATGCAGCCACAGCTATGCTTCAATTGCTTAATAACATCTAAACGTTAAATTAATCCTAGGTACCTATTTACTATTAATTTTATCTAAAATACTGCCTTACAGAGCATTAACAGCTGTAACTCCGGCCATCGGAAAAATATAAATCGTACATTCGCAGTAATAGTAGCGAAATAGGTTCCTACTTTACGCGAAACCGCTCGGCTCGGAAGTACGCGTGTACGGAATGCGAGCCTCAGCCACGACATACTGGAAAACATCTCGCGGATGCAAGTCAAACTATGTTCAATAAAATATGAAAACTTAAAATTATAAATCCGGTATTTACTAATACTTCTATCGAAAATACTATCTCACGGTGCATAATATCTATAACTTCAACCATCCAAAAAACCAGTACGTTTGGCCAAAATATAAAAAAAGCGGCCAAGTGCGAGTCGGACTCGCACATGAAGGGTTCCGTACCATTTAAGACGTATTTAAAAAAAATCTATTTGCTAGATCTTGTTCAACATTTTACCACTTTGGAAGTGTCTCTCGCGCAAACTATTCAGTTTAGAAAAAAATGAAATTAGGAACCTAAATATCATTTTTGAAGACCTATCCATAGATACCCCACACGTATAGGTTTGATGAAAAAAGATTTTTTGAGTTTCAGTTCTAAGTATGGGGAATCCCCAAAATTTATTGTTTTTTTTTTTCTATTTTTGTGTGAACATCTTAATGCGGTTCATAAAATACATCCACTTACTAAGTTTGAACAGTATAGCTCTCATAGTTTTCGGAAAAAAGTGGCTGTGACATAATCGGACAGACAGACGGACATGACGAATCTATAAGGGTTCCGTTTTTTGCCATTTGGCTAAGGAACCCTAAAAACCAAATGGTACAATGGGCATTATCAGTGGAAACACTCAATACCATACATCGGAGTTTTGGATGCGGGAATATTTTACACTAACCAAAAGGTAGACTAAAAACGATTCTCTGCCTTTTCGCCGAAAATTGTATTGCCGAATTTCACTTGCCAACCAACTTTTCGCAGAAGTTTCATTTGTGCGAATTTCACTTCCCAACTACATAATCCAACCTAACCTAACCCAACCTAGTACGCAATTTTCATTTCCCAACTAGGGGTTGGGAAATGAAATGGTTGCGAAATAATTACTTGGTAAAAAATGAAACGCCAAATGAAACATCTCCGAAATGTTGGTTGGCAAGTGAAATTCGGCAATACAATTTTCGGCGAAAAGGCAGGATACCGCTAAAAACAAACTATTTGAACATTTATAAACACATTTGTGTCTTAGCTATTTTTAATTCATACTTTAGTAATTATTTTACAATAAACATAATTTTATATACACGATTCATTCCCGTACCTACAACCCCGATGTATGCTCAGTACGCAGAACTGCTTGGCTTCTCCCACGCGTGCACAGAATGCGAGCCTAACAGACGACCCGCGAGAAACATCTCGCAGATGCTGCGATAGCTATGCTCAATAAGATCAAAAAAATTAAGTTATATACTTACTCGGTATTTTCTAATAATCTTATACCTTCAACGAGCAATTCTTGTATGTATATATATGTGATCTCGGAAACGGTTCTAACGATTTCGCTGAAATTTGGTATATGGGGGTTTTTGGGGGTATACAATCGATCTAGATTAGTCTTATGTTTGGGAAAACGCGTGTTTTCGAGTTTTCATGCGTTTTTCTTACGACGCAGAATATGGTCGCTAATTTCATGTTGCCGGCCACCGTCCGTCTGGTCCAGCGGGTTAAGACGCGGACTGCTAAACGAGTGTTACGGGTTCGAATCTCGCCAGGTGACTAACTTTTGTTTTTTTTTTTATATGTTCAAGTTTATATATTTTTTTTTAATTTTTATTGTTTTAAGTTTAATTTAGTAAAAAAATGTAGTTAAGATTATCTATACCTATACACCACCATATTACAATAAATAGTTATAACCGAGCAACGCTCGGTCGACCAGGTACTTATATCTAAAATACTGACCCACAGCGCATTACAGCTGTAAGTTCACCCATCGGAAAACCAATTTTATATTTGTAAAACACAATATAATATTTTATTCGTGGCAAGAATGTACAGATAAAAAGAGGTACAAAAAACAAACTTACACATAACACAATTCTAAACTATAGTTATCAACATTATACAATCCGCCACACGCTTCGTCAAAACACAAATAATGTAATCCGCAGAAGCATCGTCACAAACTTATTGTACCTTAACACTAAAACAACTTGTAAATTCCGCAACAAGCTACCTGCCGATGTTTTCCCGAGGGTCTACAGTATGAGGTTCTTCAAAAAAGGAGTGTACAGATTTTTAAAGGGTCGGCAACGCGCATGTAACACCTGGAGCTGCAGGCGTCCATAGGCTACGGTGACTGCTTACCATCAGGCGGGCCGTATGCTTGCTTGCCACCGTCGTGGTATAAAAAAAAAAAAACAAGCTTCGTCAAACACACCTATAATCTATCGCTCATCCCCACTGCAACAAGCCCGGCCCAAAAGCCTGCAAAGTAGACTCATCAGACGGCGCGAGCACAGAATCTGACAGAAGGAGACGAACAGCTCCTCTCAAGTCCCCATCATGTACCTTACCCTCAATAGCCCGATATACCGAAATAGACTTTGAGGGTGACTGAGCAGCTGCTGGGAAATACAAATTCGAATCATTAACGTTACTCTTAACTTTCGTCGTCAACGATTTCACCCTCAGAGCCGCATAGGAAAAGGACAACAAGTTGAACCAATCCTCAACACTGTTGTTACGCAGGCAATCGTCTATGTAGACTTTGAGGGTGACTGAGCAGCTGCTGGGAAATACAAATTCGAATCATTAACGTTACTCTTTAACTTTCGTCGTCAACGATTTCCTATCAGCAGCGTCCGGCACCCTCAGAGCCGCATAGGAAAAGGACAACAAGTTGAACCAATCCTCAACACTGTTGTTACGCAGGCAATCGTCTATGTAGACTTTGAGGGTGACTGAGCAGCTGCTGGGAAATACAAATTGGAATCATTAACGTTACTCTTAACTTTCATCGTCAACGATTTCCTATCAGCAGCGTCCGGCACCCTCAGAGCCGCATAGGAAAAGTACCTCCACCTTACAGAAAACCGCAGCCAAATAATACGAGACCCTACTCATAGTGTTGTGTTCCTGCCGGTGAGTAAGGTTGCCAGAGCTCAACGAGGGGAGGGAAGGTTGTTAGGGTCGGCAACGCGCATGTAACTCCTCTGGAGTTGCAAGCGTACATAGGCTACGGATACTGCTTACCATCAGGCGGGCCGTGTGCTTGTTTTCCGCCGACGTAGTATAAAAAAAAAGAACAACAAGTTGAACCAATCCTCGACAAACGTTGTTACGCAGGCAATCGTCTATAATTGACGACAACTTGCCGGCAACCAAACACCTCGCCCCCTTTGGTATATGCCTCAAAACTCTAACGCTTGATTTTAAAGTTGGCAAGTCCTTAATTACTACTACTGTGCATATAAAATAAGAGCGCCCATATAACACTAAAATGAATGTTGCTTGAAATAATATTGAAAACTATCAAAATTATTCTTGTCTGCATTGAAACGCGCGTCGCGTTGTCGGCGCTCGCGTACCGATAATACATATATTATTTATTTATTTTAACTTTATTGCACAATACATGAAGAGTACAAAAGGCGGACTTAATGCCAGAAGGCATTCTCTACCAGTCAACCGTGAGCCAAACCGAAAGATCCTAATTGGTGCAGGGTCAGAATACAGAGTAAAATGGCAATAAAATATCATAAAATTATATGAAATTATACGTACATAAATAATATGATCAGTGATCGGAACTATGGGAGTAAAACTTTAACAAAACTTATCAAGCGGACGTAAAAAGAGTGCTTATAGCCTTAAACATATTCGAATATCTATGAATGTAAATATTTTTATGGCTGTAAGTTACTATACTATTCCTATCCCTATGGACATGAATATTTTTTAGGGCTGTATGCACTATTTATGTCCGCTTAACAAGTTTTGTTAAAGTTTTACTCCCATAGTTCCGATCACTGAATATGATGCATAAATATACATCCATACATACATAAATAGTACCTGGGCGACCGAGCTTTGCTCGGTTATAACTATTTATTGTAATATGGTGGTGTATAGATGATAATCTTAGCTACATTTTTTACTAAATTAAACTTGTCTAAAACAATAAAAATTAAAAAATTATTTAAATTATATATAAACTTGAACATATAAAAAAAAAAAACAAAAGTTAGTCACCGGGCGAGATTCGAACCCGTAACACTCGTTTTAGCAGTCCGCGTCTTAACCCGCTGGACCAGACGGACAGTGGCAGGCAATACGAAATTAGCGACCATATTCTGCGTCGAAAGAAAAACGCATGAAAACTCGAAAACACGCGTTTTCGCAAACATAAGACTAATCTAGATCGATTGTATAGCCCCAAAAACCCCCATATACCAAATTTCAGCGAAATCGTTAGAGCCGTTTCCGAAATCACAGAAATATATATATATATATTTATATACAAGAATTGCTCGTTTAAAGGTATAAGATAAGATATACCCATTGTGAAACATCATGAGGACGACCTTTGAACCTTGTCAAACAGATGCTTGCGCTTGAAGGAGAATTTATTCTGGGCTTGTCTCATAGAGAGAGGAAGATCATTCCACAGCCGGATTGCCTGAATGTTGAAGGAATTCGACATGATACTTTGCAGCCAAAGTGTCATATTTAGTTTCAGTTCATTATAAACAATGAAGCAAACATATTTATCAATCTATCAGTATTATTAGGTTCCAAAAAAACTGTCAAAATGTTGAAATAAAACAAACATTAAATATGGAAAACAACTATATTTCCGTAACGTAAATAAAAATTTAACAACTATTCAACCTTACCTACAGTCAGTCCTTGTAACTAAAACTGAGAACATCTATTTCATATTGCTATGGAAATTAGACAAATGCATATTCTTGTTGGAAATAATTTCTTGAATAAAATGTAATACAATGTATATAAAATATAATGCAGTTTTCTTGGAGTTATTATTTGTCAGCAAAAAAAATCTTCAATGCATGTAATATCGACCTTGTATCTTTTTAAGTTTGAGATTCTTCACAAGTACATATTGACGTGACTGGAATTTCAGACCAATTTTGAGATTCCCCTTTAGTAACTACACATTTAGCATCACTGGCTCCCCAGCTATCACTCATTTTATCAAGGAAATTCACTATCAAGGCCGCAACAGTGCATCTGCAGCTATAGTGGTTCGATTTGAAACTGGCCCCGAGCGGCTAATCCTTTGTCTATTGTTAACTAAAACCGCGCGTGCCACTACCTGCAAAAAAGGGTCGTATAATTCTAATTCGCATCTGAGCGCGGGCTAGTCCAACGCTCAAAAACCCAGTGTAGCATATCGAGGACGCATTTTAGACTGGATCGGTAGCGTTCGACTCGCCGGCACTCAGTAACCGTATTGGGACACCCAAGGAATCGCAAATAATTTTTCCGTTTGTTCATTTTGAATCTTATGTCAATTACCATAGGTGTAATTCAATAACCGGTTAAAGTGACCGGACCCTTTTTTGCAGGTAGCACGCGCGGTTTTAGTTAACAGACAAAGGATTAGCCGCTCGGGGCCGGCTACAAATCTAACGACTATACCATTCGAATGCCGCTTTAATTGTCACCTTAACTTTTCTGCCGACGCCTTCGAGCAACACCGGGAAGGGAGTGTGGCTCATAATTTCCGAAAATCATTTTTTCTTGGTGGCAAATTATAATTGGTAAAATAAGATAAAGCGAAAAAAATCTATTGGTAAAATATGGGAACGGAAAATTTGCCACCAAGAAAAAATGATTTTCGGAAATTATGGGCCACACTCCGGGAAGGGAGCCGGCATTCGCACCGTTTCCAATCCGCCGGAGCACATGCCCAACTGGGCATAGCGCGGGGCGTGTTGCGACTCGTCCGTACACACACAGATCGAGGGGTGCAAGATTTGTCTTTGACGTGTGTCATTTGCTATGTATTTGTGTCGTCATTACAGATTGGATTTTGTATGTGAGAAGTGCGACTGTGTGCACGTGTCTCACAAAAAAATAGCAGAACGATTTGTATGGTGAGATATCGCTTGGGCTTCTTTCCGACGAGTCGGAAGCCGGTGTTGCTCGAAGGCCAACGCGATGGGAAGCTGATGAGTTCGTTCTCTTATCTCTTGTGTTATTTTTAGGGTTCCGTAGCCAAATGGCAAAAAACGGAACCCTTATAGATTCGTCATGTCCGTCTGTCTGTCCGATTATTTACACTGAAGACCTTCAGACTTATTTTACATGTTAATATTTAGTGCTGAATTCGATGATGCGATGTTATAATTTTACATTCGTGCGTTTAATAACGAAATATCGATTAAATACAATACATACACTTAATTACATTGAGCGGTTAAAATACGTGTTTTAACTCTTAAACTAATGTATGAACGAATGAACATGTTTATAGGACGGCGGTTAGAATAACAAGGAAAATAAAACAATGTTTTACAGTACATATGGGGCTACTTTATAGCACTAGTGCGAGAAGTAGCATATTATGTTACTGTGTCGAACATTTAAAGGGCCATATGTACTGTAAAACGTTGTACGATACATGTGCGAATAGGTAATTCGCAACTCGTGTCGATTTAAAACACTCCCTTCGGTCGTGTTTTAATTTATCGCCACTCGTTTCGAATTTCCTATTTTTCGCACTTGTATCGTAATGTACTATAAGAATAAGGGATCAAAAATGACACAAATATGTATAATTTGTTTGTATTATGCCTAGTTTTATGTATTAGATAAGTAAATGTACACGATAAAATATTGTTTAACGCATTCACTGCCAGCAACCCGCCAGGCGGGCGCTCAGTCTGTAGTCGCTTTTCGCTACATACGCATTTTTCCATGTCATCGGCTACGCTCGTAGCGCGTAGCACGCGCTGGCACTGAATGTGTTAAAATAAAAACGTAAAACTCAATTAGAGATAAACAGTACAAAAGTGCCTTACCTCTAGAAAATACACTTTTACAGTAAGTAATCATGTACTTTGTTGTAGAACCATTGCTAAGTTTTGTGGTATTTAATTTGAAATTATTCTTGATCTTGGGTTCTTAAAAACGTCATGCTTTGATGGCATAAATTCTTTATGGCTCAGTTTCATTGGTCGATAACTCTGTCGATATAAAGCGTGAGGGTTCTCGCAGGCGGTATAACGATTAGTGAAACTCATAAGTCTATAGTTCGGTCGATATACAGCATGAGAGTGACTCCCCGCAGGCGGTAAGGTGGTATAACGACTAGTGAAACTCATAACGGCATGCGTTTTGGAAATCTCCCGCACCCCGCATACGGGCCCTATCGACCAATGAAACTGAACCATTCGATTAAAATTGAAATTCGTAAATAATACAGTAGGTATTAGCAACGGTTCGTGCATGGTTGATTGACTAGTATTAAATTATAAATGAAGTGTACTTGTATGTTTCACTTAAGATTAAAAACAGCACCAATTATAAACTCAAAAGAGTCTAAAGAAACTTAACCTTAAAGTAATATTAATAAATGTGGACTTAAAATGTACCATTATAATGATCACTACTAAAATAAAAAGTTTGAATTTATATAATGATAATTTTAAAACAAAAAAAAAGTACATCTAATTGCATTTTAATAAGTTCATAAGTTCTGTCACGAAGATTTTTACTGATAAAAAAGTTATAGGTACAGATCCCTTATTATTCATAAATATAGGTTGAAAGATTATTTCATACTTTCAAGAATCACTTACAATATAATTTAACGTAATTTGCTATCTCAGTTTTGCTTAATTCTTTAATATTCGGATTTTTTTTATAAATAAAGTTAAGTTTAAAATTAATTATATTACGTTTTGATAAATTTTTAACAAGCTTTCAAATCATGACTAACTTTATTTTTATTGAAAGCTGTAATCCACATTTTATCAGTCAAAATCTTCGTGTCAGAACTTATGACCTGACAAGTAGTTTTCATTTATCCAAGATTCAAAATTGACTGTAAGCTCTCACATGAGATAACTGTAATTATGTCTAAAGCTGATATACATGATGTAACAAAAATCGTGGGGATCCTTGTAATATTCGATATCGTGTTTTGATTAGGAAAAAGGAGACAAAAAAATTTGGTCTTTGGATGGTTGGCCGACTTGGACGACCTGTCCGTAAGTTTTTTTTTAGTCAAAAATGTTTTTCTTCGTTTTCCTAAACATTATAAAAAGTAAAATCAAGCTTTTGAAGTAATTTGTTCAGAATTGTATACTTGTTGGGTTTTGTCTAGTATTTATATTTAATGTGGAATTGTGGATCGACAATTATATATGACTTTAAAATACTAGATTTAATATCAAATATTACACATTCCAAATATGATAGATTTTATGTGAAGCTCACAAGAACGATATTTTGCATATTTATAAGGTATCAGAGGGCCTACCGCGAACCACGTTCGACGTGTTGCCTCCCTGTCACACTTACGTACGAATTTACAACGAACGTGGTTCGCGGTAGGCCCTCTGAGCGGAAGGAATTTTTTAAATGCCACTTTCATTCATTTTGTATTTTTTCTGCTCAGAACCACGAGTTCTTTCGATCCTAATGGAATAAAAAAATGCCCCAGTGTTATTTCATACTGTGTTACAATTTCCCCGTATATTTTGTATGGTGGTAACAAAAAGGAAAGTTTGAAAAATGTATGGAAATATTGGGACATTTTTTTCTCCTATAAGGATGAAAAGGGCCCGCGTCCTGACTAGAAATAACACAAAAGTGGCAAAAAGGTCACATAAAAAAGTGGCAAAAAAATAAACGCTCATCAAATAGTGGCAGCCAAAGTGGATAAATACATACTATACAGGATGATTCAGTAGACGTGAGCAGTTATAAGCAACTGTTTCGTACCAGTATTTGTGAGATCTCCGTTAATTTAATTTTTACTGTTCAATCTATTTATTTATTTATGTACGACATTTATGGTCAACCTCTTTGTTTCGTCCATAACAAATGACAAATTGAATGTCATCGGAGTCTGGTTACTTTTGAAAAATTGTATCTCACTCAAGTGTGACATTTTATTTTCTTCATAATCAAAGTGCTGTCATAACGGTTAAAGAGGTTTTGTTAATTAAGTGTTGTAGGGTTTATGATTGTAGATAATCAAATTTGTCCTTAAAAAAAGTTAAATAATAGAAAAAAAGTGTGATTGTTTTACTTAAATATGACGGTGAACGATTCATTAACAGTTACTGATTGTGTAGGCTTGGTCCTGCCACAGAGTAAATAGCGGCGGCGCGCGCCGGAGCAGAGAGTCCGCTCAGTACAAAGTGCCATTTTCGCCGCACGCACACAGACGTCACATTTACAGGCGTTCTCGGGCACTCTCGGGCAGAGCTTAGTCGGGCTGTGCGCGCGTTGCTTGACGTCCCCGCCGCTACGTAGGTACCTACTGTCATGTACGTCGAAATGCAGTCTCTAAGGAACGTAAACATGATAAGATGTATAGATAAAGGAATCGATGTATGTATGTCTGTCAACTTATATTACCTACTCCTTTTTAAAATTCGAAATTAATACTGAAGCAACCCTAGTGAATCGGGCAAGTTTAGGTATGTACATATTTTCAAGAACGGCGGGAACGAACCTTCCGTTTATTTTTCATGTTGTGGTCCTGCTCCCGTCTCATAAATCAACCTGTAGATGTGTTCCGATATATTTGGCTACTTTGGCTGTCCCTATTTATTGAATGCTGACAGGATCTTATTATAGAATAAAATTGTCATATATATATATTTGTCGATTAGTAATTAGGTGTTAATATAGTGAAGTAAAAACAGATCTACGTTAGTATAAGTGAGGTATGCATAAGGCGGGCGTAAAGCTAGCATGACTATATCTACGGTGAGTGGTGTATATGAATACAAAATAGTTATATTTTGCGATGCGTTATGAATATATGAGATTTTATAACAGATCCTCGTTTTATTCAATTTTTCAATAGTATGTAGTCTTACCAGGAGGCTTGCCAATTTGGTATGAAAATACTGGGAAAACCTAAATTGTCTTTTGTGTCCACGAAGTTATTTAACTTCACCACTCCACTCCAGGCTATTTATACTCCTGGAGTGGAGCTTAATGTCATGTTGTGACATTTCGACCAACATCTGTGGAGATAGAGATGTATTAGCTGTTTCATCAATGGTCTTAAATTTTGGGTCAAAGACGATAAAGTTAGTTTATGAAACTGATAAGAAAATGAGTGTATACAGTCGCCATCAGATATATCGGAGCGGCCAAGGTGCTCACAAATATCTGAACACGCCTCTATTTTCAAGCCGTTGGAGTGCGTGTTCAGATATTATTGAGCGCGTCGGTCGCTCCGATATATTTGATGGCGACTGTACATAAAGGTGCTTTAGTTCGCAATTCCTTGTTTCACTACATTGGTATAATAAGTATATTTTCGGATAGAATTAGTTATAAAAAAATAAAATAAAAATAAATAAATAGAAAAATTGCAAGGCGTAGTTTCTTTCCCTTTGGAAAGGAATTATATGCAGAATAGACTAGCGGTATTGTCAGTGCCGGATTAAGACATTTTGATGCCCTAAGCATTTCTAGACCATGGTGCCCCCTCATCAAGATTCCATTGAATTTTCTTGGTAAATTAAGTGACGTTTATTGCCGCATTACTGCTGAGAATAGAATTTTCAATCCAACACATCATTTTATCACGGAAATTGACAGTACTGCAGCAGTAATGTTCCAACAGTATGTAAGGTCAAGTGTTAGCAAATTGAAGATCGTGCTTCGCATAAGGCCGGAGGCGAGCCAACCAATGTCCAAGTGTGAGAAGACATAAAAGGCATAGGCCGTACTCCGCACAGCGTTTTGCAACCTCTAGAGCTTTCCTGCGAAGCTCATTCATGTGAGAGCAAAGGCAGAGCTTCAGTAGGAGCTTAGCCATTGGCCATTGGTTCTTGTCAGAACAAGAACCAATGGCCACAAGTGTCTTAAATAGCAAATTATTGTTTACGAAAACGGGACTTAATAGGGTAAGTTTTAAAATTACCACTGACCCGACGTTTCAAAAACGGCGTTTTCCCCATGGTCTCGGAGAAGACTGGGTAAAGTCGACATCATTATCTTGACGTTGGAGGTAATTTTAGAACTTAATCAAACGCGATTAAGTCCCGTTTTCTTAAATAATAATGTGTCACAATTAGGCCAATAAAATTAGATTTTTTCGAATTTGTCCTAAAATTCCGTGTAATCCGAGTTTGCTCCATTCCAGGAGGTGTGCATAAATGTTTCCTCTTTTTCAGTTTTTTTTGCTTGAAAATCGAAAACGGTACGTCCGGCGGAAAATTTGTTCTAATTATGATTAAAACTGATATCTGAGGATCCGAAATGTTATTTAATTATGTTCTTGCAATAAAACATATTGATTTATTGAAGGTACCCTAATATGTATTCCTAGTCTAAATTGTATAAAAAGGTCGACATTTATTATTTTTGGTAAAATCATGTTAAAAATCCAAAAACGCCTTCTTACCATGCAGTGTCTAATCCACGAACTGTCGTATGTCCTTCAAAATCAAGTGGTTTCGAAAGGAAAAAAATATCTCCTAAGGATCCCAAAATGTATGCATACCCCCTGGGATGGAGCAAACTTGGATTACACGCATTTAGAATGAAATGAAAGTATTACAACATTTTCCAGCTTGCTGGGAATTAATTCCTCAAAACGCTATTTTTGGATCTAATTTGATTGGCCTAAATCGTGAAAGTTTAAATCAGTGTTTTTAAAGGCAAAGTCTAAGGCTGAGCTTTTCATAAGGCTGAACGCTCAGAGCGTTCGATCGGCGCTTACGGATGAGGCATGGATGAGGCCAAAGGTCGAGCTGGAAGAAAGCATTTGAATTTGACCACTGGCGAGGTATGAATGGCTGAACGTCCGGAGCGTCCGATCGCGGTGGGTTATCATACGATACAACTGATGGCGAGGTGTGAGCAAGGCAGAAGGCCCAGCTTCGAGAGAGGACAGCTTAGATTTGGATCCATGTTAAGTGAAAGTAAGGCAGTTTGCACAAAGTAGCGTCGCATAAGACCTAACGCCGAACTGCAATAGAGTGGCTTGAAATCGAACCTATGGTATCACGGTTCTCCTACTGCTCGGCCTTTGGCTTAAGTGGAAACCGAAACTTAATAAGTTGCTTTTGGTTTTGTGCCTTCGCGGGGCCCTTTATAACAGTTTGACAATTAGGTCGCAGGATCGTGGTTCTGCAGCAACTCGGCCAGGCCGACACATCTGGCGTGCAAGAGAGCAAAATTCGCTACAAAATCGGTAATCTACGTCGACAAAATCGGTTGGCCACAAGCCCGACGGTAAGATATTTTGGCTATGAGCTTTGAGGGCCTCCGCGAAGGGTTGGAGATGTGCTTACGTGTCCTCACTCTATTACGACCCCGTTATTAGATGGGTACTTGCACACGTCAAAGTCGACAAAAAATTTCGTGTACATAAGTACTACGACTGCGATGCAGCCTGCGCGTTTTTTTCCTACGATTTTGGTGCCCCCCTAGACGTGGTGCCCTAAGCAAGTGCTTATTTTGCTTAATGGTTAATCCGGCACTGGGTATTGTGATAGGTATTCCATACAGACGTAGTTTCTAGTTATGTTTCTGGATATTAATTTTATGTATATCAAGCTAAGCATGGCTATACTTCTTCGTTTGACTTTTTTGTCTGTCTAATGATCTATTATAAAAGTTAGGAGAGACCAACAAACCCTATTCTATTCTAGTCAGACCAAGATAATGGCAGCGATTAATAAATAAATATTATAGGACATTATTACACAAATTGACTAAGCCCCACAGTAAGCTCAATAAGGCTTGTGTTGGACCTAGACAACGATATATATAATATGTTATAATTATAAATACTTAAATACATATAAGCACCCATGACTCAGAAACAAATATCTGTGTTCATCACACAAATATATGCTCTTACCAGGATTTGAACCCGGGACCATCAGCTTTATAGGCAGGGTCATTACCCACTAGGCCGGACCGGTCGTCACAAGCGATTGACAGTCCAAGTGTTATTTTAAACGTCACACTTCTATGAAGTTTACTTAACACTTGTACATCTGCCAATTTATCTTGGTCGGACTCTAACACATATTTTAATGCTCATAATTTTGATTAAAAAAAAAACAAAAGGAGTATAGCTATAGTGACATCAAATTGTGTGGAACCATTTTTATATTGTAACCCCCTTATTTATAAACGCGTACTAAAGCTACGATGCCGCTTATCATCGTTTGTCCCTTTCCATCATACCAATACGTCGGAAAGGGACAAACGATGATCGGCGACATCGTATTTTTTTTTACAAGTGGCAAACAAACATACGGCCCGCCTGATGGTAAGCAGGCTCCGGAGCCTACGTACGCCCGCAACTCCAGAGGATATGCTCACAAGCGCGTTGCCGACCCTAGCATCCCCCCCCCCTCGTTGAGCTCCGGCAACTTTACTCACCGGCAGGAACTTTAGGACACGTTTACGTACAATAAGGGGGTTAATATCCAGAGAGCAAAATGGGGACTACGTTTCTATGGAAAGGTGTTCGGGCGTTTTCGTCTAAAGTTCCCGGTAAGACTTAGATGTAGAATATTAAGTTCTCGTACGCTACGAGTCCTCCAGCCTTTTCAAGTAGGCGGCGACGTCATGTTTCCCGGCGGCCGCGGCGGCCTGGCGCGGCGTGAGGCCGGCCGCGCTGCGCCGGCGCAGGCCGCCGCGCCGCGCCAGCAGCCGCGCGCACGCCAGCTGCCCGAACATGGCGGCGCCGTGCAGCGCCGACTGACCGTTCTGGAGGACGTGCACTATGTTTTAGTAAAACGATATAGACTCGAGACTTCAATGTAAAAAAAAATCGTTAGAATACATGCTTTTTGCAATAACAGGGTAGATGTCTCTTTTTAAGTATTCGGAGATACTTGTGATGTTGAACTATACTATGAGTTATCAGGAGACTTTAAAAATTATTAAGGATAAAGAATTCAGTGTGAATTAGACACGATAGAGATGCGTACCATATTTTTGTGGATACAATTGCAATTTATATTCCCCATAAGGCAATCGATGACAGTACATAGTACACATTACTGGCATTTATTACCTATATTTACGAAGCAATATTGATAAGAGAAAAATGTACGAATTAGTGAAAGTAGGCTAAGAAAGAGAGTGTATAAGGGAGAAGTAGAAGAGGGAACTGGATGGAGTAGACCTCGGTGGATTTTCTCTTAATCTAATCGAAGAACAACTTTTCGGTGAAGGAAAACATCGTGAGGAAACCGGACTAATCCCAATAAAGCCTAGTTTTACCCTCTGGGTTGGAAGGTCAAATGGCGGTCGCTTTCATAAAAACTAGGGCCTACGCCGATTCTTGAGATTAGTTGCCAAGCAGACCGCAGGCTCCCGTGAGCCGTGAAAAAATGCGAGGACAACACGTTAAAGGAGAAGAAATTATGGAAATCCTGAAAAGGTTAGGTCAAGAGCACCCTAAACTGACGAGCGTGTATGAGGGATGTTATGAAAGTGAAGGAAGACAAAAAGGTATGTCAGGAAATTCGTGGTCTCTGTCTACCCCTCCGGGAAATAGACGTGATTATATGTATGTATTTTTGTAGGTATGTATTACAGCAATGAGTTCTTAGAACAATAACTGTTTTTACTTCTAACCGTTCAAAGGCATTATAATATTCCCATTCCATTCTAATTTTCATTGTAACAAATCAAAGTTTCACTTGTCTTGGCAAGTTTAGTAGTGTGGGTCGAGGTAAATGTTAAACCACTACTTACTGGCAACAGGCCGAGGTTGGGCCTGTACTTGAGCAGCTCCACCACCACGGCCGCGTGGCCCTTGTGCGCCGCCTTGAACAGCGGCGTGGCGCCGTCCTGGAACCAGCCACGTTACGTTTAAGACTCGATAATCCTGGTCATGGCACCAATAGGAATTCGTAATTAACGAGCATGTTCGTAACCGTTTGCATTTTGGAGATCGCTTTGTTAAACCAAAAGACAGACGGTTAAATTGAACTTCTATACAATCTCTTTATCTAGAGGCAAATGTTAAAAAGTTCTTAGATTGTAATAACCTTTAATATCATCGTCATGTTACCATGTGTCATGTGGTGTGATGTTATCGTGATGTGTTCGCTGGGTTACTGTATAAACAGTAACAAATTTTTTTTTTTTTTGCACCTAGGTAACAATTGAAGTTAACACATTCACTGCCGGGAACCCACCTGGTGGGCGCTCGTGAACTTTGTTCAGATGCCGGACAACCCGCTGGGCGGGTTGTTTTGTACGCAGCTATAGACCACCGGTTTCTGGCGTAGTGCGCCGTTTTTTGTCTGGCAGTGAATGTGTTAAAAACAACATCGAATTATCACAAGTTAGATGATGTCTTTCTAGAGCAGCGGCAGGCTAAAGCATTTATTTATTTCGAAACACATGTCCCGCTCACAGCGGAGGCCAAACTCCAGGCAATGGAAAAAAAGTCAATACATATGTACAAAATCATAGGTAATAGGTACTAATACACAAGTAAAATGAGACAAAAAAAAAAACAATTCATAATAATTAAACATAATAAAAGCACCATTTTATATTTAGACGAGCATTGCGAGGATTCCGGTGGTAGGTTGCAGCGAGGCTCTTGTTTTTTGTGTTAAAAAAAATTTCTCGCCATTGTAGCCGCACGTCATTGAACTGCTTGTTCTATTCTCTAAATTGCCTGACCTGTCGCATCTGGTCGACCCTCGCCTCGGCAGCTAGCTATGTCCTAGCGATATGATCTTGTTTGAACAGCACCGCGATTCGCAGCGGAATGGTGGGGTGGGGAGTGGAAAGGTCTACCCACTTTTTTATGTCCGTTCAAAACTTTTATGAAGAGTAGGGTGACTTTGAAGAGTAATTACTTCTTCTAATCTGTTTAATTTGGCGAACTCACCCCGGCCGCCAGCGACCAACGCCGGCTGTGAGTAATGTTCGGCAGACTTCACTGTGACCGTGCCTGGCAAAGGGGATTTTGAAGAAGAGTCCCTACTAGTTGTACTGTCAGAAGCATGGTTCCTTAACTTGTTGTACTGTATGACCGACCTGCCGGACCTGGTCGACGCGGGCGCCGGCGGCCAGCAGCGCGCGCGCCACGTGGTCGTGGCCGCACTGCGCCGCGATCCACAGCGGCGTGGCGCGGTCGGCGCGCGCCGCGTCCACTCGGGCGCCGGCCGCCAGCAGAGCGCGGCACACCTCCTCGTGCCCGTTCTGGGCGGCTATGAAGAGGGGGGTGGCTTTGTCCTGTATAATAATGAGGTCTTTAATTTTTGAGAGTGTCCGAGTGTTACTTAACAAATCTTCTTACACGACACGTTGTACACTGGGCAGCTGAAAAGCTATTTTTTTTTCTTTGTGACGAAATGAAAATTACGTAAATTAGTGTGAAACGACTTTCGCTGGTTACTACATGATTGTGAGCATAAATTTAAATAGCTTAATTAATCTTTTGAACGCCAGCTATCAGATCTAAGAATTTCATGCACACGCCAATATCGGATAGCCCACCAGCCCGTTATAGAAATCGTTGGAAATCAAAAAGTACCTTGCAAAGAGATTTTTAACGCATTTGTCGCCGTGTCAACATATTGACTAGACATGCGCGAAACAGTGCTTCAAAAAGTAATGCTATATCACATCACTTTTTCGAAAACGTAATGTTACACTGAGATATCACATCACTTATCACTCGAAACGAAACATTACCCGAACGAATACAGCGCGCGGGCGCGCGCGTGATGGCAACGTCACACTCATCACAGTACCAACTACATTACGCAGCGAGTGTTAGGACTCTAGGGCGTATCATATCGGCGCGTCGATCTATTACGCATTGCGTTTTGTCACCGCCATGTGATAGATCGTTTTTGTAATGTTTTTATTTTTATAGTCGTAAAATATGCATCATAGAAAAAAATAAAAGAAAATATCTGTTAATTAATGAGATTACGCCATCGAGAGTCACTAGGTAGTATTTTTATTTGGGTATATCAATAAAATTATGATATGATACTGATACGAGAATGTACTGTAAACACTAGCTCACTATTAAATTAAAGATAAATAAGTAACTTCACTCGTGCTTAATTTAGTTTGCCGCGAAAGTCAACCAAACCAAACATTTCACAACAATAATAAACAGTAAATACGTTTTTGTTCGTCAAATTCAAACTCGCAAGCGAATTATCATTTAGCCGCATCCTTATAGGTAAAATACTAAAAACATTGTAAGCTCTATGGTAACGCATACAGTTTTAAATCGATTGCAGGTGCAAAAATCCGTTATCGTATCAATTTAATGAAATTTGCAATAACTCAAATGCGACTGCTACCGACCGGCCGAGCGGACCGATCCGAAGTGTTCCGAAAGCATTGCGGAATGAGAGCGAGCGAGCAGTGAGTGCGGGTGCGAGCGGGATAGCAAAGTAATGATAGCATGGCAAACAAACATCACACATCACACCATCACGTCTCATTGCTCATTATACATTACGCGGATTCTACTTGAACGGACCTTTCGTACCGACTACCGGCGCGTCAATCTATATTGATGCTTTACGAGTTTACGCGCGCTTCGGCCAGTCATATGCTCGAGTGATGTTTGAAGTAATGTTTGGTTTCTCGGAGTGATGCGTAATGCAACATTACGCGTTTGAGTGATATCTCATTTGTGATGTTACGCGCATTACTTACACATGTCTAATATTGACGAGGATCAAAGACTTTTGTGGCCTTAAAAAATATCAATATTCGAAAAATCTGAAACTTTATATGTATCCACTCAAACGTAAAACACGGTGGTCAAATCAGCCAATGATAAGTAGGTATATGTAAATTATGTAATGAACATTTTAAATGACTACCTTCATGGCAGAATTGACATTGGCTCCCCTCGCGATCAGCTCTTCAACGACAGGTAGATGCCCGCACTGGCACGCCACAAACAACGGTGTACCGCCATCCTGCAATACAACAGCATTACATTCATTTAGGCCCTTAAGAACTACGCTCGTATTAGTCTAATATAATCAACATCAACACTGTGTCAACATGTGTGACAGGTGATTATTGACCAGAAGCCCATAAACTGAAATCGATGATTCATAAAGAGAAAGAGACCGTGACATCCATCGGCTGTGGCCGGAATCGAACTGGTGTCTTCAACTTACGCGGCTAAACTTCAACACTCGGTCACGGCTAGGCAGAACTGGCAGAAGTTTAAAAGTCAGGAAATTCTAAAAAGGAGTTAGCGATGGATCGAACACGCGCTCCGAAGACTGAACAATTGTCCAAGCAAGGTCTCTGCTGACTAGCTTACTGACGGTCGTGGCGTCTTAGCATGGAGACTGCTCCTAACGAAGGCTGGCCCAACTGGTCTGGACTGAAAACAACTGATGTAGCGGGTCAAAACCGTGAAAATTTGTCCTGAATCAGTGCCTCCACCATATTTTTTCTTGGATGCGCTGCATAAATAGCACAGTGTGAACTAAATAATAGAGTTTGTTATCAACTGACCGTGCTCGGAGCGTCGATGCCGGCGCCCGCGTCGAGCAGTAGCCTGGCGATGTCGAGGAACCCGCCCTGGGCCGCGAAGAACAACGCACTCGTTCCTGTCTGACAGACGAAACTTGAATAGTATGCAGAAAGAGAAATAATAACACAAATAAGAGGAGTATATTTTTTTCAGTGAAAAATACGAGTAACAGAAATATATGGTAATTTCTTTTCATTTAAAAATCACCTACTTAAAAACACCTCTTAAGGTTATAAAATGATTTTCGGCCAACCGGCAACTATTACGTAATTAAAATTTTTACTTGCGCAAGTCCTGCGGTTGGCACAAATCCCGTATTACTTGCGTATCATCCGTGAATACAACTTATAATAGCCAGATTTATTGCAAACACAGATGCTTCTATAAACAATTTTCCTCACTTTACATCTGGCCATACATTCCAGTAACTTTTATTTGCGTGACGCACTTAATCAATGAAAAATTGTGACATAAATAAGAGTGAATCATACCGTTCTACTGCAGGCCGGGTCTGCACCCTGCGCTAGCAGTTCTCGAACGCACTCTGTGTGGCCCATTGCGGCAGACAGGATCAGCGGTGTGGTGCCATCCTGAAAACAGATATTATCGATTATAATAAACGCCCCTATGATGGGACTGGCACCGGTAACGGGATGGTATAGACAAATCCTGTAAAACAAGTATTTATCATCAGTTTTTAAACGCTGGCAAAATTTTACCATAGACAAGAGCCTTAGCTGCTAAGTTTGATTTTTCATTGATATTTGTTAGTTTGAAAATTAATGGCGCCATACATCAAATAACTGGAGCAAAAAACCATAGTTTTAATAATATTTAAACCAATTGCAGTAGCTTTCATGAAATACATTGAAAACATAAAGGACGAATGGGACATAATGGGGTATTATTTGAATTCAAGTCTCATCGCATGAAGCGTTAAAATTTTACAGCTGTCGGCAATATCAAAAATACTCCAAATTTTCTCTTAAATGTCCCATGATTGGTGCCGTTAACATAAACCTCGTTGAAAAGATTTGAGTACAGTTATTTGCAGAGGTCTAGAGGTGTTCTTGGCGTTCTACCATCCATAACGGTGTCAAAACATCCTCACTAGCCTAGATATAAAACGCCAGTTATGGAGAGACCTAAGCCCTCCTACGTGTATACGTTCAACGCAGCTGGCCAACTTTATTGTCACGCGTGCAATAGAGTATTTAAGAGCAAGTTCGACCTGGCCAGCCACATTAGGGCTCACGTTAGACAACGTCCATAATGTTTATATAGGGTCGCCGTCATTGAAAATGATGAGGAGGACTATATATACATATATAATTGCAGAGAAAAGGTAATTTATGCAGGTTGCCTCGCAATATTGTTTTTCGCACAAGAACTAGTGGTGCATAATTATATGTCGTATCAATCATATTTCTTTTATTTTTTAAACGAATTATATTTCAGTTATGTACATAGTTCATTTTAATTATTAGTGCACTACTCGCTAGATATTGGTATTCCTAAATCGCGCTAAAAAAATATTATCTTCATTATCAAGAGACGAAGCCCCACATGCACACGCACCCACTTATTACACTTTACACTAACTTTTGTTAAATTGTACTCAACTTATATTTATATGAACATGAATATATTGTACAGTTACAAACATCTGTGTTTTCCCATTAATTTGCTAATTTACAAACTCCATTAAACTGATTTACTCCTAACATAATCAAGGTTATTCAAGCATTAAACGAATTAACATTCTTTCAAAGAAGTTTTCCGCTTCTACAATTAATCACTGTTTTTCAAAATAACTAATCCATAAACATAGGTACTCGTTATTACAAGAAAGGGTACCCACGTGTTTTGTTATATCGGCTAAAACTCATTTTTTCCTAAAAAAATCGACATTCGAAGTTTTATAATATCTTATCGCTAAAGTTACACATAAAGACAGGTATTTTTTTAGGAAAACTTGAGTTTAAGCAGATATAACAAAACACGTGCTCATTATTTTTTGCTGCTTTCAAACATATACTCAAACCAGCCATTAACTAGCAAGTTGCTTGAGCATCACTTTCTATAGGAGTTAGAAGATTTAGTAACTTTTAGTACTTTGAAGGCCATTTTCTCCTAACAGGTTGAGTTTGGGCAGCTAAAAAAAATACGTGTCCGTTATTTTAGACTACTCTATAACATATATCAAAATGAATCAAATCGGAGTCGGACAGTTGGGTACCCTTCCTTGTTAGTTGTTAATCCGCTGCCGCTGCGAACTAAGTGAAATGTTTTAGATGGTTTTTCTTTATAAGGTCTTTCTGCCTTATGACCATAATATAAGGAACGCAAATACGGCCGACCACTTTGATTAGGACGCCATTTTGACACGCGGAAAACGATAATTTGCAAAATGTATGAAGCTGTACTCCGCCATCTCGTTTACGTGTCAAATTAGAGCGCCGAAATTGTCTTAGATTTTACGCATCTTACTCAATCAATGAATCTTTGAAAGGGGTTTGGTAGTAATAGTAGGACTAGGAGAGCTCATAGTCCTAAACGGTCAGCTTAAAAAAAATCAACTGTAATCTTAATTATTATGTTTCAATTTGCAACGGGGGCCTTGTCACGAGTTCTGTGGCGTGTAAAATGCAATGTGGAATCGCGTCCAGAATCTCGGTGCAGTTGCTATGCACCGTGAACATTGCGACGCTCTAGTTGGCGTGGATAAGTACTCATGCGTTATGCTAATGTTACCGACTTACTGTACTACGGTTTTATGCAGTTATACATGCTTGCATTTATGGTGATCATAAATCTGTGGAGTGCGGACCAATTGTTATTTAAACGATTTTCCTTTTTTGGAGAACAAAAAACATATTTAAAACGCGGCCAAGTGCGAGTCGGACTCGCCCATGAAGAGTTCCGTACCATTTATGATGTATTAAAAAAAAACTACTTACTAGATCTCGTTCAAACCAATTTTCGGTGGAAGTTTGCATGGTAATGTATATCATATATTTTTTTTTAGTTTTATCATTCTGTTATTTTAGAAGTTACAGGGGGGGGGGGGGACACATTTTACTACTTTGGATGTGTCTCTCGCGCAAACTATTCAGTTTAGAAAAAAATGATATTAGAAACCTCAACATCATTTTTGAAGACCTATCCATAGATACCCCACACGTATGGGTTTGATGAAAAACAAATTGAGTTACAGTTCTAAGTATGGGGAACCCCCAAGATTGTTCATTTTTCTTCTATTTTTGTGTGAAAATCTTAATGCGGTTCCTAGAATACATCTACTTACCAAGTTTGAACAGTATAGTTCTTATAGTTTCGGAAAAAAGTGGCTGTGACATAAACGGACAGACAGACGGACATGACGAATCTATATGGGTTCCGTTTTTTGCCATTTGGTTACGGAACCCTAAAAATGAATAACGAGACCAACCTTCATAACATTGGGATGTATTACCAATTAATTATACACACATTATGCATTATTTATTATAACGATGGTATTAACAATGTTTTATGGAATTTTGAATGTTTTCTGAAATAAAGATATATTTTATGTTATTTATTTTTTATTTGATTTCAATCAACTTTCAAAAAGGAAAAACTAAACGAAATCCGTTGTTCATGCTAACATGAGAACCCTGCGCACAATAGGTTCACACAGGACACATAACTTGTACAGAATTGCACATAAAGCCTTCCAGTTAAAGACTGATTTATATACACTACATCAGACGCGCGGTTATGAATATGACGCGGTGCTAAAGCCTGATATACACCGCGGTTATGACAGTTTACGATTCACGATGAAGTGAAGTTTTTGAACCGCGAGCCAGGAACAGATTTCCATCCCCAATCGCCTCCCGGGTAAACGGCTATGTATGATGAACCCTCGTGGACGTCAGCTGCTGCTCCGGAGATGGATCCAGCAATGGCAGCCACCGAAACACGTAAACAATAAAAAAAATTGTCATCGCCTCCCGTTTGATACTTTGTCAGATGCGTTGTTGATTAAAAAAATCGTCAGCCGGTTGTATCGCGGTGGTAAGAACGCCAGTTGGCCGCATGAACATGTAAAAAATAAGCACTTTACCTTTTTATCTTCTTCTTATTCTTCCTAGCGTTGTCCCGGCACATTGCCACGGCTCATGGGAGCCTGGGGTCCGCTTGACAACTAATCCCAAAATTTGGCGTAGGCACTAATTTTTACGAAATCGACTGCCATCTGACCTTCCAACCCAGAGGGTAAAACTAGGCCTTGTTGGGATTAGTCCGGTTTCCTCACGATGTTTTCCTTCACCGAAAAGCGACTGGTAAATATCAAATGATATTTCGTACATAAGTTCCGAAAAACTCATTGGTACGAGCCGGGGTTTGAACCCGCGACCTCCGGATTGAAAGTCGCACGCTCTTACCGCTAGGCCACCAGCGCTCCAAGCACTTTACCTTTTTATAATAGTCATAAAAAAATGAAACTTTGCAGCAGCATTCCATCAGGCGTTCCCAATAAACGGTTACGTAATTTACACATTACGCATACTTTGCGGACATAAAGTGGTACGGCGCGTATTTTTTACATGTTCATGTCAATTGACGGTCTCTCCACCGCGATATAACCGGCTGACTATTTTTTAATTCATGATAGCATCTAAACTATCATCTGGCAAAGTATCGACGACCGGTTTGGCCTAGTGGGAAGTGACCCTGCCTACGAAGCTGATGGTCCCGGGTTCAAATCCTGGTAAGGGCATTTATTCGTGTGATGAGCATGGATATTTGTTCCTGAGTCATGGGTGTTTTCTATGTATTTAAGTATTTATAAATATTTATATATTATATATATCGTTGTCTAAGCACCCTCAACACAAGCCTTATTGAGCTTACTGTGGGACTTAGTCAGTTTGTGTAATAATGTCCTATAATATTTATTTATTTATTATTTATCAGCCGGGAGGCGATGGCTGACGATATATGCTCCTGGCTCGCAGTCTATTTGAAGGCTTTGACTATCTAATAGATAGTGTAGACAGGCCACGGACCAGGCCGCGTAGCCAACGTGCATATCGTTCACGCTTTGTGGCGAACGAAACGCAACTGTCACAGTCGCACTATGGAATGGAGTCGCAGTGGAAGAGTGATAGAGATAGCTACGATACGCTACGGAGCGTGAACGATTGTAACGTTGGCTACGCGGCCAGACCCTTTATTAACTAATTTTAAGCAGATTAATAAACTAGATCTCGCCCCGAACTGAGAACTCGCGGTTCGCCAAACAGATTAATTGAATGCAAACTCGACCATGCCTGCAAATAAGATGACCAAAAAAGCAAGACCCCTCTCAAATGGCTTTTTGGCCTTCTAGGCCCTTTCTAGCTTCATCGAGCCAGCTCATAATTTAATGACTAAAATATATCAAATGATGATACAAAGAAAAACACTACAAACAATACATAAAGTCTAGGTTAAGTATGTACTAAATTATTCTAGGTTAAGTACTAAGTAACTTATTGTCTAATCTAATTGGTAATCAAAATTAGCAAGACATGTTGGCTGTGGGTACCAAGCTCAGCATATGCTAGACTGGCGTCCAGCGCTGGTTTTCATTTGGCCCCTTTTTGTTGAGGTCTGACGAAGTATTTACATGTTGATTTTTTCTGAGCCGTTAAGGCCGAATACGAAGCGATTGACCTTGCTCGTTTCACGGCGAACTGCGCGCCATCTATCGAACATCACGTGCGTTAGCTCGTACGAGTGCGCTAGCTCGGTATGCAGAGTAATGAATATGCATGCATTTTACTTACAATGAAAACAAAACTTGTGTAAAATGATGAGCAGTTATGAAACAACAGTAATGCGTAAAGAACTATTTTATATTGTATTACAATATTACAGTCAAGTAGTTAGCGTATCGTGTGATTGTAACTGTTTATATACTAGTGTCATCTGCTGTGCTGTTGTTACTGTGGTTGGATTATAAATAAATAATAAATATTATATGACATTATTACACAAATTGACTAAGTGGCCACAGTAAGCTCAATAAGGCTTGTGTTGAGGGTACTTAGACAACGATATATATAATATATAAATATTTATAAATACTTAAATACATAGAAAACACCCATGACTCGGGAACAAATATCCATGCTCATCACACGAATAAATGCCCTTACCAGGATTTGAACCCGGGACCATCAGCTTCGTAGGCAGGGTCACTACCCACTAGGCCAAACCGGTCGTTCATTAGGTTAGTTATATAATGCCTTCATCTACACTTTTACCCAATTTCATTTAAATTACGACGAATTTACTTTAGTTATTGTCCATCAAACTATTTATTTATTTATGACAATAAAATACAGTGGATACTGACTTAATATTAAATACAACGTCCCACAAAACTGTTTGCACAGTTTGACTGTGGGATCCGTGGGGCTATACTAGGTTAGGTACTAGGGCGGATCGCTCAATGCATGAAAAAAAATTTTTTCACGGTTTTCGAAAACGATGGGTGCGATTTTGATGCCTCTTGTGGAGGCCATACTTGGAAAAATAATGTAAAAAATATCAATTTTTCTGATACTTCAGCTTAAAAACATCGAAATGCCGGAACATGCCCCTAGCCTTCACTTCACTTCGTTCCATAAAAATCAGGGTAAACTTACATGGTTACATTTCAACCTATCATACACGTATCATTTTAGCAAGTCACTCTCACGGCACAAACGAAAGTCATTAAGGCGCCGTAAATAAAAATGCACAATGGTACACTAGTGAAATAATCCAAACATTACGCAACAGTTACGAAATATATTCCCGCGTCTGATCGGCGCATAGCACGTCATAAGTTCGCGATTAACGCTTTTGTGGGGCCGGTGTGAGGCATAAGCGGCGAGCGGGAAAACAGTCCCTTCAACTTAGGCTGCCTGTCTACTGAAGCGGACATGCTGTTAGTTGCATTGGTTGTAATCCAGCGAAGCGGATGAAACAATATGGCTACACAGCAAACTTGAGACCAAAATCAAGCATTCATTGGAGTTGGAGAAGAACAAGTAATGCACTTACATACATGATGATTTTGATATAAAAATAAACATAAACATAATTTATTTCAAAATACGTATTTCATGGTTATTTTCATATAAAACACAGACTTAAAATTAGTGATTAGTGATATAATGTCTGGTCTGAGGGCCTACCGCAAACACCGAAGTTCGCAATCTACTGTCACTATAATTAGATAATTACGCCTTAATTGTAATAAAATCGAGTTACTATTATGGGCCGACTTTCTTTTTATTGATGATTTTTTTTCATTAGGTAGATTCAGATAAATTTTGTTTGATTTGAAGACCTCATTCTAGACGGAATAATTATGAAATCTGGAAATCACAACTTGTCCCGGAAAAATATATTGTCTTTTGAGTCTTTTTCGTAACTTAGTGAAAGATGTTTAGGACATACGGTGAAATTGCGCTTATATTGTTGAAACAAAACTCACCACTTGATTTGCTATGATTATTTATTTCTCCAACCTTAACTTAACCACAGTAATGCCTTCTTAAAATCTACCCTCCACCATCCCTCCACAACCACGTCCGTCGACCGTTCACTTCGTTCCCCATTCCAACCCAGACGTTTTTACATAATTCATAAGTACCCTCCTTTGTTTTTATATTATTTTTCGAGCAAAGAGAAGGGAGCACGATACCAATATTACCAGATCAACCTTAATAATCACCCAAATCATTAAATTAATATTTTAAAATCATGACACTGTACAGAATAACGATCTATCCTTTCACCAAATTATCGAAATCCGGCACGAAAATAATTCGACAGCTAATTCTTGGGCCGTTTTTTTTCCCATAACAGCAAGACCGCTGTAGCCTTCCAATTGTAACATAACTCCCAACATTAGCCAGTAGCTATAACGCAGTTTACTACAGTAATAAAAGAACGAAAGTAGGCCACGTAGTATCAGCGGAACAGAAGCTTGAGCTGAGTTGTTCAGAACTATATGCTGTCGATCGATACGTTTACAATCGACGTCACAAATATCTTTACAGTACATGTGGTGCTACTTTATAGCACTAGTGCGAAAATTAGCCTATTACGTTACTGTGTCCAACATTTAAAGGGCCATATGTACTGTAAAACGTTGTACGATACATGTGCGAATAGGTAATTCGCAACTCGTGTCGATTTAAAACACTCCCTTCGGTCGTGTTTTAATTTATCGCCACTCGTTTCGAATTTCCTATTTTTCGCACTTGTATCGTAATGTACTATTAAGCCAACATTCCAAAAATATATTAACACGCCTCTAAGATACTGAAAATAAGGTCGTGTAATAGTAGATTGTTAACCAAGGGATGAAAGGCACCCGTTTCTGCGAGGTAGTTTGGTCAAAAGTCCGAGACTGAAATGGTGACTTTCACCCGAGTTTAACACTCTACTTTTCATTTCGAATACGAGGAAAGTAAAATACATGTGCATTCAAAAAAACACGGCTTGGTATCAATTGCAGTAGAATTTCTAGAGGGTACTTTCGAGTAACAATCAAAAATATTGTTATTTATGAAATAGGGACTCAGTTATCAGAATGGCACAACAAATCCATTTAAAACCAAAATTGTAATTTTTTATCGTAAAAAAAGAAGAAAACGAACTGAAAGTACAGTGCTCTAGAAACGTAACATTTTCTGCACACTTTTTAGAACATCAACGACCTACTTTCAGAGCATGAGAAATGAAAATATATTTTTGGCTTGTAAAGACGTTTGTGAACTCGACCTGTGACCGTGACCTGTGAATGTGTTATTAAAAGCCTACATATATGGTATACAACTACTGGGCAAAGGCCTTCTCTCTAGATCTTCATCCATCTCGGTTTTGAGTAATCTCCAGGGAGCCGTTGAGATACGTTAACGATATCTTACTACTAAAAAAATTGACTCTCTCATACAAAATCTCAACAAACCAGCCAAAATGTATGAAACAGCTACATTTTTTTCGCGAGTTCGGGATTGGTCCCATAGTAAAAGTTCCTTAGTATGACCTATGTTCACCCCGTAAATTATTGCAGGGGACTAAAAAACACCCTGTTTACGTCCAGGTCGTTCCATCTCCGCCCGGGCTTGCCAGGTCCTCGCCCATCATGAGCACTCACAGTGTGGCTATTTTGGTCCACCTCTGTAGGTGGACTGGACTTCGTTCGATACCCCCCGTCAGGGGGGTATGAGCCGCTTCCGCCTTTCGGCCGCGGCGGCTGTCGCGGGTCGTTCCCCACCGACCGGTGAGGTCAGTTGGCCGTCATTTGGGGGACGGTGTGTGTGGCTGGTGTGGGCCAGCTCTTCGCTACCGATCGTTACCCAACCCCACGACCCCTAGCCTGGTGATACCGTTTGAGCGGGGCCCTCTGTAGGTGTATGCGGCAGACCCAGGCCCATTTCAGCTTACAGCGCGGCTTACGTGGGCGATGACTCGCGAATCCGACGCGACGCGGCGCGGCGGCCCAACGGCATTCGGAAATCGCCCACGTAGGGCACTTCCATAGGTATCAAAACTATAGGGAGCGTGCATAAACTATATGAGGCAGCACAGGAGCCGTCAGATTTTTGGCGCGAGGCGTAAATGTGATGTTTTTTGTTCCGATGTAGCTCACAAGATGGCAGAACCTACTATGCACAAGAAAACAGGTGACGTGTAAATGTACATGTTTATGGTTCCGATTCAGGCCACAAGATGGCAGACCCTCCAACGCGCACGGTCCCTATAAAAGGATTGATTTCACCCGCGCCGCGCCGCGCCGCTTCGCGTTCACGAGTTAGACACTGCCTTAGCTCTTAGCTCCATCAGTGATGCCCGTTTTTGGGCGCAGCGTAGAGGTGCGGATTCGGTACCTACTATACGAATATGGGACAGATTTATAGGCAAAACTTACCCGGTCTCTCGAGTCGATGTGAACCTTCCCCGTGTCTAGGAGTTGTCGCAGTCGATCGCAGTCTCCGCGTAATGCGGCTAGATGGAACTGCACATCTGTACGAGATTCTTTCTGTAACAACAAAATATATCATTATTTTCTATTATGTATACGAAGTTTTGAAATTTTCTAAGACCTAAAGAATATAAAGAATTATATGAAGTTGTCAAAAAATCATTTGTCAACCTTATAGAATTCTTTAGAAACAGTAAACATTTTCTTCTTCTTGAACCCAGCGTTTTCCCGGCCACTTTGCCCGATCTTCGGGATCCTCAGGTGTGAGATTGTTCTTTTCAACAGTAAAAAAAATATGGAGCAAAATTTTTACGTTGATAACGGCAACGGCTATTAAAACTGCATGCCGTAGAAGTTTGTCATATAACAAAACTCTTATCTATACCTAGAATAAAACATTATTGCCCGCCAATGTATGCAACAAGTCAACTTTAAACTGTAACTCAAACAAGAATACCTATCTTCCTGCCCAATGTGATTCCTAATGGACATATTCCATTTTTAGCATATTTCAATGAAAGGCCTGGATAGGTTGAGGTTACATTGGAATTTCTTTTTGTTACTTAAATCGTGAAACAAAGGAAAATCAACTCTATTTTACAAACAATTTGGTTTAAACTTCAATGGTTTAAACTGAGTATGGTGGGCAGGAGGAGATGTTAGAAATGCCCTTGAATAAAAACATTAAATGGTAAAAATATTATTACAATACATTTTTTTTTTTATATTATGTTTACACGACATTACAGAAATTTAATGCGTCATGCAACCAAGATCAAACATATTAACAACAGCACATAATAAAAAGAAGATACAATAACATTGTACACAAAATAAAACAATATTTATTACATTACACTCGAAGGCCTGGCATCCATCACCTCACAGAACCTCAAGCATTCATTTCTCACACTCGCCCACCGCCATGCAATCAGTACCCCTAGTGTAAATTTAAGAGCAATTCCTAGCTGAGCAACTTTTCAAATCTCGAATTTTTGAAGCTATGTTTCTGTCGCGCTGCGGTGGGCGGGAGCGGGAGCTATCTAAGTGTGAGTGCGCACACACAGACGCGAGACGTGAGCGCTCACTCATTGCGCGCCGTTGCGTCGACATGTCGACGTCGCCCGCGAGCCGGACGGAATTCATCCTGCGCTGCCCGAAGCAAGTTGTTTTTGGTCTCATATCACAGATCTCATATTTTGATCACATAATATTGTTTTTCATTTTTATATTATACTGTATCTATTAATTACCATATAGGTAAAAACTGCAAAAAAGAATGATGTCCCTGCTTCGGTCGTCGTCGTACAGTCAAGTGCAAAAATATGTATCGAAAGAATCTTCTCATAAATATGGTACTACGCTCTTATTACACTGGTATAAAGATGCTATGAGACATATTTTTGAGTAAGATGTGTACACCCATATTTTTACACTTGACTGTACCTATCCGTGACAGTAAGTTGGGTGTGATCATGGTGTGTTGTGAAATTTTGTAAGTAGGTATAAATATATGGTTAAACTACAATCTATTTTACTTGTAGTACGATGGGGCTAAACTTGGGTCGCCTTATTGAAGAACGCATCGCAATGACAATCTGAGTAAAGTATGTTGGGGTAATGCCGGACAATTTTGGGACCAATTGCGAGAACTCGTGAAAAAACGTTTTTCAAGATCTCAGCACATGATAGATTCTTGAAGTACGGAGCAAATCGTTAAATAATAACCGTAGATTCGGCCTGAATTTTGGTAATTTTCAATATAGAACGGTTTCAGTTTTGTACCTGTGTAAAGATGAGACATACTTTTTTTAGGGTAACGAGTGTTTTGCCATCAAGGGAGAACATAGGATGGTGAAAAAAAGTTGCTTCTAATGGAAAGAGAATAAGATATCACAAAAAATAGGTCCGGTTTCTACCCTTCTCGAATGTATATAAATTGCAGCCACCAATAATTACAAACTTAAAAGTTGTCATCGAAAGTTTTTAATTCGTATTTTTGAATCCGATCTTAACCCTGATACAAAAATTGGTAAAATTGTGGCTCTCAAACTTTGATACCTATGTCAGAAGGAAATTGTGGCTCTCAAACTTTGATACCTAATATAAGGCAATTTGATATGTAAGCAATGTGCTAAGAAACCTCTTATTGTAAGGTTTACCCGAAGTAATAAAATAAAAAAAAACGACTAAAATAATAGATAGGTTTCGAAGTTTTGACAATTTAAGATCTCGTGAACTGTACAGGTTTAGTGAAAGTGTAAATGTATTGTTTATTGAAAGGAATGTACTGGAAGATATTACGTGCTTAAGTAGGAGGGACAAAAATCGAAATAAAAAAATAATCCTGCCCAGTCATTTTTAATGAAGGTCGCCAAAAAAATAAGAATCAAACTTAGAAATCAAAAAGACTAAGTAGTTCTTTAAAAAGGTCAAAGTCACTAAGAGCCCATCTTGAAGTATGGAAAATAAGTAAAATTGCGATTTTATTGGTATAATTTTGAAATTATATATATAGTTGATATACAATCTTTTTTTTAATAAAATGTAAGGATCGTATGTAAAGAGTAAAGTAAATATATAGGAAAAGGGAGCCCTCTTGAAGCATTTTAAGGAAACTAATTTCGAAGCCCTATCTCTATTTTGTATCCGAAACTAGCTATGTATGTATGCGTGCACATCTACATATGCATCTGTATGTGTAGGTACTTTATTGCAAAAAATTGCTCATATGCTATCTATTTTACTCGATTTTGTTATAAAATTCAACATGTATCATCATCTCTATACAATATAAATACTCTTTATTGCACACCTCAATAAAAGAAAACAATACAAAAGAAAACAGGAACATAAGCACAGGTAAACAACATGCGGTCTTATCGCTAAAAAGCGATCTCTTCCAGGGTACCTTTGAGTTGCGGAAATTAAAAAATGACATTGTCCGTAAGTACCTAGGTGTACATACACATACAATATACATACATACAAAATAGACTCCCAAAATCTCTTCCTTTTGATTTACCGTCGCGTTGGTAGTGGTACTGGATAAAAATAATGGTACGAAAGTGTGATCAAGAAAACAATAAATGTGATAATTAAGTAGGTCAGTAGGTAAATTGAAGAAAATGTAAAGTTTGACAATCACTGCTGTTTTTTAAATAGGTAAAGATCGGATTGTTTCTCTCGGATCTTTACCTGGAAGGGTCAAGATCGGATATCGGTCTGCAGCAGTCCTAGGTCTGTTTTGATTGGATAGTTATATAAAAAATATCGAAAAATAAATTATAAATTAAAACAAAAACAGTTTCGTCACAATACGCAAAATAAATTACAGGGCGAAGATCGGATAGAAGAAAAAAATTGCGAAAATATCTTGCTCCCTGTGATTGCGCATAGCACAAGCCCGACGCCCTGAGCGACGCGGGGACACTGGCAGTCGAGGCGCAATGAAATGGCATCTTACACAATGTTGCCAACATTAAAAAAATAAAGCCAAATTAGGGAGACATGAATGTCCTACGTTCTTCACCCGCATCCGGTATTTACCCAACATACCTACCTTAATCGTTGAACCGCCGCATTTCAAAATGGCCCTTATTTTGATATCGGCTAGCCGTATTGTAATACGGTGGATTATACAATACGACTGCGATACTTATATATAAATCCCCTCGTTAATGTAATTTCATTTTTGCTATCTAGTGGCAAACATCAAAGTAGTTATCTTTTACTTGTGACGCACAAGTGTGAGCAATGTAAAATACTATAAATATTTCTAAAAAAAATTGCCTTGTTTATTGTGATTAATTGATTATTAAATTCGCAAAATGCTGTCGTTTTATTTAAAATAATGAAATAATTAGACCAGTTCCGAAAGTACCGGGAAATCCCTGTTCCTATTTCCACCAGTACCGAAAATCCCGGTTCTTTAAAACAGTACCGGTTCTGCAATCCCTAATAAGGATGTTATGCCCATCACTAATCCTTCTGTGTACGTATATTTATAAACTGTCTCCGCCTCCAATTCGTGCGATAAGGACAACTGCAGCTCGGACTAAAATTCACTCGCAAAAAACTCAAAAATCGAGGTTTCGCTCTCGACTGTTTCCTCCTCCAAAACGCAACCAATCATTATGAAATTTTGGAAATTGCAAGAGGAAGAAATAATCTATGCCGCTATGTTTTTGATTTTTTGGATATTTATTGTCATATTTGTATACTGTGCCTTTTTTTACAGCCAATTCAATTGAGCCGTTTTTGCGATTTTTGAGGCGCTGTAAGTTTCTTCAAAATAAAATAATCCAAAAAAGCAAAACATAGCGGCACAGATATTGATGATATTGATCTTATTTGAAAAAATCATTGCTCTAGGTTCAAAATCCAGGGAGGAAATAGTCGAGAGCGTTTGTATGGAAAAATCACCACTAGGAATTCCTCTTAATCGACATCATAACGTGACGAACGCGTTTGCGTTTAGTCTAATTTTGTATTGGATTTAGAAAGAGCGCGCCAAGCGGGACGTTTTGGAAACTCAAAATCCTTTCGAAATCGAATTTATTTACACTAGGGGTACAGATCGCACTCCGGTGCTGACCTTATATGTATAAGATAATCTAATGTCTCTGAAGTACACTCTTGAAATAATGGGTCCAACCGGGTAAACGATTCACATGCCTGGGTCAAGGTCGGGCCATGGGCGCCGTGCTTTAAGCGATTGAAGGGATTGGGACTCTGAAAATTGACATTCGCTTTGTATCTGAAACGGTTTTAGAGGTCTTGGATAGCATTATACTTCGTTTTTTCCGTACGTGTTTCGGTATTGAAAAACACTATATTTTAATAGAAAAGTGTGATTTTTTAAGCGATGTAATATATACTTTTATTTTTTATTACGTCGGTGGCAAACAAGCATACGGCCCGTCTGATGGTAAGCAGTCTCCGTAGCCTATGTACGTCTGCAACTCCAGAGGAGTTACATGCGCGTTGCCGACCCTAAACCCGCCCCCCCCCCCCTCGTTCCAACCGCTCAGCGCTCTGGCAACCTTACTCACCGGCAGGAACACAACACTATGAGTAGGGTCTAGTGTTATTTGGCTGCTGTTTTCTGTAAGGTGGAGGTACTTCCCCAGTTGGGCTCTGCTCTAGATCTGGAATGACATCCACTGGCTGTGCCCTACCACACAAAGCGAGATGACATTCACAATGCCCATACCTCTCTTTTGGACGTAGTTTAAGGACGTACCCGGGTCCAACTACTACTCATTAGAAACAAAATGGTAAATATAATAGTAGAACATTTTAAAAGTAAATTACTCAAATTAATCGAGTTGTAGCTATGATATTTGCCAGTTCAACATTTTTCAAAGCAATTAAACGGATATAATTATGTTACTTTTCCTATTTTTATTTGTTTTTGTCAATATTTTAGAATGTTTTAAATAAATATAAATAAATAAATATTATAGGACATTATTAAATAAATAAATAAATAATAAAATAAATATTATAGGACATTATTACACAAATTGACTAAGTCCCACGGTAAGCTCAATAAGGCTTGTGTTGAGGGTACTTAGACAATGATATATATAATATATAAATATTTATAAATACTTAAATACATAGAAAACATCCATGACTCAGGAACAAATATCCATGCTCAACACACGAATAAATGCCCTTACCAGGATTTGAACCCGGGACCATCAGCTTCGTAGGCAGGGTCACTACCCACTAGGCCAAACCGGTCGTCAAATTACACAAATTAATTAATACAAATTAATTATTACAAATTGACTAAGTCCCACAGTAAGCTCAATAAGGATTGTGTTGAGGGTACTTAGACAACGATATATATAAATAAATAAATAAATAAATAAATAATAAATAAATAAATAAATATTATAGGACATTATTACACAAATTGACTAAGTCCCACAGTAAGCTCAATAAGGCTTGTGTTGAGGGTACTTAGACAACGATATATATAATATATAAATATTTATAAATACTTAAATACAAAGAAAACACCCATGACTCGGGAACAAATATCCATGCTCATCACACGAATAAATGCCCTTACCAGGATTTGAACCCGGGACCATCAGCTTCGTAGGCAGGGTCACTACCGACTAGGCCAAACCGGTCGTCTATATAATATATAATATATATAATATATAAATATTTATATATACTTAAATACATAGAAAACACCCATGACTCAGGAACAAATATCCATGCTCATCACACGAATAAATGCCCTTACCCTTGCCTTTGCCTTTATGCCTTATTTGAACCCGGGACCATCAGCTTCGTAGGCAGGGTCACTACCCACTAGGCCTAACCGGTCGTCATTACTTTTGATATTTAGCGAGTATTTTTAACTTTTTGTGGTTACTTAATGTAAATTGTACATTACAATTATAAAACATAGACAGAAATATGAGATATTAAAGAAAACAATCTTCTTTCCATACATTTGGCCTTGGGTGTAACTATTAAACCTACTTAGTAAATACAGCGTGTATTTTTGATACGACAGCATAATCAAAGGGTAGTTTAGGCTTTAATGAGCACATTTTTGACGACCGGTTTGGCCTAGTGGGTAGTTACCCTGACTACGAAGCTGATGGTCCCGGGTTCAAATCCTGGTAAGTGTGGTGGTGGTGTGGTGGTTTGTGTGATTTAAGTATATATAAATATTTATATATTAATTCAATTCAATTCAAATATACTTTATTCATGTAGGCCTAGCAACAAGCACTTATGAATAGTAAGACAGTATTACATATAATTATCTTAATCTAATTATCAGAGCAATTTATTGATGTTGTAAATATTATTCCATATATAATACTAATGAATATAATTCATAGATCAAATTTAATACTAAAACTTTCACAAAATACAGTCATACAAAAAAAATGTATAAAAAATACTAGTCTAGATTGTTTCTAGAATAAATTCTAAATGTCAAACAAATATAATAAAAACAACAAAGGAAATACATGCATTGGAATATCCATTTCATCATCATTATTCAAATATAATAAATAATTAATCATTTCGAATCACAATTAATCCCACGTTGTTTTATCATTCATGTAGTCTTGTGTGGTATAATAAGCTTTAGAAATAAGTTTACGCTTTACATGATTCTTAAATTTATTAATTGGTAACTCAGTAATATGGTTTGGAAGTTTATTATAAAATCTCACACAATTACCCATGAATGATTTTTTAATTTTATGGAGCCGAGTGAAGGGCACGGCGAGCTTATGTTTATTTCTAGTATTAATATTATGAATGTCACAATTTTTCTTAAAATCGGCAATATTTTTATGCACATACAGAATATTCTCATAAATGTATTGACAGTGCACTGTCATGATGTCAATTTCCTTAAATTTATCTCTCAGTGAGTCTCTATGGTTCATTTTATATATTGCTCGAATAGCCCTCTTCTGCAGAACAAAAATGGTATTTATCTCTGAAGCACCACCCCACAGTAAAATACCATATGACATAATGCTATGGAAGTAACTAAAATATACTAATCGAGCTGTTTTGACATCAGTTAACTGACGGATTTTGCTTACTGCAAAAGCTGCAGAACTCAGTCTATTCGAAAGAGTAGCAATATGGGGACCCCACTGGAGTTTAGAATCTAAAGTTATACCAAGAAAAACTGTACTATCAACTAATACCAATTCCTCATCCTTCACAATGACACTTGTTTGTACATGCCTTACATTACTAGTGACAAACTTAATACATTTAGTCTTATTCTCATTTAACAATAAATTATTAACATTGAACCAATTTACTACTTTAGAAATAGCATCGTTTACATCATTGTAAGCTTGTTGCTGTCGTTTGTCTTTGAAAATAAGTGAAGTGTCGTCTGCAAACAATACTATATCATGGTGGGTCTTTACAAGGAATGGCAAGTCATTTATGTAGATAAGGAACAGGAAAGGTCCCAATATTGACCCCTGTGGTACACCCATAGAGACCAATGACCCCGGTGATCGCTGTCCATTCACATCGACCCTTTGTATTCTACCATTTAAGTAGGACTTAAGTAAATCCAGTGCCGCTCCTCTAACTCCATAATAGTGTAGTTTCCTGATTAATGTTTCATGACAAACGCAGTCGAAGGCCTTAGACAAATCACAGAAGATACCTATAGCATCTCGTGACTCCTCCCAGGCATCGAAGATATGCTTAATTAGCTCAACACCAGCATCGGTTGTCGAGCGACCCCGAGTAAAACCAAACTGCTTATTATACATTAAATTATTGACGTTAAAATGTCGTACTAATTGAGAAAGAATTAATTTTTCAAAAATCTTACTGAACGTTGGTAGCACAGATATCGGTCTAAAGTTAGTGGGGTCAGAGTTGCTACCCGATTTAAATAAAGGAGTTATTTTACTATGTTTCATTAAATCAGGAAACTCGCCGCAATCAACACTGTTGTTAAATATAATTACTAAGTCAGGCGCTATAATTTCTACTAAGGATTTGACAGCATGGACAGAGACTCCCCAGAGGTCATTCGTTTTTTTGACATTAACCGAATTAAACGCCTTTACTACATCGGAGGTACAAACACGTTCAAAATGAAAATCTCCACAACACTCTGGAGCGTTATCTTTTAATAGAGTAACAGCAGATGAGGGTGATGAATTTAAATCCTTAGTTGTGAAAACTGGTACGTCAGTGAAAAAATTTTCAAATTCTGTAGCTACTTCTAAATTGGAATCTATAATTTTGTTATCAATATTTAGTTTAAAATCATTCACTCTGTGTTTCGAGCGACCAGTCTCCACATTGATTACTTTCCAGGTTGCTTTAATAATGTTGGTACTATTTTTTATTCTTTGACTTAGATAATTTCGCTTAGCTATATGACAATCTATTTTAAACTTTTTCGAATATTGCTTGACATGTTCTTTAAATTCATCACTCGTGTTAAACCGCCGTTCCTCATACAAGGCATACAGTGCACGTCTTCGTTGATGTAAGTCCGCAGTAGCCCACTCACTAAAAACTGATGCACCACTAACTACGACCGATTTTGAAGTAAATATCGCATTATAATGATCCATAAAAGTGTGAAAGAATGAATTATACATACTATTTGGACCCATATCGGAAGACAAAAAGGGTAGCGCCTGAACTAGACTTTGCTTCATTCTTTCTACGCGGTCCGAGGTTACTGGTACAAAAGTTATTTGTTTTCTCAAAGTATTTTTCCTTAATGTCTCAAATACCATTAATTGACCTAAGTGGTCTGATTCTAAATTACTGATAACTTTTTTAGTAATAGGAACAATATCAGTGAAAATATTATCTATACAGGTTGCACTAGTAGCAGTCACTCTAGTAGGCTCCATAAACATGTGGTTGAGATTACCAGATTTGAATAGATTCAACAATCTACAAGACATTGTTGAATTTTCCAAAATATTTACATTAAAGTCGCCGCATATAAATAATTTCTTACTAGAAGATGATATTTTAAGTAGCACAGAATCCATTACACTTTCAAATATTTCAAAATTACTTAATGGCGGCCTATACACACAGACAACAATAAATTGCTCCAATTCTACTGCACTTAGTTCTATAGTCCGTTCAACAGACATGGATACAATATCCTTACGTTCCTTAAATTTTAACTGACTATTTAATATAATTAACGACCCACCATGTATGGAACTAATTCTGGTGAACGAACTTCCCACCTGATGATTATTAAATTGAGGCATTAATTCATTATTTGTTAACCAATGTTCAGTAATACATAAAATATCAACATAAAAATCGTTCATAAAAAGTTCAATCTGTAAATCTTTTCCTCTAATACATTGAATGTTTTGATGCACCAGGTGGATATACTTTCCATGTTTACAGAATTTTTCATTATATTTATTTAAAACTAAATTGCCAGAGACAGAATCTTTTGTCTTAACAGCTAGTTTAAATCATTGGTTATGACTGGAACCAATTCCAAGCTCACATTGGGCTGCTCAATAGGAGCAGAGTTGTCTGCCAAATTCTTGGCAGAAATGTCAAGTAAATAGGATAGCGATAAAGCTATTTGTCTCTTGTAATAATTTGAAAGGTAACACTTACCTTTAGTCAAAAACACCATAGGCATATGGTATTTACTAACAAATTTGTTAGTGTCAATTATGATAAACTTACTACTATATGTACAAAGATTATATAGAGATATATTCAACTTATGTCTAATGTTATTTTCTGCCTCTGACATTTGCTCACAATAGGGGAATGTGAAAATAATAATTTCATGCACTGCAAGTGCAAGTTATTATATATATCGTTGTCTCAGTACCCTCAACACAAGTCTTATTGAGCTTACTGTGGGACTTGGTCAATTTGTGTAATAATGTCCTATAAAAAAAACATAGGTTTTATAAAAATTAAACGACTTTTATTTTTCCCATATAAAATAATTCAGCAAGCAATGTATTAACTACTCTGTTTTAACTCAAAATATCGCATTTGTTAACGTGACGTCACAACTGTCATAAGTGATCATGATGTACGAAATACATTACCGCTCGAAAAAAATTCATAAATTAATTATGCTCTGGTATGAATTATAGTAAAAAAAATATTCAGAATCGTTTTACATCTGCGAAGAAATTCAAAGGTGTATGTGAAGTCCCCAATCCGGATTGGGCTAGCGTGGGGACTATAGCCCGAGCCCTCTCGCACATGAGAGGAGGCCTGTGCCCAGCAGTTGGAAGTATATAGGCTGAATTATAATTATTATTAATCGTTTTATAGCACTAAAACCTACGTTTAGTTTAAGTTTGCGATTATATCAAATATACAACACTACATTCTTTGATTTCATAATAGTTAATTTTTTTTAAACGTTTTTCAATAAAAAAATACGTCAAGAATGTCAAGATGTGTATTTCTAATGCTAAATAATCGGACAGACAGACGGACATGACAAATCTATAAGGGTTCCGTTTTTTGCCATTTGGCTACGGAGCCCTAAAAACGACGTATAGTATTTGACTCTAATTCTACTTTAGTGAGTTTTGATATTATTTATATTTTAATATTAATTATTTTAATCGGCAAAACGTACTTTTATTTGCTACCATCATAATATTACTTGCGATAATCGGGAAAAGATGAATTTGTAACGTTTTTATACTTATGTTCACAAGTTGTACACGGTTGGGCAACTCTCATTGGAATCTCTATTATAATAGTACGCTCTCATTCTCATGTACCCATTACCTTTTAATAATCATTATTAAAAGGAGCGGGGCTAAAAATAGACTATGCATATTTTAGTGTATATACAGGATGTTTTGTAATTAATTAGCTACTTGACAGTTTTTGGACCCGGGTACGTCCTTAAACTACGTCCAAAAGAGAGGTATGGGCATTGCGAATGTTATCTAGCTTTGTGTGGTAGGGCACAGCCAGTGGATGTCATTCCAGATCTAGAGCAGAGCCCAACTGGGGAAGTACCTCCACCTTACAGAAAACAGCAGCCAAATAACACTAGACCCTACTCATAGTGTTGTGTTCCTGCCGGTGAGTAAGGTTGCCAGAGCTCAACTACGGGGGGCGGGTTTAGGGTCGGCAACGCGCATGTAGTTACAGAGGAGTTCCTCTGGAGTTGCAGGCGTACATAGGCTACGGAGACTGCTTACCATCAGGCGGGCCGTATGATTGTTTGCCACCGACGTAGTGTAAAAAAAAAGTTTGAATTTCCTGGGCATCTAATGGCTATATACATACTCGTAGGACTCATGGCATTTAAGCAACACGAAGGTCAGAAATGAGAGTTAAAGTCTGACGCTCGCACTCGACGATTGAAACGCCTCTAACAAATGTATATTGTAATGTGACGTTACATTACATTAGTCTGTCTTGAATGTATGGATGATCAAGGAAATTGTTATATGTATGTATTGATCCTGAAGTATTGCGTTCATGTATACAATGTGTTTGTGCACGTATAGTGGATCCGTTAACCACGTATAGTACGAGGAATTTTATCGACAAATCACCCGAAACATAGGTATGGATTTTTTTTATAATACACTCCTTCAAAGTTTTATGCTGCCAAACACGACTGCACTTCGTTAATGTACCATTATCTGTCCATTTACCTATCCCATATTTAATAATAAATAATAATAATAATTCAGCCTATATACGTCCCACTGCTGGGCACAGGCCTCCTTTCATTGCGCGAGAGGGATTGGGCTATAGTCCCCACGCTAGCCCAATGCGGATTGGGGATTTCACATACACCTTTGAATTTCTTCGCAGATGTATGCAGGTTGCCTCACGATGTTTTCCTTCACCGAAAAGTTAGTGGTAAATATAAGATTATATTTCGCATATTGAAAAAATAATAATCATTCGATAGCTTATGAATTAGGGCATAAATTTAACGCTGAAATGTCACAGAGAATTTTCCAAATGATAGTACAGGATATCAGCTAAAACTTGACATCGAAATGATAGATAGATGGATAGTTAAAACATTTCACAAGTTGCATAAGTCCAAACAAGACCTTCTGTAATGCCCCGACGCTTCGAAGCAAGGTTTAAACATAATTTAGCTTTGCCTTCAACCTCTAAACTCAAACTTCATAGTACAAGTCCAAACGTCATGGCAGTTAAAATATATAACCACCTTAAAAATGATATCAAGGCTCAAAAAAATTACAAACAATTTAATGAAATGTTGAAAGACTTTCTGATAAACAAATGTTACTACAACTTACAGGACTTTTTTGGTGATGATGTTACAGACACCTTCTAAGCAATTATAATTAACTATACTTAATGAAAACAATGACATTTATTTACAAACTTACCTAAATTTATAACCAAAAACTAAATCTGTATTATGAATATTGTACATTAATTAATTTATTTGTTTGACATTTATTAGTGATCTCATGTGTAATATAATATAAGAATTGCTTCATGACTTTCTTAAATAAGTTGATAATTTTGCTAATAATATGATAATATGTTATGAGTTATGAATAAGATATTATATGCTGTGCCCTTGCAGGGTCCATGTGAGACATTGTATACCATGTAAAACATCTATACTGTACCACCGTTGCAATAAAGAATGATTATGATTATGATCAATGTGCGTCGAACTAAGTTGCTTTAGTTCTAAATGATAATTCGCGCGGCGGGCAATTATTCTTTAGAACTATATTTGTCTTCCCGCCATTTAGACCAAGCTGCGCTGATTCGGGCGCGAATGTCGTGATCAATGGTCCCGGACTCTATAAATATAGGCCCCAATGTCAGGCTTTGTGAATCAGCCTGTATCTGTAAGATCGGGTGCATATCTACTTATCATCTGACGATAACTGCAATTAGTTTGCCGTGCCGTTGCCCGTTATATGCGCGCGCGCCGCCGCTATTCGACACCCGCTCAAATCATATGCAATGTATAGGAGTGCCTTCTAGCCTTCCATTACTTCCAACTACTATTGTATTTATAACCGACTTCATTTGTATCTTTTATTTGACAAATCAAAATTGGCATTTGTTTTGGCAAGTTTTGATTTGTGGGCGATAACTGGCCAAGTGCAAGTCGGACTCACGCACGAAGGGTTCCGTACCATTACGCAAAAACGGCAAAAAAACCATTTTATTCTGTTTTTAGTATTTGTTGTTATAGCGGCAACAGAAATACATCATCTGTGAACATTTCAACTGTCTAGCTATAACGGTGCTTGAGATACAGCCTGGTGACAGACAGACAGACGGACAGTGGAGTCTTAGTAACGGTCCCTTTGGGTACGGAGCCCCAAAATCAAATAAGTCGTAAATCCCGAATTTTAGACTTTAAGGGTGTGTAACCCAGTTTGTGTAAGATCGCGTGCGAACCTGCTTATCATCTCACGATAAACTGCAATTAGTCTGCCATGCCGTTACATTGCGCGCGCGCCGCCGCTATTCGACACGCGCTAAAGTCATTTACAATGTAATGGTAATGATTTGGCTCTAGCAATTCGCCCAAAAAGCCTATAAAAAGGTCTCCAATGCCATCCTATCTTGTATCCTTACAAATCAGAATTGTATTCATTCTCTATATATCCAAATTAGATTTAGTGAGTTTGTTTATATTTATTATTGATCCATCGGCCCGAAGTTGGATCTAACGAGAACTTCTTTTAGTAATAGATCCAGTTGAAATGACAAATATTTATATAAATTCTTTCTATTGCAAGATACAATTATCAATCAAAAAATCTTTATCTTAATTAATTGTTAAGTCGCTTGTCGTCTCATATATTTATGTTCAGAACATCATACTGAATGCAATGATTCCAAATATACATATCCGAGATGACTTGTGCGAAAATCGATTTCTAGAAGACTTAAACAAAGTACCGTGACTATATACCTATTAGGTAATTTAATTGAAGAACGTGTTATCAATGGTTTTATAATGATGTTTGTAAGTTCTTATTGAGCGAGGTCATTAACATGGCGTGGCGGCTGGCGATTTAGCGCGAAATAAGTAATAAACGAATCTAGGATTTATTTATTTATTTAATTTAAAACTTTATTGCACAAAAGAAAAACTTAATGTACAAAACTTAATGCCATGAGGCATTCTCTACCAGTCAACCTAATCTAATTAATATACATACACATATTTTTTTGTAAACGATTTCTTGTTAATAACAATACATTCAGAATTCGCAACACGTGGCTCCCGGGGTGAATGCTCTAATTTTCAGGCGTTGCTAGTCAACCCCTGCAACCCCTGCCACCCCTAGTTGTTGAGAGCAGGTAGATTGATAAACATGGGGTACAAATGGTACAATACAATGCTGCGACGCTGCGAGGGTTACGCTTTTCATTTAAATTTGGGATACACATTAACCCCTCTTATTCATAAACGTCTACTTAAGTTACGATGCCGCTAATAATCGTTTGTCCCTTTCCGACGTATTGGTTTAAAAGAAAGGGACAAACGATTATTAGCGGCATCGTAACTTTAGTAGACGTTTATGAATAAAATAAGGGGGTTAATGATAATTAATCAGCAAAACCAGTAGAGTGCATTGGGGTAAATTCGCAAGCGGGAAAAGTTTTGAACATTGCAAATATCTATGGAACCAGAAACACTTCTTTAGCAAAACTTACGATACACACGTTTTAAGCTTACTAACGGCCCGATTCGAAGAATGATTAAGACACGTTTAAGATTTTTAACCTTTTGACCGCCAAAGACGTTATATGACGTGCGCAGCTACAGCCCAATATCAACCTTCATGCGTACCGACAAGGTTCACGATGATGCGCCGCGTGCAATAGGCGTGGAGTTTAAAAGGTTAAAAGATCGATAGCTAAACGACATGTCAACATTGACGTTTATTTCGATTCCGTTGTGATCCCAATACGATATTTCTAACGTCAAAGTGATATTGGTTACCCGAATCGAGCTGCTTCTGTCAATTATACGATATACAAACGATATCTAAATGAGAACTTATCTAAACCAGAACATATCGTTATCATATCTCATTCTTCGAATTGAGCCGTAAGGCGTGCTTACTGTTGCAACAGTAGAAAGTGTTTCTAGTTTAATAAATCCCATCAAAAACAGTTTCATGTAAAATGTTGCGAAGATGGTGTCCCATAAGGCTCGCACTGTCAAAAAGTTATTAGATCTCTTGTAGAGCCAAGCCTCTAACTCTACAAGTCCTAACTTCACAAACTCTACACCTCAGTCAAAATATATGGCCGTTTCGCTACATACCGTCACATGAACGTAAGGTGAAAAATATATTCAATTTTATTATTCTTTATTATACAATACTTCTTGTAGTAACGAAACTACCAAGCCAGATATTTTGACTAAGGTAGAGTTTGTAAAGTTAGGGCTTGTAGAGTTAGAAGCTTGGCTCTACAAGAGATCTGTACCCCTAGTGTAAATATTTTCGACAGCGAAACGTGACGTACGCGTTTGCGTTAAGTGTCATTTTGTATAAGATTTTTGACTTTCCAAAACGTCCCGCTTGGCGCGCTGTTCAAAAACCCATACAAAATGAGACTTAACGCAAACGCGTACGTCACGTTTCGCTATCGACTAAATTTACACTAGGGGTACTGATAACTTTTTGACAGTGCAAGCCTTACGGTGTCGTCTTGGCATAATTTTACATGAAAATGTTTCTGATAATTGTCGCGATAAAAGAAAAACAAAAATGAAATTTTTGCTAAAAACTTATTCAGTTCATTTGAAAATCAAAGTTAGTGTTAGATAAAAATCGGATCCAGAATTTTAAATTGGTAGAGGTTTGAGTTTGAACTCCGTCAGAGTATTTAGGCACCCTACCATCATAGATGAGTTTTGTTGGGTAGTTTGTACAGGTTAAGATCAAGTAACCGAGATGTCCGGAAACGTGCGCGCGCGCATTAACGTACGTTTTTCACTCGGCAACAACACGCAAATAGAAAGCTTCCGCGCAGATCAATCATCTGAACTGACGCTTTGTTTTACGACTCGGACTGTGTTAAGTTGAAGTTATTCTTAGAAATGACTATTAGAACGTACGAAATAATGTTAAATAATGTTCTTTTTACATTTCCCACGTGCATGTTTAACCTGATAATAAATCGCATGCGATACATTGCTGAGTAAAAATGTCAATTGATCCATCAAATCAAATGTCGCAATGAATCAAACACAATTCTAGTCCAAAAATCGTTTTTAGAAAAAAAAACTTTAAATCTTCGTTTATTCGTTTATTGCAGTCATGTACAATGCATTATGTCTAGGACTTATTACTTCAACCATTTAAAATAATTTAAACTAGGTCTGCGTTCTGTCATTCTTAATTTCATAATCTCATCATTAAACAACACTTCCATAAAATATCATCATAAACCAAAATAAATTAAGGTCGTTAATTGCGATATTAACGTCACGCGTCATGCTACTAAAGTATTTTAATTCGCGAAAACCTGTACTTCTACTCTACCTAGTAAATCTTCGGACAGAATTGAAAAAACTCACGCGGCTACTTTTTGCCGCCGAAACCACGAAGTTCGATGATCTTTAAAATAAACAATGCCTTGATAAATAGAATACTTACTGGAAAAACATGTAACTTTTATGTTTTGGTTAGAAACAGTACCCATAGTGTAAATTAATTCGATAACGAGACGTGACGTACGCGTTTGCGTTAAGTCTCATTTTGTATGAGATTTTGAGTTTCCGAAACGTCCCGCTTGTCGCGCTGTTTCTAAATCCCATACAAGATGAGACTTAACGCAAACGCGTACGTCACGTCACGCTATCGAATAAATTTACACTAGGGGTTCAGTAAGTAGGTATCTTAAGTTAGGAGTTGGTTTACCAATCCACAGTTACATTTGTGAAGTACAGTTCAATAGCAGAAGTTGATAAACAAGCGAGGTGGTCAAAATTAACTGTACACAACTTTATTGTTACGTGAATAAGAGCGTTCGTGTGCTATTTCGGACAACTAAGCGTAACTATTTTTTTGCGGACGAATTCTGCAAACTTCTTATAATATGAAGTATTTTCGTGTGATATGTGTAACATAACAGGCTAATCATGTCATACTGATGTTATTACTAGAATAACAAAGTACATCCGGGATTTTGAACTAATATTTGATTAAGTACTTAGGTACATACACTAAAGTTTTCTATTGATATAGCGCACCAACTATTATTCTCTGTCAATCGCATTTCATTTATCCAATAAAACTACAGTACTAGTGAATAAACACAATACCTAATTTACCCCATTGACTGACGCCATAGCGCACAATACAATGAAAGTGAGCATAATACTTGTTTACTATGGGCACGGCAAAAACTTATCAAGCGAAAGTTTTTACGTTCAAAGGTAGCTTTAAGATACCGATTGTTATTGTTCGGTTTAGGGTTCCGCAATGACTTGGACAAAACGATTGACAGTATTTAAAAATATACGACCGGTACAAGAGAGGAAGCGAAATAAATAGCTTTATAAATAATGTACTCGATTTGTTACTAGATTAAGTAGAGGTGTATTCCCGACCGACTCGACAACATTAAAAATATTGATAATGATCAGACATTCTTTGCGAAACTAAAACAATGGCTGACCACAAATGCATTTTACGACATGTCGGAATATAATAATAACAAGTAATTCAATTTAATTTTAATGTAATGTTTTAATTTTGTAAATTGTATTGATTATTTATTAAGTGTTATTAATTGATTTTATATTACTCTTTTCTTGATGATAATAATTTAAATGTATTGTGATTTAACTGACATACTTATTAATATTACACAAATGACATGTAAAATTTTAATTTTATGAATAAATGAATATGAATTATTCTGGTATCACGTCTTCATTCTCTTGTATTTTCTGTAACTGCTTATAGGATGCCGTACCTGAAAAGATGAAAAGAACAGTTTTAAATACAACAATCATCAAAGGTTGTCTGGAAGAGATCGCTCTTTAGCGATAAGACCGCCTGTTGTCTGCCTCTACATTTAATCAAATGTTTATTTTCTTGTATCTTTTTACTGAGGTGTGCCAATAAAGAGTTTTCTATCTATATATCTATCATAATACAATAGGTATAATATACGTAGCTTTATGTATATACATATAACAACTGTAATCTGACCCTATTCACGCAAATCAATAATTTATGATGTATGATACAATACAATACAAAAATCACATTAAGTTGTTATCTATACAAGATAAAATATCTTAATAGTTTTCAAGAATATTGTATCTTAGAATATAGTATGTCATATTATGGAAATGGGAGTCTGTATAATTACGAATATGTAGAATTGAAATTTTGTAGAATACCAATTATGTAGAATTGGGAATCTGTGGAATTGTGAATATGTAGAATCAAGATTCTGTAAAATATAAATTATGTAGAATTGGGAATCTGTAAAATTTAAAATCTGTAGAGATGGAAATCTGTAATACAAATCTGTAGAACTGGGCCTAAACCATTTTTGACACTTTAAAGTTGTATGTGGCAAGTAATAACGGCCTGATTCGAACTTTATGATACGTCAAACATTTGCTAAAGATATGATATGGATTAGATATGCGAGTGTCATAAGTGACTCGAGTGTTGAAAGTGACTTTTGACACTGGCATATCTAATCCATATCGTATCTTTAGGAAATTTTTGACGTATGTTAAAGTTCGAATCAGGCCCTAAACCCCTACCATTTTGATTGCTTTGGACACCGTCAATGTATTTAGGATGTGTCATAAGTCATAAGTATGTCTCAAGAAACTTCTAAAGTTCTAACTGTTGATGTGAACGGAACCCAAATCTCAAAAGCCACTCGCACTTGACATTTACAAGCGTAGCCCGAAGCAGTACATTCATTGATCTTTTTTTACGGCAAGTTGTAAACAACTCTCTATTTCGTTGCCGTTTCGACAGCGTCCGATCCGTTAGGACTAATTTCGGTTGAGTAATGTTATGCAATTAATGGATTTGTGTTATTAGGACAAATTAATTGGTACAGTTCTTGCATCGAAGTTAATGAAATTAGATTTTAGCGCCGTAGTAATTGACCGTCTGGACGTCCAAGATACCGCTGGTGAGATGAAGTGCAAAAAGACCTTAGCGAACTCGGCGTCGTCGACTTGACAGAGACGGGTTTGGACAGAAGCATGGCGGTCTTCGGTGTCGGAGGCCAAGATCCACTTCGGGTCGCTGCGCCACAGCAGTAAGTAAGTAGTAATTCACAGCGCCTGAATTTTCTTTAAGATTTTTTATTAATATTTCAACTCGTCGTCATTTGCCATTTACGCTAGCTCTTCGAAGGCTGCAAAAATATATACCACGTTCTTATGGCTCTACAAATAATGATTACTTTATAATGATTGAATCTTATATGGATGTTTAAGATGCGAGCCGTTTATTAAAAAAAACTAATTTAAAACTAAAACAAATAAATCGAACTTATGCTAACACAAAACAACTTAAAACTAAAAACTAAATATAAAAGATCTCCCCCAAATCACTTCCTTCCGGCATGGTCGCAAGAACGCTGGCGGCGTTACCCCTCTGCACCGCCAGACTTAGCCTCTGGGCAAAGAAAGCGCCAGCCCTATGATCGCCCGAGATGCCTATCAGCCGAACTGACACTTCTCTGACAAAATTTTTGGTGTCGGACGACCACGGGCCTAGCGTTTCCATTGCAAGCGCCGCAAACTCATACTCATTCGACAAGAACGCGTATTTGCGGCGCTTGGCGGTCTGGGCCTGATCCACAGCAGTCCCAGGCTTCCGAGCCGACCCTTCCACGTAAGACGGAGCCAGAGTGTCAACGCAGGTGGCGTCCCACGCCAAAGGGCGACCTAAGGTCCAGGGCACGAGACTGCAGCCATCAGGTCTCTTGCCGTCAGCTGCACAGAGACCTGACGGCTCCAACGTCGCGGGAAGAGAGGCAGTGCTGAGGGCGCAGCGGATCAAATCGTTAAGGGTAGCATGCCTGTAAAGCCGACCAGCGCTCATTTTGCAATGTAGGCCATGCCGCCCCAGAGTGTCAACTGGCTGTACGCAACGGCTGCAAGTGTGCGGCTCGCAAATTCGTAGACCCAGGCGAAGGCAAACCGCGATCCTCAAAGTTGAGGGTTCCAGAGCGGAGCCCAGGTTTCGTGATGGAAGCGCATGCAACCAATAACCTGACTCCTTTTCAGACACCGCCATGAGCCTAGCTCGTTCATGATGGTTCGGGGAATTATGCAAGAGAAGTTGTAGGTTTCTTTTAACATTAAAAACGTCCCACGCCGCTTGACTCATTTTTTCTCCCGGTACCTGCTCGACTGAATGGTCTGCCTTCCAAGCTGATTCCGCATCCGCCAAGCACGACACCAACACGTTAGCGGTTGAAGGAATTCGAAGAATACCGCCAACGAGGGTGAATGTACTGTAGGCAGACGACAAAAACGCTGGAAGAGCTAGATCACCCGTCAAACGGATACCAAGTCCGCCAAATTTAATCGGGAGAGTAGCCTGAGTCCAACTCGATGGTGTAAAGCTGACGTTCAGGATCTTACTAACCGTTTCTCTCAGAATATTATCTACGTTTGATGTTATCAATGGGAATTTCCATACTGGGGCGCAGCGGAGTATGTACAAAAATCTCGGTGAAAACAGGCAAAGACGCAGAATGTAGATCGCCATGTGCGGGTTAATCTCGTATAACAATTGCGAACACTTATAAAATTGTTCGACCTTACCGTTTATTGACAGCGGAATCGCTTCTTCCAAAATTGGGGCTCCTAAAAACGTAAGGGTATCGCGCGACAATACCGAAATATTTGGCGTAATGAGATTAATGTCGTTGATTAATGACGACTTGGTGGCGGGGGGCATGGCGTCCGAAATGAACAACTCACACTTATCGTAGTTGATCGCCAAACCAATCTCCGCAAACCTATCATTTAAAGTCCTTAAATCCGCTAACACCGTTGATTTTTTGCCGCCAATAGTACCGTCGTCGAGGTACCAAAAATTCAGATCAGATGTCAGCTGATTGATGATGGGGTGGATGGCCAGACTAAAAATTACAGGGCCTAGTGGATCCCCCTGCTGACAGCCCACGCAAGACTTAACACCTTTAGTTAACTAGAACAGTTAGAATAAATTGAAACAGTTAAAAAATACAAATAATAATGATATAATATTAAAAATCAAAACGATGAATATTAAAATAGCTTTAATTTAGACAAAAAGTATAGACTTAGACATATAAGTTATATATAGCCCGGTTCATTAAATATTCATCCGCAAAAGTCAGCGAACTATATACTACTATATATACTTTTATCTGCTTCCTTTTCCATACTTATTGGCTGGCATTTATTATATATATAGTATGTATTTTAATATATGTATGTATATGTATTTATATATCTTTTTTATTTATATTTGTATATGATATATTGTTTTGTTTTGTGTTTATTCTGTGCTAGACTTCTTTTATAACATTTTTTTTTACATACATAACATTTTTTTTTTAAATTCCGCTACCTAAAGGTTGTCTGGAAGAGATCGCTTTTTAGCGATAAGACCGCCTGTTGTTTACCTCTTCTTTATGTGTTGTATTATTTGTACTGTTTCTGTATTGGGGTGTGCAATTGAATACCTTATACAGGGTGTTTATTTAGGCACCTGTAATAATTTACGGGGTGAATATATAGGTCATACTGAACAACTTTTACTATGGGACCAATCCCGAAATCGCGAAAAAAAATTGGCTGTTTCATACATTTTGAGTGTCTGACCTTGACATTTTTTTATTTTTTTATTTATTTAGAAACAAACAGTCTTATAAAACATATAAGTAAATAAGCTACAGTTGGAATTTCTTATGATATAGACCTATAGTTTCCTATATGTAAAACATTTTATAATAAACTTAATAATATGAATTGCTATCCGAGTATAACAACTATAAAAGATAACAAATAATGTGATAGCTAAACCTAATTTTCACACTCATTTAATAAAGAATAAACCTTTTTCTTAAATAATTTCTATGGGAGGGATTTCTATTACATTTTCTATGGGAGGGTAATTTTTTTTTTTTGCGACATCGGGGTTGGTCTCGTAGTAAAAGTTGCTCAGTATGGCCTATTGAAGCCCGTAAATTATTGCAGGTGACTAAATAAACATTCTCCTTCTTCATCCACCTTAGCAGATTTCTGTTTGACTTTTACTGGTAGAGAATACCTTCATTATATGTATTAAGTCCACCTGCATAAGGTGTAACAAAAATTGTTGGGATCCGTTTATCCGGCCATATTCAACATCGTGAAAGTAGAAGTAATTTTTATAACGATCTCCACTATTTTTGTTATACCCCATTTCATTTTAAAAATGTTCATGTTGTAAAAATGTAACGAGTTGTTAGTTTATAACCAAACGTAGTAATTAGCGTTATGGTAGTTTTTTTTAAGCACCGCTGTGCTCCTGTCTCGCGCCCGCGCCACCAGTGTTGAGTCACCAATCCTACGTTTACCTACTTCATAATTGTAATACCTACATAAAAATTGGCCATGCCGGGACGGTAGGACAGTGCAAAATTATGTACCTTTTTATAAGTATAACGAGCGAGCTCATCGCCAACAAACTGTCTCGCAGTTTGGCGAATATTTTGTTTTGTGGTACACATATTTTATATTTTAATGTTATAAAAAAATAATAATAATTGCGATGGCGGGATATCACTTGAAACTGCACAAAGAGAACCATAATGTTGATCTATTGTTAAACAATTGCTTTACGAGCTCTGAGGGCTTACCGCGAACTACGTCCGACGTGTTGCCACCCTGTCACACTTACGTACGAATTTACAAGTGCGACAGAGAGGTAACACGTCGAACCTGGTTCGCGGTAGGCCCTCTGCTCTTCAAAGCCAGCGTGTAGTCAAATAATAACACAAAAGGATTACTACTGGAGAGTTACGTGTAAGATACACAAAAAAGTCTGCCGGGTATCTTTTGTTGTCACTATTTGTATCGTTTACCTACGCCTAACAACCGTCACAAGTGGAATCCCGCCATCGCAAATGAAATCGGGTATACAAGCTTTATACTTTTTTCTGCAATAACGATTAAAATACTTATTTTCTTCTACTCACATTACATTGCAATTTTGATTAGTAAGATTTTTAGTCTATTATTTTACTTAAAAGAAGTAAAATCCACATAATAATAATGGTATTTGAACTGACCGGTCTGGCCTAGTGGGTAGTGAAACTGCCTATGAAACCGATAGTCCCAGTGTCGACTCCCGATAAGGGTTTTTGTTTGTGTGATGAACACAGATATTTGTTCCTGACTCATGGGTGTTTTCTGTGTATATCGTCGCCCAGTACCCATACCCATAGTACAATCTTTGTTTAGTTTGGGGCTAGATCGATCTGTGTATGATTTTCCCCAAATATGCCCAACTGGGGAAGTACCTCCACCTTACAGAAAACAGCAGCCAAATAACACTAGACCCTACTCATAGTGTTGTGTTCCTGCCGGTGAGTAAGGTTGCCAGAGCTCAACGAGGGGAGACGGGTTTAGGGTCGGCAACGCGCATGTAACTCCTCCGGAGTTGCAGGCGTACATAGGCTACGGAGACTGCTTACCATCAGGCGGGCCGTATGCTTGTTTGCCACCGACGTAGTATAAAATACGTATACGTATATATATATATATATATTTACTTATCAGTGTGGCCGTTCCTTTACGCTACGCTTTACTCAGTGTAAACGTGCCCTTATCGTGATTATACCAGCTAATTTACCTACATTATGTTAAGATATTTATTATGCGTATGAAAGCCAATGTCATTAAACACGTTCAAGTTAGTTTGCATTAGAAAGCGGCTATTTACGCATCTTTCCTTTTTTCTGAGGCAATGACCACGTTATAATATATGCTCTGGCTTGTCACTTGTCGTGACAAATCTTATATGTGAAGGCTTGTCACTTGTCGTGACAATCTTATATGTGAAGGCTTGTCACTTTTCTAGTTCATAAACTTATGTTTTCATAGTAAGAAACTTCAAATCGACAGCGAGTGAAAAGATCTATCGGTTGGGTTAACAACAACATTTTTCGATACGACTTTATGCCTCTTGCGTCGAAAGAACTGACATCTAAAATGTATGTAGAAATTAAATATTCTTCTTATGCACGCAACATCTAAATTGTTTGGCTACACGAGGAATGTTATCAGCTTATCGCGATCAAACATGCAACTTGCGCAGGAGTCACTTTGTCTTTTTAACATTTCAGCTATGTCCCTACAGAAAATTAAATATTGTTTCATCATATGTGGTAGTTTAAGGTGACCTCGTGGGCTTTGGGTGACCCCACACTAGCGTCTCCCGAGCGTCGGCGTCTAGTCAACTCTATGGCTGCTGCTCGAAGCAACGTTGGCGCAACTGCGCAGCGACGCCATGCATTTTCCATAGCGCTGACTAGACGCCGACGCTCTAGAGACGCTAGGGCCTTACGGGCAGTAAGAATGGGGCCAGTACAGCGGTGTCACGCACACGAATTCGAGCCAATCGTGCAGTCTAACGCTACAGTGCGATTGGTTGATGAGTTCGCATCACGCGCGCGATTGATGGTCGCAACTAGTTGCGTTAGACTGCACGATTCGCTCGAATTCTTGAGTGACACCACTGAACTAGCACTTAGTGCTCGTAAGGCTCGCCCATAGATATATGTCAACGGAGAATTTTGTAATCCCTTCATGAAGCGGGGTCTTCCACAGACCTATTTATGACAATATTGTGACTAGTTGGAGTGAGACAGTCCTCTAGTCTGATCCTTTCGCACCGTTTTCTCTATTTTCGTGTGATCATCTGTATTTCCCGAAGATAAGGGTCAATTATGATTAGCAAAAAGTAACTGTACTTGTCTGTACTATCTTTGGTCTATGTAAAATCCGTGATGGCAACAGGTTATGTACAGTAGACGACAAAAATGTGCAAGCATTTTTACCTTGATACTCATAAAAAAATATACCTATCTTCAACGTCGACTGTACCGCTTATAAAATTTGCCGCACGCAACATTTTTACACCTAAATTGTTTCGCCACACAAGGAATGTTATCAGCTTATCTCGATTAAACAAACATGCGATGCGCAGGAGTCACTTTCTCCAAGACATTTACTTGCGGTGTTTTCTCATGTGCGTGTCAAAGTTTCAGCCAAACACAATAGAATAGGCTTAAGGGCCGCCAGTGTTGGCAAAATTGACCAAATCATTATTAAAAATTGAACCGTAAACTGTAACCGTCCGTTACGGTTCACAATTAACAATGTATTTTTTTATATCATGACGGTGGCAAACAAGCACGTGGTCCGCCTGATAGTAAGCAGTCACCGTAGCCTATGGACGCCTGCAACTCCAGCGCTGTTTAGTGCGCGTTGCCGACCGTTTAAAACCTGTACACTACGTTTTTGAAGAACACCATACTGTAGCTCCCGGGGAAACCTCGGCAGGAAGCTCATTCCACAGCTGGAGCGTCCGCGGGAGGAAATTCCTCTTAAACCGCACAGCAATTGACAATTAACCATTACAAATTGAACCGTAAACCGTTTACGGTTCAATTTGTAATGGTTAATTGGATACTTGACAATTTTTCGTAAATAATGTCAAATGATCTTGATTTTCCTGAGGATCAAATGTCTATATGGTACTCATGGCATTTAAGCAACACAAAGATCAGAAATGAGAGTTAAAGTCTGACGCCCGCACTCGACGATTGAAACGCCTCTAACAAAATGATAAGGTGATGTGACGTCACATCATATAAGTCTGTCCTAAATGTATGGAAGATCAAGGAAATTGCCATTTTGACTCTGAAATATTGCGTTTATGTGTATAGTTGTCATACAATTTATTTTTCAATAAAATGTATGGAATCGTTTGGTACCATTTTTTTATCTATTTTTGAAAGACAAAAAAAAATTTTTTTTTTACTTTAGAGCCTTGTATTTTTTTTAAATCAAATTTTTTGAATTCTGCTTTTTTATAATGGATGGCTCATTTTCTATCCATTTAACTAAATTTTGTTACAATATTCAACATGTGTCAAGTACCCAATTGCAATTAACGTTCGGCCAACACTGCCGCACAGTGCCGCATACTGTCTGTTTTACTGTATATAGGATATTACAATAATAATTTTGTATTAAGCAGAAACATCTATTACCGACCCCAGTGACCCCACAATATAAATAAAGAAAACGTGGAAAATTCAGTCTAGTGTTAGACTACGGAGTTCGAGTCTCGCCCAAGACGGTGAATTTTTCCACTTTTTATTTATTGCATTATGAAATATATTTTTTTCCTTGGAAGGAATTCAAAGGTGTTTATGAAGCCCTCAACCGGCTTCTTGCAAGCGTAAATACCAAAACTCAAACCCTTGCTGGTCCAATGAGAGATATATTTTCTTAATATGTTCGAGGGACATTAAGAACTCCTAAGTTAAATTCAGACACTAGAAAATTTCATTTATTCTAGTTTATAAAATTACCTGCGCTCACAGCGTTTTATACAAATTCTTCCAACCAGTTACATACACGTATGAAATCATCGACAATTTACATATAACTCGTATTGGAATAACTAATACAAATAGTAGAATAGGCCGCAGTCCATGCCGTACGCACCTTTGTCCAAACCGACTCATGTGAGGTTCTCTTAAAAATAGATGTCAAAAATGCGTTCAACTCTGTCAACAGAGCTACCCTACTAAATGTAATCAAAATTCATGTGCCAGAAATTTATAACTTTTTACTCCAATGTTATCATAGTCCGTCCAAATTAGTTCATAAGGGTAACGAAATTCTCTCCGCCGTGGGTTGCCAGCAGGGCGATCCTCTGGGTCCCGCCATATTCAGTCTTTCTATTAATTCAGCTATTCACAGTCTTTCGTCCAAGCTGAACGTTTGGTACCTGGACGACGGCACCATCGGCGGAGACTCACAAACGGTCCTGGCAGACTTATCACTCGTTATACAGAAATTTAGTGAGATTGGCCTGAAACTTAACTTCGACAAATGTGAATTGTACATTTCCGAAAATTTAGAACCCTCTTTAGCACCCCAGATACGTCAAAGTTTTTCAAGTTTAGCCCCAAACATTAAAGTTTTATCAAAGGACAATCTCCACCTTCTCGGCTCACCTATTTTCGATGAAGCTATTCCGTCTGTTTTGGCAAAATCTATATCTAAATTCCGCATGAATTCAGATCGTTTAATTAAAATTAGTAGCCATTCGGCTTTATTTATTTTAAAATTTTGTTTGATGGTTCCCAAATTTACCTACTTGCTCCGTTGCTGCCCTATCTGGAAATTCGCTAGTTTAGGTCAACCTATCGATAGCCTCCTCAAGTCACAACTGGAATCGATTTTGAATGTCCGATTTAATGAACAGGCATGGACCCAAGCATCTTTGCCTATTAGGTTTGGCGGTTTAGGAACTCGTAAAATATCGAGTGTTGCTCTGCCGGCATTCTTGTCTTCAATCCATAGCACGTCTGATCTCGCAGGTAAGATCCTTAAAGCCTTACCGGCAACAAACTGCGAGATCGCGTGCTTGGAGGAAGCCAAGAGTGCCTGGATAGCTGGACTGCACTTAAATTTACCACCTAGACCTAAGGGGCAAAGAGCTTGGGACAACATAGCCTCCGACGTCGTCCTAAAATCCCTGATCCATACATCCTCGGGTAAGGACCGCGCAAGGCTCCTTGCGGTTTCCCGACCAGAGTCTGGACACTGGCTACACGCATACCCATCACCAAACACAGGCACATTTATTGATCCGGAGACACTTCGAATAGCCATCGGTCTCAGAGTGGGGACTGATGTATGTGTGGAGCACAGCTGCGCTTCTTGTGGGGCAACCGTAGATCGTCTGGGGCACCACGGACTTGCTTGCTCTTCGGGCGCCGGCCGCCTATCCCGTCATGCGGCACTCAACGACATCCTGAGAAGGGCGCTCGTCAGCGCCAACGTCCCCGCAGCTCTGGAGCCCCAGATCGTGCGGGACGATGGTAAGCGCCCCGACGGGATGTCGTTGATCCCCTGGAGGATGGGCCGTGCGCTGGTGTGGGACGCTACTTGCGCCGATACGCTGGCAGCTTCCTACTTGCCAGCGACCAGCAGAAACGCCAGGGCGGCGGCTGACGCCCGAGAGCGTTTTAAAACTAATAAATATAGCTGTCTCGGCACCAACTACGAATTCGTAGCTTTTGGTGTCGAGACACTTGGTCCGTGGGGCAAGGGTGCGCGTGGGCTCCACAAGGAGCTTGGAAAGCGATTGAGGGAGGCAACGGGAGACCCTCGCGCAGGCAGTTTTCTCGCGCAAAGGCTTGCCGTCGCGATACAGCGCGGGAATGCTGCCTGCGTGATGGGCACCCTGCCAAGAGGCCAGGGTCTGTTTTAGGTTTCTTTATTTTTTCTAGGTAGGTTTAGTTTTAGTCGTTTTATTTTATAAGTAGTCATAATTTAATTTTAAATACCCTTAACAGGATTAGAACTTAAAAATAGTAAAAATATAAATACACAAATTAACATAAAAAATTAATCCGCACCACAATTTCGCCACATGTCAAGAATGTTTATGTCTTATCGCTTCGCTATCAAGCAGGAGCCGCTTTCCCCGCGACATCTTCAACCTACAGTCCTGTCATGGCGAGAAAGTTACATATTTATGTGACATCGCGAAATGATGGCGAACTAGTTTTGTAAGTAAAGCAGTTATAAAATAATCTTGTTTAATAGGCAATTTAAGAGCAACCAAGTAAAAATAAACATTGTCAGTTAATAGAACGAGAGTTTTAGAAACAAGTTTTATATAGAAAATTTCGTATAAGTAATATGTTAACGGCACCATTCATGGGACCTGTAAAATGTCTACCACTTATGTGTGAAAAGTAGAATATTCTATTCGTCTTTTATGTTTTCAATGAAAGATACTGCAATTGGTTTCAATATTATTAACAAATAAAAACTATGCTTTTTTGCTCCAGTCATGAATCCAGAGTCACTCCATTATCCAACATGTATTGCTGTCTCCCTTTTTGTTTTTCGTATTTTAGTTTATAGTTTTAAATTCTTACCCTAACTAAGAAACATGAAGGTCTGCTACTTTTTATTCTATATTTAAAAAATCGCTTCAATCGATTGATAATACAATAAGATGATAATAGGTAATAGTTATTTGTACAACAAGAGAGCAAAGTTTGATATTTCTTCGAGTGCTTGTTTTGAGTCCCGTGCAAGCGAAAGATTCTATAATAGATTCACGAGCGTAGCGAGTGAATCTAATTTAGAATCTTGAGCGTAGTAAGGGACTTAAAAGCGCACGAGATGTAAATAACTTTGATCTCGTGTAGTACACAAAATTTTTCACGTCAGTCAGCCATCAAAAAATACAACCTGAAAAAATGTAATCCGTCTTCATCACTATTTCACTCATGTTTTCTGAAGGTATTCTAACAATTAACTTTAATTACCGCAATAAAACAAAACGAAAGATATTTCAATAAAATGATACGAAAATAATGAATTAACGAACATCAATTATTGACACTTCAATCGTCAACTTTTTTTGTTAAAAAAAACTTTGTAAGATACGGTCCGAATTGCGGATACTACTATTTGTCAACTATAGTAGAGATCGTTAAAAGTCGTTAAGTAGAATTATTTACTGCGTAACAATTGCGTAAATTTGTATAATAAAATACGTAAAATATGGTATTTTTATTAAATTTTAAACTTTTATTTCATTAATTAATTATTACGAATGAAGACTCGTAGGGTGTTTTGGACCGATGCGGTCTGACTTATTTCGGGGGTCTATTATAAACCGTCAATATATCGTTGAATTACGTATGCACTTTTTTGTCTCTTTCTTTTTGAAATGACGTGAAAGGGACAAAGACAATAGAATCCAAATACTTCGAACTTGTATTAGGCCCCGCACGTTGAAATGACATTCGAATATTAAGGTCACTTGAATGTTATTTTGTCTCACTCAGTGAGCAAAATGCGATTTTGCTCACTGTTTTTAAGCAGCAAATTACCCTTGTTCCAGCTGCTGACGTGAAAAGAATTATAATAGATGGTCCAAAATTTTGGCACCTTCACCTAGTAAAAATAACAGATCAATTATGCAACAAAACAGGGTCTTTGACGGTCTACTTTAAAGTATTAAATTAGCACAATTACACTACATGATAATGAAGAGTGTGCTGTTAATTAAAATTCCAATCACACCTACAATGCCTAATACCTAATCATTCACACTATGTCAGCACTATTACTAGGACTATTCAATTACCTATGCTCCAGACCTCGACAGCGATCAAAAGGGATTAATGGACAGGGGGACATATAGCCAAGATGACAAACTCCAAACTTCTTTGGTTTTGGGTTCTGGGTCTAGACGGTTAGGTCTTTTTTAGGCTTCGATTTATGACCTTTTTTGATCCGACTAACTAAGAGATAATAACTTTAGGGCATATTAAATAGACGGATTTTAATGTATGAATTTTATCATATAATACCTACTTATGAAGCTGGTTTTTGGACTGAATTTTAAAGTATTTTTTTAATATTTACTAATATAACAAGAAGGTACAATTGTTATGGTGTTGTTATGTATTTCTTCGAATGGGTAGTACTGCATTTGTAATATAGATGACTTTACCCAAGGTGATAATTGATAAAACAAGTGTCCATTTTTAACACTACGCGAAAGAAACGAACACTGTTAATATCGCGTTGTCACTTAGACAAATACGTCCATCATACGAGTATCTGAGCCCCTAGTGTAAATTTATTCGATAGCGAAACGTTCGCGTTTGCGTTAAGTCTCATTTTGTATGGAATTTAGAAACAGCGCGCCAAGCGGGACGTTTTGGGAAACTCAAAATCCCATACAAAATGAGACTTAACGCAAACGCGTACGTCGTCACGTCACGTAATTTAAGTGCGTGGTTAGCATTCCACGTCTCGTCATGAGTAGTAAACTTTAGATGAAGTCATTAAACCTAACATGGCTAACATAAACACTATGTGCGTAGTAAAATGGTCGTTAAACGTATCGATATGGTCGCGTTAATGGTATTGTGTTCGCGAGGGCATGAGTCAGGGGAGAAAGTGGGATCGTCTTTCGAATGCAGCACATATAAAATAATACTTATATATTTTCCTACTCCTCTACTGTTATCTGTCATTTATGCATTCATTAACACGAATATAAGAACATACATAAAAGGTTTCAAGAAAAGTCTATAAAGTCTATTCCTCATAAAAGCTCTTGTGCTTTTAATCGCTATAACGTTACTGCGATTAATGGCTACCAACCTAACAAAACCAAAACGAATAGTTTTAAACTAAGTGCATTGCTGCCAACTTACAAAATATTCATTTGGTTGCATAGTAAAAATAATTACTTCATAAGTCAGAAACACGCATGTGACACCCGTAATATAGCAACACCCATAGACTACGAAGACCGCTTAGCGTTGCTTGTTAGTCTCCGTAGGCTACGGTGGCCAAAATTGAGAAAAAACTGTCCAAAAATTTAATTTAGCAAGTAGCAAGTACCAGGGCCTCATGAGTTACGAGGAGGTGTCGCTGACCGGCCGGCCGCGTAACAAGGTATGCTCGCGCGTCTTGGCTATATACTTTTGCTGTAATTTGTTTACCTAAATTAAGATTTATTTTTGTTGACTCGTAGGAAAAATATTGTATGCAACGTTGTATAAGTAGGTCAAAAAATGCTCGTGGCGTATTCCTTTACAATGTTCGCCTACGCCTTCGGCTCCGGCTCACATTGTAACTCACGCCACTCGCCTTTTTTGACCCTTCTTAAACAACTGTTGCATAAAATACTATTACGAGTACCTACATTTAGTTAGGACAATTAATATTGCTCTTTGTTTTCTGAATGAAGGTAAGATTCGAATGTTGAGTGTAGCAGCGTTGATTTGCAGCATTAACTAGGTATGAATTATTTACGTTCGAACGGTTCGGGTCTGGGCCGAGGCTCACATTTCCCCACATCTATCGACGGAGAATTAGCAATAGCCGATAGAAAAAAGTTCATGTCTGCGGAATAAGAGCGATATAGACGTCGTCGCATCGGAATGCATCGGCCACTCATACATTGCGCTCGACCAAATGTATGAACGACCTCAATTTGCCGCTCGCCGCTTGCGTCTCGTCAGAGGCCTTATTGCGCAGACATAAAGCTTTTTTCCATCGGCTTTTACCGATCCCGCGGCGAAATACGTGGGGAGACGCTTACTTGTCATAAAAAACGAGCTGTTGGTCGCCTAAGCCCGGGTCTGGACCGTTGTAGCGTGTTTCCTTGATCGAGAGCAAGGCTATTTAGCAATGCTGTCGTCCCCAAGTAGCACAGATAGCGGTATAGCAGCCGAATAATGGAATACGAATACGCTTGAAGCTGAATATAACCGCTGCCTAAGTGTAAGGACTGAGTGGACGCTCGAGTTGGACGTGCAGCGGGGCGGGGCGTGCGGCGTGCATGTTAAACAAATACAAGCGTATAGGAGCGGCCTCAGTGCACGCTGCTCGAATCACTTGTGAGCCCGACGCCACGCTGCACGCCCCGCCGAACGCTCCGATCGAGCGTCCACTCAGGCCTTACACTAAGAACTTTATCGTGTACCGTATCGCGTACGGTCACTTATTTTTGCAAGGAGATTACCAATATTACTGCCGGAGAAGCGCTGTTGCACTTAACGAGTTAACGCGTGGGTAAGTATTCAATCAAATTTAGCTTTCTATAATTATAAAAGTTTTTACAGCAATAGATAGTTATAATAATCCTTGTAAATTAATAAACCTCTAACCAATAATAATAAACGCAATTACGTGCAAGTTGCTTAATTAAGACCGTGCACAAAAACAATTGTGTCAATTATTGAAGTAAATAAATTGCAAATCGCATTACGGAGGAAAAATATTAATTTGAGATTGACTAATCAACTGCCGTAATAGTTGACCGACCGAGTGAACTGAAGGTCTCAGTTTCACCTCGGGCAAAAAAGGTTTATGTCCGGATGTTCTGTACAGGTCGCATTTATGGACCAATTGTCATGAAATTTTGTGAGCAGGCTCCTCTATCATTATGGTTATAGGCTTTTTTAGTCGATTATATTTTTGGATAATATTTCGGGTTCGCGAGGTCTAGAACTCAGAGCTACTAGTCGTAAAAACCGGACCAGTGCGAGTCGAACTCGCCCACCGAGGGTTCCGTACTTTTTAGTATTTATTGTTATAGCGGCAACAAAAATACATCATCTGTGAAAATTTCAACTGCTATCGCGGTTCATCAGATACAGCCTGGTGACAGACGGACGGACGGACAGCGGAGTCTTAGTAATAGGGTCCCGTTGTCTTAGTAATAGGGTCCCGTTTTACCCTTTGGGTACGGATTACGGAACCCTAAAAGCTAATAAGTTTATAAATCGAGCTCAAATTATTTGGCCCCATTACTTATAAAACACTTTGGAATATACAGTACCTAAATATCTAAAGTCTAGTGTGTGGCTATAGGATGACTCACGCTAGAACGGCCCAGGTCCGGGCCGAGACGTGAGCGTGAGACGCTTCAATTTTCTATAGAACACCGATCGAACGTCATCACCGATCACCTCATAGAAACCGAAGTATTGGACGCCTCGTCCTCGTCATCTTCTTTAATTCTATCAGCTTCATAGGCAGGGTCACTTACACACTAGGCCAGACCGGTCGTCATAATAAATGTATGTTTGTCCACCTGTCCTCTGTCAACAATGCTGGGCTACAATTTTTTATGACATAGGAGTCAAACGAGCTGATGATGGTAAGTAGACCATGGACACCTGCAACACCAGAGGGATTGAAAGCGCGTAGCCGGCCCTTAAGTTAGTTATTACGCTCTTTTCTTGAAGGTTTGAGGGTCGTATCGGTCCGGAATACCGCGGGCGACTGTTCTTCCACAGTTTAGCTGTTCGCCCTACTTTAAGTGTGTTTGCTATAGTAAAATACAGACAGTTTTATATAATAAATGTATGTTAGTCCACCTGTCGTGTGTCAACAATTCTGGCCTAGTATTTAGTGTGACAAAGCGCTGGAATTAGATCACGAGAAAATATATGATCGTGACAAAATGTCCACTTTATCGCTTGCCGTAAGGACGCCTTGTCAGGTTATTCGTAAGGTTTGGGTAAGCAAATCTCATCCTTATGGCAAGCCATAAAGTGGGACGTTTTGTCGGCAGTTTATAAACGATATGTTGTCGTTTATAAACTGAAATAGATATCATATACTAAAGAAAAAGTGACCACTGACGAAGTCCTCCTCCGCCACTGTTCGAATCGGTCGCTATAGTCTGTATCTTTAGGTATTTAAAAAAAGGTAAACAAACAATTTGTAATTTTTCGGGTGGTTTTAATATTTATTGGTTAACCAACCAAATACAAAACCGCCTGGATCTGTCACTGAACGACCTGACTTTAAACCTACATTATTTGATCATGTAATGTCTTCATCTACCCTCAGCTGCCTTAAGGAGCCATTTGAGGGTAGATTTTGTTTACCTTTTTTTAAATACCTAAAGATACAGACATTAGTCTCGCTACGCTATTTTGGAATCTTTCGCTTGCTCTTCTTCTTCTTCCTCGCGTTGTCCCGGCATTTTGCCACGGCTCATGGGAGCCTGGGGTCCGCTTGACAACTAATCCCAAGATTTGGCGTAGGCACTAATTTTTACGAAAGCGACTGCCATCTGACCTTCCAACCCAGAGGGTAAACTAGGCCTTGTTAGGATTAGTCCGGTTTCCTCACGATGTTTTCCTTCACCGAAAAGCGACTGGTAAATATCAAATGATATTTCGTACTTAAGTTCCGAAAAACTCATTGGTACGAGCCGGGGTTTGAACCCGCGACCTCCGGATTGCAAGTCGCACGCTCTTACCGCTAGGCCACCAGCGCTTGCTCGGGTATCAATATCAATATTAGTACGAGGAGTGAACAACCAAGGGGCACTTGGAAATAACTAACATTGAGATAATTGTACGGTTTCAGTCACGTGTTTTTAGTCACTCGCGCGACATGTTTCGGAGAGTCTAGGTCTCCATTTTCAAGTACCAACAGTGCTTGAGCGAGTAGCAATGTATGAGTAGTAGTAAATACTAAAGTACCTGGGCGACCGAGCTTTGCTCGGTTATAAATATTTATTGTAATATGGTGGTGATAATCTTAAGTACATTTTTTACTACATTAAACTTGTCTAAAACAATAAAAATTAATAAAAAAATATATAAACATGAACATATAAAAAAAAAGTTGGTCACTGGGCGAGATTTGAACCCGTAACACTCGTTTAGCAGTCCGCGTCTTAACCCGCTGGACCAGACGGACAGTGGCCGACACTACGAAATTAGCGACCATATTCTGCGTCGTAAGAAAAATGCATGAAAACTCGAAAACACGCGTTTTCCCAAACATAAGACTAATCTAGATAGATTGTATACCCCCAAAAACCTCCATATACCAAATTTCAGTGAAATCGTTAGAGCCGTTTCCGAGATCACAGAAATATATATATATATATATATATATATATATAAGAATTGCTCGATTAAAGGTATAAGATATCGTAATGTTAGTATGTCTCACGTTTTTTTTAATTCGAACAAATAACTATTTCCAAATTGCGGCTGTCTTTGAGACATCGTGGACATAAGTACAGCAAGTTGCGGAGATAACTGACCCTCCTGCATAGAAACATGTTTGGAAGGGGATCAGTCATCTCTGCAGCGTACTGTACATGAGAACCTTCGTAAACATGTTGTGCAACAGCTCCAACAACTACGTCGAGTCATCTCATGCAATCAAACTGATCGACGTTGTGCAATTGCGGTACAAAAACTAAGGGCACGGGGCCGACGACCCGGAGGCTGCATCGGAAGATGTACCATTGCCGGACCGTCCAGATTTATTTATTTATTTATCAATACCTTTGTCCTTCAGTACATCTAAAGATAAAGGTAGTTTATTATTCAAGTAGGCATATTACAATGCGCTTATGAACATCAAATAAAGCTATGCCGGCTCTAACCCTACACCTCTGACCCGAGATTTAAATCCCTCCTAAATTGTAGGAGGGTATCCCAATATGGGACCGGCTAGAAACTCGATAGGACAAACATACAATTTAAATTGAAATTAATTTAAAAAAGATCGTATAAAGGTTGATTGGTATAGAATGCTTCGTGGCATTAAGTCCGCCGTTTGTACTATAAGGTTTTATTTTGTGCAATAAAGATTAAATAAACAAATAACAAATACTTTCTTACAGAAACTACTTACAAGGTACTTTCTTACAGAATCGATGCATGCATGAAATAAGACTTTTTTTGACCAAGTGTGATGAAAATTACTTTACAGTACATATGGTGCTACTTTACCGCACTAGTGCGAAAATTAGCATATTACGTTACTGTGTCGAACATTTAAAGGGCCATATGTACATATGGCTATAGTACTGTAAAACGTTGTACCTGTTGAATTACCTATTCGCACATGTATCGTACAACGTTTTACAGTACTATAGCCAGTAATGTACTATTAATTAACTATAAATTGTTTCCGGACAAGTTGTAATTTCGTATTTATCCCGACCAGAATGAACTCTTCAAACCAGCCAAAGATTTCTAACTATTGTTTTTAATAGGTATTTAAGGGCATTTTAACAGAAAAAGAAAACCAGCAAAGGCCACTATACCTAAATAAGTATAGAAACCGTAACGGTATATGTAACAATACATCTAATTTCAGTCTAACGTCGAGTCGTAAATACACTTCGTTAAGTAAGTCATAATACCATACTACACGTTTGAAGGCTGCTCTTTTGTCATTCAAAACGTCAACTCGGACGATGCAATTACTTTTTGTCAATGCAGCGGAATGCATTGTGTTCTTAAATTAAAGAAACATGAGCTGGTAATTGCTTGACTAATGGCTAGTGGATTTAATTAGTAAAAACTGGTGAAGAGTGAACTTGACTTACTAAAGGACTTTCTTTTTATATTGGTAATATTAAGTTTCTTTAAATAAATAATAAATTATCTTTCTATTATAAAAATATGTATAAACGGGTCACTCACGTATTTTAAGTCGAAAACGCTCGACATGTTTAATGTTATACAGTCTGCGCCGGTCTATTAACGCAAGCTCCTGACGATATTTCTCGGTACGGAGTGAAACATGTCGAGCGTTTTCGACTTAAAATACGTGAGTGACCCGTTTTAACATAATTTGATACGTTATTCCTCAGTACGGAGTGAAACATGTCGAGCGTTTTCGACTTAAAATACGTGAGTGACCCGTTTTAACATAATTTAATTTGTCTGGGTGTCACGGAAATTTCGTTATTAAAATATGACTTTCTATACTCCAGAAAAATATCTAGTCAGAGCACGGCTAAGTTGGCAGCGATTTTGATAGCCCAGACGGTACAAGTGTTATTTAAACGTCAAACTTCTATGAACTAATGATGTTTACTTAACACTTGCACAATCTGGGCTATCAAAATCGTTGACATCAGTGCCAACTAATTGTTTTGTTAGAGTTGCATAGAGGTTTGTTAGTAAGTAATTTCAAAATATCGAGGTGATTAGACCATAGATATATTTTTTTCGAGTAATAAACACGGTTTTTTTTTTTGGTGGGTAGGCACCGAAATAATAACAAGTCATCATTGTAACTAAATTCAAATTTATTAGAATACTAGAATTCCAAGCAGTATTTTTTAAATAACATTAATTAATATATGTGCATAAATCATATACTGTGTGGGCAAGTCCTTCTCATGCAGTTTTAAATAAATATTACCTGTGAACTCCTACCGGCGACAACAAGCTCACTGACATTTCTACACAACTATAAACATAGCACACATCATGGCAAATTTGGACGCTATTGTTGAAGCACAATCATCATTGGAAGCCACTGTGTCCCGGCAGCTGGCAGAATTTGAAAAAACCTTGCACTCTGGTTCACCCAAGATCAACACCATGGACAGCGTGAGTACAGAGTTCCAGAAGTTCAAAATCACTATTTTCACCACAATATGTTCCATCAGAAAGCAGATAACAGCCTTGACCAACTCTGTGGATGTTCTGGAGATGCGACACAGAAGAAAATTTCTGCTGTTTGGTGGTATACCTGAGTCCAATGGTGAAGATATATCTGCACTTGTTGCTTCGATCTGCCAAGATAAAATGCAGATTACTGGCGTGAGTCCTTTATCTTTCTCAGTCTGCCATAGATTGGGAGCGCCGGCTGCAGGGCGAACTAGGCTAGTGCTAGCGCGCTGCACAGATATTTCATTGAAAAGCATGATCTGGCGCAAAAAGACATCACTCAAAGGCACTTCCTATGTTGTGTCAGAGTTTTTGACTCGCCAGCGGCAGGCAGTATTTCTTCAAGCCCGGAAACATTTTGGTTTGCGCAGAGTTTGGTCAAATGATGGCAATGTTTTTGTTAAGTTAGCTTCGGGCAATATTGATAGAGTAGTTACATCTGACCAGCTTCAAATTTTGATGGAAAAGTACCCCTCTGAATCAGCAACTATACTACTATACTCTCCCGGCCGGTTTCGACCACGGCGACTGTTTCAGCTCCGTCGAATACGTTGGTGTGCTCGCAAGTGGCTCGCGTAGCCGATTTTATTTGCGAAGACCCGTGCACACGACGGGCAAGAAAGCACACCATTCACGTAATTGTACGTAATAGCCGCTGGTGGGCGGGCTTTCAGCTCATCCCGTCTGACATCGAGTTCCACAAGTCGACGGGATTCAAAATCACTTGTTTGCTTAACTACGAAAGATCTCCACACAGGGCGGTCGGCCGCCTGCTTCTCCCACAGAAACGGGTCAATGTTGCAGCTTTTCATGTGGCGCTTAAGCACATCTTTATACCTGAGAAGTTGCCCGCCGTGCTTTCGCTTGCCCTCCTCCAGCTCCGAGTAAAAGATGCGCTTAGCCACCCGTCCCTCAGCCATCCTTGAAACGTGGCCGCCCCAACGAAGTTGTCGTCGCATAATATAGACTTCGATCCCATTCACTTTGGCTCTTCGCAAAACTTCGGTGTTCCGTATGCGATCGGACCAGCTGATCTTCAAGATTTTGCGAAGACATTTTAGGTGGAATCGGTCTAATGTGCGGATGTGACGACGGTATGCGGTCCACGTTTCAGAGGAGTACAAGATGTTAGGAAGCACCACAGCCATATATATAGAGATCTTTGTCGCCAATGTCAAGTCATGTGAGCGGAAGACCTTTGCATCCAGCTTACCAAATGCCGCAGCAGCGGCACCGATTCTGCTGTTCAGCTCAACGTCAAGGTCACACGTAGAAGTTACTGTGCTCCCCAGGTAGCGGAACTTATCTACCTGTTTCAGTATGTCCTCCCCAAGCCTGACAGTTAGTGTCTCACGACCATGGATGTCTAGTGACATTACTTCGGTATTTTTGACACTGATTTTCAGTCCAAACTTGCAGCAGGATTCGTGAAAGTCGGTCACAAGTTGCTGTAGGTTACCAGGGGATTCCGCAATGAAACACAAGTCATCCGCATACATGATCTCGGTGATCACAGCGTACGAGACTTTAGTGCGAGCCTTAAATCTGGCCAAGTTGAAGAGACTCCCGTCGGTGCGGAAACGGATGCGAATTCCATTCGACGAGCTCTGCCTCTGCAAGACGTCACGGACAGCCACAGCAAAGTAGAGCGCAAAGAGTGTCGGCGCTAGGACGCAGCCTTGCTTCACCCCACAGGTAACGGAGAAGAAGCTAGACTCTTCGCCATCCACAGCGACGCAACACTCCATATCGTCATGCAGGAGCCTCAGGAGCCGAACGAATTTATCCGTGCACCCTAACTTTCTTAGCACCACCCACAAAGCTTCACGGGGGACACTGTCGAACGCCTTCTCATGTGCCTAATGGGGACATTGTACGAAAAAACTCGCCGCTCGCGGAGGCCGAAGATGGGACGAAAGTGGCGTGCGAGCCAACGGTGGCCGCGACTATCACTCAAACGGGGGCTACGTCGAGTGAATCGAAGCCGGAAGTCCCAGGGAAGCCTGCGGCATCCGAGCCAGCTGAGTCCAAGACCCCAAAGTTAGTAGAAAATGAGGCAAATAGGGCGGCAGCATCAGCGTCAAGACCGACGAGGAAGACCAGGAAGGACTTTTATGCTCCTCCGGCCCCCAAAACTCGATAAGTTGTCGACATGTTCTTCTTCTCTATTTTGCGACTTGTGCGTGGTTCTAGAATCCATATTTGTACATTTCCAGTATGGCGGTATTTCTATTTCTGTTTTTGCTGCCCTGTACAGTAGTAGTATTTAATTCTCAAGCTACCGCCTTCAATATTTAGATTAATGATCGGAACCGGCACAGAATATTTATTTTTCGTGTTAAACGTCATAACTGTCAACTCAAATCAAATGTCACTTTGAAGCTGTCTTGTCACCCGCACGATGCGTTCCGAAACCAGTTATAGTTTTAACTAATTAATTCTGTCTTTTTTTTTGTATAATATCGTAAAATGTTTTAATTCTTTTTTCTTGTTGTTACATAATAATCTATACTTACATGTTTTATGATAGATACTTTTTTTTCTCTTTACTACGGATAATATAGATTTCTTTTACAAATATACTGTGAGCTGCTGTCGACCGGTGGGCTAAACAGGTTAAATTATGTTAAGCTTGTTTTTACTATAATAATATTGTTACATTATATTTATTTATTATATTATATCTTTATTTATTTATTGTACCTAGGTATTTATATTCATACTGCATATGTGCGATGATGGGACGGATGAATCTTTTTTCTCTGCTTGCGACTTGTCTTTTCAATCTGAATCAACTTTTGAATCACCCAATAAGTCATCTACACTTGGATCGTTGGTAGAAAGCGTGTTTCAAAAGCAACCAAACCTGTTTAATGTCTGTCATCTCAACGCTCAAAGCCTCCCCAGTCATTATACAGATCTTTTGGAAGGTTTTTCTAACAGAAATGTGCACGCAATTCTTATCAGCGAAAGCTGGCTAAAGCCTAGTATTTCCTCGTTGTCGGTTAGCCTACCTGGTTTTGTGCTCATACGCAACGATCGTACCGGTAAGGGTGGAGGTGGTGTTGCCATATACCTTCGGTCCGATATTCCTTACAAGATCATTGACTCTTCCCCATCCTTATACTCTGGCTCAATGGAACATCTGTTCATAGAGACTAAGATGCGCGGAGTCAGTGTGATTGTCGGTGTAATTTACTGCCCCCCTACGATTGACTACTTTTCCACCTTAGACAGTCTTCTTTGTAGTATAGGCTCGGAGAACACACACCACATAATCATGGGTGATTTCAATACCGACCTTCTGAAGGACCACTCCAGGTCACTGAACCTTAAATCCATTGTACAGGCGAGCGGCTTCTCCATATTACCTCTCAACGCTACTCACCGCAACGCGGACTCGCCTGATACTTGGTTGGATCTGATACTTACGTCCTCTACGGAGCATGTCATAAATTCGGGGCAGATGTTGGCTCCTGGGTTTTCGCGCCATGATCTTATTTACACCAGTTATAAAATCAAAGTGCCCAAACCGAAGCCTACAGTGGTACGTCTTCGAAACTATGCTCGTCTGGATATCGAGAAGTTAAAGCTGGATGCCGCTTCTGCTAACTGGGCGCCGACTTTTGATGCACAAACTGTAGAAGATAAAGTACTCGCATGCAATAAAGTCCTTCTAGAGTTGTTCGATGCTCATGCGCCGGCGCGCGACGTCCGTTTGAGGCGGCCCCCAGCTCCATGGATTACCAGCGGAGTACGAATGGCGATGACGAGAAGGGATCGAGCCTTCCGTAAATATAAGCGTGATCGGTGCGACGAAAACTGGCGTCTCTTCAGGGTTGCACGGAACCGATGTAACCAGATGGTGAGGGTTGCAAAACGCCGATATATTCATGACAACATCTTGACAGCATCTCTTACGGACACTTGGAAGTTTTTAAAGTCTTTGGGTGTTGGAAAGTCCACGAACAGTTTCGATCCATCCACTTTCTCCATAGATAGTCTTAATGCCCATTTCTCGAATACCACAACATTAAACTCTGTTATCAAATTTAAAACTATTTCGCTTATTGCTTCCCTTCCATCTCCTAACATTACACCTTTTCTTTTTGCCCCTATCACACCCGAGGATATACGTAAAATCATTAGCTCTATTAAGTCCAAAGCGGTAGGCCATGATGATATAGGTCGCGTTATGATTCTCTTCGTTCTGGAAAGTATTCTTCCTGTAATAACCCATATTATCAATTTCTCTTTTCATACTGGACAATTTCCATCTTCTTGGCGTAAAGCCTATGTTATCCCGCTACCCAAAATTTCTAACCCCAGCTCTCTAAGTCACTTCAGGCCTATATCTATTCTTCCATTCATGTCCAAGATACTAGAGGCTGCAGCACATAACCAAATTTCAAAATTTATCTTTTCCAACCGTCTGTTGTCTCCATGTCAATCTGGGTTTCGGGCGGGGCATAGTACGACCACCGCGCTTTTGAAAGTCACTGAGGACATAAGACAGGGCATGGAATCCTCGAAAGTTACAGCGCTTGTTCTCATTGACTTCTCGAATGCCTTTAACGTTGTTGACCTCTAAGTCACTTCAGGCCTATATCTATTCTTCCATTCATGTCCAAGATACTAGAGGCTGCAGCACATAACCAAATTTCAAAATTTATCTTTTCCAACCGTCTGTTGTCTCCATGTCAATCTGGGTTTCGGGCGGGGCATAGTACGACCACCGCGCTTTTGAAAGTCACTGAGGACATAAGACAGGGCATGGAATCCTCGAAAGTTACAGCGCTTGTTCTCATTGACTTCTCGAATGCCTTTAACGTTGTTGACCATGACCTTCTATTGGCTGCTCTTTCCCATCTCAGGTTCTCATCAGAGTCAATGGCATGGTTTGAATCGTACCTGTCCGGTCGCTCCCAAGCTGTCCGTAGAGATAGGTGTCAGTCTGATTGGTGTGATCTGAACACTGGAGTACCGCAAGGTGGTATTCTCTCTCCATTGTTATTTTCGGTGTTTATTAATTTCATTACACACGGACTCAAATGCGACCATCACCTGTATGCAGACGATCTGCAATTATACGCCCAAGCCGAGGTAGCGGATGTCAATTCCGCAATTGAGGCTATCAATGATGATCTGGATCACATAAGTGATTGGTCTAGTTCTTTTGGCATCTCTGTCAACCCTTCTAAGTGCCAGGCCATCATTCTGGGTAGTCGATGGCAACTCTTAAAGTTGAATGCACTTTCTGTTGCACCGATCATTTTTGACGGCTCGGTCATACCTATTTCGAGTCAAGTGAAGGACCTCGGTTTAGTCATTGACAGGCATCTCTCATGGGACGGGCAACTTTCGGAAGTGAGCCGGAAGGTCACTTGTACCTTACGCACACTCTACCGTTTCAAAAATTTTCTTCCGGTATGCACAAAGAAATTGCTCGTTCAAGCACTCATCCTCCCGCTCATTGATTATGCTGATGTGTGTACAACGAACATGTGTCAAAATTCTCTCAACAAACTCGATCGACTCGTAAACAATGGAATACGCTTCATTTTTGGAATTCGAAAGTTTGATCATATATCTAGCTACCGTCGCCAGCTCAAGTGGCTTCCCATACGTCAGCGCCGTTCCTTTCGAATACTCTCCTCACTTTTCTCTATCCTATTCGAGCCCTCCACTCCAGAATATCTCAAATGTAACTTCAACTTTATGACCCCCCGCCCAGGCTGCGAGCTGCGCTCTGCCCGTTCTCTTAAACTCTCTGTTCTCCCTCACCATACTGGTTTCCTAAAGTCTTCTTTCGCTGTTCAAGCAATCCGTCTTTGGAATGCGCTTCCTCTAACGATTAGACAAGCCGCAAACAAGCTGAATTTCAAACGTATTCTCTACAAGCACCTGCTAGATACTGTCTAGTGGGACCCCCCCCCCCCCTCTTCCCCCCTGCCCCGCACACATGCAGAAGTATATTTATGTATATTGTATAGTATATTATGTAATTAATTTGTATATGTATTTATAATGATAATTTGTGTAGTTTATAAAAGTATTATATATATTACCTATTAGTTTGTATACTGGCTTAGTAGTATTAGACTTAGTATTTAATTTTGGAATATTTTTTTTCACACTGCACCCACCTTAGCAAATTTCTGTTTGGCCCAGTGGTTGACTGGTAGAGAATGCCTCAAGGCATTAAGTCCGCCTATTGTACGTTATACTTGTACTTGTGCAATAAAGTTTAAATAATAATAATAATAATAAAACCGCAGGGCAGCTTGTGGCGAGCTGTTGGGGAGTAACGACCCCACGGACCCGAGTACTCCCGAGAGTCGGTCAGGGTCTCCGTCTCCGGCGTGTCTTCGTCGGTCGGAGTGGACCCCAAGGGGACCCGCAGGACTCTCAGCTTTGGCTTGCCTTCATTGGCCGTCCAGAGAGGAGTCGTTAGAGCTAAATGCTTCAGGGGTGGAAGTGAAAACTTGCATAAGACGCGAGTTGGCACAGTGGCTGTTATCAGCCACTGGGTAGAAAGCGGCGTACACCTCTCGACACCCCTGAGCCGCTCACACCGGTGTTGCTCCTGGTCGTCTTCAGGACGGCATTTTCAGGGGCCCATCTAGTGGGCGGCGAGTCACCGCCTGCCTCGATAACTAGTGAAAACATTGTTATGGCAGGTGTCCGGACGTCTTTGCAATAACCCAGTCTCATTGTCCTCCCAAACTTCAATCCATAGACCGTTATACTGTTCACTTTACTACAATAGTCCCAATGCCTGTTGCGACCGGTTCATTGGTGTCTATTGTTGCGCCCGTGAACGGGTTCCAGCAGGCGTTCTACATGACATTAAAGCTCTCCAAGAGGCCTCTACGTGTTGGATCTATATCCCCATGCAAGCCTATCAAAAGACCGGGATTTATAGGCCCGTGAAATCCAAGGAGATACAATAATAATAATAATAATAAAGGGCTAATTTAAATTTTAGAGTTCTGAAGGTAAAAAATCTAGGTATTCCAATACCGTGGGATACCCGACGAGGGAAGGGAAGTAGAATTTTATTACGTGTTAACCAGGATTTCGCCTTATCAAGGTTCCACTCAGGGATCGGAAACCGGTATTTTTTGTATGGGAACGAAAACGGTATTTTTTCGTTCTTTGTTAATTACTTCATTTCTGATTAGGCAATCTAATAATACGAAGTCGTTATCTGAAAACACAACTGAGTCCTACATTTAGAGTATAAAATAAACCGAAATATATGGTTATTTCGATGTTTTTACAAAAAACCGGTTCCGATCCCTGGTTCCACTATATTTAGTTTAGTTCTTCTTTTGTATTTGTAATAAAGTATTTTTTAAATCATGTAACCCTGGGTGGACATTGTAAAGGCCTGTCAGGTATCACACAGGGATCTACACAGGCGCCTATTATTAGGAAGGCGGATCGTGCAGAATGAGCCCTGGTGCACAAAATAACGACCTCATGTGGTCGCGACCTTCAGTCATGAGGAAACGAGGAAAAAGAGAAAATAATAAAAATCTAGTGCTAACCACCATTTATCTGTTAACCTGATGCTACCGGTGGGAACACTGGGAACCTATAATTGGCTCTTTGTTATTTATATATATAACTATTGTGCAATTTATAGCTGTTGGTTCTCCGAACAATAAATAAATAAATAAATAATGTAAACTATAAACTACCTACTAAGTAACTTGATAATAGCATTTTTTTCACGAACTCTGGAATTACTCAACAGATAAGAAAAACCTTGACTGCTCGTAAATTCTAGTTTCTTGGCAAGAAAACCGAGACAGGCGGTGAGTGAATAATAGTTATGTATTTAAATGTATACAGAGCGTTCAAGGTCGCGAGCATGTATTCAAAGCATGTAAAATTGTACACAATTTATTGGGTAATACCCGCAGCAATTGACTTCGGTTTTTAATCATTCCAGCCCCTCATACAAGATATGTTGAATCAAATTGCAATCATTCAAATACCAAATGTTTCTTGTTTAGTGCAAAATTGAGAACCGAAACGACACTTCTCACTGCAAAATTTGAAACAGACTCCCAAGAAAACTCATTATAAAAGTGGTTTAAAAGAGAAAATGAAAATTTGAACTGTTAAAGACCCTAGTTTAGGAAATGATTATTTAAGTACGTTACCAGTTTTTGGATGCGTGCACGACCACAAATAAGATAATTACTTGAATTTTGACAACCTAAATAGCCGAAAGGGATAGTGCCATACATTAGAAAGGGACAGCGTGATTCTTCTCTGAATTGCTGTCAAACTTCGGTTTTGTAGGAACTATTTTGTAGGTACTATTTTTTTCTGTGTCCGAGTGACAGCCTTTATGTTTGACACAACGTAGAGCAGTTTAATTGCAATAGAATTCTAAATGTACAGGCAACTTGTTTAAAAAAAATCAAATGGGACTCCGGCAAAAAGCCGGGATAACGCTAGGTAGAGAAGTTTTTTCTAAACCTCGTATGCAACTTGCAGACCGTATTTAACGATTGAAAAGCTACTCTGTGTACTACACAGACAGCTGATAAAGTTATTAGTACTGCTAAATTTAGACCAACTAGTTAAAATTTTACAAACACATGAGACCCAGACTATGATCCATGAAAATTTAACGACGTCTGACTGAGTCAACCAAACCAAACACAATATTCGATTTAAAATACGTGAGTGACCCATTTTAATATGTTTAATATATCTGTGTCGCGCGCTGGACCAGCGAGATGGCCATGCTATGGTTATGGCTTCTCTACACGATGGTCCAGCGCTGGACCAGCGAGATAGCCATGCGACGGTTGAGAGCACGCAGTATGGAACGCATCATCGCTGGCCCACCGTTGATGTGCGGACGAAAAACCGACACCCTGGTCATACCAAGCGCCAATAAGCCATCCGACACCATCACTACCTTCTCTACACGCTGCTCCATCTTAGTGGGCCAGTATGATGGACCATCTTAGTGGGTCAGTATGTCCCATCCTGTGGAGGAGCCATGATGGAAGTTTTGTTATTAAAAGTTTCCAGATTAACTAGATTTTCCAGGCACGGGGAAATTTAAGGTAAGTATTCTTTATATTTATATAGGAATTTTCATGTAAATATTCATTTCTTTTATAATGCAAATAGAAATTTGTAGTATATCACCCTAAAAATCTACAATATTTGCACATACATAATACATACTATTACTTATACTTATCTACACAATGTTTGTGCTGTTGATCCCGGCTTTTAACGGGAATCAAAGACTTATTTGTATAGCAAAACCTTTGTAGTTGGGGGAGAAATGCAACCCTCCTTGTTTCCAATGACGACGTATTTTGCCATTGTCTAAATTCGCAAACCTCTTATCTCCATCAAAAGGAGTTAAGGGAGTGGCAATTTTATGTATTGCGGGTTAAAGTCGCAAATCCTTTCAACGTAACTGCTTTTGAGAGGTATGGAAATTATGCCGACGCGCTGATTGTTCGACTCGTCGCCAATCTAAATACTTAAAGCACGTTGTGAAATTTCTGAGTAAAGAATTTAAAGGAGGCAGCTACATTTGTTCACAGAATAATCATATCGGCAAATTTTTTATGTTTGGATCTTGGGAATTTCCTATGTCATATATCTAAATAAATTAAAAAAACTTGCATATTTTTCCCCATTTTTTTCAAAATGCAAGGTAATGGAATTCCCGAGGATCTGAAGTCACTTCTTAAATCTTTTAATACAATACGTACTTATATACTTATATGGAACTAGCGTTTGTTTTTCTGGTTGGTAATTTTTATTCGAAAAGTATAATTTCGTCAAGATTCCTTATGACCAACAGACGTTCTCGACAAAGTAATAAAAAGATTAAATGATCATGAAGACCAAAAAATTAATGGAACTCCTATTACCTAACATACTGAAACACTACCGCGAAAGTAGAATAATCGATATATGTATCAGTATCTTCCTTTCTTTCGCTTTTGTACAGGTATTCGCGTTAAGTTAGGTTGGTTGGTTGATTGGTTGGTTGGTTGGTTGGTTGGTTGGTTGGTCGGTTGGTTGGTTGGTTGGTTGGTTGGGGTGGGAGGAGGTTACCCAAGCTGCCCAGGACCGGAGTCAGAGGAAGAAAATGGTTGGAGCCCTACACCCCCGCAGGGGGTAACAGGATGGAAAGAAGAGAAGAACGGCCCGATTCGAAGAATAATAAAGACACGTTTAAGATCTTGGAAAGATCTTTAAAATATCGATAACTAAACGACATGTCAAAATTGACGTTTATTTCGATTCCGCTGTGATACCAATAAGATCTATCTACGATATTTCTAACGTCAAAGTGGCATTGGTTTCCCAAATCGAGCTGCTTCTCTCAATTATACGACATATAAACGATATCTAAATGAGAACTTATCGTTATGGTTGTCCGGGAATTGTGGACATTAATAGATATAATTTAGGATAGCTTAGGAGAGCAGAACGAAACAACCAAGTCTAGATTTTAATGACAACTAAAAAATAAAAGAATTATACATAGAAGACGTCAAATGGACATAGACAATATGTATAAAAAATATAAATAATATAAAAACCTATTTACACCTCGACAATGGTATCTCATTCTTCAAATCGGGCCGGAAGAAGATTCGCGTCAGTAGATATAAGACGCATTTTAAACTTCTTTGTGAACAAGCTGTTTTCATAATAATGATGTTATGTTTTCGAGCATATAAAACTGGCCCTTCATATTCAAGTATTTATTCAGCAGTTAACACGGATTTACTCGAACTACTGCGACAATAACTAAAGGATCAGCGGAAAAAAGTCGTAAGTGCCAGACTATTCCTATTTAAATAGGTCGTTTTTGTGTAAGGTGAGTCTCAACAAGAAAAGGTCTTAACAGCCGTACTATTTCTATTTAAATATGTCGTTTTGTATAAAATGGTGGTTGTGCTAGTTACAACTGTTAAGTGACATCACATCTGACATAATCCGTGAGAATAACTCATGGGTCATGGCAATTGTCATAGAGATACGAATCTTAGAAGTCACATCAAGACCAAGGTACAATCAGGGATCGGAACCGGTTTTTTGGAAAAACTTTGAAATAAACATATATTTCGGTTTATTTTATACTCCAAATATAGGACTCGGTTGTGTTTTTAGATAACGACTTCGTATTATGAGATTGCCCAATTAGAAATGAAATAATTAACAAAGAACGAAAAAATACCGTTTTCGTTCCTATACAAAAAATACCGGTTTCCGATCCCTGGGTACAATGCTTGATGTCCTTTCCGACTACATAATATATATGTCTTTAGATTACGTCACTTTATGTAGTTTTTTTTTATACAACGTCGGTGGCAAACAAGCATACGGCTCGCCTGATGGTAAGCAGTCTCCGTAGCCTATGTACGCCTGCAACTCCAGAGGAGTTACATGAGCGTTGCCGACCCTAACACTCCGCACTCCCGTTGAGCTCTTACCTTACTCACACATAGGGTTGCCATCTCTAAAATTTGGAAACCAGGACAAGACGCGTGAAAACCCCGGATTTTAGAGTCCAGAACCCGGACATGTCAACAGGTTTTTTTAAACAGGTTGTGCGTGTGTCGCGGGCGGCTTAAGGCTTTAAATTTTTAAACCCGGACTACAAATGAAGTCCTCCCCGGACGCCCTCTAAACTAGGACAAATCCGGGGAAACCCGGACGGATACTCACACAGCACTATGAGTAGGGTAGTGTTATTTGGCTGCGGTTTTTTGTAAGGTGGAGGTACTTCCCCAGTTGGGCTCTGCTCTAGATAGATAGACATAGACACATAGCGAGATGACATTCACAATGCCCATACCTATCTTCAGTTTAAATAAATACAGGAGACCGATTTTTGAATTTCGAGCGTTCGATTTTCTCACTCGAAAATCTGTGTAAAACAGCGAAATGCTATTTTTTAAATACGAGCGATAGAAATTGGGAATCGAGTGATATTGAGCACTCGTTTTCAATTCCATTAGGAGAATTTAAATGCTCAGTAGTGGAGATATTAATGAACAAAATACGACATCGAGTGGTCGAAATTCAAAAATCGGCCCCCAGATAAGAAAATTGTAAGCGGATGATTTTAAATGTACAGATGTTTAAATTGTTTCATGATAAAAGCCAACTGTATAAAATAATTACTACATAACATAATTAGAAATTATTAAATATATATCACAATTATTACATATTTCGCATTAAAAATACATTTGCGTGAAAACATACAAAACTTAAGGAAATAAGATGTACAGTCCCATTACTGTACATGCTTACGTTGCGATAAACTATAGAAAATAGAAAATAGATTAATTAACGCACAATAGAAATGTCAAGGGTATGAATCATCTAAGAAATTATAATTATATTTAATATTGTTAAATGTCACCTAAATGCCATGCACGTAGACAGCCACTATATAAACCCTGGTTTTCCTCAATAAATCGTTCAGTAACCATCCAACCTTCAGTGTATTATTCTACCTCCGCCACCAGTGCTACCAGTCGCATCAAGCAAGTGTAAGGGCTAACGGCCCCTACATAAGAAGTCAATAATCATTATTGTTAACGTAAAAGTTGAACCGCAAATTTTAAATTGGTAACAAAACACAAATACATATTAAATATATTAAAAACGGGTCACTCACGTATTTTAAAGTCACAGACTCTGCGCCGGTCCGCCAACGCGAGCTCCTGACGACACTCCTCGATACGGAAACATGTCGAGGGTTTTCGACTTAAAATACGTGAGTGACCCGTTTTAATATATTTAATATGTCTGTGTGTCACGAACGTTCTGTTTAAAAAAAAACAAATACTATTTAAGAAAATGTAATTGCTAAATAAACTACCAGGCTTAATCGTAAAACTTAAATACGTGGTATAAAATAACTTTAGCATTTTCTTAACCCCGTTCGGTTACCTAATCCCGCTGGAACTTGAAAGGTCTCCTTAATGCCGATTACGAGGCATAAGCAGTTAACCTTTACTTATTTTATTACTTGTTTATAACCTTTTGCTTATAAGATTAGTTCGTTACGAGTTTCTATCTTTAGATGCTGTCACTTTGTATTTAGATATTAAAAACCGGTTTAAGTTCCAAACCGTTATCATGTACTTGGCGCAAAAACTTTTAAATTCGGGTTTCACTCGAAAAACCGTTATTTTACACCGTTTAAACCGTTATTGTTGACAAATTAACCGGTTTAGAACAATAAAAACCGGTTTCTTCCTATGTCAGATTCTATGTTTACGTGGCACATCACTAGGCCGACCGGCCGTTGCGTCTCTCGTAAAATAAATCGTTTTTTTTTTTGGTTAAAATAAAGTTCTTAAAACGTTCGCGTTCTTATAAAAGTTGGGAGGAAATCCGAAATAAACCGGTATTTACCGGCATTTTAAAAACCGGTTCCGAGCCTTGATTAACTTTACTTTGTATTTGTTAGTAATAAAAAAATAAAAATTTATTGATCAAACTATGTATTACTTATAGAGCCTTTGAAATGGTAAACTGTACAACATTAACATAAGCAAACAAATTTGCATTAGATTACTTTCCCACACAAGTGGATAAAATGCTACTTTCTCATCCGTTTTTGAACAATCAAGTGAGCCTTTACCAACTAGTGTGATGAAAATAAACAAATTAAAAAACTCTGAAACAGATAAATATTTCTCCGTTTATTACTTAGAGGCTAAATAAGGAAGACCAGAATATGTTATTTTGCAAGTAAACAAGGTTATTTATATCGTACAATTTGCATGTTTACATAATAACAACGTAATGTCAAGGACGTTATTTATCACTTGTTGGTCGCCTGAAAACACGTGTAAATTCAATTATTTAGTGCGATGGCCAAGTCTCAATATATTTATATAAAACATTAAAGAATTTTAATATTGATATGCGTCACTATAAGATGCTGTTAATTATTACGTAACAACTTAATGCTTCGAGTACGGAGATTCCAGACACAATTGATTTTCAATTGTTATGGACCACGATCGTGGTCTTAGAGACTGGACGTATTAAGACAGAAAGTCGCTTAAGTAGAGACTGAATAAATTAATAACCGACTTGGTATTACAAGGATCTCACAACTTTTTACCGCAGAACAACTGAGTTGCGAGACTTGGTTTTTTTGACAAGTATTTTTCTTTAAACTAGTCAGGGAATTTTCGACCACTCTGTAACTCCAATTTTAAGGAACTTATACCCCGTTTTTAAAGGTTAGAATTTTTCTAACCTCAAAAGTAGGGGTAATTAACTTTTTCTTCCGAAATGCTAGGGTTCCTATGATATCTAGTATTGCGGTACAATGTAAGTACAATAATATGTAAACGATACCATAATTTAGTGCATAATTACAAGCTTTTATTTACTTTCACCTGACCGTTGTCTGTCTGTAATCAAATCTTGCAAGTCAAATTTGATCCTGTTTCCGATGAAACTGAAAATTTGCATACATATGTAAGTCGGGTGACAATGCAATATTATGGTACCATCGCGCTGATCTGATGATGGAGACAGGAGGTAGCCATAGGAACTCTGTGATAAAACAACGTAACCTAATTGTGTTTGGGGTTTTTAGAATTGTCTCGATGAGTATTAGTTACTTGTGGAAAGAAAAGTACAGTCAGCGATAAAAGCTTGTACCAAAAATGAAATTTTTGCCAAAAACTTATTACTCAGATTTAATTTTGGTGAAAATAAGTTACTAGTACTTTTGAGGTTATAAAATTACTAATCTGAAAAAAAACGGACTAGTGCGAGTCGGACTCGCCCACCGAGGGTTCCGTACTTTTTAGTATTTGTTGTTATAGCGGCAACAGAAATACATCGTCTGTGAAAATTTCAACTGTCTACATATCACGGTTCATGAGATACAGCCTGGTAACAGACGGACGGACGGCGGAGTCTTAGTAACAGGGTGCCGTTTTACCCTTGTACCCAAAGGGACCCTAAAAAAGCGCGAAATTCAAATATTGTATAGGACTTTAAACTTTAGTGCGTACCAATTTCAAATTTGGCGCTTTTTTCTACTGACAAAACTGCTTTGCTAGAGTAATGTATATATAACCTAAACAAATACATTTTAGTTACCATACATTTTAGGACGACCGGTTTGGCCTAGTGGGTAGTGACCCTGCCTACGAAGCTGATGGTCCCGGGTTCAAATCCTGGTAAGGGCATTTATTCGTGTGATGAGCATGGATATTTGTTCCTGAGTCATGGGTATTTTCTATGTATTTAAGTATTTATAAATATTTATATATTATATATATCATTGTCTAAGTACCCTCAACACAAGCCTTATTGAGCTTACTGTGGGACTTGGTCAATTTGTGTAATAATGTCCTATAATATTTATTTATTATTTATTATTTATTTATAGTTAAACTTATAGTTTAAAATTCATATACAGATTAGGTACTTTCATAACGTCCGTCATACTAACGTCCGTCACGCGACAAGGAAGTGTCGAATATCCGCAACCACCACAACCATTAAAGCAATTAAACCCGTAATAATTGACAGTTGACAACTTGCCTGTCAATTTAGTTTTCGTTTTCACGAGCGGTGGACTATGACGTGCGTGTGTGATGATTACGCTGTTGTCGTGGCCGTTAGGTTCTAAAACAGGTATCTACAAAAGTCCGTAAGCTGTAGGTTTTTCGGACCCCCATAGCTAAAAAAATTTGTAAATTTTTCAAGAACTGCTTGGTCAATAACATCTACAAAATTATCAAACCAGTGGCTGTAGCACGGTTGCATTTTTATCAGTTGTCACTATGCCTGTCACGTTCTAACAAGTTTGTAAGTGCGAAAGTGACAGGCATAGTGACAAGTGATGCGACTGTGCTGCAGCCGCAGATTATGAACGGCCCACTATACTTGCCGCAAAACTAACTGGCCACTGAGATCATAATGCTATCTCCTTTACCCTTGTTAAGACCAACCAAGAGTGAAAGAGATGGCATTATGACCTGACCGGCCAGATAGTTCTCCGCATAGTATAGTTATGACGAACGATAAAAGTGCGACCGTGTGGGGTCTGTTGATTAGGTGATGTCATGCTTTATAAGGAAATGTGGTGACTTTACTTAGGGTTATTGAAGTATTTATGTTGACTGTTATATGTTTAATTTGACAGATCTGTTACTAATGGCATTGGTAGTCAAGAGATTCTTCTTCAGATTTCATTATCCTTTCATCAAATAACCTCAACAAATGAAAATCTCGTTCTTATATGATATTCCTACTAATTTTATATTTATTCTTATAAATACGAAAGCAACTCTGTCTGTTACTCTTCACGCTTAAACAGCTGAACCGATTTAGATGAAATTTGGAATGCAGATAGTGTAACAGGAAGTACACAGGATAGTCTGTATCAATTAATTACAATTATTATCAGCCACTTTTTTCCGAAACTATAAGAGCTATACTGTTCAAACTTGGTAAGTAGATGTATTCTATGTTTACACAAAAATAGAAAAAATCCAATAAATTTTGGGGGTTCCCCATACTTAGAACTGAAACTCAAAAAATCTTTTTTCATCAAACCCATACGTGTGGGATATCTATGGATAGGTCTTTAAAAATGATATTGAGGTTTCTAATGTGATTTTTTTCTAAACTGAATAGTTTGCGCGAGAGACACTTCCAAAGTGAAAAAATGTGTCCCCCCACTGTAACTTCTAAAATAACAGAATGGAAAATCTAAAAAAAAATATATGATATACATTACCATGCAAACTTCCACCGAAAATTGGTTTGAACGAGATCTAGTAAGTAGTTTTTTTTAATACGTCATAAATAGTACGGAACCCTTCATGGGCGAGTCCGACTCGCACTTGGCCGCTTTAATTTATTTCCTAAACATAATTTTCTTTATTATGCCAAATCCAAATCACGAAATGAATCGCTATAAAATACAAAGGGAAGTTAGTTTAGGCTCACTTTTATAGATTTTGTAAAAAATTGTAGACTTTTATTTTTCCTTATAAAATTATTCAGCAAGCAATGTACCACTACCTTTTTTTTTTTTTAGTACATAAACAAAGCTAGCAAAGTAACAAGTCCCTTGTTTTAATTCGCATTTAATGACGCGGCGAGATAACTGTCACAAGTGACCATGAAATCTTTTCTTTTTTCCGAGAAACGATACAACTCGGGGATAACAACATAATACATATAAAACTTAAAATCTAAATCTAAAAATAAATAAAACTAATCTTAAAATAAATAATTAAAAACTATCCCCCTGCGGCATGGTGCCGTAGATGCTGGCAGCATTTCCTCGTTGTATCGCAATACTTATTCTCTGTGCGAGGAAGCTGCCAGCTCTACGATCACCGGTAGCGTCTTCTATTTTTTTGGCTAAATCCTTAAATAGTGTAGATGCATTCGGACCCCACGGGCCAAGGGTCTCGACGCCAAAAGGTACGAAATTAGACCATTATATACGAAATACAGTGTTACTCGAACAAAATTCAAAAATGTATTATACTAAATACAAAATCTTTCAGCACTAAAACCTAAGTTTAGTGTATGTTTGCGGTTACCTATATCACTTACACTTTGTATTGTATTCAAAGAAACAGACTAAAGTATAACAAAATAATAATAAAATAGTATCAAAATAATTCTGACTCTGCTGGCCATACTTTCCTCTTTTCAGGCCTAAAGCCGAAACTGTGTTAATGACGTGCTCATATCATTATATTCCGTGGCTCGTTAACTGTGAAGCCTTGAGTTGAGACCGTAGTGCGGAAAACTGCATATAAATATGTAAATAAAATTCACAAGAAGTTTTATATATTTAAGTAAGAACCTAAATTATATATACTTTTATGATAAAGGAGGCAAACGTGAAGACGAATCGCGTGATTGTTAGAAATTACCGTTGCCCATGAACACTTGCAACGCCAGAGTCGGAAGACTTGGAAGTGTGTTGTCGGCCTTTGAAAATAAATACTATTAACCATTTTATTGGTGCGTGCATGCAGAGCTATTTATTTTAGTTAGATTTAATTTATTGTAATTTAATAACATTTAGTTTCGTAAGTACATTGTATTACTAACATAATATGGGCTTCAAGCCTGAAATAAAACATTGAATTGAATGAATTTATTCACGTAAGGACCCACTGATTACCAGTTCGCCGGACGATATCGGCCTGTCGTTATTCGCGATTATCAGCTTTTGCGAATAACTGACAGGCCGATATCGTCCGGCGAACTGGTAATCAGTGGACCCCTTTATCTCGGACAGTATTTACGTCATGATATGTATATTGAAGCGATCAAGATGATCATAATATCCGAAAATGTCTTCATTAAATGCGCTAGAACACATGTAGGCACATGTAAGTCACGTAGTAACGTACAGACATTTTTAAGCACTTTGCCCGCTCCGATATAACTGATGGCGATTACATGTTTAAAAACTTTATTCGTCAAAGCAGCACATTGTAGTGTTACTAATGTTGAGCCAAGTTCTGAGAAATGAATGACCGAATGAATGAAACTGTGGAAATTGAGCACGTTAAAATGTTTTCAATATCTTTTAAACGCTTGTAAACATCCGGTTATTCTTTAATAGTACATTACGATACAAGTGCGAAAAATAGGAAATTCGAAACGAGTGGCGATAAATTAAAACACGACCGAAGGGAGTGTTTTAAATCGACACGAGTTGCGAATTACCTATTCGCACATGTATCGTACAACGTTTTACAGTACATATGGCCCTTTAAATGTTCGACACAGTAACGTAATATGCTACTTCTCGCACTAGTGCTATAAAGTAGCCCCATATGTACTGTAAAATATTATTTTAGTTTATTAATAGTTTAGTTTATTTATGTCGTGTTTTTAAATAAATATAATTTCGCTCGTTTTCGCCGATGAGTACTTTAAGATACGTCAAAAATTTCCTTAAGATACGATATGAATTGGATGTTAGTGTCAAAAGTGACGTTTTTATTAGAAGAAACGTCACTTTTGACACAAACATATCGTATCTTTAACTAATGTTTGAAGTTCGAATCGGGCCGTGATATATGTACATTCCATTAAAGGTCTACTCACAAATAGAAATCTGCAGTCAGTCCTGATACTCCTGATCTTAATAATAATGTTACTAATTTTTTCCCCTTTCATGAGGTGTCATTTGGCCTTCTATTCTATTATTATTATAGTATCACATTATTTTTTGAAAAATTCAATAGGATTGGCTTCACTCCACTTAACAGCTCGTTAAGATTCAAAAACAAATGATTTGTGAAAATATTCTGCAGAAAACTCCTATATTTGCCTCTTCCAACATAACATAAAACGTTATATTAATCCTCATATTGACGTTTATTGATTTACTGGCTTATTACAACGACGATAAAACCAGAAGTAAAACCAGTTTCGCGCGTCGTCTTAATTTGGCAGTAAATCTCTGACACACTGCCATCTGCCGGTTCCGCGAATCAGATCTCTCCCTAGATATGGAGTCGAGTCTAGACCAGACGTTATGAAACAGTCGCCTTGGCTAGTGCTAGGGTTGTCCATACCATAATAGTACATTACGATACGAGTGCGAAAAATAGGAAATTCGAAACGAGTGGCGATAAATTAAAACACGACCGAAGGGAGTGTTTTAAATCGAAACGAGTTGCGAATTACCTATTCACACATGTATCGTACAACGTTTTACAGTACATATGGCCCTTTAAAAGTTCGACACAGTAACGTAATATGCTACTTCTCGCACTAGTGCTATAAAGTAGCCCCATATGTACTGTAAACCTTATTTATTGCTTTTTAACAGACTTCCTAAGGATCATTTTTGTTGGGCGGCTGGACTAATTTCGGAAATGCTGCTTTGTACCGTTGGTTCTACTTTATTTATCTAATACTCAGGATCTGATGATGGGGTCCTGGCGTCCTGGAGAAACTGAGAGAACCCTTCAAATATTATAATTACAACTATTGTGAGTGTTTAAGAGAGGTATGGGCATTGTGAATGTCATCTCGCTCTGTGTGGTAGGGCACAACACAGCGGATGTCATTCCAGATCTAGAGCAGAGCCCAACTGGGGAAGTACCTCCACCTTACAGAAAATCGCAGCCAAATAACACTAGACCCTACTCATAGTGTTGTGTTCCTGCCGGTGAGTAAGGTTGCCAGAGCTCAACGAGGGTGGGAGGGGGTTAGGGTCGGCAACGCGCATGTAACTCCTCTGGAGTTGCAGGCGTACATAGGCTACGGATACTGCTTACCATCAGGCAGGCTGTATGCTTGTTTGCCACCAACGTAGTATTTAAAAAAAAAAAAAAAAAAAAAAAAAAAAAAAAAAAAAAAAAAAAAAAAAAAAAAAAAAAAAAATAGGGAATTGGGTATTTTTTACAGTAGCTCGGGTACTGAATGAAATCTCGGGTCTAGTGAAATGGAACTGTTTCAGAAAATCGTGATATGATGGAGCTTTTGACTGTTTTGTGAAGGCTCTCGGTATTTGTTAAATAAATAGCATAAATGATTCTGATTCATCAGGTTTCACTATGACCACAACCAGCTTTATAACATCTTTGGATAGCAATAGTATCAGATATAAGATGTTATTCAAAGTTCTAGTTACGATATTTCAAAAACTAAAATGTTAGGACCAGTTAAGTATCGATTACGGCTAGAACGTTAATATCTCAAGAAATAAGTTAGTGCATAACTAAAATAATATTTAATTTCACATCTGACAACCCTAATGATCGATACAGTCGTACCCTTTAACGTCATTAGAGGTCGCACAGACATTCTCCGGACACTTCGAGGTTTTATGTGTTTCTAACTAATTCTACACTAAGCCTAGACTTTTCTAAAGGTTATATTCGGATGACGACTGCAGCAGCATTACTGTTGCAACGATGATACTGCGTTGGCGCTGACGGTGTCACAGCCAATCTGTTTGATAAAATCACGGAGGTTCAATCGAACCCCCTAATCGCAGCAGTAATGCGGCAACAAACGTCACTCATTTTATTAGAAATTTGACAGTGACAGTGATATTGCTCGTGTCAATGCCACAACAGCAGTGCAGCTGCATTTGCCATTCGAATGCCGCTATTTAGGTTCCATTTGGTTGGAAACTGCAAAAGTGTTACTGATGTCATTGTCAATATCCTTGTAAAAATGTATTGCTGGCAATGCCGACTGCCTGATGCGTCACTCAATCTCAAATGATATCGACGGCATCAACTCAGTACAGTATAATAGTTCTTCTCGCCGTGTCCGATGACAGCGATTCCTCCAAGTCCAATGCGACGTGCGAAGCCAAACTTGGTTTTGAAAATGCGATTACATGGTGCACAATGAAGCTGGCCGGCTGGATTGTAGGTATGGTATAGGTATACGACGCTTCGGTTGCATCTTGCGGCGATGGCGCTTAGCATCCAGGTCTTCCAGGCGCCGCTGCTTGACTCAACTCAACTCAGTAATACAGCAACAGCAACGCTGCCACCATCTGAATGTAATTAGCTATTATTTTTGCCGTGTCGGACATTGAGTGACAGTGTCAGTTGTCTTTAGTTTTTTTTTTAAATACCATTGTACAGCGGCGAACTGATGGATTTTCCTTGTAACTACAAGAACGCGGGTTTCCTGTTTTTAATAGACAGTGGAAATAGAATCAATTTCTAAACCAACATTCAAGGATTTTCTTTTCATAAATGTAGTTCAGTGTGATTGTCATGCGATATCTCAATTACTAAGTAATTTATTATTCAATATAAGCGTATATCGATTAGGTTATTCGATAGTGTAGAATAAACCAAATGTAAATATTCTAAATGCAACACATGCATTATTGTACATTTTCTATAGTTTTGTAGTATTTAGCTGCTTACGATAAATGCCAATTAATAATTCTAAAGTTGCCCGGTAAAAAACCAATACATTAAGGCATTAAATCCGCCATAACTATTTTTAAAACAATAGTACATTATTGTATAATTAATTATTACTATGACGACAATACACATAGCGGTATTTGCTCAAATATTTGCGTTGCTTTTTTCTAATGCCAACGATAAAAACAACAGCCAAGTGTTTTACTTATTAGCAAGACTCCATCTCGTGTTTCCCGCTGGCCCTTGCGTTTAATTTCTTATTGAACATAAAAGTTATACCTGAGCTAGTTCGAGAACAAAGATGACCTTTACAGAACCGTAATAAATATCCTGTATAGCTTACGATACGAGTAGTATATAACTTAGCCCACGATGAAGCCACGATGTCGCCAATACTTTATTAACGTCATAGCGAAACCGGTTGGGGGTGGCTCCGTATATAGCTCTGGATAGTCCCATTGCATACCAAGTATTTGACACGGAATAACCTGTATATATGCGACCTTGAGATCTAAAAGCTATGGGACATACAAAGCTTAAACACGGAAAGGGCAGTTCTTTGAGCGATCAACACGGATCTCTCCTTTTCCTAGTTTTTTGAAGTTAGTATTTTAGTTGTATTTAAGTATATATCTAACTATCGTGCTATATTATTGCTAGTATGTACGTACGACTTGCAGCAAAAATTGTGTAAGATTGCCTCATAATGTCTTAGCGCTGGTGTTGCGGTTGTCCGTAGACGGCGGTAATAGCTTACCATCAGAAGATCTGCCTGGTCGTTTGCCTCTTATATCATAAAAAATGTTATTTATAGTTCGTTTGACGCCTATGTTTAATATTCGGCAGGAATAACAGCTCTCACGTTCAACTTCAAACTCAGCGATGTATGTACTGATAAACGGATATGCAATTAACGTTCTTTCAGCTACTATTAATTAAGGCTATAATCGGGTATACCACAAAGTGTACTTGCGATAGAAAGATTGGATGGGGTGACCTGACGCTCTTCCGAACCACTGAACTGAACCATTTGCGGTAACCTGTCAGCTTTTATTAATTATGAGTTATTAATAGCTATAATATAAGCCCTTGATGGTTACTCAAAAAGGGTTAAATGCTATTTTCATTGGTTATATGCCCTTATTGTATTATTTTCTATACAACGCTTGCTTTTGTCAGTTTTTGACAAAAAACAACCAACAATAAGGGATATTACTATTAGCTACGAATCTGTAGAGTTGGATTGAGTTTTCCTAGTTACGTTTGTTTCCTAAATAGGAACATCATACATCATTTTATATCCAATCCCTTAAATGCCTTAAAAAAACAAATAAGAATGAATATTAATATTTTAAATAAAATTTGAAGACACCACATTTGAAGTACTTCTACGATCAGGATCTCAAACAATATTCCTTGAAAGTAAGCTAAATTCGCCAATACAGCGGTAAAACCATCTATAAATGTCCGCCAATATGTCTAAATCCACTCCAGACTAGGTCGTGTATAAATAAATCCGCCATTCACTGCGAAATGCCGACACATGGCACATGTTGGCTGGACATGTGACATGCATGGTCTGCTCTATACTCAGATTTATTACTGTCATTTGGTTATGGTTACAAATGAGGTGGGATTTGCCGTGCATAGTACTAAATGGCCGGGGATTATTTTTTTGTGCAATCAATCACTTTATTTGCAATATAACAAGCTTAAATACACGCAAATACAATTATAATATGGTGCACAATAAAATAAATAAACAATATTATAAAACAATCTCAACAATAATAATGCATTACATTACATAATGGATTTGGTTGTCAGAGTCAGAATTACACGAAGGCACAGTATAAATGTCAACTATTATTATTAGAAATCATACATTTTATTTTATAGCATTTGCAAAATATTCTTTAATAGAATAATCAGGTTTAAATAAATAAATACGTAATGGGAGACAGTAAACACGAGATTGTTTACGCTGGGAAACGTGATATAGGAAATAAAAATAATTAAGCACAAAATAATATTTATGAATTGTATTGTTTTTTTTTTTAAATTAGGAATAGTAGATTTCGAGGATAATTGAAAGGCATACGTTACTATAATATAATTAAAATTGCTATAGGTAAGCAAATATTCCTTTCAAAAATTGAGGAACACAATTTAAAAAGTGTCTAATAGGTACCTCCTTAGGTAGACGTTGAATTAAAAGAGTAAAATTGCGAAGAATAAAACCGGTAAAGCAGACAACGAGTTAATTAAATAAAGATTACGAAGGGCTAGAAGTTCATTGCCCTTATGGCGTTTGGCCAATTTCAAGCAAATATGTCCGCCCTTGGTCTTGCCACCTTTTTAAAACGCAAAAGTTTTTTTTAACATCCCCTTTCAAGCTGAGAATTCGCAGCAGCTGCCGCAAAAGAATTCTTACGTTGAACGTATTTCTGTGGAGACTCGTAAGTACTACAAAAAAAAGTAAAACAAAGGAGGCTTGCACAAATCCCTTGTGGCCTTAAATATGCAGCTGTTATATGGATAAAGTAGCTCGAAATGTCCGTATTTAACTTTTAACTGCAACTATTCTGAAGAATACATATATTCACTTATATACAACGTAAAAAATTGTTTACAGTACATATGGGGCTACTTTATAGCACTAGTGCGAGAAGTAGCATATTATGTTACTGTGTCGAACATTTAAAGGGCCATATGTACTGTAAAACGTTGTACGATACATGTGCGAATAGGTAATTCGCAACTCGTGTCGATTTAAAACACTCCCTTCGGTCGTGTTTTAATTTATCGCCACTCGTATCGAATTTCCTATTTTTCGCACTTGTATCGTAATGTACTATTATTATGCGCTAATAGAGGCTAAATTGAGATACAGTATTATGCTATGGGGAAACAGCTTCCAGTATAACATCAATAGAGCTCACGTCATCATCATCAATAGAGATCACGTAAAAATATATACATGAACTTAAATGAGTATATTTTTAAAGATTGTTGTGTAAGTATAAACATTTTTGTAGTTGTTATTCATTTGCAAGTTATATCGGGTCAAACAAGTTTTGACATCCCCCGCAAACTGGTTTGAATCTACGGGAATATGCGATTGGTATAATTTGCATGATTGCTTCGCTTTATATTCGAATATTTTACTAGGTACCTAATTTTCTCATCTATTCACAGGTTAACTGGAAGAGATCCCTTAAATGGATAAGTTCGCCTTTGTACTTAGCTTTTCTAATTATAAGTCACATTTATTATGTGTTTTACAATAAAGAGCTTACTACTACTGCTACATTTGAAATAAATTATATGAGTAACAAGTAAGTAGTTTGATGTTTAGTGTGTAATATGACATATGTAACATAAAGAATTAAATTTCTAGACTATTGTAGGAATACATGCCCATTCCATATTTAACAATCAAAATACGTCGTATTCGGGCTCATTCATAGGGCTCATTTCCATTTTTTTTTCGTTGAACTTGGCGCTTTCACTACCTGCCACATTTTGCGAGACTGTAGGTAGGACGGACAAAAACGTAGGTCTAAGTTTATGATTTTGACATATAATTTAGAATATTTTCTGTAGATTTAGGTAAGTAATATATCTAGGATACAATTATACATACATACCTTACTTATTGTCTATGGTTTCCGCGTTTGTAGGTAAGTAGGTATTTTTATAGGTTTGTAGGCTATATTTTTTGCTATGAACTATTTTATTTGTTGTGTATTAATACATTCCGCTGTATCAAGAGCATGTATAGTTGTACTATATACGGTTTTACAGATCTAGATCGAACGGTAACACATACCAACTCTATACACGCAAGGTGCTTTTAACTGTCTATCTAAAAATATATTATCTTATCAAAGAGGGTAAATTAAGAAATAAATAAACTAAGCATAATAATCAACAAAACAAATTTAAATACCGACTACAGTATTCAATATGAGAATGAATGAACAATATTTTTTTAAAGTAACTAAGCTTCTTTCTCATAATATAAAAACGTAATTAAAAATTTTGAAAAAACCCACGACGGTTAAAACGTAGTTGAAAAAGTATGCACAAATAAATGTTTACTGCAGCGCCCTCTGATGAGTTGTCACCATAACACCTATCTAAGAACATGCACCAATCAAACCCGAACCCATCACTGAAAACCGCATCAAAATCGGACTAGTAATTTTTAAGAAAAATGGCAACATTAGTTTGCACAAACATCCTCTCACCCCAAACGCATATACCGTCTCCGTTCCGTCGTGGGTAAAAATGGTATCTTTATCAGTGATTTAAAAAATATATACTACCTAGTACCTACTACTTATTACATATGTTAAAATAAAGTTAAAAAATACCGAATGTACAATAAATTGCATTGAAGAAAATAAAACAACACGCGTTTGCTTTATCCTGTTTCAACACGAGAAACATGCACGAAATATTAGTAAAACGATACGCAAGGTCAGCTTAAACCAGCAAAACAAATTACACTCAATACATACCTTTAAAGACATTTTTCTCAATCGATTTTTCAGCAAACAGTCATTATTTTAAACAATTTCACAGGACGCAGACGATATCGCACAAAACAATCAACAAAATTATGTAATGTACTCTAATATCACTGGTATTACAACACAAATAATTTAGGTTATTTTTTAGTCACCAATGTTTACGACTTTAAATTGTATTAATGTTTTAAAAGCGACGTACGTCACTGCTCGATGACATCTCACGAGTGATTATTTTTCTCTCATTCAGCACTATCGTTCTAAAGTATCATTTTATTGCAATTGTCCTTGGCGCTAGTGTCTATGTAACAAGGTGTCTTAAGTGGGCGTTTAGTTTAGTTCCGAATTCTGCCACATGTATTAATGATTTGGTAGTTTGGTGTGAATGTGCTATATTGAGTTGAGTGTTGCTAGTGTTATAAATATTTCTCAACAATATAGTAAAAAAATAAATGAATTGTTTTAGTATTTGACAATTACAATTATTAATAATACTGTTAAATTTTATGTACCTAATTAAAAACAATACAAAACTAGATTTTATCACGCGTGATTGTATCACACTGCCATCTAGTGATAAAAGTTTTTGTTGTGTAAATTGTATGCTCTTAGTGTATGATCATTTAGTTCAGCAGCTTTCCGCTAGATGACTACTTTGGTCGTGTTTTAATTATTTGAATAATAAGTATTCTATTTTGTTTTGATTAAGCCGAAAATTATTTAAACGTGTTTCTTAATAAAATTTTTATGACACACATCGTGTATCATTTTTAATTTTGTCTTTGGCATAGGTTTCAATTTAAACAATAATTTTGTGCATACATGGTGGCGCCACTAATGTTTCAGATAAAAAAAAAAACAAAATTAAAAAATTTGAAAAATCCACGACGGTTAAAACGTAGTTGAAAAAGGATGCACAAATAAATGTTTACTGCAGCGCCCTCTGGTGAGTTGTCACCGTAACACCTATCTAAGAACATGCACCAATCAAACCCGAACCCATCACTGAAAACTGCATCAAAATCGGACTAGAAGTTTTTGAGAAAAATGGCAACATTGGTTTGCACAAACGTCCTCTCACCCCAAACGCATATACGGTCTCCGTTCCATTACTCAAAACAAAACAGATTACTAAAACGCCCTGATAAGGTACCTATATGGTTTTTATTTTATTTTATTTTTATTTATTACAGATAAATCACCTTACCTCCATAAACGCTCAAGGTTGTAAAAGGTGGGAGATAAATAATAAGTACCATCAATACTTGACTTTGTTTATTTATGTATGACTTCCTGGCCTTTCTATATACCAAAACGATTTATATTTACTTACCTATCATCAATGCGACGCTAAGCAATGCCAACGCAAGCCGATGGAATTCGAGTTCTACAGAGCGTTCAAAACCTCCGTTGGGTAAGCCGAAGCTGTTTTTTGCTTCAAATAAAGTGTCTGATTGGCTCATAATAGTTAGGACATGTACTCCCAGGCAACGTCATTCTACCATCAGATGCCTTTTAACGGCTTCAACAGCGGAGCGGACGTCATAAAGATCCCCATGTGCGATGACGAGGTGCGCGCGCAGCTCCGTAGCGGTGTCGGCGCCGAAGGTGCAGTCGGCGGCGGCGCATATGTATAATGGTAAGCCGCGGTGAGCGCGGCGAAGCGCATGCTTACGGAGGTTCTCCTGTAACAGAGTAGGTAGTAGATTGTACAATTAGAGCATAAAATAACCCTTTTTTCCGAAGCAATTGGGTACTTGACACAAACAAAATTTAATAAATGGATAAAAAATGAGCCATCCATTATAAAAAAGTGGAATTGAAAAAACTATATAAAAATACAAGGCTCCGAAGTCACAAGAATTTTTTTTTGTTTTTCAAAAATAGACAAGAAAATGGTACCATTCGATTCTTTACATTTTTTCAATAAAGCAATATTTCAGGGTCAAATTGGCAATTTCCTTGATCTTCCATACGTTTAGGACAGACTTATATGATGTGACGTCACATCACCTTATCATTTTGTTAGAGGCGTTTCAATCATCGTTTGACATTATTTACAAAAAACAGTCAAGTAGCCAATTTCGGTTTTTAGCGATGTGTGATTAGATAACAGTGGCGGCGCGTCACAAATATTCACAGGGAACCCGGAGCTAATTTTGCTTTCCTTTTCTCCATGAATCGATCGTGAAAGTACTCAACGGGCTGAAATTAGACAAGCCGGTGGGAATCGAGTTCTTTGAACGATCCGCCACTGTTAGATAATAGAATCAGACCATAATTAGTTGGCAGCGATTTTCACAGCCCAAACAGTGAAAGGGTCATTAAAACGACAAACTTCTATGAAATTATGACGATTACTTAACACTTGCACAGACTGGGCTATTAAAATCGCTGCTAACTTATCTTGGTCTTACTCTAGGTATTTATAAATTTGTCAGACAAGGTGGTCAAAGGTATGCTTCATGTGCGTGAGGACTCCTCTCAGATAGAAAGGCAAAATTTTGTTCGACTTGCGGGCTTCATGGCAGATGATATGATGTATCTTCAAATGGCTATTGCGGTTCGACCAGGAGATTGACAAATATCTAAGGCCGGGCCTTTCAGGCACTAAGAATGGTGATAGTTCAGCGGTGTCACTCACGAATTCGAGCCAATCGAGCAGTTTAACGCAAAGTTGCGACCAAACGCGCGCGTGATGCGAACTCATCAACTAATCACGTTGTGGACTAAGACTGCACGATTGGCACGAATTCCTGTGCGTGGCACCGCTGTACTGGCCCCATTCTTATTGCCCGTAAGGCCCATCCTTATTACATATAAATAATAATAAATAACAAATAAATATTATAGGACATTATTACACAAATTGACTAAGTCCCACAGTAACCTCAATAAGGCTTGTGTTGAGGGTACTTAGACAACGATATATATAATATATAAATATTTATAAATACTTAAATACATAGAAAACATCCATGACTCAGGAACAAATATCCATGCTCATCACACGAATAAATGCCCTTACCAGGATTTGAACCCGGGACCATCAGCTTCGTAGGCAGGGTCACTATCCACTAGGCCAAACCGGTCTTCATATGTCAATGCATGTCCTCATTTATTATTTATGTTACAGGGAAGGGACCAAGGACTTGTAACTCAAGCCGGATGAGTTTAAATAATTTTGAATTTGTTGTTTCGTTCATTGAAGCCTTGAGAAGCGGAATATTGACGTTGAAAGACATCAGAATCATTCTGCGCCTTTTTTTGTTAGTGATTACCTTGAAATTAGCATAACAGCTGCTTTCAAGGGTAAACAATGTACCAGCTACTTTCAAGAGGATCGCCGTGCAGAAAGTAATTCATAGTTACCTACATTTAGGTAGGTTAATAAATAATTTAGGACTCCTCTACAGGATGGCCCAGCGTAGGCCAGTCTTAGCACGCAGCTATGAGGTGGAATGAGATAGCATGCGTCCCTTGGACTGGTCTGCGCTGGGCCATCGTGTACCTAGAGGAGCCATTAAACTTACTAAACTTGCGCAGGTGAACTCGCAATGTGGACATTTGTATGGCTTGCGAGCTTCGTGGCAGATGAGGTGTCTCTTCAGATGACTATTCTGGTTGGTTCTGAAAGGGCATCTGGGACAGCTCAGGTGTTTTAGTCGTACGCCGTGAGTGGCGTAATGTCTGGAAAAAAGAATAGATTATTGCAAAAAGACCAACTTTTATCAGAAAGTATGTAATGTAACTCATATTAAGAAATATGGCGTAATATTTATCAGTTCGTAAGAAGCGTCAAACTGTACCGTGTGACGTGTTTGGGATTTAGAAACAGCGCGCCAAGCGGAACGTTTTGGAAACTCAAAATCCCATACAAAATGACACTTAACGCAAACGCGAACGTCACGTTTCGCTATCGAATAAATTTACACTAAGGGTCTCTGTTGTGACACTGTAGTGTGTTTATTTAAAATAATTATTTAACATCATTTACAATGGCTTAAAACTATTTAAGTAATTATTTACAAAAGCGCCATCTAACGACAACAGTAAAAACGATTGATGACAGCGCCATCTCTGTGTGTGCTGTAGCAAGCGAAATGAAACGCATGTGAAGTTGTTACAACATTTAAGAACTTCGTCAAGAAGACGCAAGGTGGCGTTAAAATAAAATAAAAAAATTGTTTTACTAATTTGCAATGAAATATGAGTATGTTGGGAATTAGCATGGTTAAGTAATACTTATAGCTACTGTTACACATGCTCTAGAATAGCATGCTAAAAAGCGTGCTATCAGTATGCTTAATATGAGCATGCTTATGGACTGTTTACATTTGCTAGCAATGAGCATGCTAGTTTTAACATTTTACTACTACGATACTAGCATGCTCAATAAGCAAACCTCACAAACCTGTTCACACGCGCTAAAGCACGCCCCCTTCCACCCGCGCTGCCGGTAGCATGCCTAAAAATCGCACGGCCGTCGATTTAACGAGTAAACTCGAAATGAGCATGCTCATTATTAGCAATGTTTTGACACACATACTACTAAGTAGCATTTGCTCAATAGTGGCATGCTTTCGTGCTAGTAATCAGCATGCGTAATTAGTACCATAAGTTATAAAGCATACTTAGTATATTGTTTAGGTGTTGAAGCGACGTAACCGCATTGCTCGTAGGGGCACAGAAGCTCGGTCGCTGCTTGACAGGAATGTGAAGAGAGTTCTTGTCTGAAAAACATGAAACAAATTAAAATAAAATGGTGTTATCAGTTTTACCCATGAATTGATATGCAAATTGCTGTCATACAAAACTGATGTATTCTGAGGAGTATAGTATGACACAAACAACATTTAAAATACCTACAAAAACATATTTTATAACAGTTGTAAACTTATTTTTATAAATAAACATAATTTTGTAAGTATAGATACTCGTAATTTATGACAAACTATTTTTCTACTTGAAACATTTACAGAGTTGTATTAATTCGCACAGGCAGATTTTTAAGTCGTGACTTTTTGTAGGCATAACTTACGTAGGTAGTTACAGTCGTCATCAGATATATCGAAGCGGCTATGTTGCTCACAAATATCTGAACACGTACTCTATTATCAAGGGATTAGAGTGCGTGTTCAGATATTTTTGAGCACCTCGGCTGCTCCGATATATCTGGGCCCTATTTAATAAAAATTACAATTCGACAATTTTGTAAAAAAGTAACATATTTGTTTTTATCTACTGTTTAATAAATCCTACAAATAAGTAAGAAACTTACAAGTAAATAACAATTATTACCATTGTAAACATTGTTTAATAAACGTTTACAAGTGTAAAAAATGCCTATACTCTTAATGATAAAATTGTAGTTACAAAATTGTAACGGTGAGGTATAATTTACATAAAATGTAAGTTTTTTCTACAAGTTCTTAATAAATGAGGGTAGACTTATTTGTTACTTATTAAGAAATTATTAAATTGGTTTACCTATTTTATTTGCCCGATCAAATCAAATGCCGACTGTACGCCTCAATATAATATGCGCGCTGGTTTGATAGCGAAACTAAAACACCCCCCGCGTTTTCGAACTTCGCGTTCGAATATTATTTGAATTTGAAATTGGAAATCTGCCGCTGGACACCCTGTATATCTGCGATAGTGTCGAGGCATACAGGGTGGTGGTGTTAACGTGTTATCCGTCTCGCACTGAGTTATTGTCGTCGCTTAACTAACACTAGTGGCTCTGTGAACTGTAGACCTCGTGAGCATAGCTCGAAACTGAATAAATGTACGGATCCGCCATTTAGAAAGATTTCCAAAAAAATAATCCACAAAAAACTATTTAAATATTGAACCTGCTCACAAAGTTTAACGAAAATCGGTTGTCAATTGCGACTTGTAGAGGAGAACATCCAGACATATTTTTCTGCTCTGGCCGCATAGCCAACGTGCATATCGTTCACGCTCCGTGGCGAACGAAACGCAACTGTCACAGTCGCACTAATATGGAAGAGTGATAGAGAGAGATGACCACGCTACGCTACGGAGCGTTAACGATTGTTGATACGAGTTTTGTGGTCACATGTGTATTAATTTCAATTATTTATTTAATTCGAATCCACAATAGATCCATAATTGTTAGTATTTACAACAAATCTTAAAATTAATTAAGGTTAGTGACATACAAAATAATAATAATAAATCTAATAATATATCTACAAGTACAAAAAAATAAATATAAAAAAATAAATATAACTAGGCAATCTAGATGCACCACTTCTCAGCATCTGTATTGCATGCACTTCTCAGCATGTGTTAATACCTAAGTATATTCATCACGCGTCCTCGTGAAATCTTCCGCCATTGTATATTTCATGTACATACATTGTATATTTCATGTACATTTATTTACGACCGATCTGGCCTAGTGGGTAGTGACCCTGCCTACGACGCTGATGGTCCCGGGTTCAAATCCTGGTAAGGGCATTTATTCGTGTGATGAGCATGAATATTTGTTCCTGAGTCATGGGTGTTTTCTATGTATTTAAGTATTTATAAATTATATATATCGTTGTCTAAGTACCCTCAACACAAGCCTTATTGAGCTTACTGTGGGACTTAGTCAATTTGTGTAATAATGTCCTATAATATTTATTTATTTATATTGAAATAACTAGAAAGAGTTCGTGATTCTGGCCATAAATACAAAAATCACAGATAATTTCCCTTTCAGCCACTTTCGGAACCAAAGTTTCGAAACCAGTTGAGAAAACAGAATTATACATCTTTTTCCTAAACCGGGTTGCTTAAACAGAAAAACAAGTCTCTTTGGAAACTTAGTGCTTCTGGGCATTTTCCGCAAGTCGACAACCATTGCGCCTATTTTGCGTGAAACAAGGTAGCGCTACTCTAACCACCCCAGCTCCTCCACGAAGCCTAGCAATGTTTTCAGGTTGCTAACTGCCGCTGGCGGTACAAAAGCCAAGCAGTTGCTTGCCATTTAATGCGTAGACAACCCTAGCGTTGTGCCGGTGCGCGCGGTGCGGTAAGCGGCGCGCTGAAGGTCACTCCAATGTATTTTTGTGTAGGTATCAAAACGGTAGGTATTTGCGTTTTCTTTGAGAGATAAGTATCTGTTCGTAAGAACTATTATATAATATGTGTCAATACCACTACAGTGACAACAGTATGAGGTCCCTAGCGACTTTCACATTGTTTTTCGTTTCATTTGGCATTTGTCGATGTACGATTTTCATCTTGGCCTCTGGTCCGTTTGAGCCTACATCTCGGCACGCGTTCGCTACAGGATGGTGCGGAATCCAGCTGCATTTCTTGGCCGCCGTCCACAGCCCTAACTGATGTTATTGCCGGCCATGTTTATTGGCTGCTTTGTTTCCGGTTTTTATGCAAGTGTAACCAACTATCTAATATTGTCTTCCTCGTTTTTTAACCGACTTCAAATATTTCGAAGGAAGTTTTACGTTAAACAATGTACCGGGTGGGGCATGTAACAGGACCAAAAAATTATACTGTCGACTGTAACTCTTCAAACTGACCAATATTTGTAGTATTTTATAGTATTTCTTGAGGGTACTTTCAATTAACAATTTAGGGCTTAAATATCAGAATGAAAAACTAAATTTTAATTGCTTGTTAGCACAAAAAAAGAAAAAACCTACTAGGAAAGTAAAATGCCCTAGAGCAGAAACGTATCACTTTCTGCATACTTCATAAAACAACAACAGTTCAATATAAAATCTACAATTTTGCGTTACGAGGGTAGTGCTACCGACAGTGCTACCCTGTATACTCATACTCACACTCATACTCATACTCATACTTTATTAATAATATAAATTACAGGTCAGGGTTATACCTCGATAATATCGCAGATGGATACCCGCGCTTTTGTAAGTAGATCAGGTACAGTCACGTCTGAAAATATAGATACGAAAAATGTGCCAAAAATATGTATAAACTACCTTAATACATTTATACATATTTTTGTTACTTTTTTCGTATTGATATTTTCAGACGTGACCGTACAATACAAGGTATTTTGTTTCAGGTTTGCTTACATAATACACTCTTTATAAGTTTCGTATTTCTAGGAACAACTAGGTACGATGTTGTTCCTAAAAATACGGTACGGTAGGTATGTTATGTACCAAACCCAAATTTCTATTCAATAAATAAACAACGGGTTGCACTCAGGGAGTGCCGTGCCGTGCCGAGAAGTGAAAACTTGAATATGAATTATGAACGTTGTGCATTTTTGATATTTTGGAATGGTTAGGGAATAATTTTGCACGAATTGCTTTAATTATCAGTATAAAACTACTATCATTTATGTGGTAAAATACAATATTCATTTATTGCGCTAATTATCGTACACAAACATGACAATTTATATTATATTAAAAATTTAACACTTCTGAACTATTACAATTATTTAACATTAATAAGTTTCTCTCACAGAAAAATCAACTTCCATCCATAATTTCAACGACTATCATTATCATTTCTAGATCCAACATGGAGTTTTTCGATCAGGTCACGTGTCCGTCTTACGAATTTTCAATCTGACGAATCTGTCGGTCACATGACCTGTCGCGCGTTTAACATTTCTTCCTCATCACAAAAAGTGCACAGCGCCGCTAAAGAAGTTTTCACTTAAAAAAATTAAAAACCTACGCATCATGCCAAAAAATCCAATTTGTACCAAAAATACATTACATCATTTTGGAAAAGAGCTGATATTCTTATACTGCCGAGTCGATTTTTATAAAAAAAAAATAGCTAAGATCTACCGCAAGGAAACTCGCTTTCACATAAGACAAACTGGTTCGAAATCGGTCCTTCCGTTTAAGAGCTACAATGCCAAACAGACATTAGCGTCAAATATATAACATTCATCTTACGATAGGACATTCAGTTCAGTTCAAATATACTTTATTCATGTAGGCCTAGCAACAAGCACTTATGAATAGTAAGACAGTATTACATCTTAAGCTAATTATCAGAGCAATTTATTGATGTTGTAAATATTAATGAATATAATACTAATGAATATAATTAATAGATCAAATTTAATACTAAGAATTTCACAAAATATCGTCATACAAAAAAAAAACAAATGTATAAAAAATACTAGTCTAGAATGTTTCTAGAATAAATTCTAAATGTCAAAATAAATAAAATAAAAACAACCAAGGAAGTACATGCATTGGAATATCCATTTCATCATAATTATTCAAATATAATAAATAATTAATCATTTCGAATCACAATTAATTCCACGTTGTTTTATCATTGATATAGTCTTGTGTGGTATAATAAACTTTAGAAATAAGTTTACGCTTTACATGATTCTTAAATTTATTAATTAATAACTCAGTAATATGGTTTGGAAGTTTAGTATAAAATCTTACACAATTACCCATGAATGATTTTTTTAATTTTATGGAGCCGAGTGAAGGGCACTGCGAGCTTATGTTTATTTCTAGTATTAATATTATGAATGTCACAATTTTTCTTAAAATCGGCAATATTTATTATGCACATACAGAATATTCTCATAAATCTATTGACAGTGCACTGTCATGATGTCAATTTCCTTAAATTTATCTCTAAGTGAGTCTCCATGGTTCATTTTATATATTGCTCGAATAGCCCTCTTCTGCAGAACAAAAATGGTATTTATCTCTGAAGCACCACCCCACAGTAAAAAACCATTCAAACTTGCACTGAATTTAAAAACGTCCTCATTAAAGTGCATGCTCACCGCATGTTAGATTAGAACTAAGTCCTTAAGTCCACCACACTATTCCAACTAACTCGGCCATTATCACCATAAAGGGCCGTCTCGGCCGCCGATGGCCGAACTTAGGCCGTATCTTAGCGTTATAGTGCATTAATGCAGCTGCAATGGTGCATTGAGGATGCACGTGTGATTGAGCTCCGTTATTTTTATTATAATTGTGTTTCTGTGTTTTGTGTAGCCAGAAAGTACTTGTGAATTTAGAGACTTTCTTTTTTAATTCTTGGAGAACAATTTGAGTTGCCTGCGAGAAAAAGTTAGAGGTATGGGCATTGTGAATGTCATCTCGCTTTGTGTGGTAGGGTACAGCACAGCTGATGTCATTCCAGATCTAGAGCAGAGCCCAACTGGGGACGTACCTCCACCTTACAGAAAACAGCAGCCAAATAACACTAGACCCTACTCATACTGTTCTGTTCCTGCGGGTGAGTAAGGTTGCCAGAGCTCAACGAGGGTGCGGAGTTGCAGGCTTACATAGGCTACGGAGATTGCTTACAATCAGGCACGCCGTACGCTTGTTTGCCACCGACGTAGTATAAAAAAATTAAATGAGAAAAAATATAGCTAATAATTTTTCAAAAAGTAATAATATTTTATAAATTTAAATTAATAAATTTGGAAAATTATGTAAATATATTCTACCTTTTTATAACGATGCGAAACGCTTATGCTTATCGACCTTGTCGTTATGGTTTTTGGAATTAGGGTAGAAAAAAACAAGACTTGTTTAGAACTAAGGCGAAGAAACCATTGCCATTTAGCATTAAGTCCGCCATCATACGTTGTTGAATCAGTCATAATTATCAGATATAGTTAACTGCTTGCAAACTGTAAAAACTTCAAACATCTACACATCCGACAATTATTGCTAATAAATACCCAACATTTCAATCTGATCCATACAAACAAAATGGCCAACACGAAACAAAATGGCCGCCACGTGTGGACAATAAAATATGCTCTCGAAATACTTTGATGGACGGAGGAAGGAATTTATTTCCGTATTGTGTTAACACATCAGCGGATCATCTCAAAGGGAAATTTGTAACGGAAAAAGATACAGTAGGTTTTCTACCCTTGTTTTAATGATACTAGGTATAGGGACCCGGGTATGTCCTTAAACTACGTCCAAAAGAGAGGTATGGGCAATGTGAATGTCATCTCGCCTTGTGTGGTAGGGCACATCACAGCAGATGTCATTCCAGATCTAGAGCAGAACCCAACTGGGGAAGTACCTCCACCTTACAGAAAACCGCAGCCAAATAACACTTGACCCTACTCATAGTGTTGTGTTCCTGCCGGTGAGTAAGGTTGCCAGAGCTCAACGAGGGGGGTGGGGTTAGGGTCGGCAACGCGCATGTAACTCCTCTGGAGTTGCAGGTGTACATAGGCTACGGAGACTGCTTACCATCAGGCAGGCCGTATGCTTGTTTGCCACCGACGTAGTATAAAAAAAAAAAAGGGAAAATGTTTGACTTCTAAGGTTTGTTCGTATTGAGACTCCTGATTTAAAAAAACCGGACAAGCGCGAGTCGGACTCGCCAACCGGGGGTTCCGTACTTTTTAAGGGCTCCTCTACACGATGGCCCAACGTAGGCCTGTCTAAGGGACGCAGCTATGCGGTGGAATGAAATAGCAATATCACTTGCTCCCTCTAACTCATAAATACGTCCCTTAGACTGGCCTACGCTGGACCATCGTGTAAAGGAGCCATAATATTTGTTGTTATAACGGCAATAGAAATACATCATCTGTGAAAATTTCAACTGTTTAGCTATCACGGTTCATGAGATACAGCCTGGTGACCGACGGACGGACAGCGGAGTCTTAGTAATAGTAATAGGGTCCCGTTTTACCCTTTGCGCACGGAACCCTAAAAAGAAGTCCTTGATACGTAAGGATGAATCTGTTGGTACTTCGAAGTTGAGGTGGTCTTCCAAACTACGTATATAAGGTTGCGGTTCCACCAGAGAATATTGTCCAATAGTTCTGCACTGAGCGAGGTAAATGAAGTGACTTGTCTTGTCTTGATGAACGCATCCCTCGCTAAGTCGCTTCACATCCTCACACATCTCTGGTAGGAACGCAGCCTAATTAGAAATGTTTTATTATATCTATATTTTTTATCTAACCCTGTATGTCATGTGTTGTGGTCAATTTACGATAAGTTAAATCTTTACTATTGGAAGTATTAGAACAAATTAAATTATTTTCAGATAATATTTTAATTTGTTTTTATTTCAAGTAGAAACACTACTATATAAATTATAAACTGAAATAAATGTCATATATTAAGAAAAAGTGACCAAGGCCTCCATTGCCCCAGGCTGGAATCGAACCAGCGTCCTCTGCTATCGCGGCAGGTGCCTGAGCCATTCGGCCACCGGGGTCATCTCTCTCGCTAGCTCGGTATCACCTGAGTTTATCCAGTCAGAAGGTATGAACCATACTGTTCTACCTTAGTGATGGCTAGGGGGCGCCGTGAGCCTTCAGTAAGAAATGAATATTCTTGAAAAATTCGATTTGCCGTTACCCCGGTGGCCGAGTGGCTCAGGCACCTGCCGCGATAGCAAAGGACGCTGGTTTGATTCCAGCCTGGGGCAATAGAGGCCTTGGTCACTTTTTCTTAGTATATGACATTTATTTCAGTAGGTACCAGTGGCGGATCGTTCAAAGAACTCGATTCCCACCGGCTTGTCTAAACTTCAGCCCGTTGAGTACTTTCACGATCGGTTCATGGAGAAAAGGAAACCAAAATTAGCTCCGGGTTCCCTACGAATATTTGTGACGCGCCGCCACTGGTAGGTACGTAAGCTAAGGTACGTATTGAAAACTCTAATCCCTCCCATACTTTCAACAACTCCATACCAAGCTGACCTACTGCACCTATCTCCCATACTCCCTCAAGAATGATCAACCATCAAATTATGAATGTTTCCCGATATGTGTGAAGGAGTTGTGTGACGTGTGACACGGTGCATCCTGCGCGCGTGTCGATTTTAAAACAACCAACCGCCAAACGTTAAACAACCCATTTTCAATTTTATTACTTAGCGCTTATGGTTGATTTTGTAATGACATATATATGGTATATAGGACTTTTTAAGTAATATTGCGGGTATTGCAAATCGGTGGCGTGTATCATTTATTTCCTTTACTTTGTTCATGACAACGCGATTTGTGGATTAAACACGTGTAGTGACGAAAATATTAAGGATTCTAAACTGGAAGATGGAATTTGACGTGGTAAATTATATTATGGAATTAATACAAAATAATTACTTGTGCATAATTTAGCGCGGAATTATAAATATAGAACTATAATCTTCATATTTATCGAGTAACATCGTCTTTCTTGCGTTGTCCCCACTTGTTATGTCATGTCTAAGGTCATGCCATAAGTAGGTACATTTACTTAAATAAGATTAAGACATTTTATATAGTTCTTACTGTACCTGGTATTTGTATCTATCAGAATATTCCATGATTAATTTTGTTTTCTAGTTGTAGGTTAATTTTTAATTGCAACAATCTCCGATAGATGGCTCTGCGCGTAGAATAAATGGCGCTATCGATGTGTCGACGTGATTTGATTTGACAAAAGTTTCAATCATGTGTCGTAAAAAGTTATTATGTTCAGTAGGGCTAAGATGGTCGGCTCTTTATCATTTGTCATCATACCTATCCCGTTCTAATAAGTATGTAAATGCGAAAGTGCCGGGCATAGTGACAAGTGATAAAAATCGAACCATGATGCCGCCGCAGGTACGGCATTCTGTACATTTTTGAAAAGTTTATACTCTCGTGAATTTAATACTTACTCGATTGGAAACTTCTTCTTACACCTTCCGCATTGCTTTTCTTCATTCACCCGCATCACTTTTGGCGTCTGATGCTCTTTTTGGACATGGTTGACAAGACTGCTTTTTCTGGTGAAGTTGGCGCCGCAGATCTTGCAGATGAAGGGACGTTCGCAAGTGTGCTGTCGGAGGTGGTCACGGAGGGAGGATTTGCGGAAGTTCTTGGGGCATAACGGGCATCTGAAGACAATGCGATAACAGATAAATCCAGGAAGGAAAATATACGAGTAAAATATATTTAGAGAACTGGGCGACTTACTTTAACAATTTACTGTTAAGCTCGAGCTAGTTACAGATAGTGACTGCCACGATGACCTATTATATACCTTTTGCACTATATCTAGACCTTTAATACCCACAATAAGAATATATTTGGGGTCACTATTTACCCCGACCAACCGACGACCGGTCTGACCGGAGTGACCCTGCCTATGAAGCCGATGGTCCCGGGTTCGAATCTGCGTAAGGGCATTTATTTGTGTGATGAGCACAGATATTTGTTCCCGAGTCATGGGTGATTTCTATGTATTTAAGTATTTGTATATTACATATATCGTTGCCTGAGTACCCACAACACAAGCTTTCTTGAGCTTACCGCGGGACTTAGTCAATCTGTGTAAGATTGTCCTATAATATTTATTTATTTACGGCGCCGTAACAAGAATTTACTCTCATAAAATCATTGTATTCTATTCACAGGATGCCACTTCACTCCGAGGAAGCACGAGCTTAGAAGTTTAATGAAGAGGCATGGACTGAAGTCCCAGAGCTGGTGGTTGGAAGTACTTTATCCTCAACGGTAAATATTTGAGTATAATCTTCTTTTGATCATTAATTCTTTTGATTTTCTTGACGGGAATACTGTGTAAGCTCATGGAATAAATATTCAGCCTGAGAAGTTATAGTAAAAAGACACTGGAAAGAGTTCCAACGCTGGTGGTTGGAAGTAGGTAGTTACTAAGCGGAAAATAAATTTACCTGTATTTGAGAATGATTTTTTCTTGGTCATCAACTCTCTGGATTTCCTTGACTGGAATCGTATGTAAAACCTCATGAAAGAAGCATTCAGCCTGGGAGTCCGTAGTAAACAGACATTGGCTACAGTTCCAAAGCTGGTGGTTGGAAGTAGGGGGTAGCCAGTTGCGGAACTGGCAGGCGTTGGAGCGGATGTGGCGGGTCACTTCCTGGGGCAGGATGAAGGACATGCCGCATTTTGGACATCTGAAAATTAACGTGAACGTACAGGAAAAATGAATGAAATCTAATGATTTAATTCATTTTTAAAAACTAATGTTTTTTCCATATTAACGGCCTGAAGGAGGTCGAAATCCGAATAAAATGGAAGAAGCTGGTAAACAATATTAGTTTTAAAAAAATCAAGGAAACCACCCTTTTCCACCTTCTCATTCCTTTTACCGTGAGTGATGAAAAAGACGATTAAAAATACATGACAAGTATGTAAACTTATCTATGGACCAATGCAACTGGCAGTAGCAAGAAATGAATCTATTTCTCTACCTGTTTTGGGTTCCGTACCAAAAAGGTACAAAAGGAACACTTATGGTGCGACTCAGTCCGTCCGTCTGTCTGAATTGCTAAATATCTCGAGAAATAATTAATATTTGGAATAGTTATTTATTTTAGGTACAGTTTTACCAACATTTACTTACGAGTATATACATTCGGTTTAGTTGGTTTTGTGTCGTGCAATGTCAGTGCCAGTGCCATAATACAAGAACGTAGATTGCCAGTAGGTCGTATGGCTTAAAAAGTAAAACTTTAAAATTACTTACTTGTTTTTGTTATTAGGATGCATCCTCCTAATATGGTCTTTCAGCTCCAGAACATTAGCTAAAACAACTTTCTTCTCAATGCAATACGGGCATTTCTTGCTCACTTCTTTTACAGGAAATCCACGTGCTTTCATATTCGCCTTCCTTCTCAGTCTATGCTCTGAAGTATTTCTGTGTTGCTTAGCTTCTTCTGCTGAACAGAAGGTTCGAGAACATACCAAGCACATGTGTGTTTTCTGCTTGTGAACAGACTTCAAATGAGCAGCCAGGGTTAAGGAAGATTTAAACTTCACTGTACATTGCTGGCACTTGTGCAGCTCTTGATATTCATCTGTAGCTGTATACGTCATTTGATGGCCTGTCAATTGACAATGCCGTCTAATCTCAGCATTGTAGCGAAACTCTCTGAAACAGGTTTCGCATTTAAGAATACTCTTCTTTCTAATAATTATTGGCATGGATCTGTTAATAACCGCAACCACTTCACTATGATCAGTGCTAGATAGATGTAGCAGCATATCCATTGACGTTTCACATTCGAATTTGCAAAAAGAGCACCAATGTCGACCATCCATGGATGATGTTGTTTGGCTATGTTCTTCTGAAGACCAATGCTGCATGAAATTTGATAGCCAATTCGTGTAGAACTTGCAGGGGCTGCATTGAAAAGGAGATTGGTGAACAATGACGTCAATATTATTTAGGATCAGTTGACGATAGACCTGGTTTTGTACTGTTGAAGCTTTTCGAAAATGGTAATGGGATATTAAATGCTTTCCCATCAAATGCTGCCGAACCCTTGAATTGCAGCCGGGACAGTTGACGAAGCGTAATTTACGTTTTCTCTTTTTTTTCTTTTCAAGTTCCGTTCTTAGTATACTTTTTTGCGATGGTTCAGGTTTGCTAACCGATCTCAATTTGCGACTGCTTTGTTCGGCAGTACTTCTTAACGGTTGCAGATGTCCCGAAAACTCTAACTCATTCTCAGGCAGCACCTTCTTCATGTGTAATTTAGACAATAAATGCTTCTCATAAATCGGTCTTGAACCTAATCTTCTATTACACGGACCACACCAATATTGAACTGATCCTTTCATCTGTATAGTCGTTTGCATGATCTGCGATTTCTCATGGGCTCCTGGTACCCATTTCCCTTTAGTATGTCCTGGTGGTGGAGCGTCATAATCTTCATCTCTATCATTAGCATCAGCCATAATTGGTCTCCATTTTCCTCCTGTATGTTCCTGCTCATCTCTGATCCCCCATTCCTCATGCTCCGGAGACGCTGGTCTCCATTTACCTCCAGTATAATTTGGAGGAGGTTTCCACTTCCCACCTGATGGTGGTTCCTCTTCATCTTCATCTTCAGAATCTTCAGACTCATCAGATTCATCATCAGGTTTGAAATCAATAAAAGGCCCAATACTGTATGATGATGTTGGTATTTCCTTCTTTACAGCACCACTAATACTGGCAACGGCATTTATCAGTTTAGTCTGGTTATCCTCATTGCTGCCTATTCTTAAACTATGTCCACCAATCCAATCTCCACCTCTAAAATTACTTTCTATTGGACTCATGGTCCGTATATCACTAGAAGTAGATGCAACTACAAGAACATTCTTTCTATCTAAGCTGGCTTTAGTAATCGGTATCGGCGGAGTCAGTCGTGATAGCGAAGTCTTTTTGACACTGCTTTGGAGTTCTAGGGATTGGAAGAATACATCTGCTCCAAGGTTATATGTGGGTTCTAAGGGATCGATGGGTATTTCAACTTTCGGTTGAGGCTTGCATTTAGTGCATCGTTCTTTTCTGTGCTTGACGTAGTTGTCGAGACCGATGATGGTGGTGTTGCATCTGATGCAAAGGTGATTATCGTCATCGTCATCATCTCGTAGTGACAGCATCTGAAAAGGTAAAACTATAGCTTAATGTTGTTTCATTCCACATGGAATTTTACATGGTGCAACTGCTTGGATTCCGACGCAGATTGCAGCACGCCATTACGACGCAGGCGGGCCGTATGCTTGTTTGCCACCAACGTAGTATTAAAAAAAATTAGGTAGTAGGTACTGTATTGCTGCCACAAACGTCAAAATTCCCCTAGACGCTTGTCTAATTTATATTACTTAAGTTCTAAAAACTAAACAGCCATTGTAAGCAACCTCTGACTCCACCGATGTCACCACTTCAAATAAGTTTACATCCTAACCTAACCAAGCAATGGATATCCATCTTTAACACTATTGCCTTAAGACTAATAACAGCTTAACATATTACAATCCTTCGCGTGTAATAGGTAATAAACTCATCAAACTCAAACTCAAAACGGCGTTTTCTCATCAAGTTTAGACGGACATAGGTCCTTTTAGTTTGGAATTTAAGAATTATTCCAGTTGTTTCAATCGATAATGTATGCGAGTAATTACTTAAGGACTTTGCTGCATTTCCATAGTCATCTTTTGGTTTAAAATGAATTATGGGCATTCAGTCAGTTCTTCAGCGATCACGCCATAGAGACAGGTGAATTTATTTACTTTCTGACTTCATTTGCAATTCTGGAGAAATACTTGAAATGATTAAATCGGTAGGTACTTACTAACATAAAATTATAATTTAACTTCACATTTATGAATATGATTGGCACATAAACAAAAAAAAAAGTTTCACTAGTCAATAAAACATGTGTACTATTTTATAGTGACAAAAATACATAGCAATTTATCAATACAAGCGCCAATATCTTCGTAAAAATAAGGTACATTATTAAAATAAATAATTAATACTATATAACAGAGATAGTTGCTATGATTAATAATTCAAAAAATTTGGAGATGTAAAAGGTCCCCAAGGTCAGAGTAGAGTACTTATACTAATAAGATTTGGAGGTATAAATGCTCTCCAAGCATCAAAAAATCTTGCCTATCAGATTAGAATAAGTGTTTGACGTCAAATCGTAGTAGATTATAAAAAAATGTATTGAATTTAATAACAAAATTTTAAATAGTGAGATTGCCTTGCTTGCAAAAACAAATAGGGCTTTAGAAAACCGACGTACCTATTTACAGAAATTATTTAAAATTGAGTCTAACGTCTACATACATAGGTAGGTACCAATAGCTAAAACAAATTACCCTAGCTCACAATAACCTAAATCAAGAAGCCGCCAAAGAAATACTGACAAATGATCCGTCAGCGGAACAATAGGAGCGGTCGATACGTGGAGGTAAAATAAACAGCGAATTAAAACGACTATAATGACGGTAATGACAACCGTTTGTCGGTGACAATGGTGTCAGGCGCCGGGATTGACGCGTGACGCTGGCTACTACAGAAACTCGATTCAGTTTTTCTGTATTTATATCTAAATAATTAAGTTAATCTTAAAATAATCTATTGGCTCTGTTAGAACTAATTTATTTATTTATTTATTTAAACTTTATTGCACAATATAACAAATAAAGCACAAATGACGAACTTAATGCCTAAAGGCATTCTCTACCAGTCAACCATCAGGCTAAACAGAAACAGTAGTACGTGCAGGCATTAAACAATAAGTTACTTAAAACAAGCAAAATAGCGATAAATAATATATACTAACGGTTATAAACTTACATAAATATACTATAATTAAATATACATACATATATATTAACTAATCCTCGCAATAAGCTTAAAAAATATAAAAAACAAGAATAAAATTTTGTTGAATCATTATCACTGTGAATTCACAGTAGTCTTAAATGCCATAGACCCTACTGGCGCAGTCCTTAGGCCACTTTCCACTACTTTAAAAAAAAAAAACGAAACGACAAAATAATCATATCTTATTACCGAACCTCCTTACAAAATCTCACGAGAATCGGTTGAGCATTACGACATGTAGAGGAGGAGGAGGATTTGAGGCTAGCATGAGTTGCGTTATCGCGCGCGAGTCCATACTTGACTGCCGCAACTCATGCTAGCCAGTCGTCTAGACATGCGAAAGCATTTTTTCTCAAGCTGAAACGGAGTCCTTCACTGACACTCGGTTAATAAGTACCTACATCACAGGTTATATAAGTCTCTATGGTAGATAATTCATTCAATTTGGACTATGGAGATGTAAAAGATCCCCAATGTCAGAAAAAATACTAATTCTAATTAATTAAGTAACTCACTCATTGAGTAACGCACTTTCGATATCAATTTGAAGTTTTCTGATATCTGTTATATTTACGGAATTATCGAATGGCTACACTTAACGATTACATCCTGTATATCTATAACACGGCAGAATAGTGTTAAATTGTCCCATAAAGTCCCATCGAGTCACGACGGTAGGCGCCGCGGACAGGCGGATTATTAATGACGTCACCTCGGGACCGTCCCGGCTGTGTCACCCTAACCTGGTGACCCGATGGAGGTTTTGTCGTCAAAGTGTTTGTAACTATTGCAAAATTGATTATAAAATAAATATATAAAAATTAAGTCTTTTTTACAGGCAGAGAAACATAGATGGCGCTGTACGACTCTGAGCATATACTATACGGTATTTTGTTGTCAAATTTGACTTTCCGTAGAAAACATGCATCGCGTTATACAGGAGGAACCTACTTATTATGGAAGGTAGAGGCAAGGAACAGAAACTCCTTAGGAAGAATTGTTGCAAAAGTGTCCAGCTGTTAGCTATAAATAATAGTTCCAAATGTCTCCAGAGCAGCGCTAGAGTAGCTAAGAACCTAGGCGTTATTGACGGAGTGAAGTACGCTGTCTATGATTAGATTTTTTCTCAAGTATTCTAGGTATTTTAGCGCCACCTATTTATGGTTTTTTGTCGGACACTTTTTGGTATATGGAGATTCTGTTCCTTCCATACTACTTATGATATTCTCTGACTTTTATTTTTTTCTAGGATCAATAACTTTTGAATCCGCCATACCTGTTTGTCGTTAAAAAGGGCTATTTTTATAATATTTCCGCTTACCAGACAACTAGGAATTGTAGTCTCATGCCAGCCTAGTTTACTCGTTGCTGGCTTCGCCGAAGACAAGACAAGACAAGACAACCTACTTATGATATTCACTGACTTTTATTTTTTTCTAGGATCAATAACTTTTAAATCCGCCATACCTATTTGTCGTTGAAAAGGGCTATTTTTTATAATATTTCCGCCTGCCAGACTACTAGGAAATATAGTCTCATGCCAGCCTAGTTTACTCGTTGAATGATGAAAATGGAGGCTGAAATGAAAAAAAATATATATATATTTTATTGGTTTTTGTAAGTGTTTTTAAAATATAGGTTGGGGTCTTCTGTTAAGCATCAAATATGCTTGTGACAGAAAACCCCGCTCTTCCAATAAGTAAGGGTAGAAACCAATATGTTAGTGTATTGTATAAATCGTATAGTATAAATAAATAAATGAGCTATTTTTGTAAGTAAATGTTGCTAAGTTTTTAGGAAACTTTCTCGGTTATTATTATTACCTATTATTTAATGTATATTACCAATATACTATCGTTTAATGTAGATACAGATCTCTAAGGCAAACAACAGTGCCTACCGACATACATTGAAAGTTTCGTCCTCCAGAGTCGTTAGACCCATTTGCCATCAGACAAATCTTTTACGAATGGTTTTGTTAAACGTTGTACATCAGTGAGTCGAATGGTTTTGTAGGTATGAAGTTCCCTACGTCTATCTACCTATAGCTGTCACCTTACTGCAGCGCGTCTGTGTGCATTCCGTCAGTCAGACTGATCCAGTGCGTTCAGATATGTGCCCACGAATAGCGATCTTAGTTTCGGAACTTTTGTGGCCGTCTCATCATAGTACTTACTTACTGCTGTGGTGCAGCGACCCGAAGTGGATCTTGGCCTGCGACACCAAAGACCGCCAGGCTTCTCTGTCCAAAACCGTTTCTGTCCAATCGACGGCGCTGAGTTCGCTAAGGTCTTTTTGCACTTCGTCTCCAGCGGTACCTAGGGCATCCAGACAGTCTTCGGCCATTTGGAACTCCAAAGTATAGTAGCCATGATAAAAGTTTTCCAAACTTCACTCACTTCACTCTTCTAGCTAATATCAATCTCATTGAACAGTTATTCATGTTACTTGCTGTTAATATTATATGAAAGTGTAACTAAGTGGGACCGTCATAACTTTGGAAACACTATCGATCGGTGGGCTTTCCAAACTGTCAGCAACTCGTCAACGTCACAGTAATAGTCCGTTCACCAACCGGCAATCATCGCCTTGGCTACTTTATTATTAAAAGGTACGAGTATTTGCAGGTTGGTGTGAAAAGCAAAGAGTTGTTACGTTGAGTCGTAATTTAGAACTGTTCCATGAATTAATTGATTGAATTTTCCCACATTAGTATTTAATTTAACGGAACTTAATCGGGTATAATTCTTTAAAATGACCACCGACGATGTTGAGGGCGGCATTTACCCCGTGGGCTCGAAACGTCGGAGGTAATATCAAAGCTTAAACAACATACACGATTAAGTCCTGTTAAAGTAAGAATATATTGAATGTTTTTTTGGTTTTTTCTGCTCATAAATACCATAAGAAACATTTATTGTCATTCAAGATGGTGTTCTAACGGCTATGCACGTGATGAGAAAATTTTCGCCTGGCAGACAGGACAGTATAACAACATGGAATGTACAGTACGTTGTTTCTATACCTAAGTAGAAAAGTTCGGGAATCCATTGAAATAAAAAAAAAACAGCATTTTCAATCGAGGTTGAAAAACCAAACATCGTGAGCGTTGTGTGTCGACTTACTTTATAGGTTTAATAATAACGTGAAATCTATTCAGAGTTTTCCTAATTCCTTGTAGAGCGTATCCGAACGCGTCCCGTCAAAGACTGTCGTACAAATAACTACGTCGGCATCGATCGGTCGTTCGGTCGGTTTAAGAACGTTCACTCACTTCTCAATACCTTGGTTTATTCATTCACTAGAAACTAGAACTGATCAAAATCCTTGTAGAATGTATCCGAACGCGGCCCGTCAAAGGCTGTCGTCCGAATAACGACGTCGGCATCGATCGGTCGCTGTAAGAACGTTCACTCACTTCACAACACCTTCGTTCATTCATTTACTTCACTATTGATCACTAACCGAGTCCGAGTGCATATTATTAATTTACTTATAGCACTAAATAATACGAGTAGAACCCATCAACTAGCGCGGAACTTTTTTAAATATTGACTAATCAATGGAAACAAGACAGACCCTGAAGGATGTCCCAAATATGAATATGAGAAAGTATACAATCAACAAAAGAAGCACTTAATCGATTGGTGTTCATAATGATATGAATTTTATATAGTCTTACTCGCTTAGCAAATTGACGAGCATGGACAAATGTCTAAAAATTGCTGTATGTTTCGGTCACTCCACCTATGAACATGCCAGTGTGACTGAGAAGTTTTACGATCCCAGACATCAGTATGGTTTGCGGTTAGTAGGTATAACAATAAGTGAACTGTTCAGATAATTTTGAATGAACAGCGAGCTGCAAAATTGCATACATAAGTGGCCATGCTATTTTGCAGCAGGGAGTCCACATCAAAGATTATTTACATTTTTCGCTTTATTGCCAAGGGGTAAGTTGAAAAAATGTACTTAAACATAATTTTGACATCGCATTTCCTGCTTTTCTCTGCGGCTAATCTCGTATGAAGTCTAGCGACTTTCATGTTGTTTGTCAGTGTACCAAGGTATGAAATGGGTCACAAATTAAATCTTTTGACTGTATATCCGTGATTTTTTGGTGCCAATACTGACAATGAGTGAAAAAAGACTCAGAAAAGATCAACATGTACTTCGTCAGACCTCAACAAAAAGGGGCCAACGGAAAACCAGTGCTGGACGCCAGTCTAGCATATGCTGAGCTTCAGTGGCGTAGCGTGCCTTGGCCCCGTATAAAAATTTGGTTGGGGGCCCTTAGGAAGGGAGAAGATTTCTCACAAAAACGCACGTTGGGGCCCCCGTGGCCCGAGGGCCCCGTATAATTGATAAGGCAGATACGGCGCGTAGCTACGCCCCTGCTGAGCTTGGTACCCGCGGCTGCCATGTCTTGCTAAATTTGATTACCCATTAGATTAGACAATAAGTTAGTACTTAACCTAGAATAAGTTAGTACAATATAAGGCTGGTTTATATAGGTAGGTATCCGATTGGCAGCGTACTATCTCAATAGAGGTCAGAGTTCCGTCGGCAGCTGCAAGCAAGGTGCAGCCACATAAATCAAGCGCCCCGCCCTCGTCTAATGGGAATTATAATTGATTCCAAGCCTATAGCCTTTTAATTGTTCTTTAATATGTTTTCTTAGCGTTTTGAAATAGTTTATAGATGTTGAATAAAGATGCTGGGAAATTGTGGTGATATCTAGGGAAGAATTGAAAAGATTATGGACACTGTTCATTTTTCCATCATAAACGGTCCTCGCCTAATGACAACTAGAATTGATCATGTACCTAGTCTATTAATTGTTCTTTAATATTTTTTCTTAGCGTTTTGGAATAGATTTTGAGAGATGTTGAATAAAGATATTGGGAAATTGTGGTGACGGGGAAGAATGGGGACATTTAGTGCATTTTTCAATTATAAACGGTAAATGATAAACAATTGTAAACCCTAATGGGAACAAGAATAGATCCTGTGCCATAGGCTATAGGCATAATTGTTCTTAAATATGTTTTCTTAGCGTTTTGGAATCGTTTTTGATAGATGTTAGAAAGATGATAGTTTTTAGAAATTTTGGTGATATCTAGGGAAGAATGGAAAAGATTATGGACACTGTGCATTTTTCAATCATAAACCGTCATCGCCTGATGCCCCTGATGGTAACTAGAATTGATCCTGTGCCTATAGTCTATTAATTGTTTTTTAATGTGTTTTCTTAACGGTTTGGTATAATTTTGGAGAGATTTTAGTGTAAACAAGTTGGGAAATTGTGGCGACATCTATGAAAGAATGGAAAAGATTAGGGATTTTGCTACTGTACCTTATTCTTTGTTCTTTAATTATGTGTTCTTAGCGTTTGGGAGTAATTTTTGACAGATGTTGTAGTATAAAGAAGCTGGGAAACTCTAGAAAGCGGCATCTAGAGTAGAATAGAGGTTACATTATGCAATTAGTTTTTTTTTCAAAGACTGTTATTTTATTCAGGGACCATAATTTTATATCCGCCAGTTCCTCAACGCAGGCTTCATCAGGTGAACACTAACTCACAGTCAGCTACAGGCTTCGTCACAATAAAATACAACGGTAAAATCTGCAACAGCCGGGCTAGCACATGATTGGCGCCACAGTATCTCGCGGCGAGATAGACCAATCCCTCTTTAATGCCAAATGACATATACATTGGTTTTTATTGGCATCCATCCCTCTTTAATTAACATGGTTAGAAAAAGACGGGTAGTCTATCTCGCCGCGAGATACTGTCGCGCCAATCATGTGCTAGGCCTACAGGCTTCGTCAAATATTATTGGAAATTTAGAACATAGCTACACGGCTATTTAAAATGAGCTGACTATAACTTTGTCAATTGTTTTACACATACTTTGTAGACGGTTGTTGAATAGAAGCTTTGATAAAAGCCAATTGATTGTGCTGTTAATAAAACATAGCTATGAAGATGGGGTAGGTAGTCAAGAGGTCCGCCCAGCATCCGTTTTTATCGTTTATTTTTAAGTTGTTTTCCTGATGAATGAAGATTTGACTTGTCTACGAATATTTACGACGCATCGCCACAGGTAATGGCCGTTTAAATTCCAAAATTTCAGTGGCCATCTCACCGATCCATCATTCCCGTCCTACTAGTGGACCGGACGGGCCAATCATTTAAAATCCGTATTTCCGACAAAGTTGCCGGACGGATGCGTCCGTTGAGAGTTGCCGATTCATTACCGTCTTCCCATTGTATAGACTAGGGTTCTACGGTGTTGTCATGGCGCGGGTGACAAAACTTTCGTTTTTAACCCGCAAAAAGAGGGGTGTTAAGTTTGACCGTTTTGTGTGTGTGTGTCTGTCTCCGGTAGCGTAACTTTTACACGGGTAAACCGTTTTAGATGCAGTTCTTTTAATTGAAAGCAGGTTTTCTAGCGCTGGTTTTAAGACATATTTATCCGTTTCCGTTTCAAAATCTATTTATCCGTTTCACTGTGTTCGGGGTTTTCAGTTTTTATTAAACTGCTTTTTACCTGACAGCGTAAGGGACAGTGTAATACCTACACATAATTATAAATAAATAAATATTATAGGACATTATTACACAAATTGACTAAGCCCCACAGTAAGCTCAATAAGGCTTGTGTTGTGGGTACTTGGACAACGATAAATACACACATGATTCAGGAACAAATAAATGCCCTTACCAGGATTTGAACCCGGGACCATTGGCTTCACAAACAGGGTCCCTACCTACTAGGCCAGACAGGTGTAGTAGGTACATAACATACATGCTTTGGTTTCATTACACCTAATTATCACAATGTCATTGTCTTTATATGCCCTAATTAGGGTTCCGTGCCAAAAGAGTAAAACGGGACCCTATTATTAAGACTAGGCTGCCCGGCCGTCTATCCGTCTGTATTCCATGAACCGTTAGACACCGAGCTTGACAGTTGAAATTTTCAGAGACGATGTATTTCTGTTGCCGAAGGTTCTGTCCTTTTTAGTATTTGTAGTCCGATTCACACTATATGGGACCAACCCCGAAATCACGAAAAAAAATTGGCTGGTTCATACATTTTGGCTGTCTGACCTTGACATTGTCTATGGAAGAGTAATTTTTTTTCGCGATTTCGGGGTTTGGTACCATAAAAAATAATAGTAAAAGTTGCTCAGTATGACCTATTCAGCCCGTAAATTATTGCAGATGACTAAATAAACAATATATACACATACGTGTGTGAATATATTTCTATCGTGCTAATCGTGTTTCACCGTAGCACCATATTTGTTTCTATTCTGAGCCACATTTAAGGCAAATTCGTTCTGTTTTACGATAAATCGTAGTTTTTTTTTTATGCTTATCACTAAAAGTAAATTTTAATAATAGTCGATTACCTATATGTGCATGATTTTATACATTTCTACCTTCGACTAGTGATATATATCTAAAAATAAGACAAACTTTACATAGCTACTTATGACAGAATTATGAAATAAACTTTGTTGTCAGTTGGCGTGATAGTATGCCAAAAATGTAAATATTCAACAAAGGAAGCGAGCATCTCGCAGAATCCGGCAATGATCAACCCATCATTTAAACAATAAAGATAACTTTCCGAACTCACGCGCATCTCAATTCGCGACCCGCTACGCTGGCGTTCCTATGGTGTCGCGAGATGTCGCCTCTGGCGTTGGGATAGCGATAATGGCGTTGCCTGGCGACTATGGGAATTAAGTTACTGGGTTCAGGGACTTCAGGAGGCATAGACAAATGAAAATCTTTGTTTATTTTTGTCATATTCGAGGGCTAGAGCTTTTCGTGGTAGCAGTTCTGGTTGCACTTAGCCTTGGTAGAATTGTCTTTCCCATCACGGAACAATGGTGTTCCGGACCTTTGGGTGGCGTGCGTGGAGCCGAAGCCAACACACTTTTGACACTTTAATGACATATATGTAAGAAGTACACCAAGTGGATGCTGTCCTTGCCCGTGTCATGGGACGCACGCTGAGACACCACCCGCCAGGGTGTAAGGACTATTGGGAGTTAATTGAATCTACTGATGAATTGAATTGAATGAACTGGGCTGTTTGGTGAAAGTGATGCACTAAATACTGGGCCATGGGATAAAAAACCGGACGCCTTGCTAATAAAATGGTATACAATTGTATTTCCGACAGAAGGTGACTCGCCCCCACAAGATCGGCTCCCACAAAAAGCGACATCTAGGATGGCTCAAAGGCAACATCGTTGTGAGGGCTGAGAGTTTAAACATATAGCCAACTCGCCACTTAAGTATGTTTCCACATCTCCCTCGAGAACGCAGCTCTCGCCACTCCGCTCTGGACGGCCGGCCAAGGCAAGCCAGAGGCGGAGAAACCTGTAGAATTATTGTTCAGTAAATTATTACAAGAACCTTTAATAAAGTTTCAAAATTACCTCCGAAGCTTCGAGATCGAGGACAACATTGTTCCCGTTGTCTTGGAGAAGACTCAGTCTTCTCGAAACATGGTCTCGGCAAAATAATTTTCGGCAATGATTTAAAGTTTTAAAGAACCGCCATCGAACAATGCGTTAATCGTTTTTCTAAAAATATCGACTACCCTTAAAACAGAAAATGATTGTAACAATATATCGCCATTATAGCCTGATTTGAGCATAACAATAACACTGAAGCGAAGCAAGCCACTCACGGCTTGTGCCACATGCTCCATTCGGCAAACTTTTTCATAAGTTGTGGTATGTTGGTACAAGCGAACGCTGATTTGGGAATTAAAACATATTTTTTTTTTAATTAATTGCCCCGAACGCTCGGAATGCTATTGGAATACGTCCTTCACGCAGCGCCATATTTGTGTCATTAGGTTTATTGCGAGAAAGTCCTTTACTCGTATGGTGCCAGATAATATGACAAATGGGACATTTTGATTACCGAAGCGTCTGGGCCTTGTTTTGGGATCTGTATGTCAAAGCGAGAACATGAGTCTTTCGGATGACAAATACCTAAATACCCTCCTTAAGATAGCTTTGCCTGTGTCATGCATACTCAAATGAAAAAGATCTTTGGAAGGTGAAGGTAGACCGTGAACTGTAGACTTCGCAAACCCCCTTGGAAGAAGGATACGTCAGGACTTTGTTTTTTTACACGCTTTGACAATTAGGTCCACTATCAGTCCACCTGTAGATCGGCCTTTGTCCTCACACGGAAGCGCGCCCGCGCTCGTATGGTCTGGAGCTTTTGGGTCTACACAGAGCTCAGCCTTTGTCTTTTGCAGGTCCTTGAAGCTCACAATCCGGCCTTCGCCTTTTATGTAATATTGAAAATTAGATATTGGAGTTTTCGGCCCTATTGGAGATTCGCTTTAGACTTCGCGAAAATCAGTAGTTAGATAGATAGATAGATAGAATACTCTTTATTGGCACACCTCAGTAAAAATATACTGGAAAAATAAACCATTGATTAAATTTAGAGGCAGACAACAAGCGGTCTTATCGCTAAAAAGCGATCTCTTCCAGACAACCTTTGGGTATCGGAAATAGAGAAGTTAATCGAAAAAGTAGGTGTTGCTAAACCGTTATGAAGCCTAGATTCACACAGACAATCACAGTGAATAAACATACACATATAAGGAATACAAATAGTCATACATAAACATACATATAAATGTTTATAAAATTAACCGAAACATAGCTAAATATGACAGCAGCATGTCAGCCACAGAGTAAAAATAACTATGTACTATATAAACACTAAGGGAGAGATAAATAATGTTCTTTGAGTTTTGTGTTTGGTAAAATTGAAGTTGGTATCATTAATTCTTACGCAACACAGGCCACATCGAACCTATCTTACATATAAATGACATACGTCTACTAGTTACGAAACGAAATAGTCAGCAATTTATAAATTAAGAGAAAACAAAAGCAAGAGACATCTTTGTCTTAATAAAAACCAACATCTATTAAACCGTTTAAACATGATATATCTCATCCAACATAAATATTTCGACTTGACAAACCCATGAATATGAAATTCACGTTAACTAATCCACAGATCCATTGATTTATAAGGATATTGGTACATCATTTTCATTACACTCTGATCATTATGATCCTTAGTCATGCGATCAAGACGTCTTAATAAAATAGCGTTTATGCCATCGCAATAAGAATAAACATCAAAAAAAAATTAATAATTTATTGACTTTAACGATGACGAATAAGAGATACGTTCGTAAAAACCCTTTTGAGAGTTGACGTGTGATATATTCGTGCGCGCGAGTGTTATAAAGAACTCCGCGGGGTGCGCGCGCGCCGCGCTGTGATTGGTCCGTTTAATGGCCTCGAGTGGAGCGCTCCATCTTCCGCGCAGGTCTGACGGGTACTAATGGTGCTGGCGTGGTAAGCCAATGACTGATAGGCACCTTTGAACCTATTGTGTGAAATATATAAGCTGTTGATCGTAGGAATGTATATTTATGTTTCCTTGCAATTTACTGTGTCTAATGTAGGTGCGAACTGACACTGATTCTCAGATCTATCCATAGATCTGTAATTTTTTTACGTCGCAAATCACAGAGACTTTTATTACCTATATTAGTCATACTCAAGCAGCCGTAATGAGGCAAGTTCTCTTTTATAGAATACTAGCGGCTTCGCGCGGGTAAGCTTTAACAAATTATACTCCTAAACCTTCCTCAAGAATCACTCTATCGACAGGTAAAAACCGCATGAAAATCCGTTCAGTCGTTTTTGAGTTTATCGCGAACACACAGACGCAGCGGGGGATTTTGTTTCAGAAGGTGTATTGATCTCTTGGACAATGATCAAATGATGACGATGATTCAGAAAAAAATGACAGCAACAGAGGGCTACGTCTATATTCATGCCACTATCGCTCGAATATTCAAGTGTGATAACTTAGAGGCAAATAACAAAATGTCGTATTTAGCTGTAGGCGTATTTGCCTGTTCTGTGATGAAAGCTAGACTTTCATTTCCCCAAGATTTCCTGTAACACTTTAACTCCGTCTTTAATGGCTTTAACCAATCATTAGATTTCCCTTTCACTCGCCTAACTACATCATTACATCTGACAGATTTGCATGCCAAGTTGCCAACATTCCTGGCAATAAAATGTCATTCATGCTTGATCCTGATTACAAAATGGAGTTTCAGTTACGGTCTAGAAATAAGATTTTTATACTATTTCATAGGTAGGTAGGTACCTTGTTATGGACAGATTTATTAAAATTAAAACACAGACTTAAATAATAACAAAATTAGAAATGTAACCTAAAATTAAAACTACCTACAAAACTAAAATTAATACCAAAAAAAAACATAACATATGTTTATATGAAGCTAGATCACCCAGGTCAGATCACTGCGGAAGGGTTCCCATAAGGCTGGCCGCATTCCCCCTTTGGATCGCTATGCCGATCCGTTGAGCCAGCCCTACGGTTCCCCGTGACATCAATCATTCTTTTTTAAGTTGCCTTATAGGGAGCGTGCATGAACTGTAGGAGGCAGCACAGGAGCCGTCAGATTTTTGGCGCGAAGCGTAAATGTGATGTTTTTTGTTCCGATGTAGCCCACAAGATGGCAGAACCTACTATGCACAAGAAAACACGTGACGTGTACATGTGCATGTTTATGGTTCCGAGTCAGGCCACAAGATGGCAGACCCTCCAACGCGCACGGTCCCTATTAATTTATGAGCGCTTGGGCACCATGGTCCTAGAGTTTCGACTGCAAAAGCCACAAATATATGCCTTGTTTTGAGACAATGATGTGAGATCTCTAGCGAGACAGATGATTCACTCTGCCTATTCAATAGGCATAGTATACCTATACATAATGATTATTTAGTCACCTGCAATAATTTACGGCTGTTTGACCTTGACATTTTCTACGGGAGAGTAATTTTTTTTTCTCGATTGCGAGATTAGTCCCATAGTAAAAGTTCCTCAATCATGACCTATATATTCAGCCCATTAATTATTGTAATATTGAACCCACATCCTAATGTGGGTTCGAGTCCCACGTGATTGAAAATCAAAGCGATTTGTTAAGATTTAGTTAATGGAAAACGTTTTCTCCCAAAATGGAAAGTCATAGAAAAAGGACCGTTATTTCGCTAGGATCGCAAAGCTAGTCTTCACTCTTTAATCAAATCACTATTTTGGCGAGTCGCGTCAGTGGCGACATAACGGCGTGGCTGTGTAGAATGTGACGGATTTGGCAAATACAGATTAAAAAGTTTATCAAATTATTTATTTATACAATTTTTAAAAGTTGGACCTCCTAGCAACTGGGTAATGCACAAGCAATGAACATATTCATCTATTTTTGACCCCCCACAACACAATGTCCAATGTGCAGATAGCCACGAGCGACCGCGAGCTGTCATTACGCGAGCTAAATCAAAATGGACGCCATTTCAATTAAACATAAATCAATGCAGACGTAAACTAATGGTTTCGATTCACTTTGATTCGGACTTTCGTTTTTTTATGTTTATTCGGTGTTCATGTTTACTAGGAGGAAGCAACAATAACAACATGTATATTACAAGCATAAGGGCCTACCTTCGCAGCGCTGTGTACGTCTTTTTACAGTTTTTTACTATGAAGAAAAGACTTTTTGCAATAACTCAAAGACGACTAGACCGATCATGTTCGCTATAATATTCTTTATTTTACGCTTTTTTTTTCATATTTTTTGGACCTACGGTTCAATACTTAACTTATAATTTAATTATATTTTTTTCAATTTGAATCTCAATTTTTCCTTAACAAGAATAAATTACCTATGTGTAAGTACTAAAATAGTATTTTAAATAAAACTTTCATAGATAGGTATGTAGTGTACGTACCTACTCGTACTCTACAATTTACTTAATAAGAGTATGTAAGAAAATAAATAATTTAAAATTAAATAACTATAAGTAAAATAACATTAAAAAATTAACCGTAAAATATTCACAATGCCAAAATGAATACAAAATACTCACATCAAAATTGTTTCATAAGTACATTAATCTTGCTCTCGTAGAAAAAAACATCATCAGTATTGTTAGAAAAAAAGAAAAAAGTTATGTCTCAAAAAACTTAGCAGAGCGTGGTTTCGATCCACGGACCTCTGGGTTATGGGCCCAGCACGCTTCCACTGCGCCACTCTGCTTATATCAGAGTGGACGAAATTATCTAACACGTTCTATGGATCGGTTTGGCGTGCTCTAGTGTGATTACGTCACAATGACGCAGCAATGATAAGGCGATAGAGTAAAGTGTAATGTAAATGTAATTTGACATGACATTTGTTTTTTGTTTCTTTTCTTTTTTTTAATTACAATATTTTGTTGTTTATAGCGAAAACGTGAACAAAAATAGCCCCGTCAAAAATTTCTCTCAAAAATCAATCTCGAAAATTACAACACCAATTTCATGCACGACGCAATAATAGCGAAAATAACAAAACGTTCCATTAAAAAAATAAAGCCGTTGCTAACTTTTATCATAACCAAACGCAATAACCGCGTTTTGTTCGCCGTTGACGTTCTTATTAAGCGGGAAAATTGAAAATTGACTAGCGACATGATTGGCAAGGTATTACGGATATTAGCTGGCTGGAACGGCTGGATGCCGGGTTGTTTGCGTTTTAAAAGAAAACGCGTGACGTTAATCCATCATGGTGGCGCGCGGGAAAATGAGGTGTCATAATGACGCTAGTAATAATGTGTTTTATAAATTTATTAAGAAATATGTTTTAGAAAAGGTGTGAACTTATTTTTTATATTTTTAGGTTAAATTATAGGTATTTGGAATACACTTACAGGAGGTCTTTAAGATAATAATATAATTGTTAAGATAATTGTATTTTAGTTTACATCGTCCGAACTAGATGGCGCTAGTAGTTCTAATACATTTCCTTATAGTTTTAAATTTGTACAAACGATACGGTAAACAAAGCTATTACAATAAAATACTAAATACATACATTAGATATTAGTCAGGGTTATAAGTATTAGTTATACTACTGTATCAAAAGGCCGTTTAATAATGGGGGTTATTGAAATGTGTCTTTCTAAGAAGCGGTGAGAGTTAGTAGGACTACTAGACGTAGGTCTTGATAATTGTTTAATAATAATATGATATAAACTACACACGAAAATAACGACTAAAGTCACAGAGCTTAACAATTTCAATGTGTTAGTTCTTATCGGGAAATGTAGATGGCGCCACTAGTCCTAACATATAGGTCATCTCCATTTTTTTACTATTTTTAAGTAACGTAGAAAGTAAAATACGTCGTTTTTTAAAATAATAATACATATTATATTATATTATTTTGTAAAGCATTACGTGCCAACCGTCAAATAGCAAATCGTATTACCTATTTGACAGATAAATTTATCTAATTTATCAAAGCAAGTTCATGGTGCAAAGTAATATTCACGATGTAAGTTGTCTCACTCTAACACCTACATTTTAGTAAAAAACTAACGCAATTATCAAATAATAAGTATTATAAATAAATAACTTTCTAACGGCTGGTGGCACGCTCACATGTATCTGTCAAATTGACAATACAAACAATTGACAGTGTCAATTGAACCAAATTGAACATAGATTATTGCTTGGGTATACAAATAATGTATTTATTGGTATAAGATGAAGAGTTTAGAGTCAAGAAGAAAAGATGCGTAATATTTAATAATTCTTTATTTTATATCAATGTTATCCATAAAATTGCTAGTTTGGCTACGTTAGAATAGAATAGAATACTCTTTATTGGCACACCTCAGGGAAAAAGATACAGGAAAAGAAGCAATTGATTAAATGTAGAGGCAGACAGACAACCTTTGGGTAGCGAAAACAGATAAGTAAATCGAAAAAGTAGGTGTTGCTAAAACGTTATGAAGCCTACATTCACACACACAATTACAGTGAATAAACATACACATATAAGGAATACAAATAGACGTACAAAAACATACATATAAATATATATAGAATAAACCGAAATATAGCTAAATATGACAGCAGCATGTCAGCCACAGAGTAAAAAATAACTATGTACTATATAAACACTAAGGGAGAGATAAATAATGTTCTTTGAGTGATTTATTAAACCCAGCAAGAGATTGAGCGCGTCTAATGCCAACGGGTAAAGAGTTCCAGAATCGGACAGCTTGAAAAGTAAATAGTGTTGTAAAATTTTGTAGAAGAAGATGGGATGGAGAGAAGCAGGCTGCGCGACAGCCTCACAGAATTTATATAGTTATAGCTATAACGCTCCTTGATATAGCGGGGAGTTGTTGGAACGAAAAGAATAGAATAAACTATTATACTTGCCGCAAAACTAACTGGCCACTGAGATCATAATGCTATCTCCTTTACCCTTGTTAAGACCAACCAAGAGTGAAAGATATGGCATTATCACCTGACTCGCCACTTAGTTTTGCGCCAAGTATAGTTACTTAACTACTACATTATTTATAATTAATTGAACCCAAAATTTACATGTAGATAGAGGTAAACAATAGGCGGCCTTATCGCTACAGAGCGATCTCTTCCAGACAACCTTTAGGTAGTGGAGAAATGAAACTTAATTTAACTAATTAGGAGGTGTAAAAAAAACTAAATTAAAACTAAATAGCAGTAGAGAAAATACTTTTAAAGTTTAAGACTACAATAGTAAGACAATACATATACATACATACTACTTACATAATTATATAGCTACATATATACCATACTATATAATTCTTGCCAAAAGTGATAACCAGTAACGCGGACAGAAACCCTAAGGAAGGGACAGATAATAGTCTTTAAGATGGGATTTGAAAACAGCAAGGGATTGAGCGCGTCTTAGTAAATATAGCTCTAATACAATAATTTATATTTAGGTATTTTGCGACGGTTAACAGATTTTGTAGTTTTAGTTTTCCTTTATCAATTATTTATCAATTAATAAATCTAAGAATCATGTAAAGCGTAAACTTATTTCTAAAGCTTATTATACCACACAAGACTACATGAATGATAAAACAACGTGGGATTAATTGTGATTCGAAATAATTAATTATTTATTATATTTGAATAATGATGATGAAATGGATATTCCAATGCATGTATTTCCTTTGTTGTTTTTATTATATTTGTTTGACATTTAGAATTTATTCTAGAAACAATCTAGACTAGTATTTTTTATACATTTTTTTTTGTAAGACTATATTTTGTGAAATTTTTAGTATTAAATTTGATCTTAGAATTATATTCATTAGTATTATATATGGAATAATATTTACAACATCATTAAATTGCTCTGATAATTAGATTAAGAGAATTATATGTAATATTGTCTTACTATTCATAAGTGCTTGTTGCTAGGCCTATATGAATAAAGTATATTTGAATTGAATTGAATTTATTGTAAGTGAACGCCCGTAATTTTTAGTCGCCAACCGCCGCTGGTTGGTAATTCCATATATACAGTTATTTCTGCCTACTACTATACTCTATATCTTTAGGTATTTAAATAAATAAAAGTAAACAAACAATTTGTAAATTTTCGGGTAGTTAAAAAATTTATTGATTAACCAACCAAATACAAAACCGCCCGGATCTGTCACTGAACGACCTGACTTTAACCTACATCATTTGATCATGTAATGTTTTCATCTACCCTCAACTGGGTTAAGGAGCCGATTTTGAAGGAGAAGAGGCGTAGATTTTGTTTACCTACTTTTATTTAAATACCTACATTACACATATTCTTGGATTAAAAATCTTTATGTTTTTCCATCCCTAATAACAGTATGACTTTTCCTTTAATAAACACAACCTTACAACACCTGCAAAGCAAGACAATCAAACAACATCCATTCGGGAATACTCATACGTCAAGGAGATTAACATAAGACGTAAAAGAAAATCATAAAAAACGTAATTGACAAATTTCGACGACAGCGCCTCTGTCGGCAGATGGTGCCATTGCGATTGTTAGTTAGAAAGGTCGTAAGTCACGTGTATTTGTGTGAGGATTTGTCGTTTTGTGGGAGTTTATTTGGCTCATTATTTTGTATTGATGCGTTGTCGATTACTGAAAGGGAGTATATGGCAGGGGTGACATTCTGATAGCTCGACAAGGGCCCGCCTCAGTAATAATCACTCACAGAATCCTGTGTTAGCTACTGATGTGTCCTTGAAAATATTACAAAATTTCCATAATGGAAAAATTTCTAAAACTTTAGATATTTTTGTACTTAGATCGAAGTTCGAAATTTTCCATTTCTTAACTGAATATTTATTTTTTTGTGAAATTTCTGAGAAGTTTACCAATTATTTTTTAAACTTTCCGCAACTTGCACTAGCTGTGTTGGGGGTATTTATTTGTCTTTCAAACTCTCAATTTAATAAATTTAGTGAATACGTTCGTGACAGTGATAGAATTGGCTACTTGACAATTTTTTGTAAATAATGTCAATCAATCTTGATTTTCCTGAGGATCAAATATCTATATAGGACTCATGATCATCAGAAATGCCTCTAACAAAATGACATTGTAATGTGACGTCACATTACATTAGTCTCTCCTAAACGTATCGAAGATCAAGAAAATTGCTATTTTTAACCTGAAATATTGTGTTTCTGTATACAGTTGTCTTACAATTTATTTGGTAATAAAATGTAAGGAATCGATTGGTACAATTTTCTTTTTTCTTTTTGAAAGTAAAAAAAAATTTTTTTTGTAATGGCTGGCTCATTTTTGTCCAATTAGCTAAATTTTGTTATAATATTCAACATGTGTCAAATACCTAATTGAAGAACCCCACACAAGAGTCTCATACATTCACCACTTTACTATGGGCGTAACGCTACGTGGTGCCTGGTATGTAGCGGAAATGCATTGTAGAGGCAAAACGATAACATGTCATGATTAGCCCTGGGTTGATTTCCATTCCATAATGAATTTTTATTCCATAGCTTAGTAGCATTCGCGATATGTAATTTTTCTGAAACTTCGCAGTCTGTAACCATTACTTTGTAACCGAAGATCGATCGATTTGTAGAAGAAGAAGAAGAGGAACGCATCTTTCTTGGTGTATAATTTATGGAAAAAGCTGCCAGTTAGCAAGTTTAGGTGCTAAGTAACTTCAAATTAAGCTAAATTTAGCACGTAAGTTGCCGGCCGCTTTTATTCTGGTCCGCTTGAAGCAATAACTCGCGATGGAAATAAACCAATTCCTGGCGCTTAACATGTTCTGGAAATGCGTCATTTCTAATCCGTCGGGAGGTGATCATGTGTGGAAAATGACGTATTGTAACCCGGGGACATGGCGGCAAAAAACATTTCGATTATAGTTGACGGATGTGTGTGGAGATAAATTAGCGGTATCTGTGATGGTGATAATTAGGGCGGAAAATGTTATATTATTGTAATATAATATTTTTAAATAAAAAAAGAATGTAATATCCTTAAATATATAGCTAACGCCTTTGGATGTCTACTGAATCTGCATAATACGTACGTACGTCACTACATAAGTTTTGCAATAGACAAATATGAAATAAAGAGGTGGCTTATCACATATACTTTTTAAATCTATATTTCCATAGACAATGTTTGGCAAGAAACATTTACGTACTTTATTTTTAAATTGACTTATTAAAAATAGATTGAAAATGTTGGCGATGGCTAGGGACGACTTACGAATAATTTATACAGTATTTTCATTTCATAGAAAGTTAAAGAAAGAAAGAAAAGAAGTAATGTACCTATAGGTATGTATGTCGCAGGCAAATTGTAAGATTTGTAAGAATCCGCTTTTTACAAACGGCGTCGTCATTTTACAAACGAAGCGTTATGCAAATTGCCGAATTGTTAGTGTGCGCAACAGTGTCAACGTAAACGTGGTGTGATGGTTGTCTAAAGGTGACCATGGTTTTTTTATCAAAGCTACCAAAATCTCAAGGTCACTCAAAACCGAATCAGAGCACCCGACTATCCTATAGAGAGCAATTGCGAAATCCAAGGCTCCGTAGGCGACCAGCAAGCCGAAGCTGCGGAGCCGTGTGTAGTGACCGTAGTGGCTGCTCTTTCACAACGCTAGAGCCACCCAGATCCAAAAGCCTCCCCCACCCCCGCGCCCTTAATAAGTCCGACGAACTTCAGATTTGATGGACACCCCAGCTTTTTTCATAGTTTTGATGTGCAGCTCCACGGGTGGTAAATTAAAGAAACTAATACGACCAAAATGCCGCGGCAAATTGCAAACGCCGCTGTTACTGTCATAAGGTATTTTATAAAATGCGGACTTTTTACAATTTGCCTTTGGCTATTTACAAACGGCGTCGTCATTTTACAAACGCGAAAAAGTTTTGTAAAATGACGGCTCCTTTTGTAAAAGGCGCCGTTTGCACAATTTGACCGCAATATGTATAACAAAATTTACTTTTTAATTCCTTGTATGCCTTACAATACTTTAGATTTTAAAATTTAGGCATTTTAGACAAAAAGAAAACGCTTTATAACCAAACAAGAAGCAAATTCCGCATAAAACATTTCAAGGACGGATAAGCGAATTTACTTTAGAAAATATCATCTTTTTTATACATCTACATACATATCTACATATTATACATTGATTCTAATAACCAGGGCCCGTACATTTCATGCCGTTGGCATAAAAGTGACGTAATTTCTCATACAGGCAGTTTTTAGGGTTCCGTACCCAAAGGGTCAAACGGGACCCTATTACTGAGACTCCGGTGTCCGTCCGTCCGTCCGTCCGTCTGTCACCAGGCTGTATCTCATGAACCGTGATAGTTAGCCAGTTCAAAGGCTATAGTCGGACTTTCATACATTTGCGACCTTTGATTGTAGAGAATGGTTTTTTTGTGGTAAGCACCCCTAATGGCGTCTATTATTTTGCCCAAATTTCAGCTTCTTATGTTTGACAGTTTCTGACTTATGTCACTTATACGGTTTTCAGAAAATAATGATTTTCTCATAATGGGTAGTTTATAAGAAAATCATTATTTTCTGAAAACAACAATTTTTTTGAGATTATTAGTCCATATTCTATTAATTAAGACCCATCTTTACAGAAAATATTAATATCACTTGTTTAAAAAAAAGAAGGAAATAAAAGGAATTGATAAGTTCAAACTTTTTTTTTATGTGTTACGATCTAGCGACACCTACAGTTTTTGTTCATAAAGTGGTTGATATTCTTGTCTACTACTTGCGTAGGTTTCAACTTTTTGCATTTGGTACTTCATACCTCTAGACAACGATATATATAATATATAAATACATATAAAACACCCATGACTCAGGAACAAATATTCATGCTTATCACACAAATAAATGCCCTTACTAGGATTCGAACCCGGGACCATCGGCTTCAAAGGCAGGGCTACAAATGATAAATTATTGCGAAAAGACTCATTGGAATCATAATCCATGTAGCGTGACGTCTTTTTTCCGTCAGCGGCATGAAATGTAGGGCCCGTACATTTCATGCCGCCGCTAATAACCAAAGTTTGTTATTAGTACATGTTCTACAAATACATACATACAATAGCACATAGCAACAAGCATCTAGATGCAAATATGTTATTAGTAGTAATCATTCGTGGCTCGTTTTATTTCCACAGGACGGACGGACGGACATCTAATATCCCACGGACATGAAACGGATCTGCGGTCCTATTCTGAAACCGCAACGAAACTTTACTGCACCTTAAATACAACTTCATTTCGGATCGAGTACGGAGGTATCAAATCTGGGCTTGATCCGGAAAAATACGAGCCGGATCCGGATTGCAAATACTAATTGTTGGCAACTCCAACACTAACATTCATTATTTCATGCATTCGTTCTAACGCGTGCCCCGTACTCGACGGTCGGGCGATCTGTCGCCATGTTGAACTGCATAAGTACAGTCAACCAATTTGAATCCTAGGCCACTATAGAACCTTGTCACTTTAACTACTAGATACTTGACACGCATCACTCAATAAGCACTGTCGTAGAAGTCATTATGATAATGGTTCTATAGTGGCCTAGGAATCAAATTGGTTGACTGTACATCTCTGTGCTATTCATTATTAAATACAATGTATTATAGATTTGACGACCAGTCTGGCCTAGTGGGTAGTGACCCTGCCTATGAAGCCGATGGTCCTGGGTTCAAATCCTGGTAAGGGCATTTATTCGTGTGATGAGCATGGATATTTGTTCCCGAGTCATGGGTGTTTTCTATGTATTTAAGTATTTATAAATATTTATATATATTATATATATCGTTGTCTAACTACCCTCAATACAAGCCTTATTGAGCTTACTGTGGGACTTAGTCAATTTGTGTAATAATGTCCTATAATATTTATTTATTTATTTATTTATGTGACCATCAAGACGGCTTTCTATTATTCGCCCATCAACTGAACCAGCCACTAGATCTCCGCTGAACATTGGTCCTTCGAGCCGGACATGAACAAGCAATCTATGGATCTCCGCCGAACATTGGTCCTTCGAGCCGGACATGAACCAGCAATCTATGGATCTCCGCCGAACATTGGTCCTTCGAGCCGGACATGAACCAGCGATCTATGGATCTCCGCTGAACATTGGTCCTTCGAGCCGGACATGAACCAGCAATCTATGGATCTTCGCCGAACATTGGTCCTTCGAGCCGGACATGAACCAGCGATCTATGGATCTCCGCTGAACAGTAATGGACAATTTTAGATGTTAGCAAAATAACATCGACGGGGCGATGTCTAATCTATTATGTTTTATTTGAAAAATAATTTAGAGTTATCTTTAAATAGGTTTAAATTATTATTGTTGGAATTATAATATTTATTTGTGTCAACTATGTATTTTATATTACTTGATTTTGATAATTTACTTTTATGACATCTCAGAATATTAAAATAATGATTTTGTTTAATTTATTGGATATTTGAATTGTTTTGTTTATTTTTATATTGTTTTATTTTATTGTACTTGAATTTGATTATTATTATTGACATCGACTTAATTATATGGATTACCCTTTTGACATGTCAAATTTGTAATTTTATTAATAAAGAAATATATATATGATTATGTATATGTATGTTTATGTATTTAAGTAGTCTATAATTAATGTGTGTCTCTAATTCTTTAAATAATGATTTCTTTAGTTTTAAGTGCACCGCCTACGGTCTTTTCTGATTTGCCCTAAGGTTGACTGGTAGAGAATGCTTCATTAAGCATTAAGCTCGCCTTTTGTGTAATAAAGTTTAAATAATAAACAGAACCCACTCTCACACTCTCACATTCACTAAAGCGCCGGTGGCCTAGCGGTAAGAATGCGACTTGCAATCCGGAGGTCGCGGGGTCAAACCCCGGCTCGTACCAATGAGTTTTAAGGAAGTTATGTGCGAAGCAGGGATCGGAAACCGGTATTTTTTGTATGGGAACGAAAACGGTATTTTTTCGTTCTTTGTTAATTATTTCATTTCTAATTGGGCAATCTAATAATACGAAGTCGTTATCTAAAAACACAACCGAGTCCTATATTTGGAGTATAAAATAAACCGAAATATATGTTTATTTCAAAGTTTTTCCAAAAAACCGGTTCCGATCCCTGGTGCGAAGTATCATTTGATATTTACCAGTCGCTATTCGGTGAGGAAACCAGATTTACCCCAATAAGGCCTAGTTTACCTTATGGGTTGGAATTGGAAGGTCAGATGGCAGTCGCTTTCGTAAAAACTAGTGCCTACGCCGATTCTCGGGATTAGTTATCAAGCGGACCCCAGGCTCCCCAGGACCCAGAGCCGTGGCCAAATACCGGGACAACGCGAGGAAGAAGAAAAAGAAATAAATAAATAATAATAATAAATATTATAGGACATTATTACACAAATTGACTAAGTCCCACAGTAAGCTCAATAAGGCTTGTGTTGAGGGTACTTAGACAACGATATATATAATAAATAAATATTTATAAATACTTAAATACATAGAAAACATCCATGACTCAGGAACAAATATCCATGCTCATCACACGAATAAATGCCCTTACCAGGATTTGAACCCGGGACCATCGGCTTCATAGGCCCGTCACTACCCACTAGGCCAGACCGGTCGTCAAAAAGAACTCACTCCTCTCAGAATAAGCCCTCCGACCAGCGCTCGCGCATCAACAATTAATACTCTTCATTTAATCGATTCCTTCAATTATTCCACCTTGATATATGTTAATCCCGCGGTTATTGTTGCCTATAATTACGTGGGAGTTCCTCCAGTGACAGATATTGATGTTTTTAATCTGATGTTAGGATGCAACATTAGTATGCGCGTACGACTGATTTGTGGCATTGGATGATAATTATTGGATTTCGGGTTATTTATTGGGATACCTTTGGAAGGACACGAATTGACTGGCAGCCATTTTGGTTTCTGTTTTTTTAGCTTAATTTAGGTAGGTACTGTCTGACCAACCGTTTTGTTACTAAAACACGACACAGTTTTGTTTTCGGAGTGATCATTTCCGAAAATATTAACTTTATCAACAAATGGTTTATGAAGACCTTTATTCGTTTTGAAAGACCTATCCAACGATTAGCCGCTCCATTGGGTTAAAGCGTAAAATTGTTTTCGATGAAATCATTTTGTATGGTATTTTTTATTTACCATTCCGTCGCCATACATGATTCATCCGTGCCAAATTGCACCCGAGTGAATAAAAAATTAGGTACTTAAATAAATAAAAAATAAAATACTTAACTGAACGGGATTACGATCACGCTAAGTTTTCATACCAAGTGCTAAGTGCTACATCGGGTTTTTTTAGTATGATATTGACACAATGAAAAACTAGATTAGGCTATTTCAACTGGCTAACTATAGTAACTACCACAATTCATGAGATACAGCCTGGTGACGGACGGACGGACGGACGGACGGACGGACAGCGGAGTCTCAGTAATAGGTTCCCTTTTGACCCTTTGGGTACGGAACCCTAAAAAGTAGGTACCGTTATTTCGTTACGACCGCAAAGCAACTAATTCTTCCCTCATACAATCGAAAAGTTAAATAGATTGGTTGGCTAAGTTTATACAACGACTCAAACGCAAATAAAAATAGAATTTTCTTGAACAAAACTTTCATTATTCTAAATAAATTCAAACCTGCTTATGGGTACTTATCCCAATTGCGAGATCTTCAAATGCGCCATTCGTAGCACAAGTTAAGAATTGCTGTGTTGTATTTCGTTAAAATTTCATCTGCGTGTAACGGAACGTTTCCGACAGAAGGGTTCCGTAATTTTGACCATTCGGCTGAATTAATTTCGAGAAAGAAAAGTATGTTGATGTAAATGTAGACTTCAATGTAATTAAATAATTCCTAGGTATAAAATATTTACAGTATGGGTACAGGTGGGCCTGTATATGAGTGGTTGTTATTTTTACTGAAATAAAATATTTGCGCCAGCAAAACGTCCCTCTTTGTCGCTTGCGATAAGGACGCCTTGACAGGTTATTCATATATAGATACAAGCAAATCTCGTCCTTACGGTAAGCGACAAAGCGGGACCTTTGACTAGACTTCGGCTCATGTTTATTTGGCTAAGGCATTTGAGTAATAAAGAATGTACCTAGTCAGTTTAAGTTAAAATATTTTCAGTTAATTAATCTTTTTTCTACTGAGATAAATAAGTGAGATTATGGCAGTCAAACTAACGATCTACTATGTATTGTCTATTGTTCCCAGGCGTACGATATTATAAAAATACACAAATATAAAACTTATTTTTGCGCAATTTAGACGAAAATTGTGTTTTCTTTGATTATATATTACTTAGATATTTATGCTTATTTTGCAAGAAGTTTTTGGGGTACGGCCTTTTTGATAGGCGTACGATCATTTTTTAAACGGTACGATAATTTTGACACTCAAATACGATAATTCTGTTCCGCTCGATATTGTCGGCAACACTGATATTGTCATATATAAACAAACCGAATAAGTTTAGATTATTTTTAATGCATACCTATACCTAATTTTATAAGAATAATTAAAAAAATCGTTATGTTAAAGTTGTTACGTCAAAAAGGACTCTACTGGCAAAAAAAATCGATTTAAAATTAAACGACCAACCAATTTTTATTTTATGTGACTTTTTTTTTATGGTATTCAAAATACACAACTAGTCCAGAAAATACAACATCAACAGTTGCTATCGTTTAATTACGTGCTTTACCATCCGTCATTCCATTTCATCGCAAAAGTTCCGTTCCACGCAGCACCCTCGAATGCATAACAGACAACAGCTAATCCGAACGTTATCGTAAATTGTCAGTTTATGACGTGCAGAACGACCGCGGGGCGCGGGGGAGGGGGGGGGGGGAAGAGTTTTCTAATTTCGCCCCTCACGCCATTTTGACGCGGCTAATTCGCGTAAGCAGTTTCTGAACGCGCTTGTTTTGAGCTCTTCAAATTTACACACAATATTGTACAGTTGGGTTGAGCTTTGTTCAGTTGATATAAAGGTGGTTTTAGATTGTTGTTTATTTAGATATGTTGGCAAGGGGCTTTTACCTACATCGCAATTTACATACATTCTGTTTGTTCGGTTTTTAAATTGGGAATTAGCCGTGTTAATTGCGATACGTTGTTTGGTACGTCATTGTAATTATTGTTTATTTGTACGAAAGATGTTTGTTTTATCCGATATTGGGGTGATCTCGGAACGTGTTTCAGCGTTTTATGGAATGTTCTTAACATAATGTGCGAGCCGGAACAGTTAAGGAAAAGGTGACTTTTTGTTTTTATATTTTGATTTGATGATTATTAAAAATGAATTTAAGTTAAAGATTAAAAAGTTCCGATCCACCATCATGTACCTTGAGAGAATGAACGACGATGGACGACGATCGGAACGTAAAAAGAGCGTACCTGGGTCGCCTAGCAAAAGAGAGGTATGGGCAATGTGAATGTCATCTCGCCTTGTGTGGTAGGGCACAGCACAGCGGATGTCATTCCAGATCTAGAGCAGAGCCCGACTGGGGAAGTACCTCCACCTTACAGAAAACCGCAGCCAAATAACACTTGACCCTACTCATAGTGTTGTGTTTCTGCCGGTGAGTAAGGTTGCCAGAGCTCAACGAGAGGGGTGGGGTTAGGGTCGGCAACGCGCATGTAACTCCTCTGGAGTTGCAGGTGTACATAGGCTACGGAGACTGCTTACCATCAGGCAGGCCGTATGCTTGTTTGCCACCGACGTAGTATTAAAAAAAAAAAAAAAGGACGTCCTATCGGACGCCCTAGGTATCGCTGGAGCGACATGGTGGAGGCGGATCTGCGCGAGCTTCGAGTCGACAATTGGCGAGAGGTCGCACAGGACCGAGAAAAGTGGCGCTGTCTTGTGTCGGAGGCCGAGTCTCATTTTGGGTCGCTGAGCCAACGGAGTAAGTAAGTAAGTATCATGTACTTGTGCAAGTTGTATAAAAAAGTGGCGGTTAAGGAGTCAAAAGTTGATAGAATATAAAATTACGAACAACTAAATATCGGTCTCTTGGAGTTCAACAATACCATCCACGTCGACGCTGCAACAGTAGCTGTTGGAGTAGTAGTCATACAAATGTACCTAACCTTTTGATTTGTACCGGTCTATATTAATCATGCTTTAGAGGAAAGGGGACGACCGCTCCTCCATACAGACGTAGTCCCCATTTTCGTCTCTAGTATTGACATTGTTGTTTTTTTTTACAGAATTTGTAGTAAATTAATTTACAACTATTATGTATCAATTAAAAAGGCGATTTCGTGTTAAGAGAGAGCAAAAAAATTAATGGGTTTTTATTTTCTTGTTTTTTTTGCCAAAAATCTCAGCTCATATAAAAACTTTGTCCGAACCTCCAAATGGAGAACAAGATGGCGCTTCCATAATTGTTATAGCAGTATGCGATTTCCAGGTTAGTCCCATAGTGAGAGTTGTTCAGTATGGCCTTCACTTTACAGATAATATTCAACATAAAACTTAGAAAAAAAAGTTTTTGTACAAAGTTATTAATAGCATCATCGATGCCCCTTCGTTATGACACTCGCTTTCTTAGACTACCCCGGCGTCTTGAGTGAGCTTGTACGAAAAAACCCCTATTTCACATCCCTCGTAGTCTTACTTCACATGCAAAAAACGGTTTCATTATCAGAGCATGCAGGCTCTATGACGAAAAATTAAAAAAAAACCGGTCAAGTGCGAGTCGGACTCGCCCATCGAGGGCTCCGTACTTTTTAGTATTTGTTGTTATAGCGGCAACAGAAATACATCATCTGTGAAAATTTCAACTGTCTAGCTATCACGGTTCATGAGATACAGCCTGGTGACAGACGGACGGACGGACAGCGGAGTCTTAGTAATAGGGTCCCGTTTTACCCTTTGGGTACGGAACCCTAAAAATGTAGATGTTTTCCATGAAACACTATTTAACTTCAAAAGATTATCTTTAGAATGTATTCAACAGCCATAATATTGTTTAAACATTATTGCATATTTTCTGGCACTGTTTATTAACACATTGTTTATGTTATTAACGATTCATATAGATAACTTGTATACTTTAATATTTTCATATTTAGGTTTACATATTTTAATGAAGGAAACTGTAAGTCTACAACATAAGTAACTACTATTGTATTTAATAATAATAAATAAATAAATATATATTTATAGGACATTATTACACAAATTGACTAAGTCCCACAGTAAGCTCAATAAGGCTTGTATTGAGGGTACTTAGACAACGATATATATAATATATAAATATTTATAGACTTAAATACATAGAAAACACCCATGACTCAGGAACAAATATCCATGCTCATCACGCGAACAAATGCCCTTACCAGGATTTGAACCCGGGACCATCAGCTTCGTAGGCAGGGTCACTACCCACTAGGCCAAACCGGTCGTCAAAACAATACAAGACTGTTTGCTTTCTGAATAAAAATAAAAAAACATATTGTATGCCTACCAAAAACCAGCGAAACAGCGTCAGAGTTGATGGGCAGGATATCTAATATGTCGATGAATACATCTATTTGGGCCAGATAGCATCCTTCGATAACAGGCAGACTAAAGATATCGATCGACGCATGGAAAAGTCCTGTAAGAGCTTCTGGTCCATGAAGGCGCTAATGAAGGGCAAGCATCCACTGACACAAAAGCGCAAACTCGTCGACATGTGTATCCTGCCTGTCCTAACCTACGGCGCCCAAACTTGCTCATTAACTGAACTCCAGAAATCCCGACGCAAGATTTGCCAGCGAGCAATGGAGCGAAGCATACTAGGAGTCCGCAGAACCGATCGGGTTAGGAACACAGAACTGCGCTCCAGAACTGGTACCGTAGATGTGAGCTTAAGGCCGCTAAGCTTAAGTGGGATTGGGCGAGACACGTCTGCCGTATGCACCTGGATCAGTGGGCTATTGGCTACCGAATGGACACCGCAGATTAGCCGGGGCAGAGGCAGACCGAAAAAGAAATGGCGGGATGACCTCGATGCAACGACTGGCGGGAGGAGCATGCACCAAACTGTGATGAAAGAGGAGGCCGTTGCCCAGCAGTGGGCCACAGTTAAAAAAAAACTTGTATACTTGTAGGTCTAATATATACTTGTAATTCTGCGGACAATAAAGAAAAGAGCTGCCAAATTCGTAGGTCTTTTTTCGGCGACAATGTTATTCCTCCTAATTTCCAGCCATGAATAAGCGCGCTAAGAGTCGCCTGCAAATCTCCGCGATTACCATAAAAAGCACCTAAACAGGCACACTGGAGGAAGCCTTCGTCTTCCTTCCCGTTGAAAAAAAAAACTTCCGACATTTTGTCTACGCGATGATACAAATCGAGCGGCAATTTTCACATGTTCGCATCACGATTCAAACGCGTTCCAATTTTATACTTTATCAGTATCAAATAGAGTTCAATTTCAATGTTATGTTAGAATAAGATAGGATGTTGTTGAAATTGTATGTTGAAAAGTAACAAATGTTAATTGGCCCATAAAATGGCTATTAATGAAGCGAAATTGTTAGAAGAAAATTGTTATTGCTGTCCGCTGGTTTTGTGTCCTGTAAAAAGTTGTACTTTTATTTTTAATTGCTTATTAATTTACCCTACAGTCCTTTTGCCGATATTTTCATAGGTTTGTATATAATATGGCTAAATAAAAGTAAATGTCTGGAAAATGTGGAAATAAACTTTTGTTATATTTCTTGAAATATTTCGATACATTTTCTACACGAAGACAACACAGAAATTTGTAACATTTTTGTATGAAGAACAAATAACCCCTTAAAAAAATACACCTCTTTTACTTTTGGATGAAAACTATACTTTGTTCTCAGGACTCAAATTATCTCCATACCAAATCATCTAAATCGTTTCATAAGACAGACAGACAGAGTTACTTTCGTATTTATTATATTAGTAGGGACCATAAAGATGCTAACATTGTTTTTTCCGCTCTAGTCCAGCAATGTGGAGTTGTCAACACGTAAATATCCTCATATGAGTCAATCGTCCTTTCCTGTATGTTTGAGTCATCTCTACGCCCCTCATACTACCCACAACCACCAACGTACTATACCTACTTAATCAACAAGAGACTGTAGGTTAATTTTTATTTAAACTTATTGACAAATAAATATTAGTAATTATCAGACAAGGTAGAAGTACTAGTGCTCGACGCTGCACTAGTACTCGACATGGGCACTTTATGTCAAAGTGACAAGGATTAAGTTCGAATACAGAAAAATCTTCGTTGTTCAAATACCTATATGTCCATGAAATAAAGTGCCCATGTCGGTGACTAGTGCAGCATCGAGCACTAGTACTTCTACCTTAGACGTTTTTGTGGCAAAATAAAGTGATTGACAAAATCAAATATCGACATGTCTATTCGATGTTACCTTAGCGTTATAGATATTTTTAACATTGTATAAAAAGATACCGCGAAAAACACAACACGATCGATATCTTCTTTGATACACCCATTGGTAGTTTTCTTATTTTTTTACACTGTTTTTTTGACATTAAAAAAAATGTTTTTAAAGTTAAATTAATTCTAATAAATCATCAATACATAGGAGCATATTGTATTAGTCGTTCACGATGACGATAAGATTAAGAGGCTGTCAACACCCAATGTCCTTGAAATTGATGTTACTTAAACAGTTTTTTAAGAAAGACTATTTGTTTTAGTCAAGTAAGAAAAATATATGTTCATATTAATTATATTTCAAAGACCGTGGTTGTACTCGATACACGATTGAACGAAATCGGCTCGATAGAAAATTTATTGCAAAGATTGGTCTTAAAATCACAATTAAACGGTTTTATGTCTTTATTGTTTTGACTTATGGGTCTGCAATTAAAATCACAATTTCAAAACATTTATATCTAAACCGCGGTTGAGTAAAATATTACACTAATAATCCACTTTTTTTTATTTAAATATTTTTCTTATTATTCCCTTGCCCAGGCCCAGTAACATGCGACAGTGCTATCTCATTTACTCCGATACAAATAGACAGTGTGCGCGCTTTAGATATTGACAGCCTCTTAAAGTGATACTAGTGACATGACATGACATACTCCCTAATTACAGTGTAAACGTACAGGCTGTTCCGAAGTATTAAATCGTAAATCATTAATTTCTACGTTAATATTAGGTCATTACCTATGAAATTGGCGTTTTTGTTCATAAGTATTAGTCATGTCATAGTTTATTTATTTTAATAGTAACTTCGAAGTATTTTTTAATGTCATTAGTGCGCTACATAACAACGATTTTACATACAATTATTTGCTACTTTTATTGTTTTATGTATTCAGAATACCGCCCTGAAAACAGCTCTTTTCATGTGCTGCCGGCTCGAGTATTTAAATGACTTATATTTTTCTGACGGTACAGATAAAAAAAAAACCGGCCAAGAGCATGTCGGGCCACGCTCAGTGTAGGGTTCCGTAGTTACTCTTCTGTCACAATAAGCTAAACTGGAGCTTAAAGTATAGTAAATTGTTAACCAAGGGATGAAACGGTACCTTTCACCCGAGTTAAACAAATAGGCAAATTTGCATAATCAGTACCTAATTAAAGTAAGTCTTTTTACTATGAAGGGAAAACTTTTTGCGATAACTCAAAAACAGCTAAACTGATCATGTCTGCTATAGTTTTCATTTAATGTCTTTCTTAAGCTCTACTTCCACGATTTTTTTCATATTTTTTGGACCTATGGTTCAAAAGTTAGAGGGGGGGGACACATTTTTTTTTTCTTTCGGAGCGATTATCTCTGAATATATTCACTTTATCAAAAAATGTTTCTTGAAAACCCCTATTAGTTTTGAAAGACCTTTCCAACGATACCCCACACTTTAGGGTTGAAGCGAAAAAAAAATTTCAACCCCACTTTACGTGTAGGGGAGGTACCCTAAAAAAAATTAAATTTTTAGATTTTATTGTACGACTTTGTCGGCTTTATTGATTTATATATCCATGCCAAATTTCAGCTTTCTAGCACTAACGACCACGGAGCAAAGCCTCGGACAGACAGACAGACAGACAGACAGACAGACAGACAGACAGACGGACATGGCGAAACTATAAGGGTTCCGTTTTATGCCATTTGGCTACGGAACCCTAAAAATGAGATAGAAAATTTGCCTTAAAAATGTCTCAGATTACTGGCAAAAATTTGTTTGGTTTGAAAATGCCATCACAAAATAATCCGCAAAATTCATTGTATGAAAAATCGAATTTCGTTAAAGTTCTCCATACAAAACGCCAATTTCATAGGTAATGACCTAATACTGTGTTGTTTGGAAGGAGGATTTGTACATAGGTTAGAAATACCGTAATCGACACGTCATATTCATCTATGTCCAGAGGGTAGAGACACGTATACTCGTACATGAGCAATAAATATAATAAATAAAAAAATCTTTATTCAGACAACACAGTCCACACTAATTGTTAAACAGTTCCTTATAAACTAAATTAATTCTACTTAGATTAAACTTATACATTTTAATTAAAACAATAAAGAAATAAATTATAATGTTGCATTATTTTATACACGAGTAGATAAATAAATGTAAAGTTTTATCTAAGTATACTCAGTGTTTATGGTTATCAGTAGGGCTAAGATGGTCGGCTCTTTATCATTTGTCACCATGCCTGTCACGTTCTAACAAGTATGTAAGTGCGAAAGTGACGGGCATAGTGACAAGCGATAAAAATGGAACCATGAAGCCACCGCCGAACACCTTAAAAAGTTAAAACCGGCGGCACGCCAGGTCATCTTCGCCACATAAATTGTAACTTATGGCGCGGGCGCGTTCCAAAACATGTATACGTCGTGGAACTTTATGTCTTGGCAATAAAATCGAAAGTTGTAGAGTTATTTTTAGATGTTATTGTCGTCTATATGACGTTCAATTCAAAAATATGTATACGTCTTGCACTTTATGTCTTGGGAATAGGAGTCAAAGTTTTGGACTTATTTGTATTGTGGTTGATATGGGGATTGGTAATTTTGAGTAGCTTTTGTTTTATTTAAGTGATTTTTAGGGTTCCGTAGCCAAATGGCAAAAAACGGAACCGTTATAGATTCGTCATGTCCGTCTGTCTGTCCGATTATGTCACAGCCACTTTTTTCCTAAACTATAAGAGCTAAACTGTTCAAACTTGGTAAGTAGATGTATTCTATGAACCGCATTAAGATTTTCACACAAAAATAGAAAACAAAAACAATAAATTTTGGGGGTTCCCCATACTTAGAACTGAAACTCAAAAAAATTGAGGCTTCTAATATCATTTTATTCTAAACTGAATAGTTTGCGCGAGAGACACTTCCAAAGTGGTAAAACGTGTGTCCCCCCCCTGTAACTTCTAAAATAAGAGAATGATAAACCTAAAAAAAATATATGATGTACATTACCATGCAAACTTCCACCGAAAATTGGTTTGAACGAGATCTAGTAAGTAGTTTTTTTAATACGTCATAAATGGTACGGAACCCTTCATGGGCGAGTCCGACTCGCACTTGGCCGCTTTTTAATCACTAGAAAAGTGTGGTATTAAGGCACAGATTGATTTATAGTAACTGTCACTAACGCCTAATGCTTCTTCTTCTTCCTGCCCTTGTGCCACATTATGTGGGGTCGGCATCAGCACAACATGTTTTTCTCTTCCATTCTCCTCTATCTTTCGTCACCTCATCACACCTTTCTTCCTCATATTCTCTTTCACACAATCCATCCATCGTTTTTTAGGTCTACCATCCGCTCTCCGTCCATCGACATTCATCCCTAACATTCTTTTGGCTATATAGCATTCATCCCTCCTCATTAAATTCCCATATATATATATAAATGCGCGTTGCCGACCCTTTAAAAATCTGTACACTCCTTTTTTGAAGAACCTCATACTGTAGACCCTCGGGAAAACCTCGGCTATACCATATCACGCTATCCTACTACTCCTTATCTTCTCCGCTGCCGATGCTACTTTCAAACTTCCTCTTATATGCTCATTCTTAATCCGATCTTTTCTTGTCACTCCACACATCCATCTCAACATTAACGCTTAACGCTTGTTGGCAGTTACTACAAAAAGCTCGTATTTCGTAACCACGGGTTTACATTTCGGGCCGAATTATTTTGCAGTTGTGGTTAATAGTTGTGTCGAAGTCTAATCCAAGGTCCCACTTTGTCGCTTACCATAAGGACGAGATTTGCTTGTATCTTTATACGAATAACCCGTCAAGGCATCCTTATAACAAACGACAAAGTGGAACGTTTTTCCAGCAGCGGACACATATTTTATTGCAGTAAAAATAACAACCACTCATATACAGGTGGGTACTATAAATATTTTATACCTAGGAATTCTTTAATTACATTGAAATCTGCGGAGAAGCGGTGGTAGCCGAGTGGATATGACGTCCGACTTTCAATCCGGAGGTCGTGGGTTCAAATCCTGGCTCGTACCAATGAGTTTTTCGGAACTTATGTACGAAATATCATTTGATATTTACCACTAGCTTTTCGGTGAAGGAAAACATCGTGAGGAAACCTGCATACATCTGCGAAGAAATTCAAAGGTGTATGTCAAGTCCCCAATCCGCATTGGGCTAGCGTGGGGACTATAGCCCGAGCCCTCTCGCGCATGAGAGGAGGCCTGTGCCCAGCAGTGGGACGTATATAGGCTGAATTATTGTTATTACATTGAAATCATACTTTTCTTTCTCAAAATTAATTCAGCCGAATGGTCAAAATTACGGAACTCAAAAGGGTTCGGAAACGTTCTTCGGAAACGAACACAGCAATTCTTAACTTGTTCTACGAATGGGGCATTTAAAGATCTCGCAATTGGGACAAGTACCAGCATGTTTGAATTTATTTAGAATAATGAAAGTTTTGTTTAAGAAAATTATATTTTTATTTGCGCTTCATTGTATAAAGTTAAAGGATTGCCCGTATTCAATTTATACACTGTACCTCTACAGGAAGTTTACTTGAGACCAATCATTTAGGCCCAACACCAGGCAAGTTCAAGTTCAAGGCGGTAGGCGATACGTATACCCACACTCGTAGTCTTATGTATTCTTCCCCATATGAGCTAGAAGCCAAATTAAGAATTTTGGGTGTAGGTAGTCAGATGAAAGGGTAGGTCAGGGTCAGGGGGGCTAGCCAAGATGACAATCGTTTGCGCTAATACAGTGAAATGCTATCTGCATCTCTATCACTCTTGCATATGATGGATATTTCAAGGCCCTGTTTGGTTCGAAGTTTTAGTTCGACTCACATTATAAAAGATAATCAGTAATAAATTTTTTTTATATACTACGTGGTAAGCAGTCTCCGTAGCCTATGAACGCCTGCATCTCCAGAGGAGTTACATGCGCGTTGTTGCGTCTGGAACTATACTCACCGGCAGGATCACAACACTATGAGTAGGGTCTAGTGTTATTTGGCTGCTGTTTTCTGTAAGGTGGAGGTACTTCCCCAGTTGGGCTCTGCTCTAGATCTGGAATGACATCCACTGTGCTGTGCCCTACCACACAAAGCGAGATGACATTCACAATGCCCATACATCTTCTTCTCTTGAGTGCCGTCTGGACGAAATATATTATATGAATTTAGTAGTTTTTGAGTTTTGGTGTCAATCACTTGATGTCAAAAATTTGATGGACGAGTACCTATGCTATGACTGTTTCTATTAAGAAACCATTTGACCAGTTTGGCCTAGTGGGTAGTGACCCTGCCTACGAAGCTGATGGTCCCGGGTTCAAATCCTGGTAAGGACATGTATTTGTGTGATGAGCATGGATATTTGTTCCTGAGTCATGGGGTTTTCTATGTATTTAAGTATTTATAAATATTTATATATTATATATATCGTTGTCTAAGTACCCTCAACACAAGCCTTATTGAGCTTACTGTGGGACTTAGTCAATTTGTGTAATATGTCCTATAATATTTATTTATTTTATTTTATTTTATTTTATTTATTAAATTTGATATTTGGTTGCAATAGGTAAGAAGGTAGGTAGGTCCTATACAACTGTAATATACTCCTTTCGGTCGTGTTTTAATTTTTCCCCACTCGTTGCGAATTTCCTATTTTTTGCACTTGTATCGTAATATATCTACTATTACAATAGAGATCAAATTACGTCTGCTGTTACAATTGTTAATTATTTAACACTTAATCATTTCACGACCATCTAGTACCCACAGTGCAATATCTGCATCCGGACATACTAATAAATCGCATAAAATAAATAAGTGTCGAGTTTGTTCGTAGCATATTGATTCGTCACGTGCCTTGAGGGCGCCGCGCGGGGCGCGGGGCGGGGGGTAGACCATAAAGGTGCGTAACGGCCGACGGGCGAAGACAGCGCAACGGCGCGCATCGATTGGTCCGCGGACGGATGAGGAATTTGAATTTCGAATTCGTGGCCAGTGACAATTTTAAGAATGGAGATTGAGTTGTATCGATATCTTGGGTATCGATTTTGTTTTTGTGAAGTGGTAAAACATCGATGGGGTGGATTTTAAGTGAATTATAATTATTAGTATAAAATCTTATATAAGTACGTACTTATATCAAAATATATGAACGAATTTGTTAAACAATTATTTTATAGTTGTACCTAATGTATGCTAAGAAGTATTTGCCTAATTGATTTTAAGGTAAAAATAAAATGAATTGACAATAGAAGACAACAAATATCATTGCAAAGTTAAAACAATAATATGAAATAATAGGTAAAATCCTAGATACGAAAAGTGTATGTATTAACTTTTGTATTTTGTATTCTTTCACATTATTATTTAAAATTTTCTATGAGATATATTTTTTAAATTTACTACAATTGATGTAGTACAATTAATATACATTAAAATGACTGTCCTGTATAACATTTAAATAAATATACATTGTTTCCTCAATATCGTTTCCTCAATATTTCAATAAATCTGCTCAAACTTTCATAAACAGTAATATTTCATAGTTTATCCAATGCGCGCTGCCTTACAGGAGTGTCTAATTCTCTCAGAATTAACTAGATGGCGCTAGTAGTATCTCAGTAACGCAGCCATTAGTCATATTATTTTTTTTGTAAAGTATGATCTACTTCCTGTGTTACTCTAGATATTTTTTTCTAAAGAGGATTTATTTGTATAACTATTGATTTATGATTCATTAATAATGTATTTTTTTCCGGCGTAGCCTAGGAATTCATTAACCATAGTTTCGTTTTTTTAGAATTAGAAAAAAAAGGAAACAATGTTGATGTGTCTTTTTATTGAAAGGAATTGAAAAACGCTTTTTAAACATTTTTTTTTATTACGTATGAAAGAAAAATAATGTATTAAATCTTATATGATTTATAATTGTTACATATTTTTCAAAAGTGTTATTCAATACAAAAAAACCGTCTAGATCGCTTACCTTCTAAACTAAAAAAAACGAACTAAAATACTGAAACTAATCCGAACTAAAGTATTCCGAAATTAATTTAGGAATTGACGTTGTTTTACAATTCAGTAAAATACATAATTCGCATTTGTATTAATATTCCTTTATTTCACGATAAACGTAGATAGGTACTTTTCGTGCTTCTATATAATGATATGTTTAACAAACATGGAAACTATAGGTCTAGATTCAGAGAAGAAACTGTAATAATATTTTTTGTATTACCGTTTGTTTCATATTTAAATAAATAAATAAATTTCATATATGCATGATACATTCATTACACGTCAAAACATTTTAAAAATAAGATTATAACACTTTATATATTTTCGATCATTATTAATAAAATAAATCATTATAAATACATATTAATCATACAATGTCCGATTATTAATAAGAATAATAATAATCAATTTAAGAATCCTGACTTTTAAATGTATCCTGACCTGAAGTAATTTTCTACCAAACTCTTTTTAAAATGTATCTTACTTAGAAATAAGGTAGAGTCCATCTAATCCAGTGGTAGACAAACCTTGTTCATCGCGGGCCAGAAAGTTTAAGAAATATCTGAGGGGGGCTAGAATTGCAGCAAAACTTCGCTTTTTAAGGTTCCGTACCAAAAGGGTAAAACGGGACCCTATTACTAAGACTCCGCTGTCCGTCCGTCCGTCCGTCTGTCACCAGGCTGTATCTCATGAACCGTGATAGCTAGACAGTTGAAATTTTCACAGATGATGTATTTCTGTTGCCGCTATAACCACAAATACTAAAAAGTACGGAACCCTCGGTGGGCGAGTCCGACTCGCACTTGTCCGGTTTTTTATAATTTCGCGGTCTATTTACAAATTCTTTCGAAGGACCAGTGGCAATTGTCATATCAACTGCCATTAGCTTTGCCCGAATCTATACATATTGTTATTTTGAATATTATGTTATATTTATTAAGGGGCTGTCAACACCCAATGTCCTTGAAATTGATGTTACTTAAACAGTTTTTTAAGAAAGACTATTTGTTTTAGTCAAGCAAGAAAAATATATGTTCATATTAATTATATTTCAAAGACCGTGGTTATATGATTGAACGAAATCGGCTCGATAGAAAATAATTGCAAAGATTGGTCTTAAAATCACAATTCAACGGTTCTATGTCTTTATTGTTTTGACTTATGGGTCTGCAATTAAAATCACAATTTCAAAACATTTATATCTAAACCGCTATTGAGTAAAATATTACACTAATAATCCACTTTTTTTATTTAAATAATTTTCTTAATATTCCCTTGCCCAGGCCCAGTAACATGCGACAGTGCTATCTCATTTACTCCGATACAAATAGACAGTGTGCGCGCTTTAGGTATTGACAGCCTCTTAAGCACATAACTTACAGGTGTATCATGTTTGATATTCTTCGATAATATACATATATCTAAGTAACTAATTACTCAAAATGATATATACAATTTTTGAACAAAACAAAAACAAGCGTCATTCGAAACCCAAATTAAATAAACCCAAACCCGTCGGCTTACTTCGAATTTATGTAATTCCTGAAAAAACATAATTAATAATAAATCAGGACCGGATTACGCTTGACGCGGCCGGACAAATGTTTCCGGCCATTTATTTATGTTTTTATTATTTATTTTGGAAATAAAAATGTATGGGACGCCTTCCGAAAGATTTAGCGTGAATGTCATAGGGGGAAAAAACTTTGAGAAGCTCTTATATCTAATTAATTACTCAGACAAAAATGAATCTTAACTTCATGAGCTTAGAGTTGAATTTAGAATGAAGGGGAAATTTAAGATAGGGTTGGGAAAAGGTCGCTCGAGATAGTCGAGTTGAAAACTCGATAGGTTTGAGTTATGATAGGGTTTAATGGGCGATCGCTTTTGTAAGGTTGCGGTTATATATTATAGCTACTTCCATTTTCGAATTGTGACGCTTTTGTTTATGAACGCTTTGTAATCAGCCAGTTTTAATGTTAGCTGATATTATCCAGCCAGCCAGTTATATTGTACGAAGTAGATACGCGTAATACACGACCTTATTGCCCATATATTAAGGTACGGTGTATACATATTTTTGGCGCTTTGTCCGTATCTATATTTTTAGACGTGACTGTAAAACGATGATCTTTAAAACAAAGCTTTTATAGTTAACGAAATTTAATTTGCATATACCTATGAGTTCGGAGAGTATCTGGGAGAATCAGCTTTTTAGCGTCACTCGTTGCCATGGTTACGATTAGTTGTCCAGGGGACAAAAGTTCATTGAAATACTGATTTTATGGTACTTAAATGTATCAAACTTGCGTTTTTGTGGTCGTTATAACCAATGTCCATAATGGGCCCCCTACTAAGCATGTGTCACTGTGCCACTGTTGTCCCTTGGACAACGGGACAGGATAACAAAACAAAAAAAGTTGATTCACCCATCTACATATTCTTCGAACTCTTAGGTATTATACTCGTAAGTATCTAGTGACAGATGCGTTTGTCAACTGACTGCATTTTGTCTTGTCAATAAACTTAAATTAAACTAAAGGAGTAAACCTAATAAAGGTAACTAACCAACCTAATATTTATTTTATGAAGGACATAAAAAATAAAATAAAATAAAAATAAAAAGTCATTTATCGTCGCAAAAAAGTGGTACATACAGCAACGGACATCGCAATAGGGTGTACGTCCAATAGGGTTGTTGACTGTATTATATATATTATGTATGGTTAGCACAAAATCGATTGATAAAATAAAACGGCCAAGAGCATGTCGGGCCATGCTCAGTGTAGGGTTCCGTAGTTACTCTTCCATCACAATAAGCTAAACTGGAGCTTAAAGTATAGTAGATTGTTAACCAAGGGATGAACTGTGGATGTACGTCTTTTTACTATGAAGGGGAAACTTTTTGCGCTAATTCAAAAACAGCTAAACTGATAATGTCCGCTATAGTTTTCATTTAATGTCTTTCTTAAGCTCTACTTTCAAGATTTTTTTCATATTTTTTGGACCTATGGTTCAAAAGTTAGAGGGGGGGACACATTTTTTTTTCTTTCGGACCGATTATCTCAGAATATATTCGATTATCAAAAAATGTTTGTTGAAGACCCCTATTACTTTTGAAATACTTTTCCAACGATATCCCACACTATAGGGTTGAAACAAAAAAAACACCCCCACTTTAAACCTGTAGCGAAAATACCCTAAAAAAATTTTTAGATTTTATTGTACGACTTTGTCGGCTTTATTGATTTATGCGAAAATTCAGCTTTCTAGCACTAACGACCACGGAGAAAAGCCTCGGACAGACAGATAGACGGACATGGCGAAACTATAAGGGGTCCTAGTTGACTACGGAACCCTAAAAAAGGATAAACTTATAAACACATAAGTATAATGTATATGTTTAACTTTATGATTTCATAGTACTATATTAGTATATATTTTGTAAATTATTTAAAATAGATACGTTTTATTGTAGTATGTATATAGTGATATCGTTTTTAATTTATCTATTTTTAAGCCTGCACCTAACAAACGTCTCTTTTTGGCCCAGTGGTTGACTGGTAGAGAATGCCTTATTATGGCATTAAGTCAGCCATTTGTACTTATAATTTTATGTGCAAAGTTTAAATAAGTATCAGATAAGTTGTTATGCAAGATTGCATTACCAATTTAGATGATAAAATTAAATAAGTATGTATGTATCGTAAAATAATATAAAATGAAATATGACTAAATCAAGCCATTTCCGTCAGGAGAGAAAAGCGGCAAATCCATATTCCCATAGAAAATATAAATTTCGTTCTATTGACAAACTCTGAATATTAGGTTAACCAATTTGTCAAAAACAAGTATTTTAACTATGGAAGGTAGAGGCAAGGAACAAAATCTCCATATACCAAAAAGTGTCCGACAAAAAACCATAAATAGGTGGCGCTACAATACCTAGAATACTTGAGAAAAAAATCTAATCATAGACAGCGCACTTCACTCCGTCAATAACGCTTAGGTTCTTAGCTACTCTAGCGCTACTGTGGAGAGATTTGGAAACTATTATTTAGCTGACAGCTTGCCTCTACCTCCAATATTTTTAACTAAGTTAATCTGTGCATAGACTACATAGAGGACATATTAAAGAAGCTAATGATTGGCAAAGATTTGTACATACTTGTGTCACTAATGATCGGTAGTTAAAATAAAAATAATAATTATTAGAGTACTTTTTTACTAGCCTATGTGTGTGTCCCACTGTTGGGAAAAGGCCTCCCCTCTCACTTTCCAGTCCTCCTTGTGCTGAACAATTAGATTAATTAGATATTATTACAAAAAAACAGATAGTAAACTATAGTAATTTCCTGTTAAGAACAAACATTATTATGAATTAAAAGTTAAGACAGGATTGTGATCATACAATTGGCAGAAAACCAATATAAAACAAAAGAAATACAGAAATAAAACAAAACTCGGCAAATCTACAATTTAGCGAAGCTAGTACTTCTAATAATATCTCAGATAAGCCCACAATAGCCATTACAATGAGCCTATTAAACAGAGAAAGAAACACTATCTCTTTCAATTTATCTGCAGCTGTCCATACATACATACAAACTTGTATTACAAGGTTGCGTACAAATTTAGTTATCCTCCCACTCGGTGTCGGTCAATTTATAATAAAACATACTTTTTATACATTTTGGTTACATTCAACATAAATAAGATATGTTATTTAAGGTCAATATATCACTTGACAGGTGGTACTTGGAACTCCAACCTATTTTCAACCTTACAGGTTTATAATCAAAGTTGAAGTTTCAATGTAGTTGGAAAGGGAGTTGGTAGGTTCATATCATAAAGATTTATACATATATCAAAGTAGCATTTGTGCTTGTATGGGAGATTTTAATCATGAATGCCTGGGTTGGAAGGATCATGCTGAACGTTCGTTATTAACGATTAATTAACATTATCTTGATTTTTGAGATTGAATTCCGATTCTGTAATGGATTTGGATTTAATTTACTCCATTTCGTGAGTGGAGGTTAAGTGGTGTTTATATCGATAATTCGATATTGTGTCTCTAAAATAAAGTATACAACACTAAACTTGGTTACTTAGTAGGAGGAACTAGGGATCGGAACCGGTTTTTTGGAAATACTTTGAAATAAACATATATTTCGGTTTATTTTATACTCCAAATATAGGACTCGGTTGTGTTTTTAGATAACGACTTCGTATTATTAGATTGCCCAATTAGAAATGAAATAATTAACAAAGAACGAAAAAATACCGTTTTCGTTCCCATAGAAAAAATACCGGTTTCCGATCCCTGGGGGGAACCGAAAACTGGAACCTTATATAGAAATTAAGGTTTTTTGTGATTCCTCACCACGATTGCATATTTTTAAATATGTACTAATTCGAATGAAATCTATCGTGAGTAAAATAATAATGTCAATAATTATGTATTTCTTGAATACTTATTATTATAAGTCCCTATAGGTAGTATAGGTATACAATTTCTAATTTGATTCTTTGCTTAATTTTTTTAGGGTTCCGTACCTCAAAAGAATATACTCTAATAGAATCACTTTGTTGTCCGTCATTCCGTCCGTCCATCTGTCTGTCAAGACCCTTTATCTCGGGAACGCGTGGAGGTATCGAGTTGAAATTAAAACCATATATACAGGTAATCCCTTGAAGCTGTGAAAACATCTCGAAGGAATCACAATTTGACCTAGAAATATAAAATTTAGCAAGTAATATCGTCTTAAACTACAAGTAAATTTGTACCTTATATGTACAGTCACGTCTGAAACATCGACACGGTTGAAGTGGCAAAAATATGTATACACGACTTTATGGCCCATATATTAGGGAATTGTATACATATTTATGGCACTTTGTCCGTATCGATATTTTCAGACGTGACCGTACCTATTTAGTAAATTGACATCTCTTATGGAAATCGTTCAAGAGTAAGACCGGAATCAAAATAAACGTCAATCTTGACATATCGTTTAGTTATCGATCTTTTCAATCTCTTTCCAAGATCTTACCCATCTCCAAATCATTGTTCGAATCGGGCCCATAGTAATACAAAGTTTTACAGATTCTAAATTTCGTTACCTTAGTGTCTAGTTAAGCTTATATTCCAATAGAAAAAAACTAGTTATGATAATTGCAAGTGTAACTAATCCCTCAAACGTTTCTAAACAGTTTTTCACAAGCCATAAAAGTTATTTATGGCTCGTCAGACAAAGGCAGTAATGCATCACTCGTCATAAAGAGATTGCTGCGCCAGATTTACTGCTTGCATAATAATAATGCCATTGTTGGTGCAAACGTGACCATTTTAGGTTTAAATACTTTCCCATCTATGGTTTGGATTAAAATAATAATAAAAAGTTAAGAATATTATAGCCAATAAGCCTGACATCGTGTTAATAGATCGATCGCAGCGCCGGGCCGTGCTCGTCGACATCACCATCCCCCATGACGAGAATCTCTTGAAAGGCGAGAAGGACAAGTCCATGATATCTAGACTTGGCTCACGAGATAACCGCTATGTGGGATGTTGATTCGACGATCATTGTCTCAGTAGTCGTTTCAGCAAACGGTCTCATAGCGAAGAGTTTCGACCTGAGAGACTCTCGCTCGGTGGTTGGATCAAGGGTCAGATGCAGAAGGCGGTGATCTTGGACACGGCGCGGATAGTCCGGCGGTTCCTCTCTCTACGGCCCTGACCACCGGCAGCTTGGGCCCTGCCCCGCTGCTGACGGCACTATAGGTTAGGTATTTTATGTGTTTATATTTTACTTTTATATCCATATTGTAAAAAACCTTACCTGAGATTAAAGATAAATAAAGGAAAGCTGACAGCTGGCGAGATTGACTACTCGTTTAAAGTGCAATGACACCTCTTTACCGGGCTCTTTACCACTGTTGTTTCAATCCGGAGGTCGTGGGTTCAAATCCTGGCTCGTACCAGTAAGTTTTTCGGAACTTATGTACGGAATATCATTTGATACGGCCCTATTCGAAGAATGAAATACGGAAAAGATAAGATAACGATAAGTTCTGGTTAAGATAAGTTCTCAATTAGATATCGTTTGTATGTCGTATAATTGACAGAAGCAGCACGATGGGCAACCAATATCACTTTGACGTTAGAAATATCGTAAATAGATCTTATTGAGATCACAGGAGAATCGAAATAAACGTCAATTTTGACATATCGTTTAGTTATCGATCTTTTCAATCTCTTTCCAAGATCTTAAGCATCTCTTAATCATTCTTCGAATCGGGCCCATAGTTACCACTAGCTTTTCGGCGAAGGAAAACATTGTGAGGAAACCTGCATAATACACCTCGAAGAAATTCAAAGTTGAATGTGAAATCCCAACCCGAGAAAAAAAAGTAATAAAAATTAATAATTACTTAAGATTCCAATGAATGAATGAAACAAAAAACCAGACCAAGACTGACCTTTAAAATATGAAACCTAATTCAATTTTTTTTATAAAAATATTATAAACTAGAGACTTAATAAGGTCACCACTGTCAGCTAAGCTAAGGTGTAAAAAAAAAAACAATGCGTTTTTAAAAGAATTTTCAAAAACGTTTTAATTTTCGAAGGGCGGCATGCGTGCCACGCACGCTATAAATCTGTCAGTCCCGCCTTGGACCGTCCGCAGTAAAAAAAAACTTTAAAAAGTTAACGGATGACGAAAAAAGTTTTCTTGGAGAAATGACGAAAGAGCGTGGCAGATGGGTGTGATTTATGTAAGATAGAGATATCGCGCGGAGTTTTTAGGTTAGTATGGATTAAAAAATATATTATAGAAATGTTACTTTACATAAGCCGACGTCGAGGATGACCTTATTTAGATGTTAGGTTCTTGTTTTTTACATCAAAAATGATAATAATAATGTTTAAACAGGTTTCAAAACCATTTAAGTAAATGAAATATATAGATAATACCTTAAATGTTATTTTGAGCCTAGTTTATATGTCACTGGTATTAAGTTTCTAGGAAATTATTATTATTATTATTATTTTTTAAACTTTATTGCACAATATAACAAATAAAGTACAAATGGCGAACTTAATGCCTAAAGGCATTCTCTACCAGTCAACCACCAGGCTAAACAGAAACAGCAGTACGTGCAGGCAGACAAAAGTATGGAAGTTGGTTTCGTAAAAAAAAGAGCCCGTGTCCATTCGTAGGTTTAGAAATTAACCAACAACTGACCATTTAGATGCAAAAGGAAAATACTAAAGTCTTCCTTAATGAGGATGAAGGATAAGTAACAATAAAATAAATAAATTAGGAAGAATAAATAAATATGTATATCTGGCTTAGCCATAAAATAAAAAAATGTAACTGTTTTGCAGACGGTACGGGATCAGGCGACGATTGACTCGAATAGCGCGCACTCAAGTTTCGTGTTGAGTGCGTTACGTAGAAGATTTACGGAGGGGCTCAAACAGTACCCCTAGTGTAAATAAATTCGATTTCGAAACGTGACGTACGCGTTTGCGTTTAGTCTCATTTTGTATTAGATTTAGAAAGAGCGCGCCAAGCGGGACGTTTTGGAAACTCAAAATCCTATACAAAATGAGACTTAACGCAAACGCATTCGTCACGTTATGATGTCGATCAAATTTACACTAGGGGTACTGACTACTCTCTTCACGCTAGAATCTATATATGTAATAGTTGTATGTTAGTCTATACGGTATTTGTAATATGTGCATTGTTGCCTAATTCAAATAAAAAATAAACTAAAATTAGAACATAATCTTTTTCAATGCAAACTCGCCCATTTCCGCAATTCAACGAAATCATAAGTATTTTTTACTAACGATATTAACTTCTTATCATCATTTTCTAACGCTGTTTCAGGTTTTTGCCAACCAGTTCTTACAGAAGCAACTCTATATGGTTACTGTCTATAATTATAGTCATAAGATATATTTTTGTTGGAATAAATCTGTTTTGCAGACGGTACGGGATCAGGCGACGATCGACTCGAATAGCGCGCACTCAAGTTCCGTGTTGAGTGCGTTACGTAGAAGATTTACGGAGGGGCTCAAACAGACTTCTCTAACCGCTGCAATCTTCCTAAAATTTTATTGTTACAGTATAGGTAGTATAGATAGTAGATCATATTAGACATCTTTTAATTTAGGACCATATCGAAAAATACCTAGCTAAAAAAAGAATAAGTACCCCATTATCGGCATCTGATCAATATAATGTAAACTTATTTAGTCACAAGCTTGGCAACAACCAAAAATTGTAAATATTGTTAAATATTTTGATTTGATTTGTTTTTTTTTCTTTTTTTTTTTATGTTGTCACACTACCATATACTACATTATAAACTGAAATAAAGTAAAAAGGTGACTAAAACTCCCTTTTCCTTTGGTATATGATATGCATATATTGCACTTAAGAATATTAGTTAATGTGGATCAAATGACAGGCTGCAAACACTACTTTATAGAACAAAACATGTTGACTCTACCTTCAATATACATCTTAGAAGCTTCTATGTTCGTGAAAAACAACTTTGATCACTCTTGGATACTCACACGGAGCTTCTTTACGACCTAGAAAAAAACTAGCTGTACCTGAGACCAAATTGAAGATGGTTAGCTCTGGTCCTTTTGCCATGGCAATAAAAATATTTAACAAAATCCCTCATCAGATCCGAGAACTCAGTAATATAAGTGCATTTAAAACCCAACTCAAAACATATTTAATTCAAAAAGCTTTTTACTCTGTACTAGAATTCCTGAATGAAAATGTAACTATATGAAATTTAATGTAATAACTAATAATATAATAAAATATTTAATATGTAATTAATCGTGATGTTAAATTTAATAGTATGTAATCGTCAATTGTAATGTAAATTTGATAATATTTAATCTTTAGTCGTAATTCAGTAACATGTAATGTAATATTTAATTGGAATGTTTAATTAAATATTTTATGTAATGTAACCTTTAATAGTGATTCATAGCTACGTATTACTAGTACGTAAGTTACATTTTGCAGTGCCCTTACAGGGTTCATAGCTGATCAGAATTCTTATGTATCACCTTAATATGTAGGTACCTATGAAGGCAATAAATGACTGAATACTGAATACAGTTTATTATTTAGTCATTAAACGATTTATATATATTATATGTTAGCCTCATAGTTGTTCGTACATTAAAAAATCTAATATAAAACATTCTGTGTTGATGCAAAAACATTTAAATAAATAAAAAAACTTGTCAAAAATTTTTTTATGTAAACTGCTGCTTAAGAAACTTAAGTATAATAATTTCGCGCCATTATTTTGATAGATCAACACTTCCAAAACAAATAAATGAAATAAACGACCGGCCCCACAATAACAAACTGTCAGCCTCTAATATCTAACAGACCCCTAATCTAAAGCCAATAAAGGGTGCAAATCATAAAAATAAATAACAGTTTATCTCAATTTCTAACCTACAATTATTGTATGACAGATGTCTAGCATTCCCTAGGTAGCTCCGCCCCCGATACTAGCGCCATCTATCGATTGCCGCGTGAAAACTTCAAGCACTAACATTTTGAGGTTATGTTAGGATTTTTGAAGAAATTACGGATTAAAACATGATCGCAGTTTAAAATACCTTTAAAACAAGTTGCATTTATTTATTACCCCTCGAATTATTACGGTAGATAATCGGAAAAAGCTTTTAAATAATGTAAACAACACTCGTAAAGTACAGACGAGAAATGAACAATAACACAACCGCGTATGACGCCAAATTTGGACATACACATCACTCTGGATGTAAATAACGATATACGTATAAAGGTAAATGGATATGTTGGTTTTAAATCACTCACCGCTGCCCGTTGTTGAAGATTAAAACAGGAGTATAATAATTCTGTGTTGTGACTCGGTTCATTGGTACAGATACTACAGACAGTTGAGTTATGAGGGAAAGAGAGGGCGATAGCCGAAGTTTGCCGAGCGCTCGGCCCGACCCTTCGTGTACGCCCCCGAACAGACTCGAGTAACAACACAAGCAGTCGGTTCGGACGCGCCAAATGTTTTCAACGCGCGCTAAACTCCGAAAATGCCGATTCGAAAAACGAATCGCGATTTCGAAAATCGAATGATAACCGTATGAACAAAAAGTGCAAATAAGTATACGATTTATTTTTATAATGTTGATGAATGCGAGTGAGTTTGGTAAATAAATTGTAAATAAAATAAAAAGACAGTAACTAACCGGTTTGCTGAGATTCAAATCATCGGGCAGGTAAGTCTGAGTCTGACAATGGCCGGCCACGATTCTCTTTAATTAAAGATGATAAATAAAAAACGAAGACATACGGACTGACCGGCCTTTTTTTCTACATTTGTGTGGCCTTGCTATGTATTGTAATGGAATTTGAACAATGAGAAAAAGAATCGCGAATATTTGAATGTAATTAAGCGAGTAAAAGGTGGTTTTCTGCACTCGAGTTGCATTTTTAGAGTTTCGATCTAGCCGCCGAGAGATGGCGCTAGGAGTTCTAAACTGTAGCAATGCTTAGAATAAATACACAATGTTTTTGGAGGAACTTTTCTTATTGTTTTATGAATACAATTACTATGATTAAATTTTTCTTAATTTCATCGAAAGTTCCGATCTGTAGAATGCTAATTTTAATAACTTTGTTTATTAAATAACCTACCTTATTTGCAAAATCTAATAAACATAAGTATGGGTACAGTCAGCATCAATTGTAGCGGATGAAACAACACGCCAAAAGTATCTGCCAGTCTGTCACCCGTTAATTAATACTTTTGCAAAAAAAGATATTCTATACAGTTTTCGTTCAAAATTATTTGGTACAGTCTAATTATTTTATATATGCATGGCATGTTTACAATATGCCCTTAAACGGACTATCTTTGTTTTTTTTTTTTGTTTTTTTTTTGTTTTTTTTTTTAAATAGCCTACATTGTGTCCCACTGCTGGGCAAAGGCCTCCCCTGTTTTCCGCCACTCGTCACGGCTTTGTGCATGCTCCCGCCAGTCGCCACGAAATGAGTCCAGGTCGTCTCGCCATCTCGTTTTTGGCCTTCCTCTGCCTCGGGTGATCTGTGGTGCCTTTGTTACATCCTGTATAATATATAAAATAATTAGACTGTACCAAATAATTTTGATGAAATTATGTATAAACTCTTTATTGTACAAAAGATAAAATATAAATAAGGCACAGGATAAGCAGTATAAAGGCGAACTTATCGCTTTAAGGGATTTCTTCCAGTATGTGGTGGTATCAAATATACACGCTGTATTCAGCCCGTAAATTAATGCAGGTGACTAGATAAACACGCTGTATTAGTTACTGATAAGCCTTTTAGAGAATGGTAGATAACATTGACGTGGTCTGATCCTCTACGATGCTGACTGTACCACTGTTGTTTAGGGTCATTGCGCATGTTTCCGTTCAGGAGCCGATTTTTGAATTTCGAGCGCTCGATTTCGTCACTCGAAAATCTGTGGAAAACGGCGAATATTTTTGAAATACGAGTGATAGAAATTGGGAATCTGGTGGTATTTACCACTCCTTTTAAATTCTTAGTAGAATTTAAATGCCTAGTAGGACTAGGACTAGGAGATAGTATTACTTAAAGGAAAAACGCGAAATCAAGGGATCGAAATTAAAAAATCGGCCCTTAGCTCCAATTTTCGTCCTCGTGACGAAATTTGAATATAAACCTACCTTGCCGCTCAAATTTGGATTTATTGCAATCCTTTACGTCTAAACAATAGATCTAACTACATTTATTAGAAGCCTATATGGTGTCCCACTGCTGGGCAAAGGCCTCCCCCCCCTCGATTTCCACTCGTCTCGGTTTTGAGTAATCTTCTATCTACATAAAAATGGTATATCGCAAGTTACGAATTTAAAATTAAATATTTGACATTAGCGACATTAGACATTAGTTTTTTTATCAATGTTATTTATATATTTGTCATTTTATTTTGTAATTTGTTGTAACATCGTCGCTATACTTATTCAACCTCGTATCTATATATTAGATACGTATATCAGATACGAGTTTGAGTAAGTATAGCAATGATATGGGTTTTAAGACATGGGTTTTAGTGGCAGCATGGTTTCATTTTTATCGCTTGTCACTATGCCCGTCACTTTCGCACTTACATACTTGTTAGAACGTGACAGGCATGGTGACAAATGATAAAGAGCCGACCATCTTAGCCCTACTGTAGGGCTGAGATGGTCGGCTCTTTATCATTTGTCACCATGGCTGTCACGTTCTAACAAGTATGTAAGTGCGAAAGTGACGGGCATAGTGACAAATGATAAAAATCGAACCATGTTGCCCCCGCTGAAATAAATTATTTTTTTATCTATTTATTAGCGGCAGCAATGCAGTCGGCAGTAATGTCGCGCTGCAATACTGCTGCAGAAATACTGGTGTAATCTCTCTCCGAACAATAATTTATTTAATATTATACGTCCAGTCACTATGTCAACAGGCGTACTAGACTCCAACTAACCTAATTTTGCATCACAGATATGTCAGATAATTTACGGGGTGAATATAAACAAATAAATAAATATTATCAATCAATCAATTCTTTATTTCAAGATAACAGTGATCCCATTTTTTGTTAGTATTACATAAGATAAGACTTAAAAACTAATGTTAATACTTAAAAGTTATATTAGACTTAATTAATTTAATTAAACTTATCATTATGGGACAACAAACGTGATCAGCAATCATCTTCAGAATGCTGTTTGTGCTATCCCTGGTTCTACGCAGTAAGGAGGCCGCTTTCTTGCGTATAATTGCTGCGAAGCCGTCGGTTCGAGCCTCCGCAAACATGGCGGAGGCGCTGCAGAACCTAGGCAGCCCAACCAGCACCCTGAAGGCATTGTTGTACACCACTCGCAGAGCATTATACGATTTTTGGGTATAGCTGACCCAAAGGCTACCTGTGTAAAAAGATGAACAAAACGCCTTAAACAAAGTTACTTTTACCCCTTTTGAACATCTAGCAAACCTTCGGGCCAGCATGTTCGCCCTTACACACAACGCTCTCCGTTCTCTCTCTATATCCTCATCGTCCTTTAAGTCGTCGGTAACAATATGCCCTAAGTATTTAAACCTATTGACTCTTGCGAGACCGGTCCCGTTGAGTCGAACTGGGGGCGCATGCGAGGGGCATTTGTTCCCGGCTTTAAAGACCATTACCTCGCTCTTTTTACCATTGTAAATCAAACCGTGTGACGAGGCATAGGACTCGCATATGGCTACAAGCTTGCGGAGAGCGCCGACCCAGGGCGCCAGCAGCACCATGTCGTCTGCGTAACTGATGCTGATAACTGATTATAGGGATATTCTTACACAAATTGACTAAGTCCCACGGTAAGCCAAGAAGGCTTGTGTAGTGGGTACTCAGACAACGATATATATAATATACAAATACTTAAATACATAGAAAACATCCATGACTCAGGAACAAATATCTGTGTTCATCACACAAATAAATGCCCTTACCGGGATTCGATCCCAAGACCATCGGCTTCATAGGCAGGGTCACTGCCCACTAGGCCATACCGGTCGTCAAATATATAGGTCATACTGAGCAATTTTTGAGCAGAGAAAAAAAAATGGCTGTTTCATATATTTTGCCGGATCTCTGACCTTGACATTTTGTATGGAAGAGATTTTTTTTACGCGATTTCGGGGTTGGTCCCATAGTAAAAGTTGCTCAATGTGACATATAATTATATTCAGCCCGTAAATTATTGCAGGTGACTAAGTAAACGCCCTATTTTATTCGTCTCTCCGTCAAGTGGACGAAAACTTACAGCCTGGATGGAAACTAGCATAATGACTATGCAATAACCCTAATTATCGTGTCACAAATGTCTCTCAAATTGTTTAAAAACCAAACCAAATATCTTTTCTGCCCTCCGGGTGGAAAGCGTCAACTTTGCTCCCGCTGCGCTATACGAAGTTGCCGCTTTCCGCCTCGTCCAGCAGAAAAATAGCATGCGCACCACGAGAGGAATCGTAGAACATTCCATCTCGCGTGTTTGCCACAATTTTACACGCAGCACGCAAAGTCCTACTTTTCCTCCCTTGGGACACAAATAACTGTTATGGCAATATGTGATATCATTACATATTTTCCATTCATTATTTGTCAACCACATTTCAGATTTTAATGATTTATAAACGACAATTTAAATTTAAATGCAAAATCACGTCAGATATACCCAAATATGATTTATGATTGATAAGGTAATGATTGCGAGAAACCCGACTCGTGACGGACGATAAATATGGTTTATGTGATCGTAAATTTATTATAACATATAACATGTTAGGCTAAGACTGTGTTATTCATGATTAAAGATCATAAATTTTAGGTAATTTATATTAAAATGTGGATATGGAAATTTCCTTTATAATAATGAGGTTGAATAAACGTTTTGTTATAAGTAAGTAAAAAACTTAAGTAAGTCACCTGTTGTATGTAGTTGTGGCGTGTTCGAATAGACAATACATGTTTAAAAGACACACACAAACAAAACAAATATTTATTCGAACACGTCACAACTACATACAACAGGTGACGTACTTAAGTTTTTTACCTATAATACCTTTAACATATACCGGGTGTGGCCTGTTACAGGAACAAAAAATTAAACAGTAGGCTGTAGGTACTCCTCAAACTGACCAACATAAGTTCAGCGAATTCAAAAATAAAAAGTTTATGCTTAGACGCAATGTATTGCGAATTTAGTTATGTTTTAGGCGTAACCAGCATAAGCAACGTCAATTAGAATGATAATAGCGTACATTGAAGATAATATTAAAAAGTATGACATATAAGGTCAGCCACGACCGGGGTAAATGCGACGTAACAACTATGTATAAGCAATTTTGGACATTGATATTATTTATCCCGGTTGACTATATGTGAAAGAACTATAATAGATAAGTAAAGTTATTTAAAATTTAGAGCCGTTTGTATCTACGTCGTAAACAAATAGACTTACCATGAAAATGACTTTCCTTTCTTCATAACGGCTAAAACCCCGCTCGTATTTGGCATGCAAAACCTTAAAAAAACAACTCATCAGTTCAAAAATATCATTTCATCAAGCATTATAGCGGTGTTATCGCCCGCAATCTAACTTTACTCGTTGAGGATAGGTTCTATGGCACAATCAGCCAAGTTTTAATGAATTGACGTTGTTTTTTTAGTCTGTGACACAATGTAAACTCGACGCTTTTAATAATATCGGCATTAAATAGTTGTTTACCTACGGTATATACAAATTTTTGTTTATGAATCAAATCTTGCAAATTGACAGATTACTACCCGATACTGCAGCTAGTGCGTCGAATGATGGTCATCTCTTCTTCTTCCTCGCGTTGTCCCGGCATTTTGCCACGGCTCATGAGAGCCTGGGGTCCGCTTGACAACAAATCCCCAGAATTTGCGTAGGCGCTAGTTTAAAAAAAAGCAACTGCCATCTGACCTTCCAACTCAGAGGGTAAACTAGGCCTTATTGGGATTAGTCCGGTTTCCTCACAATGTTTTCCTTCACCGAAAAGTGACTGATAAATATCAACTGACATTTCGTACATAAGTTCCCAAAATCTCATTCACTCGAATTCACTCATCATTGGATTCATTGGTCCATATGATAGTTTACTTTTATATGCAATAGATGTCACTTATCGCCCGCAATCTAACTTTACTCGTTGAGGATAGGATCTATGGCACAATCAGCCAAGTTTTAATGAATCGATGTTGTTTTTTTAGTCTGTGACACAATGTAAACTCGACGCTTTTGGCATTATATAGTTATTTCCCTTCGGTAATATACGAAACGAAATTTTCGTCTATGAATTAAATCTTGCAAATTGACAGATTACTACTCAGATATTACAGTTCGTGCGTGACATGGTGGTCCCTATTGTTAGAAATATAAGATAATTTAAATCATTATTATTGCCAGAACTCCTTTTGCTATCAAACTATTTATATTTTGATACTAGCTGTTAATATTAAATAAAATACGGCCATTGATTAGCCTTTTACCATAGTATTGCATTGATGCATCGGGTGTAATATTCCACCTTATGTTATAATACTAATTAACGTAATAAATAGCTTTATGTAAGATAAACATAGATCATAATTGATTAATTAATAACAAAAGAACTTACAAACGTTTAAAAGTGGTTATAAATGTAATCTTTGATAAAAAGATGGCGGCACGGGTGGAAAATCTAGCTGTGTTCCTTGTATTTGTTTGATAATAGTGATTAAGTACATAAATACTCTACACGTGTAACAGTTGTTTTGTGTAAAACTATGACAGTTTATTTTTATATGGAATAGGTCACTCGTTGAGGCTTGGGTCTATGACACAATCAGCCGAGTTTTAATGTAAACGTGAGGGGTTTTGACACAGCTTTAAGTTTTCGATAGTCTTGTCACATAGCGCCATCTAGCTGTGTTGGCGTAACTTCGTTGTTTTTTTTTTCTCTTCGTCTTATTTTTTTTTGACGACCGGTTTGGCCTAGTGGGTAGTGACCCTGCCTACGAAGCTGATGGTCCCGGGTTCAAATCCTGGTAAGGGCATGTATTTGTGTGATGAGCATGGATATTTGTTCCTGAGTCATGGATGTTTTCTATGTATTTAAGTATTTATAAATATTTATATATTATATATATCGTTGTCTAAGTACCCTCAACACAAGCCTTATTGAGCTTACTGTGGGACTTAGTCAATTTGTGTAATAATGTCCTATAATATTTATATTATTTATATTTATTTATATATTTTTTTAGAAATATTGATCATGATTTAATTTAATTTGTTTAGTTACAAATATAAATAGTTGTATTTCAACATTTTTTTCTGGATATTGTGTCGTTAGGTAATGCAACCTACATGTTTTAAAGGGTAGCACAATTTGACTGACAACACATAGTTCTGGCTGAAAAGAGTACTAAATTTGAAATGTAGGGAAAAAAAGAAGGAGAAGAAAAGACGGCATGGGTTAGTGTCAGAATACTAATGAAACGACGCCATTTTGTTTTAATAATACAATACAATACAAATACTCTTTATTGCACACCTCAATACAGAAACAGTACAAATAATACAACACATAAAGAAGAGGTAAACAACAGGCGGTCTTATCGCTAAAAAGCGATCTTATAATCTATTTTACATGTCACACAACAAAATGAAGCAGTATTTATTCCGTCATTGTCAAAAGATGCGACAAATATGCCTTCCAATAAGTTCAGTACCTTGTCAAAACACCTAAATGTAAACCAGTCTGGTTCAGTGACCCAATAATGAACATGCGACCCAATAATATGAGTATCAGGTACGCTATGGGTACGCGTTTTATTTCTTTTTTTTATGCCGATTACGAACTACTGGTTGGAGACGGTTTCTTTTTATATATAAATAAGTTTTTGGCAAAAATTTCATTAAGCTTCTAGAAACCCCAAACACAATTAGGTTGCGTTGTTTTATCACAGAGTTCCTATGGCTACCTTCTGTCTCCATCATCAGATCAACTTGATGGCACCATAATATTGCATTGTCACCCGACTTACATATGTATGCAAATTTTCCGCTTCATCGGAAACCGGGAAGTGGGTCAAATTTAACTTGAAAGCTTTGTCCCATACATACTAACAGGGCAAGTTAAATAAAAGCTTGTAAAAAATAGTAATTCTTGATATTAAATAAATTATTTATGTAAACTAGCTTCTGCCCGTAAGTTCATATCTGTAGTATCCTATCCTATGTATTTCCCTGGGATAATTGGGACTAAACTATCCCCTCGATTTCAACTACTTTCATCTAAATCGGTTCAGCGGTTTGAGCTTAAAGAGGTGACAAACAGACAAAGTTACTTTCGTAAAATGTAAACTCACAGATTGTAGTAAAGAAATCATTCCGGTTCAGTGACTCAATAATGAACATGTGACCCAATAATGAACACGTGACCCAATAATAATCTCAATGGCCTACGTTAAGCCCACGGCTTCATGTCAGAGTCTACCAGCTTGGCCCAGCCTAGCAGCGCTGGCTTCCCCGAGGTTGCTTGACCCCAATAATGAACATGTGACCCAATAATAATCTCAATGGCCTACGTTAAGCCCACGGCTTCATCTCAGAGTCCACCAGCTTGGCCCAGCCTAGCAGCGCTGGTTTCCCCGAGATTGCTTGACTCCAATAATGAACCTGTGACCCAATAATGAACATGTGACCCAGTAATGAATTTGTGGCCCAATAATATCAGGTATTTACGTTTCTTTTTTTGAATACCGATTGCGGACTACTGGTCGGAGACGATTTCTTTTTATTTAAGGTAGGAAATTATTGCAGTCTACTGTAACAATCTCTGTCAGTAAGAAACCTTTTCTCTTATTGCAATAAAGTTTGAGTTCCGAAACAGGGCATAGGATAGTATTCATTCATATATGTGATGGCTTCCCTGTTGCAATTCAATTATCTTTAAGTAAAGGTCATTCTAAATCTGTGGTGCAAAGTTACCCTGGTCTGACTTATATTTTCATGAAAAAATGGATATAAAAATCCCTAAATGTGCTGCCTATGGATGAGGTCTTGGTGGCTCAGATGGCAGAGCGCTGGAGTATCGATCCAGACGCCGTGAGTTCAAGTGTCACCCAAGACAGTAATTTTTCCACTTTTCAATTTAATCTAAGCTTCGTGTACAATACAATAACGCATTCAGGGTGTTGATGGGATTGCCCCGTTTCTGTAGCGCGTCAGGTATGTTCGCTGCGGCGCGCGTAGATTGCTTTCACACGGTAATGCGCGGGCGCGCCGCATCCCTGATGCGTCGGGTGCGGGGCAGTCCCAACATCATTCTGAAGATGATAGCCGAGAGGGTGGATTGTGTCTATTTATCACACTGTGGAACATTACACTCTCCCACTAGTACTGTCGAATGGTAAAGCCCGTTTAATAAATTAAGATTTTAAAAATTTTGTTTTTTAGTTAGTTTCAGAAGAGATGTGTCTCTTGTTACACGATTTTTTTTTTTTTTTTGATGGATATGTCCTTAAACCAAGTCTAAAAGACACTGTGAATGTCATCTCGCTTTGTGTGATAGGGCATAGTACAGCGGATGTCATTCCAGATCTAGAGCAAAGCCCAATTGGGGAGATTACACCTTTACCTGATTACTCATAGTGTTGTGTTCCTGCCGGTGAGTAAGGTTGCCAGAGCTCAACGAGGGTGCGGAATGTTAGGGGCTGCAATGCGCATGTCACTCCTCTGGAGTTGAAAGCGTTTATAGTCCACGATGACTGGTGGTAACCTAATAGTTATAAGGCGGGCCGTATGCTTATTTGCCATCGACGTGATGTATAGAAAAAAAAATTGTCTTTTTAAGTGAAAATATCACTGTACAGTTATTTATAGACATGTAGATAGCACATCATTTAATCATATCAATTTTCGGCTGCATCTCATATCTCCCTGATATCGACACGTGTCAATCACTCTGATATGTCAGTTCACGCATCAATCATTATTGACGGAATGGTGGATAAAAATAAATATTACAACGTTGCTATATTTTGGCTGAATAGTTTAAACAGCGTTAGCAAATAGGTACATGATTGATATTATTGCGTAATAATCAAGGCTCGAAACCAGTTTTTAGAATAGCAATAAATACCGGTTTATTTTGGTTTTACTTCGAACTTTCATATGAACGCGAACGTTTTAAGAACTTTATTGTAATCTAAATAAACCGGTTTATTCGATGAACGACGAGACGGCCGTCCGGCCTGGTGGTGTGCCGCATAAACAAAGACACCCACGTAGGTAGAAACCGGTTTTTAGTGTTCTAAACCGGTTAATCTGACAAGAACTTTATGGAAATGTTCTCCTAAAAACCGGTTTTATGAACGAAACCGAAATTAAAAGATTTTGCACCAAGTACATGATAACAGCTTGGAAAAACCGGTTTTTAAGCCTTGGTAATAATAACGTTGATATCGATTTAAAGCTGACTTTCAAGCCGGGTCCAGACAGGTGTAACGTGTAATGTAGTCCATCGTGTAATGTAACAGGAATTCTGCGTGTGGACGGCATTATGAGCAGTACCATTTTAAATAATATAAATAAATAAAATAAATATTATAGGACATTATTACACAAATTGACAAAGGCCCACAGTAAGCTCAATAAGGCTTGTGTTGAGGGTACTTAGACAACGATATATATAATATATAAATATTTATAAATACTTAAATACATAGAAAACACCCATGACTCATGAACAAATATCCGTGCCCATCACACGAATAAATGCCCTTACCAGGATTTGAACCCGGGACCATCGGCTTCATAGGCAGGGTCACTACCCACTAGGCCAGACTGGTCGTCAAATTAAGTTTTAATTAATTATTTATTTATAATTTGGTCTTAAAACACGCGTGTGATGTTTTTCTGATACTCACTTTCAGCTTGTTTCATAACCCCACCCTCGTATTCGTAAAAGTGTAAATTTCTATTATTTTAATTTGTATAGTATGTGCTGTAAAGTGACATGCGGCCCGATTCGAAGAATGATTAAGACACGTTTAAAACCCACCATTACCAATAACACCAGTACCATTAGAAATATCGGAAGTACAGAGCGATAAATTGTTTGCAAACAAACTAAAAATATTATTGACCAATTTAGCGTGTTATAATATCGAGGAATTCATCGACAACGGTTGCCGACCCAGAACAAACACTTTAAATGAAACCTAATTAAATATTAGATTATAATAATTGCAAAACATTGTAATGTAATTATCTTAATAATATGCTATAATATTGAAGTGTAATTAGCTAGTTGACGTGTAAAATGTACTATTTTATAAATAAAGAAATGAATGAATGAATGAAAGATCTTGGAAAGATCTTTAAAAGATCGATAACTAAACGACATGTCAAAATTGACGTTTATTTCGATTTCGCTGTGATCCCAGTAAGATCTATAACGTATTTCTAACGTCAAAGTGCATTGGTTGCCCGAATCGAGCTGCTTCTGTCAATTATACGACATAAAAACGATATCTAAATGAGAACTTATCGTATCTCATTCTTCAAATCGGGCCCATTCATACTGACTTTTCTAACACCCATTATATATGTACAGTTATCTGCAGAGTTAACTGACCCCCTTACGATCAGTTATCTCTGCAACTGTAATTTCAACTTCGGTGCCTATAGTTTTCTAACGTAACGCTATATAACGTTTTGCCCTGACAGATGTCAGGTACCTTTACACGCTCCATTTTTTTTTAATACCACGACGGTGGCAAACAAGCATACGGCCCGCCTGATGGTAAGAAGTCACCGCAGCCTATGGACGCCTGCAACCCCAGAGGTGTTACATGCGCGTTGCCGACCCTTTAAAAACCAAACCCCTAAAACCTTCCATATCCCTAAAACGCCTGCTTTTGGCTCTGCCGCCGTTTAAGAGGGCCATAATGGCTCTATAATAGAGCAGAACGTGTGGCCGCTTAGGGAACTAATTAGGAAGGACTATTTTGGTTACTGTACCTTAAATATTGGTTAGATACTGTGGTTTCGTGACCTTAAGTCTTTTACCCTAAATATGAACTGATTCTGATATGGGTGTACAACTGTACGTGTTGCCTGAAATAAAACTTTATTTATTAATTTTATTTTATTATAAAATACAATAAAATTCGTTATCAAATAATTCATTCTTTCACTGTCCAATTGTCTACCTAGTATTAACGGCCCGATTCGAAGAATGAGATATGATAACGATTAGTTCTGGTTTAGATAAGTTCTCATTAAGATATCGTTTGTATGTCGTATAATTGACAGAAGCAGCTCGATTCGGGCAACCAATGTCACTTTGACGTTAAAAATATCGTTGATAGATCTTATTGGGATCACAGCGGAATCGAAATAAACGTGAATTTCGACATGTCGTTTAGTTATCGATCTTTTAAAGATCTTTCCAAGATTTTAATCGTGTCTTAATCATTCTTTGAATCGGGCCGTAAGAAAGAAGAATAACTTTTCGAATCTAACGAAATAACGGTAAAGTCAAAGTCAAAGTCAATATATTATTTATTCAAATAGGCCTAGCAACAAGCACTTTTAAATCGTCAAATTTTACAAATATCATCTTAATCTAAATATCAGAGCAATTTATTGATGCAGTTATTATTGTTCTAAAAAAACATTGAATTATTATAGATATGGTAAACTTAATAATAAGAATTTCACAAAAGGATCGTCAAACGCTAAAATTGTATAAAAATACTAGTCTAGAAACTTTCTAGAATAAAATCTAAATGTCAAAAAATACGGTATATACATATATACATTGAATTATCAATTTCAACAAATTTTTCTATGAAATTCCATTTGGGGAGAAAACGCTTTCCACCGACTAAATAATAACAAATCACTTTGATTTTGATGCCGATCGCTTCAGCATAATATATTCTAGGTTTATAGATTTCGCTTTTTTGAAAAATAAACCTAGTTTTTCATTGTGTCAATAATATCATTGTGTCATACTAAAAATCATGGAGGATGGTGCGACGTCTTAGCTCCGTTTTATGACAAGGTGGTAAATAAAATACAAATTGTTTTTTTTTTTTTTTATATTTATTAAAGAGCTTTGTCACTTTTGTGACGATGTCGCTCTGTGCGTATACAAACATGTGACTTATCTTCTACTTAATCCTAATGAAACCAGTTTATATATACATTTTGCATCCTCAGATAGTGGGTGCCCCAAAATTTGGTTGCAATACTTGCAATCCCCAACTTCAAAAAATCTTTCGTTCATGATATCTTTTCTCTCACTTTCGTTCCGGACACATTCCATAATGACATGGTATGCATCCTCTACCATGTCACACTCGTCACAGTTTGGCGACGGCACCTTTTTCATCAGGAACGCAAATTTATTTAATGGGATGTGTTGTGATCGTGTGCTTGCCCAGCCATCTGCCCGCCATGACACATCCCAGTGTGTCAACACTGTCAACTTGTAGGTAGCTGGCAAACCACATTTATTGTGTAAACGTCACACATAAAATACTTATATTTAGAAGTGGAAAAACGTTTTCTCTTTTTGTATTCCCTCTTAATAAGTTTTTGGCAAAATTTCATTTTTGACACAAGCTTTTATCGTTGACTGTAATTTTCTCACCATGGGCAATGAATACTTATCAAGACAATAGGGTTGTTTCCATCTACAAATCTCAGGGCAGAATTGTATCCCAATAAATTCTTTTGGATTATAAGAACATGTTAAACTACTTTTAGGGGACGACATTTTGACTAAAATACCAATATCTCAGTTCTGCAATGGAATTCCGCTTGGTGCCCATAGAACGAAATGAAGTACATAGAAATACCTATGTAATGACCTTACTCTCAACTCTGTGGGTATTGGGGCCAACGTAGAAAATTATAGACCCATATCAATTAATGTCGTCACCCTTATTACCTAGGCAATAGAGTCCAAGTAAGTAAATTAATTACTGCAGGGTAGATGTTCGCGCACCGCCGGGCGAGCACACTGAATGATTTGCCGCGCTGGCCCGGCGGTGGACTATATTGCCTAGGTAATAAGGGTGACGACATTTTGACTAAAATACCAATATCTCAGTTCTGCAATGGAATTTCGCTTGGTGCCCATAGAACGAAATGAAGTACATAGAAATACCTATGTAATGACCTTACTCTCAACTCTGTTGGTATTGGGGCCATTTTGACGCATAGTCCTTTGATTCGCGCCCTTTTCTACTGACAAAGTTGTTTCACAGGCTATAGTATTTTATATTGCAGACAAGTATTTTCGCACAAAAGTAAAAACAAAACTTTAAATCAAAATACAACGCAATGCGTGCACGCAACGTCATCAGATAACAAAAACATTATTGTTAAACAAAAGTAACTTCAACCAATTACTTCAGTTATTTATAGTTATCATTCCCGTGCGGACGCTAAACTGGCAACCCACGACGTCACCTGCTCATTAGCTGGCAACACCGGTTTTTTTTTAAATTTAAACGCATTACGTCGCTATCTGTCATCGCGAGCGGACGTCTGATTTAATCGCGCGGTTACAATTTTAAGAGGCAACAGGAGTGGTTTCTCCATACATACGTACTCGACTGTTTCCTCCGTGGTTTTTGAAGCAAGGGCAATGATTGTTTTCAACACAGATTATCATTATTAGGCGGGTCCACACAGAGCGAGTAGCATCGCGTGGCAATTCTCTCGTGCGGACTTGCCTCGGCCGAGACACGTCTACATTGGCCGTTTGCCGCGCGAGAGAATTGCCTCGCGAGTCGCGACGCTGCTTGCTCTGTGTGGATCCGCCTATTAATATATGTGACGGACTGTTTTTGATGTTTTTGTGTATTAATGCGCCAGTTCACTTCAAATATTCGCAAAAACGGCCTAATTTAGAATAATGGTATTCAAAACTGACATCAATTAGCCTAAAAATAAATAGCTAAACACTCCGACACAGATAATTTCATTACCGTTTAGATCTCAATTTTTTTTACATTTGGTTGTTTTGGAGGAGGAAACAGTCGAGTACGAAACATCGTTTCTTGAGATTTTTACGCAGGATTTTTCGCCTAACCTAGCGTTGTCCTTATCGCACTAGTTTTAGGAACGGCTTCCGTTAGCGAGACGGAAATATTCACCTAAAATATTAAATCTAAGCACCCATATCCCTCTTAAGCTTTAGTTACGAATGTGGTATCCTGTATTGGAGAGAATTGAAAAGGTGTGAAATTTCTGTATGATTAAATGTATTTAAAAGGAAAGGGGACGGAGGCTTCTCCATATCCATATCCATCTCCATAAGATATTTGACACCTTTACACATAAAGTAAATATAAATAAATATTATAGGACTTTATTACACAAATTGACCAAGTCCCACAGTAAGCTCAATAAGGCTTGTGTTGAGGGTACTTAGACAACGATATATATAATATATAAATATTTATAAATACTTAAATACATAGAAAACACCCATGACTCAGGAACAAATATCCATGCTCATCACACGAATACATGCCCTTACCAGGATTTGAACCCGGGACCATCAGCTTCGTAGGCAGGGTCGGGTAGGCCAGTCCGGTCGTCATCAAAGTTTAATGACTCACGCGAAAACGGTCCGAGTCCAGGCCGAGGCGTCCGAAACTTACAAAGCATCACTTGATCACTTGTGTGAAAACAAAGTGCCAGACGCCTCAGACCGGACCCGGACCGGATCGTCCTAGCGTGAGTCATACTTTAGAAAGGTCCGGGTCGGGGCTCAGGCATCCGAAACTTCAGTTTTCTATACAAAGCATCACTTGTGTGAAAACAAAGTGCCAGACGCCCTGGAACGGACCCGGACCGGATCGTCCTAGCGTGAGTCATACTTTAGAAAGGTCCGGGTCGGGGCTCAGGCATTCGAAACTTCAGTTTTCTATACAAATCATCACTTGTGTGAAAACAAAGTGCCAGACGCCTCGGAACGGACCCGGACCGGATCGTCCTAGCGTGAGTCATACTTTAGAAAGGTCCGGGTCGGGGCTCTGGCATCCGAAACTTCAGTTTTGTATACAAAGTATCACGTGATCACTTGTGTGAAAACAAAGTGTCAGACGCCTTGGACCGGGCCCGGACCGGATCGTCCTAGCATGAGTCATTATTTAGTGAAACACATATTATAAAGCCTATAGAATCTCCCGATACGAACCTTAAGAAAAAAGTCCAAAATACGTGATTAAAGTCCTTTTTAAAGGACATTCCTGGAAAGTATAGATCACATGCCACCGCCTCAGTATTAGCGTAGGGGAAAATGGAGCAAAACAGGGGACGGCAAAAAATGTCTGCCGTGCTATCTGCGAGCCGCGATCCCGCGTGGGACAGGGGAGCCGTGGAGACCCTTTATTATTACTTTTTTGTGGTATAAGAGGCAAACTAGCTGACAAATCTTTGGTATGGTAAGCAATTGTCGTCGTCCATGGACACCTTTAAGGTACGCTCTTGAAGGTTTGAAGGATGTGTTTATTTAATATTTATAGCATTAAAAAAAGTAACGAGTTAATGTTGTAAAGCATTTTGTACCTACCTGACAAAATAATATTCATTGTGTCTGCTTAGGGTTTGCAATGCGGATCCGGAATGTATGAAATTATCCAGATCTGGATCCGGATCCACGGATCTTCCCATGCATTTCAAATCCGTCGTGCAAACCCTATATCTGCTTCAAGCAGAGCTGATATTATGAATATGTTAATATATATACTCGTAGAATACTTGGTACGGTGGTAAACGGTTGAGATGGTTAAATTGTAGGTACTTATCAATAATATATAATTCCGATATAAAAATCATTATGTTTTGGAATTTATTACAAATGTGATGATTTAACAGATATATTACTTATATTAACTAGTAAACAATGTAATCGTTTTAGTAACAATGGTTTCCCTGAGAACACTGAATGCGGGTTTTTTTATATATAAATAAATAAATATGAATAAATATTATAGGACATTATTACACAAATTGACTAAGTCCCACAGTAAGCTCAATAAAGCTTGTGTTGTGGGCTTAGACAACGATATATAATATATAAATACTTAAATACATAGAAAACACCCTAGACTTAGGAACAAATATTCATGCTCATCAAACAAATAAACGCCCTTACCAGGATTTGAACCCGGAACCATCGGCTTCGTAGGCACAGTTACTACCCACTAGGCCAGACAGGTCGTCAACTCGATGAGAGTATAACAAATAACTGTTTAAAGACAAAAATATTGTGCTATATAAAAATCGTGCGACTCCACAGATATCGCTATTCTACACTTGTCTGGACAGTAGAGCACTGGATTCTCGACACCCGGTTAGGGCCGACTTTAACCTCGACCATCACCACAAATCGACAATAAGATTTATATACTTTAAATACACTTTTATTGGATTCTTTTAGTTTTCAGGTCCTTTTAGTGTTCGTTTTGGTAGTTTAAGATTATAAGACAAATTTACTAAATGAAATTTTTATCAAAGTACTATGTTTTAGATGGGAAGAATAGTTTTGCGATCCTAACGATATAACGGTACTTTTTCAATGAAATTTCCATTTCGGGAGAAAACGGTTTCCACTAACTAAATCTTAACAAATCACTTTGATTTTGATGTCAATCGCTTCAGCATACCTACGATATTTCTAAGTTTATAGGTTTATCTTAAAAAAAAAATGTTGAAAAATAAAAGAAAACCTAGTTTTCCTATTGTCTAAAATAAATAACATGCAAAATAAATCATAGAGAATGGAAAATATTTAGACGTAAAAACATTTTCTCTTTTTGAATGAAAGAGTACGTGGTTTACTCTTAAGATTGAGAGGAAAATTGATTAATGTAAGGTGCAATAATAGGGTAACCTCGAATGCGGGATATTTTGAATAGCAAGTATCTATAAAACTAGAAGCACTTCCTACTTTAGGGGATGAATATTGCTCACGGGAGGGGGGGGGGGGGTTTAATGTTGCTCACGGGGGGATGAATGTTGCCGCTTGGCCGCTGCACACCGGCCGCACACGAATCAAAATTATATATGCAATCGGAATGTGTGAACGACACTCGACAAAAGACATCGGCACTTCAATCCGGATATGTCAGGTAAATGTAGAAGGAATACTTTACAACAGTTAGTAACACTGTAAGTAAGTAAGTAAGTAAATATTCTTTATTGTGCACCATACATTTAAAAATAGACAGGAAATGAAAAAACACGTAAAAGTTAGGTAACAACAGGCGGTCTTATCGCTAAGAAGCGATCTCTTCCAGACAACCTTTGGGTAGCAGGAAACTATGAACTTACAACATTGAACGGGTAGTGCCGATATACATATAATTCAACAAAATGAAGACGCAAACAATATAATACATACCTACATACTAATAAAATAAATACATATATACATACATACATTATATATTATACAATCATAAATAAAGGCAAGTTAAGGCAGCGAAAGGTAGTGAGTCTTCAAAAGATTTTTAAAGACTGTACTGCAACGCTTAATTACTGTTGCTACAGAAGGCAGTGCTTCTAGTTTAGGAAATATTTGCCATTTTCAATATTATCCCGCTTTCGGAATAACCCCACTGTAACTTAATAGTTATGTATTTATATTAAAATAAATATAAACGCATAGCTAATGAGTTGCATTTTGGCGGCTAAGTAACAAACGTCTAATTTTAATCCATAACTCAACAAAAATTCTTACAAGAATAATATCGTGAAATTCTCATAAAAAATACTTGTATATTCGCTCGCATTAAGCCAATTACTGCGGAAATAACCTGTCACTGTCGTGTCGCCTGTCATCTGTCACTTGTCATTCTTGTCAACTTGACGGCCGTATCGCGTCACTGTCAACTTATTTAAAATTAGAATGTCATGTCAGATGATGTTGATGCGCGGTATTGATTGGGCAGGTATTTTGAGGTGATTTGAATGTGAAATGTGGGATTGTGGGTATCGTAATAACAAAGTGGTGCAAAAACAAAAATACGTGGGTCAAAAATGTTCGGGAAAACCAATATTTTTGTGGACATAAATACAGTTAGCGATGTAAGTCGGGTGATAATGAAATATTATTAATATTACGATGACATGAAGCTGATCTGATGATGGAGACAGGAGGTGGCCATTGGAACTCTGTGATAAAACAACGCAAACTAATTGTGTTTGGGTTGTTAGAATTGTCTCGATGAGTATTAGTTGCCGGTGGAAAGAAAAGTACAGTCAGCGATAAAACCTTGTATGAAAAATTAAAATTATGCCAAAAATTTTATATTTAAAACGCCGTTTCGGTTACCGCCTTGGCCAACCGGCTGGCTCACTTTATTTGTATTCAGTAAAAAATACTCCATCTCACAGAAAACCGCAGCCAAATAACACTAGACCCTACTCATAGTGTTGTGTTCCTGCCGGTGAGAAGGTTGCCATAAAAATATTGGAAAAAAGTGTTTTTTTTGTCTACTTTTCGATTCTAAATTACAAAATAACCGTATATGCACATCATATGTTAGGCCGATAAAAAAAAATCAAGGAGTACTTTATGTATTATTCGTGTGCGCCTCCCCTTGATTGGCATCAATTTCTCCACATTCTAATAATAATAATTCAGCCTATATACGTCCCACTGCTGGGCACAGGCCTCCTTTCATGTGCATGAGTTCGGACTATAGTCCCCACGCTAACCCAATGCGGATTGGGGACTTCACATACACCTTTGAATTCCTTCGCAGATGTATTGCAGGTTTCCTCACGATGTTTTCCTTCACCGAAAAGCTAGTGGTAAATATCAAATGATATTTCGTACATAAGTTCCGAAAAACTCATTGGTACGAGCCAGGATTTGAACCCGCGACCTCCGGATTGAAAGTCGGACGTCATATCCACTCGGCCACCACCGCTTGCCACATTCTAATAAGACGCTACTATTGGGTCCGTTTTGCACCTAAGTGTAGATTAACATCTTAGAATAAAAACATAGAAGTAGTGTTATAGTTTGGACAAAATGTGACATGTGGCCCCTAGCGATCAAGTCCACCCGTCTTAGGCACGTCTGACGTAAGCCGATTAAGCCTAGCACGGCGATGACCACTCGATAATTAATATGGTAATGTCCCCTTGTTACGTGCGCGGCATGCTAGTGGTGCCGGTTTAAGGTTACATTCGGATTGTGACAACATTGCTGTATTGCTGCCGAGTGTGCTGTAGGAAATGTAAATTATAGTATTTCGGATTTGGTATTTTGACGTTTCCTTAATCAATGCAGTTGGCAGTTTTACTGCAGTAGTAATGTTGACGACCTGTCTGGCCTAGTGGGTAGTTTTCCGGGTTCAAATCCTGGTAAGGGAATTTATTCGTGTGATGAGCATTGATATTTGTTACTGAGTCATGGATGTTTTCTATGTATTTAAGTTTTTATAAATGTGTATATACATATATATATATATATATTTTTTATACTACGTCGGTGGCAAACAAGCATACGGCCTGCCTGATGGTAAGCAGTCGCCGTAGCCTATGTACACCTGCAACTCCAGAAGAGTTACATGCGCGTTGCCGACCCTAACCCCACCCCCCTCGTTGAGCTCTGGCAACCTTACTCACCGGCAGGAACACAACACTATGAGTAGGGTCAAGTGTTATTTGGCTGCGGTTTTCTGTAAGGTGGAGGTACTTCCCCAGTTGGGCTCTGCTCTAGATCTGGAATGACATCTGCTGTGCTGTGCCCTACCACGCAAGGCGAGATGACATTCACATTGCCCATACCTCTCTTTTGGACGTAGTTTAAGGACATACCCGGGTCCAGGTCCATATTACATTCTATCGTATTCTAAGTATCGTATTATCGTAGTCTAAGTACCCTCACCACGAGCGTTATTGAACTTACCGTGGGACTTAGTCAACTTGTGTAATGTCCTATATAAAAAAATATCGCGCTGCAATACTGCTGCAGTAATGATGGAGTACTCTGAATCCAAATCAAAAGTTACTATAGATTTACGAAGGCTGCTTACGCAATTTAAATGTATAATACGTATAACTGTCATATACTTGGGGGATTATCATTAGAACCCAGCGTCCGTGTCCCACTGCAACAGTAATGGCTCCTCTACACGGTGGACCATCATACTGGCCCACTAAGACAGCCCAGTGTGTAGTAGGTAGTGGTGTCGGATGGCTTATGTCGCGGCGGGATGGCGATAGGATGGCCACGGTGTCGGTAGTGGGCGATGCGTACGCATCTACACGTGGCCCGTTCCATAGTGCGTGCTCTTAACCATCGCATGGCCATCTCGCTGGTCTAGCGCTGGGTCATCGTGTAGAGGAGCCAAATACCATTGCATGGCCATCTCGCTGGTCCAGTGCTGCACCAACGTGTACAGGAGCCATAACGCTGCTGCGCTGTCGCAGTCCGAACGCGACCTTTAGACCGTTTTAGACGTCAGAGATTTAGAGGCGACAGGGGAGCCAATCTTGAGGAGACACGTCCTAATTAAGATGATTACACTGCATCTATTGGCAATGGCATCGGTTGGGATGTGAAATGGTTTTTGAAACAGTTTCGTTTTGTTTGAGATTATTCGCCAGTTTTAAACTTAATCGAATAGCGAATAAAAAATGTCATAAAATTAACAAAAAAAAAATTGGAGTAGGTACTAAAGAAGTTTTTCAGGTATATTTTTGGTAGATGTTTTTTTTATAAGTTTTTTATGAGTTTTGAGAAATGTTAAGTTTCCATTTTTTCCAAAGAGTGTGTAGATGTGGGATGCTCTATTTTTGGTACCTACAATACATCTTGAATCCCATAGCGTAAAAATGTGGTCTATCAAGCTTTGGTCTCCTGCTTACGCCATACGCTGCCACTCTTCAATGTTGTAATGTAAGAAAACATTGTCTCAGCAGCATTTCTACAAAACGCGACGCTGGACGGAGCGTACAGCGAACAAAATAAGTGTGTTGTTTTGTTACTATAGTTACACACAAATTGGAACTATGTGTTAGACCAACCAACAGGTCGGTTTGTAACAACAAAATCCGAGTTAGGATATTGATCTAAATGTATTTTTTTACTACTTCAGTTAAAAAAAAAAAAACATACATTCTGTTAAAAAAAACCCTGATTTTACAATTTTGTTTTCTTCTGCCAAACTGTAAGACAGTTTGTTGGCAGAGGGAACTCCCTTAAATACAGATGGGTTAGCTTATTGCCTAGTTAATTAATAAGTAAGTACGGTACATCTTATAGCTTATTGTGGTGGTAATTTAATTTTGTTTAATAGAAACGAGTTCAGTTATGTTTTCAACTCAATCACTCAATGAGTTCCGCTATTATCTTTTTCAATATTTCCAGAGACCAGCATAACTACCATAACTTGGCAGACGCAGTCGCTAGCGTAAAAGTCAAGTGTCAAGTCATGGTAGACGTACTTAACCACTGTTAACAATATTTATTAATTCCCTCGCGTGATTTGCGTGTGAGCGCGCAAAAACGTTATTTACGAGCGATTGTGACGTCTGACTGACAGCTAGGAGTCAGTGAGCCACAGATGGTCATGGTACATACATTTGTTTACGCCGTACATAGTTTCTAATGTTGATAAATTCGCAAGAGAGCATTTTGATACTTATTTACGTGACGCGACGACCAGAAGTGGATCTTGGCCTCCGACACCAAAGGCCATGCTTCTGTCTAAAGCCGTACTTTTTTTATACTACGTCAGTAGCATACAAGCATACGGCCCGTCTGATGGTAAGCAGTCTCCGTGGTCTGTCCGCCTGCAACTCCAGAGACATGCGCATTGCCGACTGTAACACTCCGCACTCTTGTTGAGCTCTGGCAACCTTACTCACCGGCAGGAAAACAACACTATGAGTAGGGTCTAGTGTTACTTGGCTACGGTACTTACATACAGCGATGGTAAATTATTGCAGTGCAATGCAGGGAGAGCAATAGAGAGAGAGAGAAGTTCAATGAGAGATAGTTAGGAGTTATGTTATGTTATATATTGCAATTGACATTCGGAAGTTTCGGAACTCCGTAAGCGTGACGTAGGGAACACTTTAAATACCTACCACGGTTACACTCACTTAACTTTTTTTGTCGCTATTGGCGACATATTTCGAACCCATCGGGGGTCCTTCCTCAGGCTTGATTGCTCGCGTCGGCTGCACTCCGTGCACTGCGCGCCGCCAGCTTCACCGCTCGTTGTCGTGGTATTTAAATATTTTAGAATATGTTTCACGAAAGTTTAATTTCGATTAGGGAATACTTGTTAGAACCTTTTGGTTTTGACGACCGATCTGGCCTAGTGGGTAGTGGCCCTGCCTATGAAGCCGATGGTTCCGGGTTCAAATCCCGGTACGGGCATTTATTCGTGTGATGAGCATGGATATTTGTTCCTGAGTCATGGCTGTTTTCTATGTATTTAAGTATTTATATATTATATATATCGTTGTCTCAGTACCCTCAACACAAGCCTTATTGAGCTTACTGTGGGACTTAGTCAATGTGTGTGATAATATCCTATAATATTTATTTATTTATTTATTTATTTAACCTTGTGGCACGGTTGCCAGTGACAGAGGAGACGCCACAAGCATGATATTTGATTTAGTCAGTATATCGTGTAAGAGACCTCAGTTTGAGCCTCACAATTTTGACCTTCATCCATCATCATATCAGCCTTTTATCGCCCACGGCTGAACCACCAAACCCAACCCAACGATCCAACGGACGCCAGGCACTCCTTTCGTCTGAAAGCGGCCACCATTCCGTGCAATTTTGACCTTAGACGACAAGAAATACAGAGTAAGTGTTTCTGAACAGTTTACAAAATCACTTATCAGAGCGCTGACAACGTTTCTGGGCTCTAAGCGATGCTTATTAAGCTTTTGATTGAAAACGTCGATCGTGTGAGAAGCAGACAATTTCTGTTGCTTAACATTCCAAAAGTATTAGTGTTATTTTAACTCAATAAATATTAGTAAAGCCTGCGCACACGCATTATTAGCGTCGCTCGCGCGGAGCGTGTGGCGGTGGCAGGTGTGAGTGGGTGTCCAAAGAATAAAGTACAAGCGATTTTGTGTACTTGCTTATGAAGCGAGGGCAATTATTTGTCTTCACGAATATTTTTTTCTGATTTACCGATATAAATAAATGTGTATTACATTTTTAATGTCAATAACGGGTCTGACGTGATTAAATTTAACCCCCGACTCGTTAATGACATTAAATATGTACACAAAACGTGAAAGTTTAAGTGTTATAATGTGTATTCCGTCGCATAGTACAAGGTTTGCTTAGTTTGGGGTTAGGTCGAACTGTATAAGATTATTCCCAAATATTTATTTTAACGTTGGATCAAGCGCTGGTGGCCTAGCGGTAAGAGCGTGCGACTTGCAATCCGGAGGTCGCAGGTTCAAACCCCGGCTTGTACCAATGAGTTTTTCGGAACTTATGTACGAAATATTATTTGATATTTACCAGTCGCTTTTCGGTGAAGGAAAAACATCGTGAGGAAACTGGACTAATCCCAACAAGGCCTAGTTTATCCTCTGGGTTGGAAGGTCAGATGGCAGTCGCTTTCGTAAAAACTAGTGCCTACGCCAAATCTTGGGATTAGTTGTCAAGCGGACCCCAGGCTCCCATGAGCCGTGGCAAATGCCGGGACAACGCGAGGAAGAAGATTTATTTTAACGTTGGATGAAAAATGCTGCAGGCAATAGGGCGTATACCGTTACCGCTTAAAGTCAAAGTGCGTGGGAATGACAGACGCGTGTCATTTCGTTTACTGGCATAAACTATTGGTGATCGTCGTTTTGACTACGGCTTTTAGCCAAGTCTTTCGCCTTTTGGATTGATGGAATTATTCTTTTTTGGATTTTTGTTCTAAATGGTGGAGACGCAAAGAATCGCAAGTTTTACAGCGCACAGAGAAAATTTAAATTACTGCTTAAAAGAACTTTTTTTTTTGCTTATAAGAACTTTGTATCCAGTAAATTTTATAGCTTGTGCGAGAGGTAGATTTTTAACACATATGCCTATGCCCAAGACTTAAAAGACGAGCCCTCTAATGAAAAATTTAAGAGCCGTTTGAGAAACTTTTTATTGGATAACCCATTGTATTCTATAAAAGAGTTTTATGACATTACCAATTAGATTTATTTAAATAGTAAGCATATTGTCGACATCTGTATTTTAAGATTTACTATAATTTACTTCTTTGTTAGCTTAATCCTAATGTCACCCTAATGGTGACATTATTTCTTATGCTGACATTATTTCTGTAACTGTAACTATTTATTTTCTACCTTAATGACGACCCGTTCTTGGTGAATTTATTTATACAATTGAAATTTAAAAACTTTAGTCATTTTAAATGAATTATTAATTGTCACATGTTTTTCCTATGTATATAAAGTAAGACAAACCGACAATCACAATATAAATTCCTAAGAATTTACCACGCGTAGTTTTAAGTGAAATTGTATATTGTGAGATAAATAAATCATATCATATCATCATATCATATCATATCATACCATGTCATATCATATCATATCATATGAAAATACAATTACAAATTGCACAAAGCATTTAATCAATAAATAACAACGCGTATTGCCTTTGAGTTAGACCACGTCACCTAATTTACAAACTACACAACATAGTTGGCGAAACATATGTAATTCTACACAATTACTATGTTATCATTGTATGATAATTGATAATAGGCTTCATCTTACACTCAGACTTTATATTAAAGTAATAGAGTTCATTTTAGCTTACTCGATTATTTAAAGGGATAGTTAGTTGTTAACTTTCCATGTTTTTTGCTATGTTAATAGAGATATCTAGTTTATTGCGAATGTGTGAATTATTGCGGCCTTTTATAGTATTAATGATGGTCTTTTAATTTAGGGTTAATTTTTAAATGGGTTATTAGCATATTACAGTGTACCTAATAATTCTCTTTTATTGAAAGAAATAGTGGTGTAGGAATAAATAAATATTGGACAGTCTTACACAAATTAACTAAGCAACGTAAGCTGAAAAGGCTTGTGTTGTGGGTAGTCAGACAATGATAAATATGTACATAGAAAACACCCATAACTCAGGAACAAATATCCGTGCTCATGGGGATTCGAACCCAGGACCAGCTTCATAGGCAAGGCCACTGTCCAGTAGGCCAGACCGATCGTCAAACAGGAATAAAAAATACAATAGTTATTTGTGTCCCAAGGGAGGAAAAGTAGGAAATTGCGTGCCGCGTGTAAAATTGTTACCCGAGCCGAAGGCGAGGGTGGCAAATACGCGGGATGGAATATCCTATGTTTCCTCCCGTGGTGCGCATACTATTTTTCTGCTCGACGGAGGCGGAAAGCGGCAACTTCGTTGCCACCGACGTAGTATAACAAAAAAAAAATCTCTGTTGTTACACCATAAATCGTTTACAATGGAAGAAAGGGCAAATGATGATGATGAAAGCCATTAAGACAGCAAAACTGCTGACAACATGAAGTATGCGTAGAAAGGAAAAAAGTAAATACACAGACAGACGAACACTTATCCACTGATCTCGCGATAGCAGTTTTTACTACCGTCGTGAGTTCCTGGCATTTCAGCTTCGGATGTGTACAGTTGACTTCAGAATGTATTAACGTCTAGACTTTTCTAGCTAATTTTACTAAAATATGTACAGTCAGCATCAATAGCGGAAATAGCGGATGAAACCGGTATAATATGACTCTTCTATACGATGGGCCATCATACTGGCCCACAAAGATAGTGGGATAGTGGTCAGCGCTTGAACGTATTCCTTCTTTCAATTTCATCTTCTTCTTATAGTTAAGTTAGAATTAACTTAACTGAATAGGTCCATTGCAACAAAATTAATAACTATAATCTATAACGTTTTCGGCACTGTATTGTCAATATTATATGTAATATTTTCTAATGTAACTCTTTTGTAATGACTGTTTGTGCCAAAAAAAAGAAAAAAAAAGAAGGGCCAGCGTATAGAAAGGGTAGTGGTGTCGGATGGCTTATGGCGCGGCGGGATGGCGATGGGATGGCTACGCTCTCGGTTCTTCGTTCGCACATCAAAGGCAGTGGGCCAGCGATGTTGTGTACGCATCTACACGTGGGCCACGTGGCCCATTCCATAGAGCGTGCTTTTAACCATCGCATGGCCATCTCATTGGTCCAGCGCTGGGCTATCGTCTAGAGGAGCCATAACCATCGCATGGCCAGCACGCTGGTCCAGCGCTGGGCCATCGTCTATAGGAGCCAATACACGAGGACTTATTGGGACTAGTCTAGTTTCCTCACCAAGTTTCTTTACCAATAAGTCATTGGTATAAATCAATTGACATCTCATAAGTACAAACTTTTCAGAAAACCCATTGATCCAAGCTGAAGTTTGAACCCGCGAGCTTCAATTACTTGAAATACATCTACGAGCTGGATTTGCTTAATAAGCTAGATAAGTTTTTCAAGGATGTTGACGGACTAATAGAAGTGCATATATTTATTAACTCGACTGTACATTTAAATGGTCCTGCACACCTGTCCTTCGTGTGTTGATAGCTGCCATATAAAAGCATATTTGTACAGATAAACTTTAATGATACTAAATAAATTCTTGTCCGTAATAGCGCGTTAATGTGACTGCAGTTATTGTTAATATATTGAGTAGTAAAATTTTAACTTGACGCACGGCATGGTAATGTGGGGTTGCGTAAAGGAGTAAAGGTGTGAAGATACATTGTATTAACAAATATACGTTGCGGCCAGCGGCGGTATCATGGTCGCATTTTTATCACTTGTCATGTCATGCGTCACTTTCGCACTTACATAGATAGAAAGTGACAGGCAGTGACAGATGATAAATAACCGACCACCTTAGCCCTAGAGTACGGATATGATGGTCGTTGTCTACGTGACAGCGTGTTAAAACGGTATCTGTTACTGACAATCCCGCGGTGTTAAAAAGTGTCGGTTATTTTATCACGTGGATAAAACCATCCATAGCTTAAAATTTATAATTTTTTGAAATGATTGGTTAGCTACATCATGAACTAACCAAACCTAACTTAGCCATATCATGAAGTGATCAATTCTAAGATGGCATATTATAAACTTTACACAACAGTTATGCGGAAAAGGTGTTCAGAATGTTATGCACACACTCTTCTTTCTTCTTAGACCTTTTCAATCTTTGAGATGTAGGCCTCCTTAAATTATTGCCATTCTGGTCTGTTTTGCGCTTTATGTGTCCATTTCGATCCAGCTCTCTTGATATCGTCATACCATTTTGGCTTCCTTGCTAATAATATAATATGCACAGACTAATAATATCTTAATAAAGATGTATTCAAATAATTTTGTATACAATAAGCATATTCGAAACTTGACCCCTTACTTAACTACCTACTTCTGTAATTCTGCTGCTAATTGTTTTGACGACCGGTTTGGCCTAGTGGGTAGTGCTGCCTACGAAGCTGATGGTCCCGGGTTCAAATCCTGGTAAGGGCATTTATTCGTGTGATGAGCATGGATATTTGTTCCTGTGTCATGGGTGTTTTCTATGTATTTAAGTATTTATAAATATTTATATATTATATATATCGTTGTCTAAGTACCCTCAACACAAGCCTTATTGAGCTTACTGTGGGACTTAGTCAATTTGTGTAAAAATATCCTATAATATTTTTAATATTTATTTATTTAATTGTTTATGTATCGATTTCATTTGTGCGATCCCAATGCATTATCGAAATCCCTTATTTTATCAAACCTTTGAAAAAATCAGTGTAGACATAAGCCAATACACTATATTATACACGGTGCCCGTGAGCATTGCGAGAGATTCTAACAGTATATTCCTGATCATATTTAAAGACTAAAACGTCCTATAAACTTTTTTGGAATTCGCCTAATTTCAGAGTTAAAGCCACTTACAAAAAAAAACATGTTTTTTTTGTTACTTAGTGCAAAACGCCTTTTTGATGGCGAAGTTGCCACTGTGGGACCTAGTTCAAATTAGGGCTCCTGATATCCGTGATACACGCCAATCCGTAGCTACGGGTTCTTAAGCCCGGCGGTACTAAGATCACGAATTTCACGAACACGGCAAGGTACGTACCTCGTACCTGCGTTCGCGTCCGGATTCACGTGACACGCCGTGACCGTGACACGCCATGATACGTAGCCCGTACCTGCGTTCGTGTGCGGAGCTTCGGGCTCGGTTCCGTTGGATAGGTACTTATCGCACGTCTCGTAGGTTCGACACGCCCGGGAGAAAAATAAATAAGGACTAGGTATTATTGAATTGAGTTACCACTTAGTATATTGAATACGGGACGTTCGTCGGACAAACATTTACGTGTGAATTAAACTTAAATTGTATTTTTTGCATCGATTTGAATATAATGGTTATATTTAAATAATTTGGGGTTGTTCTGTTTTTTGTATAACCAGCTATTGATTTTAGTCTAAACTAGCGACCTGCTCGTTGCATTGCACTAATATAATAATAATAATAAATAAATATTATAGGACATTATTACACAAATTGACTAAGTCCCACAGTAAGCTCAATAAGGCTTGTGTTGAGGGTACCTTTACAACGATATATATAATATATAAATACTTAAATACATAGAAAACACCCATGACTCAGGAACAAATATCCATGCTCATCACACAAATAGGTATATGCCCTTACCAGGATTTGAACCCGGGACCATCAGCTTCGTAGTAAGTATCATTATAATTATGAACTTAAGCAACGCTGTGCTACTGGTTGTCATTATTAAATCAAAAGAAGACATTTTATTCTGTTAAGTATTAATGAAATGAATGAAACATACTTGTAAAAGCTTGCTACTATCAAAGAATATAACGTAGCCTAAATATAAACAAGGCAATCCTAATTCAAAGAAACAAAAGGGTAAATTTCTGCAAATCTTCGGTAAATATGATAAAGGTAATACAGGTAAACAAATTCAACAAAACACATGTACGGGGCCACGGAAAAAAAAGTACGCAGCTGCAGTTCTTATCAGTTTCGGACTTTCGGCACATTAAAGAGTACTGTTTATTTCTAGATTGAAGGTAATAATGACATATTATTGTTAGAGTGTTTTATTGTATGACTAACAAGCTAAGCCAACATACCGGGTTTTTTTTGTAGATAAGAAGTGCAGTTGCACGTGCAGACAAAATGAAACAAACAATATACATAAGTAGCTGATGTGGGCTTTACCTTTTGTTCGTGAAGTTGAAAGAAGTGACCGCGATGTTTTGTTTTACAATTCGTGGTATTTTTTATTTAATCCCGAGGGGGCAGTTTAGAATTTTGAACTCACATTCATTGTCATTAGTTACCCCTGACATCACAGTTGGTCTCCTGACACACAGTGTTGTGGTATTATTTTAGCAACCCGTTTATTAAAGTAGCTATTCATTGTAATTAATGTATTGTTCTATTCATTTATTACTCATTAATATTTAAAAGGACTTACTATTGGAAATAAATTTAAATTCAAAAGTAATGAAACGGAATTAGAGCTATGAATAAAAAACTCACGATACATTTTTATTCGTAGCTCTTAGAGACCGCATCGTATCTTCACTCAACGTCGCGGGCGGACCGAACCGGCGTGTTCTTAAGATACGTGAAGCCGTGATCACGCCTACACGGATCTACACGGATTCACGTACCCTAATTTCACGTAGCCGAATGTCACGTGTGGAACGGACCAGAAAACCGTTGCCGTGAAACACGAAACCGGGCGCACGGCTACGGGTTCACGAATCACGGACACGACCGCGAGCCCTAGTTCAAATATGCTTATTGATAGATGTCAAAAAGTGACAAGTATCACTTTCCAAAAAATAGGTTTTACAAAAAAAAAATATTTTTGAGTTACAAATTCCAACCCTATTGCAACTTTTATCTACAAGTTATTGTCTGTCAGTCAATTAGTTAATGCATTTAAACAGATATAGATTATGTCATTAAATCACCTTCCTTGTCTAATTATCATTCCTCATTACATACGGAAACAATAACTCTAACCACGCATGTTTTAACCTACAAAAACGTAAAAATGCAACTAAGTCATTGATATATATCTGAGGATGGGCCTTACGGGCACTACGAATGGTGCTAGTTCAGTTGTATTACTTACGAATTCAAGCCAATCGTGCAGTCTAACGCAAATAAGGTGAGGTAGGGGGAGTGCTAAGTGCGCCTACCCTGAATACACTTAGACTCAAATAGTGTTGTAGAATACTAGTAATATTAGTAGTATATAAGCAGTTTTCGATAAATTCAAGGTAGGCACTTAGACGGCATGGCGCAATTCCCCTGCCTCACCTTAGTTGCGATCAATCGGGCGCGTGATGCGAACTCATCTATCGCGTTATGGTGCTAGACTGCACGATTAGCTGGAGTTCGTGTGCATGGCACCGCTGCACTGGCTACATTCTTATTGCCCGTAAGGCCCGTCCTTAGATCTATGTCAATGAACTAAGTGCATAACCTTTTAAAATTAATACTCCAAGAGTTAATCTATGGTCAGAGATAACTAAAACAGCTGCTCTATGTTCAGAAAGTGTTTTTTACTTTTTAATTCGTGTCCCTTAAGACCTTTTTGATATAACTAATTAACAATTCTTACTAATCACTTTGCTTCACGTTATCGTAAGATCGCTATGTTGATTTTTTCAATAATTTAAATGAGCAATTATTGTGGTTATTTATTAAGTAGCTTTGCATGTTTTATTTTATTGCTTGCCATTATTGGTTAGTTCGACTACTCGTAACAGATATAGAACCTACTATGTACATGATATGATTCCAATATGGTTCGGTTTAAACAATAAAGAACATATTTTTTATTTGTATGTCTTTCCCATCACGGAACAATGGTGTTTCGGACCTTTGGGAGGCGTGCGCGGAGCCGAAGCCAACGCGTAGAGGCCCTTTTGACACTTTAATGAAATGTAAGAGGTACACCGAGCGGATGCTGCCCTTGCCCGTGTCATGGGACGCACTCAGATGCAGCACCCGCCAGGGTGTTAGGACTATTTGCGATAATATATGTCACAAAATACACGTATGTCATAAAAAGCATTGTTAATTACCAGAGCCCGTACATTTCATGCCGTTGACAGAAAAATGACGTCACGCTACATAGAGTATGATTCCAATTAGTATTTTCGTAATAATTAATCATTTGTCAACCTCTTTAGGTAACTGATACATATACTTGACAATCAGTATAAAAACGTCTAACTGACTTTCATTTTATTGTCACACAAATAAATAATAGATTATTAATTTATGAAATAATACATATTTTTGGTTTTTAACAGCGTAACAAGCTTTTATTCACGTAACAAGTATTTATTATGATACCCATCAATAAGTAAGTTATCTAAATTTGTAGTAACTCCCTGTATGTTAAATTACGTCATTTTTGCGTCAACGGCATGAAAAGTACGGGCCCTGTTAATTACCCTTTTCTTTAGTTAATTTCTTTAATACAAACTGTTTATTTGGATAGGTATATATTGCTATGGTACTGCATATAGTATAGATACATAGGTAGACGGATAGACGTTCTCGACTAGAACATTAACCGCTGTAATCTCGCCGGCACAATAAATTAGATTCGGCCCGTAAACATGCACCGGCTTACCTCGTCATCTGATAGCGGACATTGTCTTACCGCGTTCCCGTTGTCGCGCGACATGATAACGGGTCGAGCGACAATACAGCGGGTCAGATGACACGATAAAATAGATTCGGGCCAAAAATATGGCAACTTACTTCGTCTTAGGTATGGAGCGTATAAGGAGCTGTAAATAATACTTCGAAATCTCTCGGGTGGCGCTAGGGTAGCACAAGGACATGACATGAACGCACTATATAATAATATAGAGATGAAATTTAGGAATGTTAAAACGTGTTTTTAATTTTGTTGCATTGCGTATGTTTTGTCCCTCATGTGCGCACACGTATAGCACATCTATATAAGACGTAATAGTCTATAACATTTCATTTCGATGTATTGTGGCGCCATCTATTTAATGTTTTTTGATGGCCACTTTACATACGTACAGATTTTGCTCCTTATACACTCCATAGTCATAGGGTAGTGAACAACGGGCTAACGACACGACTTGTCAAATTATCAGACACCAGTATATTAACGATACTATACAGTACGATACAGTAGAGTTACGAATGTGGAAGTACTAAAAAGAATGGAGAAAAAGTTGGAGGTTTTGGTTACGGTGAAAAAAAGGAAAATATCTTATTTTGGACATATATACAGAAATGACAAATATAATATACTACAACTAATATTGGAAGGAAAAATTGATGGCAAGAGGGGAAGGGGAAGAAGGAGGTTCATCTGGCTTGACAATATTAAGAAATGGACGAACGTGAATAACGCAGCCATACTGGCAAGAATGGCCAAGAGGAGAAGAGAGATGGCAAAGGTGGTCGCCGACGTCCGTTAGGGCATGGCAAATAAAGAAGAAGTATATTTAAGATCGGTTGACTCCTTGACGCTGCGTAGAGATGAAGCCTCGCTCTACATTTTCTATCGCATGTAAAACGGAGAGTGCTCCAAGGAATTGGTCCGATTAATCCCTGCCGCTTCTTTCCGGCATCGCTCTACGCGTCAACATTTCCATCTCCACCACTTAGATGGTTGGCAGTCCTCAACTGTGCGTTTCTCCAGAAACTTCCTGCATCGCACGTCTGAACTATGGAATGAACAGTCGTCCTCGGCATTTCCAGACTGATACGACCTTCAAGAAAAGAGCATCTTAAAGGCTGCAGCGCACATCTCTTGTGGTGTTGCACGTGTCCATGGCCAACGGTAATTGCTTACCATCAAGTGATTCGTCCGCTCTTTTGCCTTTTATATTATAAAAAAATGTGACAAAAACGTGAGACAATGGAACCATACCACGGCTTCAAACGCATCGACGGGAGCCCTTAGTAGCCAGCCGGTGGCAACATTGTAACATTGTAACCATCTCGGGAACCTTCGGAAGCCTTCGGATACTTTCGTATACATTCTTAGAACCCTACGTCTTCATGATAAGGTTGAAATTCACGCGTATATTTACGACTGAAAACAGGGCCTACCGCTAACACCGAAGTTCGCAAATTGCGAGCCTCTTTCTCTGTTACATTAATTACACCTCAATGGGAGTGAAAGAGAAAGATGCCCGCTATTTAAGGCCTTCGGTGTTCGCGGTAGGACCTCAGTCTTCAGATTTGCTCACATGCATGTACTAACCTTACGTCTTTCTGTTAAGGTTGAAATTCGAATGCATATTTTTAAGATTAAAAGTCGTACATAAGTGATCATTATTGTTCTAGCAAGAAGGTTTAGTATGAATCAGTGTTTTAATGTTAGTAATATATGGCTTATAATGCGTACCTAGGTGTTTATCGCAGACAGAAAGATTTAATGGGAGTTCGGGCTTTAAACTGAACCTGTGATTAAAATCTTCTAGTTTAATGGTAGAGCATATAAGTATTTTTTCTAAATTCGAATAAACTTGAAATAACTTTTGAGACGAACCCCATTTTGAAAATTTCCCGAAAACTGAATCGGCAAAACAATTATTATTATTATTATTATTTGTATGTCTCTTACAAATTCTCGGGACCATGGGGTCCTGGGCATTTGGAATGCGTGCGTGGGGCCGAAGCCAACACGTAGAGGCTCCTTGTAATAAGACAATTTACTCTAAAAGTAATGTGACACCAACCGACGATTATCCCTGTTCACACTATAGCAGTGCACCCACGGACAAGCCCCGGTTAGTGTAGGACTGTTGTAAGAAAAAGGTACAAAAAGAAACCGGGCTATTGGGTTGAGTTGCTAGTGGACTGGTAACCGAGACTATGGAGGTGACTATGGCACCTGCCCTGATCATATGTTAAAAAACACGAAAAAATGGACAATTATTATTATTTGGTTTAAGACAGGCAGCTGATGCTGGTACGTCTAAATCAGAGAGAGAGAGAGAGAGAGAGAGAGAGAGAGAGAGAGAGAGAGAGAGAGAGAGAGGTATATTTTTTTTTTTTTTTGCGGTGGGTAGGCAAATAAACAACACAGCTGTATTGAGTGCTCTGTATTTTAAATTAATTACAAATATATTTGACAGTCTAGAGTAAAAATTTAACTTACATGCAATAATTAGCACCTCACTGCCACCCACAGTTATCTCTCAATTCTCTTTTACACTTTCTGCACAAAACATCTAGTAAGGTCCAAAGGTCACATTTCTTGTGCACACTTGTTAAACTGCAAACTCAAGATGGATCACATTCAGAAGCTTCAGAAAAAGATGGATGAGCTGCAACAGATGTTTACTTCGAAGATGGCATCCTTCGAAAGCTCAGTCACCTCCCAAGGTACTAATGTCCCATCAGTTCCCGCTGACTATCAGTCTTTCAAGGCTTTTATTTTGAAAACTGTTGAAAGTTTGAAACAACAAATGGGCATTGTGTTGGCATCTCTGGAGGAGCTGGAATCACGGTCCCGCTCGAACATCCTGCTTCTTCATGGTGTCAAGGAGACAGAAAATGAGGATGTATCCCAGATAGCAGCAACTGCATTCAAAGAAACTCTACAGGTACAGGGTGTCAGCATGGAGTCGTTTGTAGCCTGTCATCGTCTCGGTAGACCTCGTAAATCGAAGCCAAGACCTATTTTGGTAAAGTTTTCCTGTCAGCGGACCCGGGATGCAGTATGGGCTGCTAAGAGAAAATTTAAAGGTTCCGGTAAGACAGTTTCCGAATTTCTAACAGCATCCCGGCATGCAGTTTTTCTGGAGGCAAGACGGGTCTTCGGAATTCAAGATAGCTGGACAAACGACGGCAGAGTGGTGGTGCAGTGCCGCGATGGTTCCAGGCATAGGATTACTTCGCTCGAGGAGCTAAAGTCACTGCATGCTTCGGCTGATGCTGTCGAGGACACTGCCGAGCGGCCTCTTGCTTCTTCTGAGAGTGGCACCAGCGCAGCACCCGCTGCGGCCGCCAAGCCATCGATGCAGGCGCAGGAGAAGCCAGTTGAGGTCAAGCGGGCACGTAACCCTAGGAAGAACCAGGCTGTTTAAGGCTCTCGATAGCGATAATTGTTTGTATTGTAATCCTTAGTTGTTTTTTTTTTCTAGTGTTAGTATAGCTTTATTTTATTTTTTTTACTTTATTCTTGAATACCTCCATCGTAGTAATTTTAATTAGTTTCTTTCCGAATTCCGAACATCATTATAACATCTGTCACTTTATCTGTCAGAATTGATATTGCGTTTCGTTTCTGCTCGACGGAGGTGTATTTTTCTATGTAAAATACAATTGTATTAATCTCCTACCATCCTTTGTTTTGTGATTTTATGTAACTGCTGGCGAGCAAATGAGGTTGTATTTTGATCTCATATTTTAGATTAGCAATTTTTTACGCTTTGCATACACATTACGTGCATATTTTTATTTTATATATTTTAGTATTTATTTGTATATTTATATCAATTTTATACTGTATTCGAACTTTTTATGTCGGACGTGCTTAACGTAAGCCTTGAGAGCGAGTTCTTCTCCTTATCGTCTTCTAGTCAATATGACTCCTTGAGTGATGTATCGGATGTGCTTGATTTGGGCGATAGATTGCAATTTACATTTTCCACCTCCAAAAAATGTTTTAATGTTGTACATATCAATGCACAAAGTATACCTGCTCATTACCCGGAACTTCTTGCCTCCTTCTCTTCCTGCAATGTTGACGCTATACTTATATCGGAAAGCTGGCTCAAACCATCTTTACCTTCTGTCCTATACCCTTTGCCCGGATATCGTTTGATACGGAATGACAGGACGGGCACTAGGGATGGTGAGGCTGGGACAGTTCGTGGTGGTGGTGTAGCTGTATACTTAAAAAGTGACTTGAGCTGTCAAGTGGTTGCGCAGTCCCCTACGGCCTACTCGAACTCGGCTGAGTACCTTTTCCTAGAGGTTGCTTTACATCATTCCAAAGTTCTCCTTGGCGTCTTTTATAGCCCCTCATCTCAAATTAATTATTTTGGTACCCTAGAGAAAACTCTAGAAGACCTCAGCCCGCAGTTCGATCATCGTATAATAATGGGTGACTTTAACACCTGTCTCAGGAAAAACGATTCCCGTGCCCTTAAACTGCAATCAATAGCTACTTCCCTAAACCTTAACATCTTGCCCCTCGCCCCTACCCATTTTCCTCATAACGGCCCTCCTTCCCTCTTAGATCTTATTTTGACGTCTTCTGCTGATTTAGTCGATTCTTATGGACAGTTTAATGCTGCTGGTTTCTCGTGTCACGATTTAATATACGCGTCCTTTAAAATTCGTCCTCCCAAACAAAGGCATAAGATCGTAATGCGTCGGGACCTTCGTAATATTGGTTTGCAGGCGCTCTATGATGACATAGGCAATGCCGATTGGTCTAGAATCAATTGTCTGGCGGACATCGACTTAAAGTTGGGGGCCTTTAGTGACACATTGCTTGCAATTTTTGATAAACACGCTCCGCTGAAGCCGATGCGGGTGAGGCATTTCCCAGCACCATGGCTTACACCAGATATCAAGTCACTCATGGCCAGGAGGAACAGAGCCCGGCTCAAGTATAGGGCAGCTCCTTCAGAGGAAAACCATCTCAGCTACATCAGGTTGCGAAACCGCTGCAACAAATCTTGCAGGGACGCTAGGCGCCGTTATATTCATAAATCCATTGATGAATGCCCCCCTTTCAAATTATGGAAGTTCTTGAGATCACTTGGAGTGGGCAAAGTTCCTCAGTGTTCCTCAGGCACTCTTGACCTGGACTCAATCAATCGGCATTTTAGCACATCCCCGGTGACATTAGATCCTTCCGTCAAGCATGCAACATTATCTTCTCTTGCCAATAACCTTCGCTCTGACTGTGACTCTACTTTTACTCTTGACAATATTTCTCCACAAGAGGTTGTTACAATCTTAAAAAATATTAAAACGAAGGCTGTCGGTGAGGATCACCTTAGCCTGGATATGCTTATGCTCGTGGCGGATATAATTGCCCCTATCTTATCCGAAATTATAAATTTCTCCTTTTCCTCTGGTACATTCCCTGCTATGTGGAAACTTGCTCATGTTATCCCTCTTCCTAAAACATCTAATCCCACATCCTTTTCTCAATATCGACCCATCTCCATTCTCCCAGTTTTGTCTAAAATCATCGAACATCTTGTTAATCGTCGCCTCCTTTCACATCTCCACAAGCATAATTTGTTGAATCGGTTTCAGTCAGGTTTCCGCCCCGGGCATAGCACTGTCACGGCTTTGGTGAAGGTCACTGATGACATTCGTTTTAATATTGAGAATAAAAAGCTCACGGTCCTGGTACTTTTAGACTTCAGTAGTGCCTTTAATGCGGTGGATTTTGATATTCTCCTTCATATCCTTCGTACGTTAAATGTTTCTCCTGCAGCTTTGTCTTGGTTCCGTAACTATCTCTTTGGGAGGCGCCAGCGTGTCAAGGTTGACGACAAGGTCTCGGAGTGGTGTGACCTTTCTGCTGGTGTCCCCCAAGGAGGGATACTCTCTCCTCTCCTTTTCTCGATCTTCATTAATGGCATTACTGAGTCCTTAAATTGTAACTTCCACCTTTACGCGGATGATTTACAGATTTACGCAGCGGCTAGCATTGATGATTTTTCATCTTTAGTTGATAGAATAAATGGCGACCTTGAGTCAATTCGTTGCTGGGCGAATAAGTTTGGTTTGAAAGTTAATACAAAAAAATCGCAGGCAATTGTCATTGGTGGTCCTTATTTTGTGTCCAAATTGTCAGAGATGGTGGTACCCAAAGTGCGTTTTGATGGAACAATTATCCCTTTTTCTTCTACAGTTAAGAACTTGGGTATCATCATTGATCAAACCTTGTCCTGGTCAGCTCATGTTTCTGACATTAGCAATAAACTTTTTGCGTCTCTCCACTCACTAAGGCGTCTTCAAAATTTCCTTCCTCTTCAAACCAAAATAACTCTCGCATGTTCACTTTTACTCCCGTTGTTAGATTACGCTGATACTGCTTTCTTGGACCTTAGTGAGGAGTTACTGGACAAACTCGAGCGATTGCAAAATATTTGTATTCGATACATTTTCGGTCTACGTAAGTTTGATCATGTATCCCAGTTTCGATCTCAGCTTGGCTGGCTTCCGATTCGTCGTCGACGAGATGTGCATGTCCTATCATTGCTTTTCAATGTTCTATTTAATCCTGCTTCGCCACCTTACCTTTCCGAAAGGTTTAGTTATTTAGCTGCTGGTAGTGGTCATCGCCTTCGATCAAGCACCAATCTTTTACTCACGATTCCTTCCAATACGACGCGCACATACAAGAAATCCTTTACTGTCCATGCCGTCAAGTTATGGAACGAGATTCCGGTGTCCGTGAGGCAATCCCAATCTGTAGCATCACTCAAGGAGAAGCTTAAAAAATTGTGGCTTTCCGATACTTTGGTTACGACTTCCTAGTTCTTTGGAGTACTTCTACTTTTTTAATTTCCTTTACTTTTCTGGTTCGAATTCATATTTATTTATATTATATATTGAATATTTATTTATTTTTATTTATATATATATGTATGCATTATTTTATGGTTATTTTTCTATCTATGTATATTTGTATCAATGTGTATTCAAAACGTGCATTTCATTAATTTCAGTGATTGTACACTTTTGTTTGTGTTTGTCATTCATTCATCGTTACTTCTGTTTTACTCATTTCCTCAAAGGTTAACTGGAAGAGATCCCATACAGGGATAAGTTCGCCTTTGTTGTATTTAATTTACTCTGTAACTGTGTTTTTCGTGTTTTTATTTCTATGTACAATAAAGTATATACATACATACATACATACATATATTTAATTCTTGAACCTAATCACAAAATTTCACAAGACTCGGTCGAGAAATCCAACCTCGTGAATGTAGACGTGAACATGCGGATATACGAAAGCATTTCTGTCTCATAGTAAGTTGTTCAGTATGGCCTATAAAGTCATTACGTAGAGTATGAACGGTGGTTAAAATTTCACCCTGTATATCTTATACCTTTAAACGAGCAATTCTTGTATATATATATATATATTTCTGTGATCTCGGAAAATACATATGGGGGTTTTTGGGGGTATACCATCGATCTAGATTAGTCTTATGTTTGGGAAAACGCGTGTTTTCGAGTTTTCATGCGTTTTTCTTTCGACGCAGAATATGGTCGCTAATTTTGTGTTGCCGGCCACTGCCCGTCTGGTCCAGCGGGTTAAGACGCGAACGGCTAGAAACGAGTGTTACGGGTTCGAATCTCGCCCGGTGATTAAATTTTGTTTTTTTTTATATGTTCAAGTTTATATATAATTTGTTAATTTTTATTGTTTTAGACAAGTTTAATTTAGTATAAAAATGTAGTTAAGATTATCACCTATACACCACCATATTACAATAAATAGTTATAACCGAGCAAAGCTCGGTCGCCCAGGTACTAGATATTGTAAGCATAATTCAGGAACAAAATGTTCCTGACTACTTACCTCCTGCCTCGCACAGCTAAACTGTGGAATGAAGTATCGCCTACGGTATTTCCGGACTGATGCGACATTCAAACCTTCAAGAATCTTTTCTTAAATTCCTCGCGATGGTGTACTCCCATCTTAAATTCCGGCAACGCAATTACAACTCCTCTGGTGTTTCGTCCATGATCCGTCTGCTCGTTTGCCTCCTATATTATATAATAACTAATAAATTCCCTAAAAAAATGCGGTGCGGTGGTGGTATTTTGCGGTGGGAGGGTGGGAACATTAATTGCATGTTGCTCGTTTGCTCGTTTTTTCCCAGAACGTGCAAGTTGTGGAATGAACTACCTTCTGAGGTGTTTCCCTTGCGCTATGACATGGGGTTCTTCAAGAAGCAGGTTTTTAGGGTTCTCAAAGGTTGGCAACGCATAAGTGGCTCCTCCGATGTTGCTTATGTCCATGGGCGGCGATGACTGCTTCCCATCAGGTGGCTCGTCTGCTCGTTTGCAGCCTATTACATAAAAAAAAAAAACGCAAGTAAGTATAGCGGGTTAGCACTGATTGACTAACACGTTATTTTCTCGCGGATTAGCAAAGTAATATTAGCATGGATTTCCGCAAAGTAACGCCTGATTATATTAATTGGGTGAATCAACTTTTTTTGTTTTGTTATCCTGTCCCGTTGTCCAAGGGACAACAGTGGCACAGTTTGTTTGAAGAGACGTTGTATGCCGTTCTATTAACATGCTTAGTAGGGGGCCCATTATGGACATTGGTTATAACGACCACAAAAACGCAAGTTTGATACATTTAAGTACCATAAAATCAGTATTTCAATGAACTTTTGTCCCCTGGACAACTAATCGTAACCATGGCAACGAGTGACGCTAAAAAGTTGATTCTCCCAATTAATAAATGCCCTTCCAGGATGCGAACCCGGAACCTCCTGCTTCGTAGGCAGGACTACCGAGTAAGCTAGGCCGTCAATATATAGCCTAGCCATTCACTATAAAACCACATTACTCTTACTCGTGTTATCCAATTAAACAGCTATAATTACTGAGCGCGCGCAGCCGCGGTATTAAATACTGCCAGGTGGAAAAGATCGTAAAATTGCGGTTGCAGAGTGTAAAGAAAAGAGTAGTATAACATGGACTCTGAGGGAAACATTGGTTTAATTTGCTAGATATTATACGCTAATTTTGTGATTAAATTTCTTTTATAATATTAATTTATAAAAAACGTCACTTTTTATTTTAAAAGCGCTAAAAACAACCATGTAAATGCGCCGTAAACAGACGCGCCAACCAGGAAAAAACACACTTCATTATGTACAAAGGCGAACTTATCCCAAAGTCATCAGTACAATCACAAAATTTCACAAGACTCGGTCGAGAAATCCAACCTCGTGAATGTAGACGTGAACATGCGGATATACGAAAGCATTTCTGTCTCATAGTAAGTTGTTCAGTATGGCCTATAAAGTCATTACGTAGAGTATGAACGGTGGTTAAAATTTCACCCTGTATATCTTATACCTTTAAACGAGCAATTCTTGTATATATATATATATATTTCTGTGATCTCGGAAAATACATATGGGGGTTTTTGGGGGTATACCATCGATCTAGATTAGTCTTATGTTTGGGAAAACGCGTGTTTTCGAGTTTTCATGCGTTTTTCTTTCGACGCAGAATATGGTCGCTAATTTTGTGTTGCCGGCCACTGCCCGTCTGGTCCAGCGGGTTAAGACGCGAACGGCTAGAAACGAGTGTTACGGGTTCGAATCTCGCCCGGTGATTAAATTTTGTTTTTTTTTATATGTTCAAGTTTATATATAATTTGTTAATTTTTATTGTTTTAGACAAGTTTAATTTAGTATAAAAATGTAGTTAAGATTATCACCTATACACCACCATATTACAATAAATAGTTATAACCGAGCAAAGCTCGGTCGCCCAGGTACTAGATATTGTAAGCATAATTCAGGAACAAAATGTTCCTGACTACTTACCTCCTGCCTCGCACAGCTAAACTGTGGAATGAAGTATCGCCTACGGTATTTCCGGACTGATGCGACATTCAAACCTTCAAGAATCTTTTCTTAAATTCCTCGCGATGGTGTACTCCCATCTTAAATTCCGGCAACGCAATTACAACTCCTCTGGTGTTTCGTCCATGATCCGTCTGCTCGTTTGCCTCCTATATTATATAATAACTAATAAATTCCCTAAAAAAATGCGGTGCGGTGGTGGTATTTTGCGGTGGGAGGGTGGGAACATTAATTGCATGTTGCTCGTTTGCTCGTTTTTTCCCAGAACGTGCAAGTTGTGGAATGAACTACCTTCTGAGGTGTTTCCCTTGCGCTATGACATGGGGTTCTTCAAGAAGCAGGTTTTTAGGGTTCTCAAAGGTTGGCAACGCATAAGTGGCTCCTCCGATGTTGCTTATGTCCATGGGCGGCGATGACTGCTTCCCATCAGGTGGCTCGTCTGCTCGTTTGCAGCCTATTACATAAAAAAAAAAAACGCAAGTAAGTATAGCGGGTTAGCACTGATTGACTAACACGTTATTTTCTCGCGGATTAGCAAAGTAATATTAGCATGGATTTCCGCAAAGTAACGCCTGATTATATTAATTGGGTGAATCAACTTTTTTTGTTTTGTTATCCTGTCCCGTTGTCCAAGGGACAACAGTGGCACAGTTTGTTTGAAGAGACGTTGTATGCCGTTCTATTAACATGCTTAGTAGGGGGCCCATTATGGACATTGGTTATAACGACCACAAAAACGCAAGTTTGATACATTTAAGTACCATAAAATCAGTATTTCAATGAACTTTTGTCCCCTGGACAACTAATCGTAACCATGGCAACGAGTGACGCTAAAAAGTTGATTCTCCCAATTAATAAATGCCCTTCCAGGATGCGAACCCGGAACCTCCTGCTTCGTAGGCAGGACTACCGAGTAAGCTAGGCCGTCAATATATAGCCTAGCCATTCACTATAAAACCACATTACTCTTACTCGTGTTATCCAATTAAACAGCTATAATTACTGAGCGCGCGCAGCCGCGGTATTAAATACTGCCAGGTGGAAAAGATCGTAAAATTGCGGTTGCAGAGTGTAAAGAAAAGAGTAGTATAACATGGACTCTGAGGGAAACATTGGTTTAATTTGCTAGATATTATACGCTAATTTTGTGATTAAATTTCTTTTATAATATTAATTTATAAAAAACGTCACTTTTTATTTTAAAAGCGCTAAAAACAACCATGTAAATGCGCCGTAAACAGACGCGCCAACCAGGAAAAAACACACTTCATTATGTACAAAGGCGAACTTATCCCAAAGTCATCAGTACAATCAAATGTCTATTAAGATATGACGTAATATCACTCATTTATTATATATGAAAATATGTCAATTAATCGTTTATTCTGATTAAAAAGACAGACTGCAGACTCACGCAGACGTCTGTCTTACAGTTTGGCAGAAAAAAACAAAATTGTAAAATCAGGGTTTTTTTTTACCAGAATAAATGTTTTTTTTTTTAGATGGACTATAGATTACTCATTTTACTCTAGTATTGGCGTCTGCCATTTGAAGAATGTGAAGAAGAATGAGAAAGAAAATAACGTGAACGTGGGAATAACTCTAGATACCCGTGACCAAATCTGACTGATACCACATTTGTTTTATTTTTATTTATTGAGCGTTAGGGAAGATCTATGTTTCAGTTTGGCCAAAAATGCTCCTGTAGGACCGAATGTTCCAATCCAATTAAGTTGGGCCTTAGTTTCCTGAAAATAAATGTTATTTGATTTGATTGTAACCTCTGGAGGTGCAGGCATACATAAGCTACGGAGACTGCTTACTATCACGCAGGCTGTATGCTTATTTGCTACCGACGTAGTATAAAAAATAAAATTAACATCACACTTACGACATTCCAAGACATTAGTTCCTAGGTCACATATCATATATACTTACTATAAGATCGTGTGTGGTCTAGACAGCTGCATTATACATACCTACTCGTACATACATGCATAAAGGTCATAGACATTAGCGATAACATTTGATGTCCGAGTAGGTACCTTTTCAAAAGTCAATAATTGACTTCGGTGAACATACGTGTAAAGTTGATAAGGAATATGGTTATGGTTATTACCAGACGACCGGTCTGGCCTCGTGGGTAGTGACCCTGCCTATGAAGCCGATGGTCCCGGGTTCAAATCCTGGTAAGGGCATTTATTCGTGTGATGAGCATGGATATTTGTTCCTGGGTCATGGGTGTTTTCTATGTATTTAAGTATTTATAAATATTTATATATTATATATATCGTTGTCTAAGTACCCTCAACACAAGCCTTATTGAGCTTACTGTGGGACTTAGTCAATTTGTGTAATAATGTCCTATAATATTTATTTATTATTTATTTATTTATTTATTTCATTGCATTTTTAAGTTGCGACGATGGCGAACAAGCAAACGGCCAGCCGGCCTAGCCAAGGTGACAATCGCTATCGCTTCGATAACGAAACGCTTTGTGTCTCTCTATCGCTCTTCCATATTAGTGCGAAAGTGACAGTTGAATTTCGATCGCTACGGAGCGTAAGCGATTTGCATGTTGGCTACGCGGCCTGCTAAAGGGAAACGCAAGATTGACCAAAAAATTTCTTTAAATTAATCTTAAATAGATGAAATATCGTCCTGGTGGCCTAGCGGTAAGTGCGTGCGACTTTTAATCCGGAGATCGCGGGTTCAAACCCCGGCTCGTACCAATGAGTTTTTCGGAATGTACGAAATATCATTTGATGTTTACCTGTCGCTTTTCGGTGAAGGAAAACATTTCGTCGCTTTCGTAATAACTAGTGCATACGCCAATTCTGGGGATTAGTTGTCAAGCGGACCCCAGGCTCCCATAAGCCGTGGAAAAAAGAAGAAGATGAAAAATCGTGCACACTATTCACTCATCCATTCAAACACTTTTTATAGTAGTTTATGTGACTTATATGTACTTACATAAAAAGGCATTAAAATACGAGTGTGGGGTTATGAAACGAGCTGAAAGCGATATTCATAAAACATCACACGAGTATTCTAATGCCTAATTATGTGCACATACACTGCTTTATCTACACACATATTATACCATAGGTTTCCCGGTATGTAGTGGAAATGCTTCGTAGAGGCAAAACGATAAACGTGTCGTGATTAGTGCTGAATGGGTTAATATAATAGAATAGAATATAAATCATTTAGACAATACAGCAAATCAAAGAACACATAAGTATAGTAAATACAGGGCAAAGATAAAGAAAACAGTAGAAACAGAGAGGTACGCTTTCAGTCTTCATTTAACGGATCCAATAGCACTTCGTGACAGCGTAGCGAAAGCTGCCACGGAATGCAGCGGTTCTGTGCCTTGGGAATAGGAGTCTGGGAGGACGTCCGATGTGTTGATAGATGGTCAATTTCTCAAATAAGTACACCGGCCATTTACTGATACTATCTGTAGAGGAGCGTGGCAAAATGCAGAATGCGTCGACTATTCAGGTTTAAGAGTTTCTTAGTACTCAAGTGTCGACTTATGTGTGACCGAGGTGATATCGGGAAACAAAAGCGTGCACAGGCATTTTGCAGTCGTTGGATAACACTTTTGGTGCGAGCTAGTAAACAGTTTCCATATACCGTGTCCGCATAATTAAGTTTGGACAAGAGTGTCGCATAATTTAAACAGATCCCCACTATTTTTGCTACACCTCGTATGTTAAATACGTATGAAATAACTCTTTCCCTTGTCTAGAATAAATATATCATAGGTGATAATAAGCAATAAGTCGTTTTTAACATTAACGATCAATGAAACGATAATCAAGGCGCCATACATAACAGAACTCTTCCGTTTTTATCACGTTTACTAGAAAGCTAAAATAGCCCTTATTATAACGCAGAAAGGTGCTTGTGGTGTGAATAATGTCATAGATAGCAATGATAGAGGCGTCATGTGATAGATCGATTAATTATTGTTTTTGCGATGTTTTTAACTCTTCAGACTGATGTGTCAGGGTTGTCACAAAAGTGAAATGTTAAAAACGGGATATGAGTGTCGATATTATGTTGAGTCATACGGCCCGATTCGAAGAATGATTAAGACACGATTCAGTTCTTGGAAAGATCTTTAAAAGATCGGTAACTTAACGACATGTCTAAATTGACGTTTATTTCCATTTGCTGTGATCCCAATAAGATCTATCTACGATATTTCTAACGTCAAAGTAACATTATAAATAAATGAGTATGACGACAAGTATTGAGTACATGCTTAAATTACCTACATAAAACTAGGCATGAACATTTACGTAGCAATTTATGCGAATACGAGCGAAATGCATAGAAAATAAGTGACAAACTGGTGGTAGCCGCATAGGTGACACCCCTAGTTTGAGCGGTCACGCTGTCACTCACGCGCAGCGCTGTGAATGATGGACGCGCATTCTTCAATGTTTAATTAATTTATTTCTTCATTAAGTTGTGCAGTGCTCTCAATTCATACATTTGTCCGCTTTATGAGCGTTTCAAGCTAAGTAAACGCGTTAAAGAATCTAGCGAACTAAGTAATGGATGTTTTTTTTGTAATACTTACGAGTTGTGGTAGCCGAGTGGATTTGACGTCCGAGTTTCAATCCGGGGGTTTTTCGGAACTTATTTATTTCAACTTTGGAGAACCAACAGCTATAATTATGCTAATAACAAAATAAATAGTGACACAAAGCCAATTATAGGATCTCACATATAGCAAAATACAATAAGGCAAGATATACAATTATGTACAAATGGCGGACTTAATGCCAAAAGGCATTCTCTACCAGTCAACCATAGGGCCAAATAGAAACACTAAAAGATGGTGCAAGGAGAAACAAACAATAAAGTAAAGACAATTTACAATTATTATGTATGGAATATCATTTAATTTTTATTTTAATCGCAGCCAAATAACACTAGACCCTACTCATAGTGTTGTGTTCCTGCCGGTGAGTAAAGTTGCCAGAGCTCAACGAGGGGGGAAAGCTAGGGTCGGCAACGCGCATGTGACTCCTCTGGAGTTGCAGGCGTACATAGGCTACGGAGACTGCTTACCAGTAGGCGGGCCGTATGCTTGTTTGCCACCGACGTAGTATTAAAAAAAACAAAAATTACCACTAGCTTTTCAGTGAAGGAAAACATCGTGAGCAAACCGGCATACATCCTAAGTTGAAATGCAAAGGTATATGGGAAGGCTCCAACACGGATGCGGACTGTGCCCATCAGTGGATCGCCTATAGACTGAATTATTTCTAGCAGGGATCGGAAACCGGTATTTTTTGTATGGGAACGAAAACGGTATTTTTTCGTTCTTGTTAATTATTTCCTTGGGCAATCTAATAATACGAAGTCGTTATCTAAAAACACAACCGAGTCCTATATTTAGAGTATAAAATAAACCGAAATATATGTTTATTTCAAAGTTTTTCCAAAAAACCGGTTCCGATCCCTGATTTCTAGGTTACAAAATGTTTTAGCCATTTAAATGGCTCAAAAAATTATGAAGATCGGCTTATTCGCTTCCCAGCGGTAATTAATTAGTAACTCAACGCAAGTAACCTTATTATTTTTAATAAAAATAATAATAAATATTTGGGGACAATCTTACCCCAATCGACCTAGCCCCAAACTAAGCAAAGCTTGTACTATGGGTACTAGGCGGCGATATACATAAGTATATAGTTAAATACACACTTATATACATAGAAAACACCCATGACTTAGGAACAAATATCTGTGTTCATCGCACAAATAAATGCCCTTCCGGGATTCGAACCCAAGACCATCGGCTTCAAAGGCAGGGTCACTACCCACTAGGCCAGACCGGTCGTCAAACATGTGTCGGTTTTGTTTTTAGAATTATATTTCATTGTTACCTTTTAATGCAACTTTAATAATCGCTAGCCAGTGCAACTGATTAGTTGTCACGGGAAATAAAAAATAAAAGTAAAATTATTTTATTTCAGACAGAGTCCATATACATCTTACAATTAAAATACAAACTACAAATACTACAAATGAAATAAAATTAAATCAAAAATTACAATCATAAATTAGACCACAAATAAATACTATTATTATACACAATTTATTTATAATACACTATTTACACATACATACTCATTAATAATCAATATCATAAATAACATTTTTATTAAGTTTGATCATGCAAAAATGGTTCACATATGCGCAGTCGAACCTGCTCGCAATCATTGTCAGAATGTATCACGGAGCCTCGTGAACGTCAGCTGCTGTTCCATTACGTACGTAACTATCAAAATATAGATCGTGTCATTCACGAAGACGCGTGCCTTCACTCCTATTGTCATGTTATTAAAGGTTAGATTTGACAAATCTGCACGTCATCGTGGATGACACGGTCTATAATACCTGGAAATTAGCGAGGTCCTGCTGTATTGTCCTACAGAACCCTAAAAACAATTGAATTTAAACCTACATAGATCAGTCTCCATTGAATAATACCTATTAATGCACGTCATTATTAACTCGAACCGAATCTTTTTGCCTAATTAGTCATGATTAACTGAACTAGATCATAATCTTACCTAGACATTAACTGTAAAAACGTTCTTATTACTTAGACCTTAAAGCTCATATTTCAAAAATAAGGCGAAGAAAAGTGCGATGTCGTAAAATTAAGTGTGGTAATGCAACGTGTTTTGTTTTTGTGTATGTGATTTATTCTGAAGCGGCATTCGGATTTTACATATTGATCTCATTTTGATCACACGTTGCTCGCAAAGCGTCACCTATACATACTTGACGGAAGGCTGGGAAACCGGTTAAATATCCAAACCGTTATCATGTACCTACTTGGCGCAAAACCTTTTAATTTCGGTTTCGCTCGAAAAACCGTCATTTTTAAACCGGTTTTTATGAGAACAGTTCTTGTCAAATTAACCGGTTTAGAAAAACAAAACCGGGTTCTATGAAATAGGAGTAGTAGGGAATAGGAGTGGCTTTTCGGCGGCGGGTCCATGTGACTCGTAAAAGTCTAAATATCACTGTATTGGCATACGGATCCCTTTGTTTGACATAATTATTGAAAGTCATAATGTAATGATAGTCATATTATCATTAGTCATAACTCTGAAACCGTTAACTTTTCAGGAATTTCCTTAGATTATCCTATAGATAGGTTAGGTTAGGTTAGGTTTGTTTTATGGCAATCCTGAAAAGTTACGCGTTTCTGAGAAAAACCAAATTATGACTAACGAAAATGCGGACAAACAATACATTATGACAAAACTTTATGGGAAACAATAGAGACCCATTGGCATATATATGTATGTATATTTATAGCTCGGAAACAGTTTTATTTTTCAAACGGGTTTCGTTCAATCAATCACCCGGGAACTAAAAGGATTTTCTTTCCGTTTGTGGTTACCGGTTAATGAACTGTCCTTTTAAGATAACAGTTTATGCCAATTACGTTCTCATTTCGTTGCCGAGTAACGAAATTAAGCGGTTAAATTGAAGCAAGATAGAATGAGTAAGTATTGTTGTCTCTTTTACGTATCTGAACGAGTTTAACCGAGAGTCTCTGAGGGATGAGAGTAACCGGTTTTATATCGTTTCCCGCGAAACATAACATTCCATTGTTTGATTGTGATTTTTATTGTACGTGATCCAACAATTAACCTGTTTTTAATGAATGAAATAATATTATTGATTTGGAACGATATTAACAGGTATTTCAATTCCAGTTCCGAGCCCTGATTTATAAAAATGCTGTAGTGTGTGCTTCACTTTACCCCTAAAGCGTTCTACTAAGCTGTCACTTTTTTTTTCTAAGGTGTAGCACACACTACCATGCATATACGTGGAAAATGCCCGTGAGTGATATCAAAGCTAAGTAATATTACTTATATGTAAATGTATAGTCCGAATGACGCCTACGGTCAGATTGGCGTCTGTCATAGTATTTAATAGGTGTTCAACATGACATGTGTAATAAATTTGTATGAAATATGTGGTTACGGTGGTATGAACAGTCTAAATAGGTGTAATTTTGCATGATTAAGAGATTATCAATCATAAATCAATCACGTTCTTTTTGACTAGTAGAGAATCTTCATCAGATAATGTTTCAGAGAATGTTAATAGAAAAAGAACAAGAAGAAATTTATTAATAAATAAATAAATATTATAGGGGTAATTAAGCGGTGGTGGCGGAGTGGATATGACGTCCGACTTTCAATCCGGAGGTCGCGGGTTCAAATCCTGGCTCGTACCAATGAGTTTTTCGGAACTTATGTACGAAATATCATTTGATATTTACCACTAGCTTTTCGGTGAAGGAAAACATTGTGAGGAAACCTGTATACATCTGCGAAGAAATTCAAAGGTGTATGTGAAGTCCCTACTCCACATTGGGCTAGCGTGAAGACTGTAGCCCAAGCCCTCTCGCGCATGAGAGGAGGCCTGCGCCCAGCAGTGGGACGTATATAGGCTGAATTATTATGATTATTATTATAGGGACATTCTTACACAAATTAAGTACTACGGTAAGCTCAAGAAGGCTTGTGTTAATAATAACTCAGTATACAGTAACTAAGTATTTTTTTCATCTCCTTCGTATGTTGTTGCGCCGTCGACTGGACAGACACGGCTTTGGACAAAAAACATGGCGGTCTTTGGTGTCGTAGGCCAAGATCCACTTCGGGTCGCTGCGCCACAGCAGTAAGTAAGTAAGTAATATTTAATAAATCTGAATCTCTTTTTCAATACTAAGCAAGGAATGAAATTGACGCCTGTCTGCCTACCTATGCATATATTTCACGCCACGCGGTATACATTATACAGCGTGTTGCATATTGATGTACCCCGTGAGTGATAGACTCAACTCGTGCGCAGCCGTGAGACGTAAAGCTAAGGTTACCACACGTAGTTGGACAAATAAATATGACGTTGTTACGGAGAAATCATATTGAGTTATACATTATACCCAATGTATTTAATATCTGTGTTTTTATATTTTCTGTAAACTCCCTTTTATTGGCAAAATAACGAAATTACGCTAGAGTGACCACAATTTTTACTGCGAATTTTTTTAGGACTACATTCCAATCTAAAGGGGCTCACTTATTACCAGTTCGCCGGACGATATCGGCCTGTCCGTTATTCGCAAAAGCTAACTAATCGCAAATAACTGACAGGCCGATATCGTCCGGCGAACTGATAATAGTGATAATCATTGTGCCCATTAAAGGAGCAATTGTCTTATTTCGTCTACCTAATACGCATGCAAACCTAACGTTGCCTCACAACAGACAAGCGGGATAGTTTACTGGTTTGTCTAATGGTAAGCGGACACCATAGGACAAGCGTTTGTCCATAGACATACTACAGCAATGTCTCAATGTATGTTACAATACAACATGACAAAAAAACAGGAAACTTTGAACATACATTTCCATATAAAAGTGAACAATTTTCATTACAATTTTCTATACAATAACATTAACAAGTCCCAAATTCTATCTATGGTAATTCAAGGCTTGGAACCGGTTTATAAAATACCGGTAAATACCGGTTTATTTTGGTTTTCCTTCTAACTTTTATAACACATCCCTAAAAAAAACTGGTTTACCGACGCAACGGCGGCCGGCTGGTGAACCGTAGATATAGACACCGAAATAGGAAGAAACCGGTTTTTATTATTCTAAACCGGTTAATTTTGCAAGAACTGTTCTCATAAAAACCGGTTTAAAAATAACGGTTTTCCGAGCGAAACCGAAATTGAAAGGTTTTACGCCAATTACATGATAACAGTTTTGAAATTAACCGGTTTCCGACCCTTGCCCGCAAAATGCCTCCTCGAGTGCGGTGTATGACAATAACATTAACAAGTCCCACATTCTACCTATAATAATTGTCACCCTAACTAACTGAACTGTGTGCGTCAATCAAACATCTTTCTTACAGCATCATTGTATTGTTCTATTCCAAGATTGACGCTGATGAGTAGTTCTAAGTGTTCACTGAGAACTGGCTGATACAGTTTTTTGCGGATATAGATTGATGCACTTAACGTAAGTACAGTTGTAATCGTATTTTAACTCGCACGAACCTATCCGCCGCCATTTTTTTATACCACGTTGATGGCAAACAAGTGTACGGCCCTGTAATACCACAGATATTACATGTGCGTTGCCGACCCTTTAAAAACCTGCACACTCCTTTTTTGAAGAACCCCATACTGTAGCCCTTCGGGAAAATTACCATCAATAATCCAAGTAAAACTCTCATGTACATTCAAATCTTCTTCTTCTTCCTCGCGTTGTCCCGGCATTTGACACGGCTCATGGGAGCCTGGGGTCTGCTTGACAACTAAGATTTGGCGTAGGCACTAGTTTTTACGAAAGCGACTGCTATCTGACATTCCAACCCATAGGGTTAACTAGGCCTGGTTGGGATTAGTCCGGTTTCCTCACGATGTTTTCCTTCACTGAAAAGCGACTGGTAAATATCAAACGAAGTTCCGAAAAACTCACTGATTGGTACAGTCAGCATCAAAAGTAGCGGATCAAACAAGGTTTCAAAAGTATCTACCATTCTGAAACAGCTTAAGAAAATGTGGTGGTTCTATATGTAGAACAATTAAGACGGTAAAACGCACTAAACGGACTTTCGCATGTAAATTTTAGAGATTTATCTATATTTGGAAAAGTTATCCGGAATATCAGATACTTTTGGCGCGTTGTTTCATCCGCTACTATTGATGCTGACTGTACCTACAGCTAATTATTAACAAAATCATAGTCTTGCATAAGTATAAAGCTGGAGATCTACCGGCGTCGCTAAACTGGCCTTTTGTTCCCAATGCCGACGCATCCAATGCATCTACCCTTATATTATTATTATTGGGAGCCTATTGTGTCCCAATGTTGGGAAACGGCCCCACTTTTTCCAGTCTTCCCGATCTTGAGCAGTCTCCTGCCATCGCCAACGTGGTCTGCCAGATCCTCGTCTTGAGCCGGGCTGCAACAGCAGCAACAGCTGTGGACAATTTTACACAAATCGACTTTGCTCGGTATATTAAGAGGCTTATGTCGTTTCTGAGTTATTGGAATTTTGATTTTATTTCAATTAATTAAAATTGAAATTATATGACATAATCGGTCGGAAGTCAACGGCCTACTACTCCACGGGATATAAGGCATGTGTTTTGAGTACTAGGCGACTATATATGTATAATATACTTATATACATATACAGAGATAAATACTTAAAGATATACAATACATTCATAACTCACATCTGTGATGAACAAACAAATAGATGCCCATACTAGGATTTAAACCCGGGACCTCCGGGTTTCTAGGCAGGGTCACTAACTCACTACCAACTAGGCTAGGAGGCTCCAAGCTCTGTAAGAATTGCATTTAACACCTGCGCGCGCAGTAATCTGCATAAGTACGTGACACATGCGCGTGCGCACAACGTTTACTTCCTTACACAGACACATATTAAACCTTACGACTGTGGAGTATGGTTGAAATTTATATTCTTTAGGTTACACCTGTCTCTCAACAGATGGATTTTCTAGGAAATATCGAATGTTTTATTTTTACAAAGTTTGTTCATGTCATTAAGAGGGAAGGAGGGAAGCTTTGCGATGCTAACGTACCTACTTTTTCTATGAAATTTCCATTTCAGGAGAAACCGTTTTCCACTAACTAACGGCCCGATTCGAAGAATGATTAAGACAAGATTAAGATCTTGGAAAGATCTTTAAAAGATCGATAACTAAACGACATGTCAAAATTGACGTTTATTTCGATTCCGCTGTGATCCCAATAAGATCTATCTATGATATTTCTAACGTCAAAGTGACATTGGTTGCCCGAATCGAGCTGCTTCTGTCATTTACGATATCTAAATGAGAACTTATCTAAACCAGAACTTATTGTTATCGTATTTCATTCTTCGAATAGGGCCGTAAATCTTAACAAATCACTTTGATTTTGATGTCAATCGCTTCAGCATAATATATTATAGGTTTAGATAAAAAAAAATCGTATTGCAAATTTTGAAAAAAGGAAAACCTATAAACCTAGTTTTTCACTGTGTTAATAACGTATTAAAAATTATGGGGAATGGAAAATATTTTGAAGTGGAAAAACGCTTTCTCTTTTTGTATGGACGATCATAGAATAGAATAGAATAGAATAATTTTTATTCGTAAACACAAACAAGACACATATTACATAATCTTATACTTTTAAACGAGCAATTCTTGTATATAAGTATATATATTTCTGTGATCTCGGAAACGGCTCTAACGATTTCGCTGAAATTTGGTTTAAGGGGGTTTTTGGGGGTATAAAATCGATCTTGATTAGTCTTATGTTTGGGAAAACGCGTGTTTTCGAGTTTTCATGCGTTTTTCTTTCGACGCAGAATATGGTCGCTAATTTCGTGTTGCCAGCCACTATCCGTCTGGTCCAGCGGGTTAAGACGCGGACGGCTAGAAACGAGTGTTACGGGTTCGAATCTCGCCCGGTGACTAACTTTTGTTTATTTTTTTATATGTTCAAGTTTATATATAATTTTTTAATTTTTATTGATTTAGACAAGTTTAATTTAGTAAAAAAATGTAGTTAAGATTATCACTACCATATTACAATAAATAGTTATAACCGAGCAAAGCTCGGTCGTCCAGGTACTATAACAAAAACAAAGAAAGTCATGTGGTATACATCCCTCTAAGGAAACAAAGGATATTAATGTCCAAAACTAATGGCGCTGACTGAAACTGTCATAGGAATATGTTTATTTCATCGAGCAATTATAATGGGTACCGTTTTCTAAGTAGGTTTACAAAGTGCGCAGTTTTCATACCCCTTGCGATTATAGTTCTTACTGTTTAACACAACGAGCTCTTAGCCGCGTACCTAAGTATTTACATAGACACCTAAATGTACTTTTCTAAAACGTTTTTGGTTCTAAAGGGTTTTTGGTCCTTACAGGTTTCTATCAGGACTTAGATGATAATCAATATGAGGAAACAACTTCATCTTGGAAATATCGAGGAAATTTCATGCAAAGCTGCGAACCGGTTTTAAAAATAGTGGTAAATTCCGGTTTATTTTGGTTTTACTCCGAACTTTCATGAGAACGTGAAAGTTTTAAAAACATTATTGTAACCGAAATAAACCGGTTTATTCGACGAGCGACGAGACGGCCGTCCGGCCTGGTAGTGTGCCGCGTACAAAGACACCCAAATAGGAAGAAACTGGTTTTTATTGTCCTAAACCGGTTAATCTGACAAGAATTTTATGGAAATGTTCTCCTAAAAACCGGTTTAAATATAGGTGACGGTTCTACGAACGGAACCAAAATTAAAATTAATATACATTACCTCTTAAGTATACGCGATTAAGTCCTGTTTTTTATTAAGAAAACATTTATTATTAAAGATCATTGTCCGACTTTATCTCATTACTTCCTAAAAAATAATAATATTATAGGACATTATTACACACATTGACTAAGTCCCACAGTAAGCTCAATAAGGCTTGTGTTGAGCGTACGTAGGGTACTTGCTAAGTTGCTACATACATTCATTACAAATTTACTTAGGAATCAAGTTATTTTTCGGACGCTGCAGAGCTTTGGTCCCGGACCGTCTAGAACGCAAAATTACTAGTGTAATATTTTGCCTATATCCCTTTTAGTCTACATCGCAAACGGTCTAGAACACAAAATGACCACTTATAGGTAGGTTAGGTTAGTTAGTTATCTTTTAATGGCCGAAGGCCAAACCGCACAGAAATAGGAGCCCCACGGTAGCGGGGCTCCGTCGACATCGCTAACGTAAGGGTAAATTGACGATATGTAGATAAATAAAGGTCTAAATAATTGTAGTCATTTTGTGTTCTAGACCGTTTGCGATGTAGACTAAAAGGAATATAGGCAAAATATTACACTAGTTATTTTGTGTTCTAGACAGTCCGAGACCAACCCGCTGCAGAAGCGTACAGCACGTGGTTCTATATTTTACTCAACATAGCAGTATTCGTACGTGCTTGTATGATTATGGAATAGGTATCGCCATTCAGAGAGCGAAGAATGAAAATAACGAAATAACTATATTCGGAACTAGCTAACCCTGCACAGATTACAGTGACAAAGTGTGGCCGTGACTCCATTATTGTCAAATTACTATGAAATTATGTCAAGTCAAAGTTGGTTCAGTTTGGTTTAAACGGACTCGGATGGATTAACACGAGAAAAATAGTGTGTGGGTGTGGGGTGTGTAGTGTGCAGGTAGGTGTGGTGGTAGGTGTGGTTGTAGTGGTAGGTAGTGGGTAGGTATATATTGGGTACTTGACACATGTTGCATATTATAACACAATTTAGCTACATGGATAGAAAATGAGCCATCCATTATAAAAAAAAAATTAAAAAGACATATTGAGATTATAAGAAAATACAAGATCCAACGTCTCAAAAAAAAAACTTTTAAAAAGAAAAAAAATTATTCGAATCTTTACATTTTATTGAAAAATTAATTGTATGATAACTACATAAACGCAATATTTCAAGGTCAATACCGCAATTTTCTTGATCTCACATTTAGGACAGACTAATGTTATGTGACATCATATTACAATATCATTTTGTTAGAGGCGTTTCAATCGTCGAGTGCGAGCGTCAGACTTGAACTCTCATTTCTGACCTTTGTGTTGCTTAAATGCCATGAGTCCTATATAGACATTTGATCCTCAGGAAAATGAAGATCGAATGTCATTATTTAGAAAAAACTGTCAAGTAGTTCTATGCTCTGAGTGACGAGGTAAGAATACTAAATTTAAAATGATTCTTATAGTTTCATATGTCTACAGAGGATAAATATTTAAGACATTAAAGAAAATAAGAGACGAAGAAGACATTTATTCGTGTTAATCATAAAAGCAAGTGCTCATCTCTCGCTTGCCTAGGCACGATTAAAGAGCAGCTGTACAAATACAAATCTTCAATTTTGGAATAACTATAACATATCTATATATCTGAAATCATTGCTTGCTAGTAGTAGCTATGTATTCCAAACTGAACTACTATGACATATTGCCTTATCCTCCGATATTCATTACCTTCCACCGCGATATGCATCGCGCCGTGAAGTGTAAAACAAATAAAAAATGCCCTATATCATTATCAAATAGAATAAGTAATTCAAATGCTTATCGTTCCATAATTATGTTATTACTTACGAATTCATTTGTTTTTGTTGATCAATTTTCGCGTATAACTCATATCTGTGACACTCGTTGTTGGACAAACCTGTCTCTTTCTATTATGACGCGCGGAGGCTCGTTAGCACGTGCACATCTCTCGATTGCCTAGGCGAGACTAAAGAGCAAATTTACAATTCTTCAATTTTGGAACACCTGTAATCTATTTGGAGTTATAAATAAATATTATATTACACATTAATACACAAATTGCTGCATATAAGGATTGTGTTAAGGGTACTTAGACAATGATATATACATTGAAAACACCCATGACTCAGGAACATATATCTGTGTTCATCACACAAATAAATACCCTTACTGGGATTCGATCCCGGGACCATCGGCTTCATAAGCAGGGTCACTACCCACTTGGCCATACTGGTGGTCAAATATTCCTCAATAATTATCATTGCTTGCACTAACAAGCAATAGGTAGCGAACAGTACTAACTCGCTACCTACAACCCAAACTAGTATGACATATGGCCATATCCCCCGATATTCATTACCTTCCACCGCGATCTGCATAGCGCCGTAAAGTGTAAGACAAATTTTGAGCCCCGCCCGTATACCAAATTCCACGTAGCGTGGGATGCAGACCGATAAATATATCGGGGGTGTACACTGGCGGCCGAGAGCATTGTTTTATATATTACAGTTGTTGGACTAGGCGTATTAAATATAAATAAATAAAATATTATAGGACACTAATACATAAATTGACTAAGTTCCACATTAAACTCAAGAAAGCTTCTGTTGTGGGTACTTAGACAACGATATTAATAAATACTTAAATACATAGAAAACACCCATGACTCAGGAACAAATATACATGCTCTTCTAACGAATAAATGCCCTTACTAGGATTTGAACCCGGGACCATCAGCTTCATTGGCAGGGCCACTATCCACTAGGCCAGACCGGTAGTATTGGCTGTAAATTTAAGGTTTTACATTGAATTCTTTATCGTCGTCTTCTTATGTGTTATTTCTGCTATCAGTTATTGGGCACGTTTTTTCTATTAAGAACATTGGGTATTGTTCACAACAGATAGCTTACGAGTAACAGGGGGTTAGCGCACTCTAACCCCTTGCCAATATAGGGGTGTTCAGATATTTATGAGCACCTTGAATGCTCTGATATCTCTGCTGGCGACTGAACCTACAATATTGCTAAAAATAATAACAAGAAAATAAATGAGTTTCATTACATGTATACTTCAGCTGTAGATATCTACTTCATACTTATCTGGCTTCATATTTATATAGGTATGACGCATTTGAAATAGAAATATTTTAGTATGTAGGTGTAATAATAGTAGCCATTTAATTGCAGCCAGTAAGAAAAGGGAAGAAAAGAAGGAAATATTCTAATAACACGAAAGTCCCAATTTTTGCATGTCTTATCTTTAATATTCTTAGACCGCCTGTTTGCCTCTTTCTTTTTTTTTTAAGCTGTATCTTTTACTGTGGTGTGCCAATAAAAAGTATTCTGTCCATCTATCCATCTATCTTTTTTCAAAAAGACTGCAAATTATTGGGAATAGGCTGCTGAAAATAAATAACAATATTATTCCCTACTTTTATGTGTATCCAAAACTCTCATATTGCTACTGTTAATATTGATTTGTCTTTCATCTATTAGTGTTTGATCCTTTCGTATTTTCTCAAAGGTTAGCTGGAAGAGATCCCTTTGAGGGATAAGTTCGTCTTTGTACATATTTTTTTTTGTTTGTTTTGTTTTGTCTATTTTATGTTTTTCATAATAAGATTGAGTGTACACTTTTCAGTGTCCGAACACACACGCCTCCGCAAGACAGGCCTCACTCAATATCGGATATTGTTCTTGCAAATGAGTATTTATGCCATCGTTTGTATAAAATGTGCTCGCCGCGTTTTTGCGCGAACCTTTATTACGAATATTCGTATTCGTATTCGGTGTTGGCTGATTTAGAACTGTTTGTTTTGGTTCCTAGGTGGGTGAGTGTAAATAATACGATATACATATAGACCTTAAGGTCACGTAAGAAAAATTAGCTTAAGGTCAACTGATTTTTTTTTTACAGTAGGTACCTTCATTGTAAAACCAATATCTGGGTTGGGCTTTGTTCGGAAAACATACAAAAACTCAAAACTGCGCGTTCTCTCAAAGAAGACCTAGATAGATTTTTCGCCCCCAAAAACCTCCATATAGCTAATTTCATCGAAATCGTTGAGAACCTCCTCCTTTTTTGAAGTCGGTTAAATAAAAAGCGTTCTCCCGTCTTAAAGGCTGGCAACACATTTGCAACCCCTGGTATTGCAGGTTTCTATAGGCGACGGTAGTCATCATATCCTTCCTTGCCGCATCCGGCAATGGCGACTCCATCAACAATTCTTATCCGGATTATGAAATGCCCTTATGTGTCTCGCAAAACCAAACTGTGTTTTGAAGATGCGGTCACACGATGCGCAGTGGAGTTGTCCAGTCGAGTTGCGGGTGTATGTGTAGGAGGGCTTAGGTCGCGTCTTGCGGATATGACGCTTAGCATCTAGGTCTTCCAGACGCTGCTGCTCAAATTGAGCTACTTTCTTGTGAACACTAGAACGCCATACATACATACATACATACATACATATAATCACGCCTATTTCCCGAAGGGGTAGGCAGAGACCACGGATTTCCACTTGCTACGATCCTGACATACCTCTTTCGCTTCCTTCACTTTCATGACATTCCTCATACACGCTCGTCGGTTTAGGGTGCTCTTGACCTGGCCTTTCTTCAGGATTTCCCCGATTTCATCAGAGAAAGTCCGCCGAGGTCTACCCCTTCCAGCTCCCTCTTCTACTATTAGAACGCCATTCCGATCTTTATCTATCTTTATCTATATCTATCTTTATTTATTCTTTATCTTTGAGACTCCAGGCGACGGTACACTGAAAAAAATAGATAGCCGAACTGGTTTTGTAACTTTACTAAATAACTAAACTACGGTTATAAGAAAATAAACTTTGCATAAATTTACAAACTTATTTTGTAGTGTATACCCAGTACCTGAACACTGATAGCCAAACACGGTTTTGTAACATATAACACATAGTTCGCAAGTCCCAATTTTTGTGTAAACAGTAACCAAAATTTTGTTACAGTTATGCAAACATTTCTTTCAGTGTAGTAGGTAGCTTATCACGATACGATACGTCTATTCGTTTCTTATATCTTAAAAAAAACTATTGTCACATTAACACAACACAGCCCTGATTGATATAAGGTTGGACACACAGTCACACAGACAAGTTAAATTCGTAGGCTATAATATTACCCTCTCGAAATGTAGGTCGACGACCTCTTTATAGGTCTGACGCGCGAGGGGTGCGGCCATTGCACCTAATTTAGCCATCTGATTGACTCCGGCGTCTAGGGAACGCCATCTTGTTTTCTTTGACATTAGGCTGTCTCGCTTACTAATTACATAGGTAGTTACCGTAACCCAACTATTCTAGTCAAATATGCATTTTAGTAGCGGCAGATTTTGGACCCGGGTACGTCCTTAAACTACGTCAAAAAGAGAGGTACGGGCATTGTGAATGTCATCTCGCTTTGTGTGGTAGGGCACAGCACAGCGGATGTCATTCCAGATCTAGAGCAGAGCCCAACTGGGGAAGTACCTCCACCTTACAGAAAACCGCAGCCAAATAACACTAGACACTTCGGTCGTGTTTTAATTTATCGCCACTCGTTTCGAATTTCCTATTTTTCGCACTTGTATCGTAATGTACTATTATTGCACCACATACAAAACAAATTCAAACAAGATTTACAATATATTTTTTATTTATAAATAAAGGTAGCAACATGCGGTCTTATCACTGTAAGCGATCTCTTCCAGATAACCTTAGGAAACTTTACCTTTACTCTTACACACACTTTACCTTACCTTAGGTTAATAAGTAGTAGTTTAATGAAAGTCTTAGAGAAATGTTACAAAGTCATTAAATTTATAATGTCTACAGAAAAGACGGTTTCCCAGAACGTTTTTGACCAATGTAAGAGTGTGTCTTGATTGGAAATAGGGGTTGGGTCACTGAACCTAATTTAGCAGCCTGATTGACTTGCGTCTAGGGACCGTCAACTTACGTTTGTCTGATTTGTCTGAAACATTCGTTTTCCTTGTAAATAGGGGTTGTAAGACCAGGGAATGAAAGGAAACAAATAATATCACGCGTTGGTCATGCAAAACTTACTATGGAAGATATGGCCGTCGCGCGGGTTTTGACCTTTTATCTCAAGTACGCTGAAATTATACTTCTCTTTAAAGTTTTGATCATCAGATACATTCGCTATATCACTAGCTAGCTGTTTTAAACTAAACTTATACTGTGGATTGGGCATATCCTCAGGAAGCCTGACACCCACCTATCCAAGGCGGCCCGGACCTGGAAGATGCCCGGAAAACGGAAACATGGTCGCCCTAAATCTACTTGGCGCTGTTCCGTGGAGCAAGAGTTGGGTGTATTGGGGATGGGGTGGGAGGAGGTTACCCAAGCTGCCCAGGACCGGAGTCAGTGGAAGAAAATGGTTCGAGCCCTACACCCCAGCAGGGGGTAACAGGATGAAAAGAAGAAGAGAAGATACTGCGGTGGTGTGCAGGGAAACGATATATACCTGCAACTGAAAGTTTATGAGGATTTTTTTTATGGATTAAATTTTACGACGACCGGTTTGGCCTAGTGGGTAGTGACCCTGCCTACGAAGCTGATGGTCCCGGGTTCAAATCCTGGTAAGGGCATGTATTTGTGTGATGAGCATGAATATTTGTTCCTGAGTCATGGGTGTTTTGTATGTATCTAAGTATTTATAAATATTTATATATTATATATATCGTTGTCTAAGTACCCTCAACACAAGCCTTATTGAGCTTACTGTGGGACTTAGTCAATTTGTGTAATAATGTCCTATAATATTTATTTATTTATTATTTATTTATTTAACCTTTTACCTACCTACCTACAACCTACTTTCCATGTGCATTTTCCTCTGGAAAAATATATTAATATTATAATATTAAAACTTGAAACATAATAAATATAAGAGCCTCGGTAGAGAGTATATAACATTTGGCGTTGAAACTCTAGTCCTCAGCGCGCACAAGTTTTTTGCAGAACATAACTGGTGACCGAAGAGCTGGCGGCTTCCTCACACAACGTAACGAGGAAATACCGCCGGCATCCTTGGTACAATGCCTCACGGGCCTATTTTAGATTTAAGCTAGTTATGTAATCCTCTGTATTAATCAATTATGTATTGTTATTGTTAAGAGGTTATTTCTCTAACATAGTTTTTTTTTTACTTAAGATTCTGTCAACACCCAATGTCCTTGAAATTGATGTTACTTAAACAGTTTTTTAAGAAAGACTATTTGTTTTAGTCAAGTAAGAAAAATATATGTTCATATTAATTATATTTCAAAGACCGTGGTTGTACTCGATACATGATTGAACGAAATCGGCTCGATAGAAAATAATTGCAAAGATTGGTCTTAAAATCACAATTAAACGGTTTTATGTCTTTATTGTTTTGACTTATGGGTTTGCAATTAAAATCACAATTTCAAAACATTTATATCTAAACCGTGGTTGAGTAAAATATTACACTAATAATCCACTTTTTTTATTTAAATATTTTTCTAATTATTCCCTTGCCCAGGCCCAGTAACATGCGACAGTGCTTATCTCATTTACTCCGATACAAATAGACAGTGTGCGCGCTTTAGGTATTGACAGCCTCTTAAATTCATTTACAAAAATTCAGAATGAACATAATCATAGCAATATTTCTATAAAAATGTTTATGATAATGGTTGAACGACCGCCAGTGCGTGTGTATGAGCTAATTTGAATAGATAGAAAACATTCCAATAAGATGCAAATACCGTAGACAAAACTAGCATCATGCGGTCCGTCATAAACCCCGTCACACAGTGCTTTAGATTATTCGACTTAAATCATAAGAGGCAGCGTATCACTCGTAGTGGTGCAAACTGAGCGGTGAAGAGCAAGCCGTCCGGCGCGGCGACCTTGTTACGGTCAATAGCACGATCCACAATTGACGAATTGGTCAACGTCACTCAGCAAATAACTATTAAACGTCCCATACAATAAACATTTAGAATCAGAATCAGACATTTATTGGTAAAAGCAATGTTATTTTAAATGTCAAGTTTTATTAATATATTATAGCTAGGTATGTCACACAGACAGACATATATAACAGTTTGCATTATAATAAAACATAATTAATTATTCAGTACAATTAATTAGCAATTTAATGGTGACAGAAGATTTGGTGCTACTGACGCTACGTAAATAATGAACATAATAATAATTAGCATTTCGTGTCTATATAAAGTTGAACGACCTGTGCGTGTCTATGAGCTAATTTGAATAGACAGAAAACATTCCAATAAGTTGCAAATACCGTAGACAAAACTAGCATCATGCGGTCCGTCATAAACCCTGTCACACAGTGATTTAGATTATTCGACTAAAGGTATAGGAGGTAGCGGATTTTAGACCCAGTACACCGAGGTCTGGATGCACGGGACCGGCGAGTGGGTGAGCGAGGTGAGCGGTAAATCAAGGCCACATATTGCGATCGACCAAATATATGAACAGCGGGGCGATTTTTGATTTTCGAGTGCTCGATTTCGTCACTCGAAAACTTGTAGACAACGGCGAAATTCTATTTTTGAAATACGAGCGATAAAAATTGGGAATCTAGTAGTATTGATCACTCGTTTAATTATATTAGTAGAATTTTGCCTAGTAGTAGATATATTTTTAAACGGAGAATACGAAATCGAGCGATTGAGATTCAAAAATCGGCCCCCAGGCTTAACAAGAGCCCAAAAACCAAGACAATCTATTAAGCTAAGACAGCAATGTCAATCTCCTTGATAAAATGAGTAAGAAACATAGGAAATAATAGGTGACCTGGCTACCTGACGTACGCAAGTTATAGTGACGATGAGAATTAAATAGTACCCCAAGTTCAGATATTAGTTGTGAATAAAACTTTAATGTCTAAATATGAAATTAGAATTACAATGTTCGACCATTTTCGTTGCCTATCTGTGTTTTACTGACACTAGGAAAGTTTCTTACATTTCCACATGGAAAAATATCGGAAATTTTCCATACTTTTGCATGGAATAGATATTTTTTTAATGAACGTTTTCTTTATTTCCCGAGAAATAGTCTATAAATTCCCGTGATATTTTCCAACTATTAAGCTACTTTCCGCAACTTGCACATTTTATATCGTATATTTTCTTTGATATGCAACATTACATTTCCACGATTGCTTTTCAGGCTACCAGTAAGATGTATTGAGTCATTCGCTTTTGCCTTGAGCCTTCACATACCAACCACTGCGCTCAAAGATGGCGGTCAACATAAAAATTGTTTTAATCGTAACCCGAGCTATCGTTACCGAGTCCCGACGTATTATCGTAAATCGACTCGATCGATTTATCTCATTCGATACTTGAGCGACTTAAAAATTCAATGGCGGTGTTGGATTTTAAATGACGTTTAATTTGTTTGAGGTTTTTTCCCCGATGCAAAAAGAGGGGTGATATATGTTTGACGCCTATCTGTGTCTGTCTGTGGCATCGTAGCTCTCCAACGGATGGGACGATTTCGATGCGTTCTACGTGAACGCGAGTTTTCTTGCGGCAGTTCTTAGCTATGTCTCATGGAAATCGATCCAGCAGTTTGGTATCAAAATAATGTAAGCCATTTTTGGCATAAAATGAATTTTGTTGGCATATAGCTTAGGGGTTTTTTAATGTATTAATTTAAGAGTTATTAGCACAACAGGTAGTAAAAGCATACATACCGCCTGGTATTGGGGTATTGGTAACATAAATATTATAGGACATTACTACACAAATTGACTAAGCCCCACAGTAAGCTCAATAAGGCTTGTGTTGAGGGTACTTAGACAACGATATATATAATATATGAATATTTATAAATACTTAAATACATAGAAAACGCCCATGACTCAGGAACAAATATCCATGCTCATCACACGAATAAATGCCCTTACCAGGATTTGAACCCGGGACCCTCGGCTTCGTAGGCAGGGTCACTACCCACTAGGCCACATATCGTTGTCTAAGTACCCTCAACACAAGCCTTATTGAGCTTACTGTGGGACTTAGTCAGTTTGTGTAATAATGTCCTATAATATTTATTTATTATAAGTATTTTGATTTTATCCTAGCATATCTAGCATGGCTAGTGGGGTATAAGGTATATGTTCGTGTAAAATCGAATACTTTAGAATGTCGGCACCCAAAACCCCATAACCCTATCATAATGTTTTTTAAATATTATTTTTTGAAGTGAACACTTCTTTAGCGGCGCTATGCATTTTTTGTGATGGGGAAAAATGTTATTCGCGACAGGTCACGTGACCGACAGATTCGACAGATTGAAAATTCGTAAGTTACACACGTGACTGTTACAATGTCATTGAGTCCAGTAGTAAAATTTTTAATGTAATATAAATTGTCATGTTTGTGTACGATAGCGCAATAAATGAATATTGTATTTAACCTACCACATAAATGACAGTACTTTTACACTGATAATTAAAGCAATTCGTGCAAAATTGTTCCCTACCCATTCCAAAATATTAATCAAAAATGCATAAGGTTAATATTCAAGTTTTCACTTCTGCCGGCACTCTCGGAGTGCAACCCGTTGTTTTTTTATCTTTAGCCACACCCCTAGGGGTTTCATATACTATACTGAATACTGTCAATACTGTGTAGTGTATTGGATGCAAATGAAGAACTTAAAAAAAAAAAAAAAACAATTTACGGAGTTACTCGACAGTCCGAACTATTATGAATTTTAGATGCCTGTAATTCCTTTAAAATACACTGTACCGACTGTCACCTATACTAGCATTGCACAGGTGACAAGCATAGTGTACACAATCGTCACGCAGCCTAATTGTCAAGCGGTCGTTGACCTCGCCCATTCATAAATCGTATGAATGGCGCACGCCGTGAGTTTTAGTGGAGCGCGGAACGGAATGACATAAGTGTAGTAAGAGCGTATGGTTTTTGAGACGTTTTGTATTTGAAAGGTGAAAAGAAGGTTTCTAGTATGGAAGGTAGAGGCAAGGAACAGAATCTCCTTAGGCAGAACTGTTGCAAAAGTGTCCATCTGTCAGCTATAAATAATAGTTCCAAATCTCTCCAGAGTAGCGCAAGAACCTAGCCGTTATTGACGGAGTGAAGTGCGCTGTCTATGATTAGATTGCACGGATATTGACGATTTATTTGTTTTACAAAAAAAATGCCTTCGTGTCATTGTTAACACCCGTGAGCCTGATAGTTGCAAAAAATATTTCATTAAAAATAATATGTTAACCTTACCATGCATATACATCTTTGAGATCGGGCTATTTGTCAGAAAACACATTGAGATGTTCGAATTTACAAGAAGTAAGCGCCACCGTAATACCTTAGTCCTTCCGCCTCATAGGATAAATATGTATGTACTATAGGTGTATACAAATATATAATAAGCTCCCAATCGATATAAAGAACGAAACCAAATTTATCATTTACAAGAATAGACTAAAGAGCTTCTTAACCTCGAAAGCATACTACTCAGTCGAAGAGTTTATGACAGACACGAATTTATGATTTGACCTGGAAATTACGCCTGTATGTTTATTAATAAATGTGTAACTTACCTACTTTAAATAAACTATAATAAAATGTGAATAACTTAGCTAGTACTCATGAACCTTCTATGAATGATGTCCATGTTTTATGAATTTAATTATTAATGAACTTCAATTTAATGTATGTATTATGGTTATTTCTCATTATTACTTGAATCTGGATTTGTGACTAGAACTAATATTTTAATAATTATAGTATTATTGCTTTATTTTAATTGTAAGAATTTCCTAGTATTACGTAAATGCTATTTTGTGTTTGAATATGTATTTATTTTAGTAATTAAGTAGTTTTAGAATATCAATAATGTTGCTATGCCCTGACAGGGTAACCATGCATGCACTCAATACATGTTAACACCTTAATGTCCTTAATGTAACCATGGTTCTGCAATAAACGAAATAAGAATAAGATTTTTTTCTCAAGTATTCTAGGTATTGTAGCGCCACTTATTTATGGTTTTTTGTCGGACACTTTTTGGTCTATGGAGATTTTGTTCCTTGCCTCTACCTTCCCTCGTTTCTAGTCTAATAGCTACGTTGTTGCGTGTTAAAGTTTTGAATTTAACAATTTTAGGCGCAGTTCAATACTTTATCCCTGTATTACTAGACGAAAGTCGAGGACCCGCGCAAAATCGCTTTTTTTTTAATACCATGACGGTGGCAAACAAGCATACGGACCGCCTGATGGTAAGCAGTCACCGTAGCCTATGGACGCCTGCAACACCAGAGGCATTACATGCGCGTTGCCGACCCTTTAAAAACCTGTACACTCCTTTTTTGAAGAACCCCATACTGTAGCCCCTCGAGAAAACATCGGCAGGAAGCTCAATCCACAGCCGGGAGGAAATTCCTCTTAAACCGCACAGTACGCGACCATTTAGGTTCTAGGGTGTGAGGATGAACACCCTGCCGACGGCGAGCGGTGCGGTGATAGAAAGCGGCCGTTGGCATCATGTCAAACAATTCCTCAGAGCACAGCCCATTGTACAAGCGGTAGAACACACACAAGGAGGCAAAGTCTCTCCTTAGACTTCAAGGTTCAATACCGCTTGTGAGCGATAAGCAATAAGTTTGTATGAAAAGGCTTCATACAAACTTAGTCCTCATTTTCCACTCTGGATATTTGCATATGGTTTTTTTTTTGCATAATTTGATGTATAATTGTATATTAACAATAGCTATGCCCCTGCCGCTACGTTTCACTTTTTTCGTTTTTAATTAAAAAATCGAAAAAAAAAAACAATAATAGGGCTTTGCTGGAGCATTCTGTAAAAAAAACACAAAAAGATGATATTATATTGTGGTTAGTTTTGCCGTATAATATTTAAGTGTGCCCTAAAAAGGGTTATTATACAATTCATAATTACTACACGGAAAAAAAATTGTTATGTAAAATTTACAGATAATTTGTAAAATTTACAGAGAAATCTGTAAATTTAACACATATCTCTGTAAATTTTACAAATTATCTGTAAATTTAACATAACTGTTTTTTCCGTGTATACTTAATAACCCGTTGTTCGTTAAAAAACTAAGAGAGGTATGGGCATTGTGTATTTCATCTCGCTTTGTGTGGTAGGGCACAGCCAGTGGATGTCATTCCAGATCTAGAGCAGAGCCCAACTGGGGAAGTACCTCCACCTTACAGAAAACCGCAGCCAAATAACACTAGACCCTACTCATAGTGTTGTGTTCCTGCCGGTAAGTAAGGTTGCCATAGCTCAACGAGGGGGGAGTTTAGGGTCGGCAACGCGCATGTAACTCCTCTGGAGTTGCAGGCGTACATAGGCTACGGAGACTGCTTACCATCAGGCGGGCCGTATGCTTGTTTGCCACCGACGTAGTACAAAAAAAACTGTTTACTTTGCCCCACAAAAATCAAGAAATTACTCAAAAAAAGACCACACCGACGGTAAAAGCTGAGAAATGAATACCTTACAGCACCATAACGTATCGACAATGATAAACACTAGAAAAACATCCTACCCAACTGTCAAACAACTAGGCAACTGCTGAACTTGTCAAAGGAAACGGAAGGGCGCATGCAGCCTGCTTTTAATTATCCCCCTTACCCCCCTCGGTAATAAATATGGTCTTCTCACGCACCTATAGTTGAGACGGGGTGCTCAAAGTTTGTTCACGACGGATACATAAAGTATGGTATAATGAAATGGTTATTCATTAAACAGGCCACAAGGGCACTTGGCACGATTGTTTTGTGCTGAGATGTTCATTTGTCAAATGTACAAAACATTTGTGTATTTTTCACGGTAAATTTACTGCCATCTTACGACACATGATTATGTAGGGTCTAGTGTTATTTGGCTGCGGTTTTCTGTAAGGTGGGGTGGGGGGGGGGGGGTGGTACTCCCATAGGCGACAACAAAAAACATAGGCGACTTACGCCTGTTTACTATATAGTCTATCTATATATTTGCATTTTATTTATTTTCAATTTGTTTTTAGGGTTCCGTACCCAAATGGCAAAAAAACGGAACCCTTATAGATTCGTCATGTCCGTCTGTCTGTCCGATTATGTCACAGCCACTTTTTTGTTTAGTTGTTCTCTTTGATAGGATTCAAATTACTAATGGCATTACACGTCAAATTAATTAAAGCAAGAAATATAATTTTGCTAATCCGCGAGAAAATAACGTGTTAGTCAATCAGTGCTAACCCGTTATACTTACTTGCGTATTTTTACATGCAATTAATGTTCCCACCCTCCCACCGCAATAATACACGTCAAATTGCAAATTATTAAAAACAAATTGAAAATGAAGGAAGGAAAGTTTCGTCAAAAAATAATTATTGAATTACTATATACCTTTTAATTATATACTTTCTTAATTTTTTGACATGTCACTGGCGCGGATGTAAATATTAAATTATTCGATGTAAATAATTATGGGATATATAGATGTAAATACAGAATGTTAAAGTTCTTCTTCTTCTTTGTCGTTGTACTCTTTACAGAGCGTCGTGGTCAACTTCTGACATCAGACGCAGATGTTGCTTTCCGTACGATATCTCGCCATTTTTCGCGGTTGGGGGCCATTCTGGCAAATGCGTTCAGGGATCCCTTCATGGCAGACTTGATTTGCTCAGTCCATCGCATAGGTGGCCTTTTGCGCGTGTTAAAGTTAAGGTAATTATATTAAGTATCTGCTTTGTATATATAATTACAATTTAAATTTCGTACGCCTAAACGGCTCATCATGGCTGATGTACATAATTCTATATTAATTTACTGTCATCTAATCTAACTGTTACCTTTGATGACGAAATAAATAAAATTGAATTGAATTGAAAACAGTTTGAGTACCACGTAGCTGTATTATAAAATGGAGGCGATGATGGACGATTGAGGCGCGCGCGCAGGTAATTATGAATCATTTCCATGTACGCGTCTAATGTTTTAATAACAAAATTTCCGAGAGACAGGATTATAGTGAGAACAGAATGATATTTGTATCATTAAATTTAGTATATTCGATATATTAAAATGGCGTGTTTAAGTCGAAATCCAAATAAAAAAACCGGTAAGTGTAAGTTCGTTTTACTCGCGCACCGAGGGTTCCGTACACATTTTGAATTATCTCTTGTAACTATAAAGGCGAGCGGCTTTTAATCAGATATACCTATACTAAGCATAATAATATACAGCGCCATCTATCGGCAAATTGTCTAACTAATTTGCGAGATGTAATGCACGTATGTTGGTTTTTCGTGGATAATTCTCTATCATGTGAACCGATTTCAAAAATTGTTTTTTTATTTGAAAAAAGGTGTCTTTAATATAATCTCATAGCAATTTCCAGTGTAATAAACACACTTATAGTTGGTTAAATTGCAAACTGAATTCGGAAATGTTTTTTGTTAATTAAAAAACTGTTAACAAGATAGAGGTTTGATTATATTTTTTCTTTAAAATTTATAGTAATGTTAATATTATGTAAAAAATTCATAATTTTTCATCGGTAAACCTCGGAGATAAGGGGGGGGGGATGGTATTTTTATTCAACATTTTCCTCCATAAATCAATACGGACAGAGTCGCACCATAAGGGTTCCTTTTGTACCTTTTTGGTACGGAACTCTAAAAATGACCGATTGTGAAAATAAGGCATCTTTTTTTATACTAGGTCGGTGGCAAACAATCGTACGGCCCGCCTGATGGTAAGCAGTCTCCATAGCCTATGGACACCTGCAACTCCAGAGGAGTTACATGCGCGTTGTCGACCCTAACACTCCGCACCCTAGTTGAGCTCTACATTTTAATCATGAAATGGCACACAAAGATGGAAATCATAAGACTAGTATGCCTATATCTATTAGGTAAGTGTGGTCGATTTTCTGTGAAATTAATACCTTGGTATATAACTACTAACATTATATTTTCTAAATATTTTCATATCTTGTATAAAACGATGTCTTGAGGTGCCGTTTACAAGATACAAGAAATTTATTGATAAAAGTCAATGTTTTGTAGGTACATATTCAACTAATACTAGTAGGTACAGCATTTTTTGGATAAATGTCACTTATTATGAAATGAAAACATGTTTAAAGCAGAACAAATACATAATCAGTATTCAATAGGTCGCATATATCGTTCAAGTCACTTATTATAAAATAAAATAAAAACATGTTTAAAGCTGTACAAATACATAATCAGTATTCAATAGGTCGCATATATCGTTCAAGTCACTTATTATAAAATAAAATAAAAACATGTTTAAAGCTGTACAAATACATAATCAGTATTCAATAGGTCGCATATATCGTTCAAGTCACTTATTATAAAATAAAATAAAAACATGTTTAAAGCAGAACAAATACATAATCAGTATTCAATAGGTCGCATATATCGTTCAAGTCACTTATTATAAAATAAAATAAAAACATGTTTAAAGCAGAACAAATACATAATCAGTATTCAATAGGTCACATATATCGTTCAAGTCACTTATTATAAAATAAAATAAAAACATGTTTAAAGCAGAACAAATACATAATCAGTATTCAATAGGTCGCATATATCGTTCAAGTCACTTATTATAAAATAAAATAAAAACATGTTTAAAGCAGAACAAATACATAATCAGTATTCAATAGGTCGCATATATCGTTCAAGTCACTTATTATAAAATAAAATAAAAACATGTTTAAAGCAGAACAAATACATAATCAGTATTCAATAGGTCGCATATATCGTTCAAGTCACTTATTATAAAATAAAATAAAAACATGTTTAAAGCAGAACAAATACATAATCAGTATTCAATAGGTCGCATATATCGTTCAAGTCACTTATTATAAAATAAAATAATAACATATTTAAAGCAGAACAAATACATAATCAGTATTCAATAGGTCGCATATATCGTTCAAGTCATCATTAAAAATGTGTTTATATATAAATTACCTACTTAGTGTTTGCTTCACGATTCGAGGTGGTGGTTTAACATCTTCTTGTTCGCTATCGTTTATTTATTTATTTGTCAAGACAAACTAGACACGAGAAAAGGTAGAAGAAACGCCACTACCAGCCAGCGACATGCCTGCTCCGGACCAGCCGGCATACCAGGGGACGTACAAAATTAAAACGGACGTTAGGTTCTCTTTCCAAGGGCAATTCCATTTTATTTTATTTTCATAATAATCATTCGTCTGTCCTTACCTTAAGGTCACCTACAAGCTATCAATCAACCATCACTCAACAGTCTCACTTTAACCCTACCAACTTATAAATCACATCCTTTAACCCAACCTTGCACCTTAAGCGTTCATCTATAGGTACCAAAAACGCTTTTAAAAACACTTTCCTAAACGCATCTTTAAAATTGTCCGCAATTTTTTTCATGCAGTCAATATAAACCAATTTGAATTTTATCGCGCTTCAAATAGAGATGAAACTAGTTGTATATGTAAGGAAAGGGTTCATATGTAATTTGGTATCGTAAAGTTGGTAATATGCAGGGGTATTGTCTGTCATCACGTTCGGTTTATGGGCACAAATTATACGCGTGTGCGCATGATTGGGGTATCGGCGATTTGGGTCATTAGGGTACCATTGGTATTGCTGACTTTTGGTCTGGCTTGTGGAGGCCAATTTAAGAAACTGCAAATTATGCGAAAAGTATTTTAATGTTAAAGTGAATGGACACTTGGAATATATTTTACTTGTTGAGCCATGTCCTCATCTGACGTCGGCGACCATCTCTCGGAACTTATTTCTATTCTGCGCCATTCTGTTCAGATTCTGGAATATGTTCACACATATTACTATATTAAATTTAATTAATGTAAGTATAAGTTTTATTCGTTTCGTCGTAATTACGCAAACCTCTCCTAAATATTGTCTGTTTATAACAAACACATAGTTATTCTTCAACGATTTATCAACGAAATTAGATTCGAAAGACGTTCATGAATAATGCCATACATATAACCGGTCAAACAAGTTTGTTAGTAGAAAAAGGCGCAAAATTCAAGTTCTCTATGGAATGATAACCCTTTGCGCCTGCATTTTTTAAACATAAGTACCGCTTTTTGTACTGACGAAAATGGCTTTACAGACTGTATCTACAAGTTCTTAGCCTCTAGGTTACCTCACAATATAATTTCCATGAAATGCCAATTCCAATTAATATTTGAAACAAATGAAATTTTATTGACTTTTGAGGGTGCCAATAAAAACCTTACACTATTCTAGTAAATATAGTATAACCTCTAGAATTCTAGGGATTATTTTATATAGGTACCTACAAGAACAATAATTGTTTTCATGTCTTCTAATTCTAATACCTACTGTTTTGCTAGATAGGTAGTTACATAGTCTTTGGTGTTATTTCGTATCAACATATATCAATATTTCATTTTGTTGAGGCAGGTCGAGTTTTGATTGCTTAAACAAGTAGATATTCATAAATATTATACTGTTTTACGAAAACATGTTGTCCGTTTCCCATCATATTTTATTAGAAATTTGACGTTTTTGGTGTTAATTCTACATTTTCCTAATGCAAATTCTACGCTGAGTAATTTGGGGCGATTATACTACGTTACCTACGTAGTAGTGAGAAATTAAGTCAAACAAAAAAAAAAATTTAGTAAACACTAAAAACAGTGTTTTATTTTGTAGATGTGTACCAAGTGTACCAACTGGTTTATATAAAAGTGAAAATGTGGAATTGCCACAAAATCTATGGAAATATTACATTTATGAAATCTTTTTTTATTTATTTTTTATTTATTATAGGACATTATTACACAAATTGACTAAGTCCCACAGTAAGCTCAATAAGGCTTGTGTTGAGGGTACCTAGACAACGATATATATAATATATAAATATTTATAAATACTTAAATACATAGAAAACACCCATGACTAAGGAACAAATATCCATGCTCATCACACGAATAAATGCCCTTACCAGGATTTGAACCCGGGACCATCAGCTTCGTAGGCAGGGTCACTACCCACTAGGCCAAACCGGTCGTCTATCTACATCTTAATGCAGAGTAATTTGGTCCAATTTTTCTAACCCATTAAAACCCATTTTATGATTAATTTAAACAAAAAAAAAAAACATTTAATAAAACACTAACCTGGTACCCTATCCTCACCGTCACGTTCCCATACGTCACTCACCCGTGTTCATCCACTGGGCCGTCAGCGGGCCGCATGCAACATGTTTCATGACGTTGTTCAAGCACTGGTCCAGTAGCCATTCGTTACTCGAGACGTGTACACGGGTTGATTAAGATATCGCCTGTTAGGTAGCTCGGGTACAAGGTACTGGGATTCGTTACTTAATTAATTTGAATTATTGGTGTTAAACCTATGAATAGAAGTTTAAGGAAAATGAGTTTTTTAACTATTATATAATGTACTACGCCATAAATTTTCCACGCAAGAAACAAATGAGCGTCAACATCATCCCCTGGTGTAAATTTATTCGATGGCGTAACGTGACGTATGCCTTTGTGTGAAGTCTAATTTTGTATGGGATTTTGAGTTTCCAAAACGTCCCGCTTGGCGCGGTATGTCTAAATCCCGTACAAAATGAGACTTAACACAAACGCGTACAGTCGAGTTCATAAATATGTATACATTTTTTCACCTTATTGCAATGGATTAAGACGCAAAAGCGTATACATATTTATGAACTCGACTGTACGTCACGTTACGTTATCGAATAAATTTACACTAGGGGCACTGAATATTTCCTATTGGTCATAGTATTTTACAGTTAAAAGAAACCGGCCAAGTGCGAGTCGGACTCGCGCACGAAGGGTTCCGTACCGCCGAAAAACGGCAAAAAATCATGATTGTTGTATAGGAGTCCTACTTAAATATTCTGGTATTAGTATTTGTTGTTAGCGGCAATAGAAATACATCATCTGTGAAAATTTCAACTGTCTAGCTATCACGGTTCATCAGATACAGCCCTGCGACAGACGAACAGTGGAGATAGGATCCCGTTTTTAGGGTTCCGTAGTCAACTAGGAACCCTTATAGTTTCGCCATGTCCGTCAGTCTGTCTGTCTGTCTGTCTGTCCGAGGCTTTGCTCCGTGATCGTTAGTGCTAGAAAGCTGAAATTTAACATGGACATATAAATCAATAAAGCCGACAAAGTCGTACAATAAAGACTAAAAATTTAATTTTTTTAGGGTACCTCCCCTACACGTAAAGTGGGGGTGAAATTTTATTTTTGCTTCAACCCTACAGTGTGGGATATCGTTGGAAAGGCCTTTCAAAACTAATAGAGGTCTTCAACAAACATTTCTTGATAAACTGAATATATTCGGAGATAATTGCTCCGAAAGAAAAAAAAATGTGTCCCCCCCTCTAACTATTGAACCATAGGTTCAAAAAATATGAAAAAAATCTTGGAAGTAGAGCTTAAGAAAGACATTAAATGAAAACTATAGCGGATATGATCAGTTTAGCTGTTTTTGAGTTATCGCAAAAAGTTTCCCCTTCATAGTAAAAAGACGTACACCCACAGTTCATCCCTTGGTTAACAATCTACCATACTTCAAGCTCCAGTTTATCTTATTGTGACGGAAGAGTAACTACGGAACCCTACTCTGAACGTGGCCCGACATGCTCTTGGCCGTTTTTACCCTTTGGGTACGGAACCCTAAAAACGGACTCTAGTAAACCAGCCCGCAATTATGTCAACTTCCTCTCTCACTAATTGTATAATAGTATTTTCCAAACTCGGTGGGTAGGGTGACCGGTGTCATCTCCATATATTTTATAACTTAAAAAGGACAAATCTCGCAAAATCGTATTAAATAAATAAATAATAAATAAATAAATAAATATTATAGGACATTATTACACAAATTGACTAAGTCCCACGGTAAGCTCAATAAGGCTTGTGTTGAGAGTACTTAGACAACGATATATATAATATATAAATACTTAAATACATAGAAAACACCCATGACTCAGGAACAAATATCCATGTTCATCACACAAATACATGCCCTTACCAGGATTTGAACCCGGGACCATCAACTTCGTAGGCAGGGTCACTACCCACTAGGCCGAACCGGTCGTCAAATAATAAGAATCCATAATATTCACTTACATGAGAATTTTTCTTTTTCATGTAAAATACATTTTAGCGGTGGGCGCACATTTATAACAAATAACTTAGGTACATAATATAACTTAAACTGAAAGTATACAAATGTTGTTGTTTTTGTATAGGTATATGGATCTTGTCCGAAATAAATGCTTTTTATTTATTTATTTTTATTTAACTTTGAAAACAAATGTTTTAATAAAAACCGGACAAGTGGGAGTCCGATTCGCCCACCGAGGGTTCCGTACAAATTTAATTTATTTTATCATTATTTATAAATGTATAGTTTTGAGACTTTTCCCTGTACCCGTAGTAATACGATATTACTTAACACTGATTAAAAACACTGATTTAAACTTTTACGATTTTTACACGTTATTAACGAACGCAAACGAAAAAAACCAAAAAAAAAAGCGCTGGTGGCCTAGCGGTAAGAGCGTGCGACTTGCAATCCGGAGGTCGCGGTTTCAAACCCCGGCTCGTACCAATGAGTTTTTCGGAACTTATGTACGAAATATCATTTGATATTTAAAAGTCGCTTTTCGGTGAAGGAAAACATTGTGAGGAAACCGGACTAATCCCAACAAGGCCTAGTTTACCCCCTGGGTTGGAAGGTCAGATGGCAGTCGCTTTCGTAAAAACTAGTGCCCACGCCAAATCTTGGCATTAGTTGTCAAGCGGACCCCAGGCTCCCATGAGCCGTGGCAAAATGCCGGGGCAACGCGAGGAAGAAGATTAACGAACACAAACGGGACTTAATCGTGTATTAAGTTTTAAATTTACCTCCGACGTTTCGAGGACGGCGTTGTTCCCACAACAACCCCTTCGCGGGGACAACGCCGTCCTCGAAACGTCGGAGGTAAATTTATAACTTAATACGCGATTAAGTCCCGTTTGTGTTAGTTAATAACGATATTACTTGCCAAATTTCAAAGTTCTAAGACTTCTAGGTCAACGGGAAGTACCCTATACATTTTGATCACTTCAAAGTATCGAAATATAGGTACGTTTTTTTTGTGGCAAAACGTTTTTTTTTCACGTCAACTTATACTTAATAATAATAATAATAAGACTTACGTGTTTATATCTTTTGTATTTTTTTTGTAAGTGTTTTTTATATTTTACTTTTATATCCATTAAAAAATCCTAATCTAAGATATTAAATGAATAAAGAGAATAATAATAATAATAATTCAGCGTATATACGTCCCACTGCTGGGCACAGGCCCTTTCTCATGTGCGGGAGGGCTCGGGCTATAGTCCCCACGCTAGCCCAATGCGGATTGGGACTTCACATACACCTTTGAATAACTTATACTTAAGTTTGTTTTTTTCACAGCGTCAAGGACCTGTAACTCTAAGTATGCTTTTAATTTCAACTCGATACATCCATACATTCCCGAGATATTTTTTATTTAAAAAAAATAGTATATTTTCCTATAACTTATAGTAAATATTTTTTAAATATTATTGTTTAAATACTTATGATGCACAGTCAGCAATATTATTCGCTTAGCACCTTTAGATAAACTTTGTATCCATCTATGCAGGAGGTACCTTTTCTCTGCAGCTGACTGTACCTACTTACCTACTACGAGGTACAAAATTACAAGAGTTACATTTGTATAACTAACATTTTTTTATAAATAAATATTATTATTAATCTTTCATGACATAATTTGTAGCTGTATTTATAACATGATAAAAATATAAATAATAAATGGTACTTACTTACAAAAAAAACTTCAATCAATTTAGTATTTTAAAATGAATAGGCAAATATAAAAAAAAAACTTAAGCAAGATACCTAAGTAAAATTTAACGTGTCTTATTTTTTAACTTTTAAAAATTAAAATCATCGAAAATCAAAACAAGAGAAATTCAGAAAAATACAAAAAACAAATAAAAACTCACAAGTAAACTTCAAACTACAACTTAATAAAGTTATTTCCAATAAAACAACAAACAAAATAATCAAAACACCAAAAACAATACAATAGTACCAACGAAAGTGAGTTACGCGGGAAAAAAGGCAAAAAGCGGGAGGTGCGGTGGGCGGGGGGCGGGGCCTGAGTCCCCGCCTGCGTTAGAGCGGGACGGCTGACGCGCCGGTGCACCGCCGCTGCGAGAGAGCGGGATAGCGGACACGCGTGCACGCTGCAAGGTCACCGCGGACCGGTCGGTTTTTGCACTGTTTTGACGTAAAAAAAATACAAAAAAAAATCGAATAAAATTTTTTTCGCTCTTAAAAAGCCTTTACGTTAATGTTTGTGTCATGTTATAAAAAAGTTACAGTAACAGTTAAAAAATGACGAAAAAAAAAGTTGTAAATAAATAAAATAAAATAAAATTATTGAAAAAAATCCGAAAAAGCGTTTTACCGTAATATAAGCTTTGAAAAATACTTGTGAGTTAAGCTTTCCTGTTTATAATGTTAAAAGAAGTTTCAGTAATAGTCAAACAATTAAGTGAAATTTAATAAAAATGTAAAAAAGTAACAAAAAATCGTTTAAAGATCCACATCTGCAACACGCAAGGGAACTGCAACGAAACGCATCTTATCACGTCTCGTTTGATTGAGCGCTAGTTCCTCACACCGCCGCGGCGCCACCGTCGCGCTCCGCCGCGTCACTCCGGCCGCGCCGCGCGAGCCAACCGTACGTGCCGAACGTACCCGTACTTCAAAATACGCGAAGTGCCAAAAAGTGCAAACTTAGTGTCAGTGAAGTGAACTTTACCAAAATTCGATTCGGGGATTGCGAGCGTGCTGTTTTTTGTGTTGAGAATTTGGTTGAATGTTTTTAAAAAACAAATAGAAGTTCGGAAAACAAAGGATATAAGCGTTGCTTGTTTAGGTGCTCGTGACAGGTGAAATACGTGTTGTCGTTGTCTGTCTTTAAGTCAACGGAATATACTGGTAAGATATTTTTTGTTAAAAAATCACTTGCCCTATTTTTCTGCTTTTTTTACTCAATTTTCTTTATGTTTTTGCTCAGTTTTTGAGGTTATTTCAGATTGTGACTAGTTTTTAGATAAGTTTGATTAGTTTGTTGTGAGTTGTGAAGTAAGATAATGGTGTGTAGGCTCGGCAAAGTTCGGGCCAAACTGAATTCAGTGGGTTTGCGGCGGCGGCCGGCGACGGTTGCGCGCTGAAGCCGGCGAGATGACGTAACCGTTACATGCTCCATTTTCAAAATTAAAAAGCGTTCTAAAAACAAAAAACTTAGAAGATTATAACTTTTGAACCTGAATGCTGCCTGACTGAGTTGAATGATTTTTTATTTAGTTTTTTTTTTTTTACAATTTTGTAGTTTAGTAAGTTTTAACAACGCGCTGTTTTTTGTCATAATACTGCAATTAGCATGTTTTGTTATGCTACCAGGAACACCAAGCTCATTTAATGTGTTTTTATATTTTTTTAAATATTTTTTAAGTTACACGCGACACTGATTATCATTAACTTTTAATTTAGCAATTTCTTCGATTTATAATTTCAATAAAGGCCTTTTTATATTTTAGAAAGATTTAAATTAGGTCTCATTTAACGACAATTTTAGAACAGAACAGGTGAGTTTCCTTAAACATGAATATATTCATATTCATATGTTCATATTACCCCATCTCACCTTACCTATCGATTCAATTTTTACGTTTCGTTGACTAGAGTTGGTTATGGAAAAAAATTGCTGATTTCATTACCCATTGTATTTATCTATGAATAAAAATACATTTAATATTGATAATTATAGGAATTCCACAAAGTATCGATCTGCTATGCTTATCACTTCCCAGCACGCCTCCTTAAATACGTGAACAGGTTAATAATATACTATTCACTGCGTAAATAAAAAAAATAATTAACAGTAATTATCATACGAGTATAAAATGAACTAAGAAACATCATATTTTTTGCTAACAAAATTTCTTAAAATACAAATAATATTGGTTTATCATAAATTTGAATACCTAATATATATATATATTTTTAATTTAGCTACATGTACAGTCAACCAATTTGAATCCTAGGCCACTATAGAACCTTGTCGCTTTAACTACTATATACATGACATGAATCACTCAATAAGCACTGTCGTAGAAGTCATTATGGCATGGTTCTATAGTGGCCTAGGAATCAAATTGGTTGACTGTACATGTAAATCAAAATATAACATTAATTTATTTTTGCCAAATTTACGTCGGAAGTAAAAAGTTGTCAAAAACTTCTTCACCTAGCAAACATTTTAGGTACATCTTGAAAGTCATGATTGAACATTTTGACTTCTTAAATAACTAACTAACTAGTATTAACTAGTTTTTTCAGATAAGAAAAACAATACACACCTACATACATACATATAATACTTAGAATAAGTCATAATCATAAATACTTAGATAAATAAATAGTTCATAAGATAAGATCGGGTACACAAAAACTGTAAGTGAGTGCAACATTCGCCGATAAACGTTATGTTTGGCGAAATATTATGTAAATATATATTGTACCAACTTTTTTTTGGATAAATAAATTAAAAAAAACTGTAATTGGTGATTATTAAAAAAAAAAAAACACTAATAGCTTTTTTACATATAAATAAAAAAAAATTGAGTTACGTAAAAGCTTAACAATATGCAGGTTGGCGTCTCTTTTTAAGTATACAAGATACATGTCAAAAATAAAAAAATAAAAACGGAATACAAATCCATTTCAGAATATGGAGCATTTTGTACTCTATTTTTATAGACAATAAAAATAAACAAATTCCGAAAATGGATTTTGCAGATCTACACGCTGGACCGTCGAAATATTTTTGTAAAATTTACGTCAATTTCAATTGGCAAAAAACTTCTTCAACTAGCTACACAAAAAAAAGATCGAACTTCGAACTCAGATAAAATTAAATGTGGGAGCCACTAGCGGCCATATTTATTTTTATTAAGTGCACAGTAGTCATTACAGTCAAGTGATAGGAACTCTTCTTAAAATAATTATTAAGTACTGGTTGTTAATAAAATAAATGAACGATTACATTTCAAATCAACAACAAACACTGAATAGGTAGGTATTACTTTTTTCGAAATTTACGTCAAAGACAATTAATTGTTCAAATACTTTTCTTCTACTATAAGTAGTTCCTTTTTTTTCAGCATTAGAAAGGTGATGAAGAACTGATCTTGACCATGTATTTTTATTTAAAAAAAACACTTTTGAAAAATAAGTCACAACAAAAATGTAACAATTATAAATCATATACGATTATTTACATTTTTTTGCTTTCATAAGTAATATAAACTAATTTTTAAAATGCGTTTTTTAATAATTTTTAATAAAAAGACACGTCAAGATTGTTTATTTTTTATTGCTAAAAAAAGCGAACTATAGCATACAAAAAAAAGATCGAATCGAACTTCGAACTCGGATTAAAAGTGTCTTCACTAGCGGCCATGTTTATTTTTATAAAGGTCAGTCGAGTGATACAAACTTTAAACATGACTTAAAATAATTAGTAAGTACTAAATGTTAATAAAAAAGAACACAAATCAAAATCAAATACTAAATACATTTTTTGGCCAAATACTTTTCTTCTAGCAGTCAAAAAAAAAAATGGAACCTCGAAGTCAGATTAAACGTGTGCCTCCCTTCATTCGCACTAGCGGCCATGTTTATTTTTGTAAAGCACTGCACAGTTGTCATTACAGTCAAGTGGTCTATCGGTGGGCGGGGCGGCGCGAGCGAGACAGCAGGGGTTGCAAGGATTAAGATTGTGATTAGGTGGAATGTATTAGGATAGTAAATACGTTGGATATGTTTTTTTTTTAATTGTAATATGCTACAGGACTAAGGATTATTTTTGTTGTTTTTTTTTTAAATGCAAGGATTAAGATTGTGATTAGGAGGAATGTATTAGGATAGTAAATATGTTAGATATGTTTTTTTTTTAAATTGTAATGTGCTATAAGACTAAGGATTATTTTTGTATTTTTTTTTTTAAATGTATTAGGATAGTAAATACTTTGGATACGAGTTTTTTGAAATTGTAATATGCTATAAGTACTGTTGATTATTTTTGTTAATGTTTTTTTTTTTGCAATGTAAGGAAATTGGGATTGTGATTAGGTGGAATGTATTAGGATAGTAAATACTTTGGATACGAGTTTTTTTAATTATAATATGCTATAGGTACTAAGGATTATTTTTATTACGATTTTTTTTTTTTGCTATGCAAGGAATTTTGGATTGTGGTTAGGTGGAATATATTAGCGAATATATATTTTATATAGTAATATGCCGCATGAATGATTCATTATTTAGATTTTTATTTAATAAATTGAATGGGTTTCTCTTTTCATTGACTGTTATTTTTTATAAATTATATTCTAATGTTGAATTATAATATTATGTACGCAATTAAAATATGTGCTGTATAAAAAATACATATACCTACCTACCTAAAAAAAAATTCAAAGAACATATTTTATCTGTTTTCTTATTTTGTCAAATAAGAAGCATGTTTTTGCGCTATAAAAATAATACAGAGTAGTAAATAAGAGATGTGCATGAAAAAAAATATATTGTGCACAACGAAAACATGATTAAATACAGCAATTTACATAAAAAACTAAGCAACAACAGGCGGCAAAAATCATACAACTTTACTGCAAAAATTATTACTTACTGTCATTAGGTAACAATTACAGTTTAGGCTCTTATGAGGTACAATTAGGTGATAGATATACATATCTAAGTAATTATTTATTATTTAAGTCATGGTATCTTTAAAAGATGGTATTTAAGATTCCGTCGTCAAAGTTTCAGTTTTTATAACTAATAGCTAAAGGAGCCTTTTATATTAAATAATTACGCCAACCTTCTGGGCTATAACCACGAAAATCGAAGTTCGTCCATTGCGGGCGTTTTTCTCTGTCACTCTAATTACGTCTTAGTGGGAGTAAAAGAGAAAGATCCCCGCAATTTACGAATTTCGGTTTTCGCCTCTAAGGGCGCCTACCCCCTGATGTCGTTGTTTTTTTATCAACAGTTTTCCATACAGGAAAAGAACAATATATTTTTTACATGAAACAGGTAAAAGCAACACGATGACAGGTGACACTGGTGACAAGTCAGTCGCCGCAACATACCTAAGTATCAGGCGTTACTTTGCGAAAATCCATGCTAATTAAAGCAAGAAATATTACTTTGCTAATCCGCCCTGACACCCGACAACTGACACTGACTGTCAGTTGTCGGGTGTCAGACCGTCAACATCTCCAGCATCTCCTGAGGATGCCTCGTAGAGAGGCGAAACACGTGTCGAGTTTTGTACTTTTGGTGGTGGGTTGTTATATTTATTTGCGTATTTATTTTTGCGGTGGGAGGGTGGGAACATTAATTGCGTGTAAAAATACGCAAGTAAGTATAACGGGTTAGCACTGATTGACTAACACGTTATTTTCTCGCGGATAAGCAAAGTAATATTTCTTGCTTTAATTTGAAATCTATTTATTAAAAACGATATATTTTTTTACATGAAACAGGTAAAAGCAACACGATGGCAGGTGACGCTCTGGTGACGAGTCAGTCACGGCGACATAAGTATATGTCTACGAAAATTCCCATAGTCGTCTAATATTTGAATATATATATATATATATTTTTTTATACCACTACGGTGGCAAACAAGCATACGGCCCGCCTGATGGTAAGCAGTCACCGCAGCCTATGGACGCCTGCAACTCCTGAGGTGTTACATGCGCGTTGCCGACCCTTTAAAAACCTGTACACTCCTTTTTTGAAGGACCCATTGTAGACCCTCGGGAAAACCTCGGAAGGGAGCTCATTTCACAGCCGGAGCGTCCGCGGGAGGAAATTCCTCTTGAACCGCACAGTACGCGACCATTTAGGTTCATTTAGGTTAGGGTAGGTTTTATCAACGGTTTTCCATACAGGAACAAAAAACGATATATTTTTTACATGAAACAGGTAAAAGCGATTCGATGCCAGGTGACGCGGATGACGAGCCAATCGCGGTGACATAAGTTTATAATTATCTACAAAAAGTGCCAATTATCGCATATTCGTCTAATATTTGAATATATTTTTATCAACAGTTTTCGATACAGGAAAAAAACAATATATTTTTACATGAAACAGGTAAAAACAACACGATGGCAGGTGACGCTGGTGACGAGTCAGTCGCGGTGACATAAGTTTATAATTATCTACAAAAAGTGCCAATTATCGCGTATTCGTCTAATATTTGAATATATTTTTATCAACAGTTTTCGATACAGGAAAAAAACAATATATTTTTTACATGAAACAGGTAAAAACAACACGATGGCAGGTGACGCGGGAGACGAGTCAGTCGCCGCGACATAAGTTTATGTCGCGTCGCGGCAGCTGCGCGTCACATGCTGACGATAAATTTGACGCCGGTGACAGTCGGAAAAATGTATGAATAGTCATGCTATAATATTGATAAATGTATATAATTTTTTTATTGATATTAGGCACTTGAAAATAGCACTAAAAGCATTTATATTACATATATGTATTGTAATTTTATTTGCCGGATAATTAGAATTATTTTTCAAATCAAATTAAATATCTTTTATTTTAAGCCAACTAATGCCTATAGATATGTGTCTTACAAACGAACTTAATAAAAAAACAAAATATAAAAATCTTAAAAGCTAAAAATCATTTTACGACATTTACATATAATGCGATTGTATATGTATACATATTTGTTTTTATATATAATTCAAAAGGTATATACCTATATGTAGGTCCGTAGAATCAAAAGACTTAGCAGTTTACGGTTCAATTTGTAATGGTTAATTTTTAATATTTTCAATTCTAATTAACGTTGGGCCAAGACTGACTCTTAGGTATGCATTAAGTACTTTTAATAGTTCTAGTCTATATACCTGTGCATTAAATATCTTACTTACAATTGCGAGAGCTGTACGTATCTAATTTAGTCCAATTATATTTATTACTTCAGGAAAATCGATAAAATCGAATACCAATTTCATTACACATCATTAAATTTTTGGCTGACTATGAAATTTAAGACATGCTTCATCAATTGAATAAATAAAGCATTCTAACAAAGTATGTTAAGTTATAAAATTTAAGTATATAATCCCAAAAACTTGCTTAATATCAATTAATCAATTTTATGATACTAGTAAAAGCACCATTTAACAAAATTACAACAAACTCAAAACTCAATCATAATCCCCATATAACTATGCCATAAAACGTAACAGCCAGAAACCTAATATACATAAATCGTGTCAATAAAAAAACGGTTTTCTATGGTTCCAGGAAAAAATGTAGAAGAAATCACATCCGTCCATAGACGCGTGACTGATCTAACGACATAAACCGCCGATTTATTATAAAATCCAAGATGGCTGCGCGAGCGCCGATGTCAATAGCGCCGTCCGTCATCCGCCATATTTATTTGACTATTAATTATATTTATATGTATCTTAGCACTTTGAACTGGATTTGGCACTCAAGGTGAACGGTAGGTATTTGTTATTTTTTTTCGTTTGATTTAGCTCGCCCTTATTGTGTACTAACTAACTAACTATTGTGGCGCAGTGATCCAAAGAGGGTCTTGGCCTCCAAAACGAGAGAACGCCACCTGTCCCGATCCTGTGCCACTTCCTGCCAGTTATCGGCTTTGAGTTGGCACAGATCCGCCTGTACACTGTCGCTCCAGCGGTATCTGGGCCGACCTACTGGACGGCGACCAGTCGGTCGTCCCAAATAAGCTCTCTTAACACCCCGATCCTCACCCATCCTCAGTAAATGGCCGAACCAGCGAAGTATTATTGTGTACTACTTATTTAATTTTGAGTAATACATTTAAGGTAATAACTAAATAATATTTTGCCAATATCTTGTCATCTCTACGTGCACGTAGTTGGACACAGGGAACACTCCATCATATGTTGCGTTGTTTGTAGGTCGCCGCATTCTCATCATCACTTTGTCCCGGGTTGATTCCCCATTTCAGAAGGTTGTCTTTAGATCGGCCAACCCCCGATCTTAATCTATTTAGAGACTTCCAGGTCACCCAGGTATTTCGTGGTACAGGTACATATTATTAAATTTATATATAATTAGGAACTAAATAAATAAATAAAAACTATCCCCCTGCGGAATTGTGCCGTAGATGCTGGCAGCATTTCCTCGTATCGCAATACTTATTCTTTATGCGAGGAAGCTGCCAGCTCTGTGATCACCGGTGGCGTCTGCTTTTTTTAGCTAGTTCCTTGAATAGTTTTATTTATATTTTAAGATACAATTTATATTACTATCACATGAAAGTCGCTAGGGACCTCATACTACGAGTATTCTCACTGTGAAATGAAATTCCTTGACCGTAACTACTTGGTTTCATACCTATTCGAAGTTTGGCTTGTCGTATGTTGTCCCTCTCTGTCCATTGATCACAAATAGAGAGAGACATGACTATGATGGCATGTTTTTATAAACACATGTCACACGTAATTCTCTGTTTTTTAATATCCCTTCATAATATAATATAGGATGACAGGATCCTTAAAATATTGCTAATGGAAAATATAAACTCGGGTTCGTAATGTTAATGCATTTGCAATAAATATAATGAGTATTTATTATTATATAATAACCAAATAGAATACATCGGTTACAATCATAAAATGAATTCAATATGCGTATGCGCATAAATTTAAATTATTACATAGACTACTGTTTCAGTATTTATGCATATTGTGGTGAGTCAGTTTATATTGTAATCTCTCGAAAATATGTCGGAAGAATGTTAGAGCCAGATGGCTGTCTATTAATTAGAAAAATAGAATGCTCTACGAAATATATAAAAAGAATTTCTTAAGAAAAGGGTCATATAAAAATGTTATAAAAGCATTAAAAATATATAAAATAAAATAAATAAATAAATAATTCAGCCTATATACGTCCCACTGCTGGGCACAGGCCTCCTCTCATGTGCGAGAGGGCTCGGGCTATAGTCCCCACGCTAGCCCGATGCGGATTGGGGACTTCACATACACCTTTGAATTTCTTCGCAGATGTATTGCAGGTTTCCTCACGATGTTTTCCTTCACCGAAAAGCTAGTGGTAAATATCAAATGATATTTCGTACATAAGTTCCGAAAAACTCATTGGTACGAGCCAGGATTTGAACCCGCGACCTCCGGATTGAAAGTCGGACGTCATATTCACTCGGCCACCACTGCTTAATTCTATTGATATGATTTAATAATAATTTAAAAATATATAGGTATATTAATATTATATGTAAGGAAAATCATTAATAAATTCTCCTCGCAACGGTGTTATAAAATGAAACAATGATTTACAAAACAACGTTATAGTAACTAATATAATTTATTGTGAGAATGTTATACAACAGCAGATAAGAAAGTGCAAAGCCGAACTTATTTCTGTAAAGGATCTCTTCCAGCTATACTCGAAAAGTTAACTAAAATGTGTACCTACGTTATATAGGGTAACAATCGTTAAAAAAATATAGACAGATAAAAAGCTTTTACAGTACATATGGTGCTACTTTTCCGCACTAGTGCGTAAATTAGCACATTATGTAACTATGTAGAAAATTTAAAGGGTCATATGTACTGTAAAACGTTGTACGATACATGTGCAAATTGGTAATTCGCAACTCGAGTCGATTTAAAACACTCCCTACGGTCGTGTTTTAATTTATCGCCTCTCGTTACGAATTTCCTATTTTTCGCACTTGTATCGTAAATAACTATTAAAATATAGGTACACTTTTGGCACAATAAAGTAGCAATTATTTAAAATAAAGATATCTAAAAAGCCCACAGACATACAAATTAATAGAATGACCTATACCATGATAGATTACTTAAAACCAGTTATCCAAAAATACTCAGTAACCTTGGTACGGTCACCATGTCTGTCCATACCCAGAGGCCAATTCAAACGTTCATTTTAATATGAAAATGAAGTCATTTCGTTATCAGGAGAATACGTTGACAATTTTTTTAAGGGATATTCTTCTTATACGTTTTTTTTACAAAATATCATTAAAAATCAAAACTACAATCATTGAAGTAAAGTAAAGGAAAGTAAAGTAAATATTCTTTATTGCACCACAAAGAAAACAAATATAAAAACAGATTTACAATGTAAAGAAAGGTGGCAACAGGCGGTCTTATCGCTGTGTGTGTGTGTGTGGTGTGTGGTTGGCGGTGTATCGTGTGTGTGGTGTGTGTATTGAACTAAAACAACATGCAATTTTTTAAATACCTAAATATGACGGGTATAGACGCAAAGACGCCTCTGTCCATATTTTTAAGTATCTGGAAATTGTGTCACAAATTGAAGGGCATAGAAACAAAAATACCTCTGTTCATAATATGGACACAGGCGTTTTTGCCCGTCATATACTGTCTAGTGGGACCCCCCCCCCCTCTTCCCCCCCCCCTGCCCCGCACACATGCAGAAGTATATTTATGTATATTGTATAGTATATTATGTAATTAATTTATATACGTATTTATAATGATAATTTGTGTAGTTTATAAAAGTATTATATATATATTACCTATTAGTTTGTATACTGGCTTAGTAGTATTAGACTTAGTATTTAATTTTGGAATAATTTTTTTTCACACTGCACCCATCTTAGCAAATTTCTGTTTGGCCCAATGGTTGACTGGTAGAGAATGCCTCAAGGCATTCAGTCCGCCTATTGTACGTTATACTTGTACTTGTGCAATAAAGTTTAAATAATAATAATAATAATATTTTCTTTTAGCGTTAAAACACAAAATGCGAACTTTTGTCTAACTTCTCAACAATATGCCGCAGTAAACATTTTTTCAGCGTATTTTTGGGCTACCCTGGCTTTTGAGGCTAGCGATATGTACATATCCAATAACAAAATGACATCATTTTTATATCGAAATGTAGGCAAGTTCGAATTGGTTCCCATATCTGTCCATACCCGAAACGTCACTCATTTACATAAATTCTACATTACACGTGACTTAATTGACACATTCAACGATTTATGTGCATTACTAAGAATTTGGGGTTTTTTGAGGGAAGCTTTTCTCATTCTCATAATTTACTAACCTGTCAATGTTTTAGATAATAGTTCTAATGCTTATTCTTACTATTTTAATTGTTTTTGGGACTTTAAGAGCGTTTTACTGTCTTTAAATTCCAACGTTATATCAGGATACAAATTACATAACGAATATGAGATTAAAAGCGATGATTATGGTAAATAATAATAATAATTCAGCCTATATACGTCCCACTGCTGGGCACAAGCCTCCTCTCATATGCGAGAGGGCTCGGGCTATAGGCCCCACGCTAGCCCAATGCGGATTGGGGACTTCACATACACCTTTGAATTTCTTCGCAGATGTATGCAGGTTTCCTCACGATGTAATAATAATAAAAAATAATTTGGCTTGGCAGAACTAGATCTACCATTCTACCTACTAACTCATGGATGATCATTTCATCATCAAATCAAATCAAATCAAAATAGTTTATTTGGTATCTAGGTATCTAGTAGAATTTAAACAATATTGGTAATGGATACCTCCTGGTAAGTATAGCAATACTTGTGTTAGGAGGTACCGCTCCTTCCTGACGGAGTTTTTCGGGTTTATCTCAGTTGACATATTATTATTTTATACGGTACATTTTGATAGTTTAACTATATCTATAAGTAGCTAATTTATATAAATATTATTACAATACAATTTTATGAAATTTGTTGTAACTATTCAAAGAAAAATATAATTAATTATGATACATTTAATTTGAATACAATTTTAACTCAATTTATTATACTAAGTATAACATGTAATTACAATCAAACGTGAAATATATTTTTAATTTATTATTTTTTTTAAAATGAATTTTTTATTACATATTTATCACGTCACAACTTAAAATAAAAGTAAATAATTCATTTTAAAAAAAATAATAAATTAAAAATATATTTCACGTTTTATGTAAATATTCTTAGTAAATTTTGACACTCTTTAATAAAAAACAATTTAGTTCTTAAATTACAATCAATATTAAAATTATAATTTACAGTCATAAGTATAATTACAATAAGTGTGTGTGTGTGTGTGTGTGTGTGTGTGTGTGTGTGTGTGTGTGTGTGTGTGTGTGTGTGTGTGTGTGTGTGTGTGTGTGTGTGTGTGTGTGTGTGTGTGTGTGTGTGTGTGTGTGTGTGTGTGTGTGTGTGTGTGTGTGTGTGATGGATGATGAGCTGGGCTTTTATTTGTGCAGCTTGATGAAGTTGTCTCCACCTTGGTCGATCCGAAGCCAGCTCTTTCGTGTCCTTGTACGACACGGCCCCTACATGCTCCATTACTTGGTTCAACAAACTTTTTCTTGGTCTTCCCCTCCCTCTCCTATATATTTTCCTTTCTATAATGTTTCTGATGAATTGGTCGTGTTGTAACAGGTGACCGATAATTTGTCGTCTTCTATTTTTAATAATGCTTTTCCTTCAGTCTATTTAGGACGGCTTTTATTGGTTACTTTTCCTATCCAACTTATCCCTTTCATTCTTCTCCAACACCACGTCTCAATTGCTTGTAAATAAATAAATAAATATTATAGGACATTATTACACAAAATGACTAAGTCCCACAGTAAGCTCAATAAGGCTTGTGTTGAGGGTACTTAGACAACGATATATATAAAATATAAATATTTATAAATACTTAAATACATAGAAAACACCCATGACTCAGGATCAAATATCCAAATACCTCTCTTTTTTAGCGATGTATGATGAGACAAATAAAATAGTACAAAAACTCTTAAAGTAGAAATTAAGAAAGAACAATGAAAAGAAAGCGAGGATAAATACAGATTTTTCCTATTTCTTTCTCTTTTCATATTTTTGTTGTTGATTTCCATAAAAACAATCGTGTTAACAGTTTTACAAGTAAGATCAAAACCACACAATCATAACATGTAACAAAACGCCATCACTTTGAAAAACGGAACGCACAAATGGCAAAATCATAAAATTAAATCAAACAAATAATCCCATGATAAAAGACGCGAATTAAATACAAGATCTGAGTATTCATCACGTAGAACAATTCGTAATAAAACTAATAAAATAATCGGGGTCGATAGTAAACGCATCGATTTTCTTTGATCCGTCATCGCATGTAAAAAACTAAACGATATAATGTGGGAACGGAACGTTTTTTTAGTGGCAACGCCGTGCGGAAACATGGCTGCCGCGGGCGTTCTAATAAATTGATAACCTTTATGTTTATGTTAATTTAGGATTTAAATGTTTTAAAAATAGACTTTTACAGAAGGTGATGAAATGACTAATTCCAACTTCACTCTGATTTTAGTAGTATGTCAGTTGACAAATAGTATAAATATATTTGACATCTAAACTGTCTTGTGTAGATCACTTTGCATACTTTGATCACTTAGCTACAGTTTCTAACTACACAAATCTACTATATTTTATATTTCATATTCATTTATTCATAAAATTAAAATTTTGCGCCTCGACTGCCCGCTAATTGGGTACTGGATAGGAGTAGTTATTGGTAGGTCTAAGTAGATATATAGGTTACTAACATAGTGTTAAGGCTAAAATGGTACCTACTAACAAAATATGGATCGCTTTGTAATCTGAAATAAAGAATTTTTAATTTTAATTTTTAATTTTAATTTTAATTTAATTTACATGTCATAGGTGTAATACACATAACTACACTATACTCGTACTATAAGGAATTGATCTCATTAATCTCTCGTTTCGATCGATACCTACTTTTTTGGTTCCCATCATTCGTTTGACTGGACCTATTTTGACAGATTCACATACACACATTATCCCAACAAAGTAGGTTGTGTAGGTATAGTCAAAAGATTTAATATGTGACCCATTTCGTACCTTGTCACAGTGACAAACAACATGAACGTAGGTACGAAATGGGTCACAAATTAAATCTTTTGACCGTACTTTAGGTAGATCATTTTGAACACTTTGTTCCTCTGCTTCTAACTATATAATCCTACTATAAGCAATTGATCCATAAATTTCTTTCTCTGTCCATATGTTTGTTTCCTATCTTTTTTTAATTTTTATTTAAAATGTTTTATTTATTCATTAACAATATTACAATTGTGTCTGAATATTTACTATATCTAATACTTAATCTAACATGCGTCAATTCTATATACTATAGTAAAAGATGAATTACAAAATGTCATACAAAATATCGTTTAATTGCGCATGTTTTGACAGACCCATGCATACGCACTCATAACTAACAATTTAACAAAGTAGTGTGTAAATCATTTTGCATACATTGTGCTGCTGATTCTAGCAGTTCTACCTATACAGTCCCACTATAGGCAATTGAGCCCATAAGTTGCCTTTATTCGATATATTTCTTTCCTATCATTCGTTTGATTGCCCATGCTTTGGCAGATCCATATATGCAGAAGTGTGTTTGTTATGATATGACATATAAACCAAAGAGGTTTTAAACGAAATGTTCCTCTGGAAGCTATTTTGTTTTAAATAAATAATAAATAAAAGGCTTTTATTTCGGACCAGATATCCATATTACAAACACAACAAATAATTAAAATATTTCCATATAAATTTTGACTGTGGTTTATTATTTTGTCAGTTTAACAAATGTATACAATATACTGTATGGTTTTGCCACAGAAATATGAATATGGTTTTGCTGTCTGCGACAAAGATTGTTTTAATCTGTTCAAACCTCGTGGAATTCCACTCAAAACCCAATAGTGTTCATCATTTTGACCTTTTGCTTACTTAGCCTTTTTTAACCAAACAAATCTTCTATAAGCAAATGAGTTCGCTGAATGTGTTCAAACTTAAGACTTATAGGCTCAAACTTTTACATTATTTGACATCTGTCAACTGTCAAACAACGAATAGTCCTATAGCCCTAAGCAGGCTTCACAATCGCGCACAAAGCCAAAAGCGAGGTGTTTAGATAGTTTTGTACTTTATACTGTTTATCTACATTCGTTTCTAACTGTACAAGTATTGATCCCATAAATTACCTTCACTCGATAGTTTGTTTCCTATCATTCGTTTGATTGCGCATGTTTTGACAGGTCCACACATGCGCGGTCATAACGCTGTCGGCGCTCGCGCACGAACGGCAGTGTGTTTGTGTTTACGTTGGGAGAATTATCGATGTAATGCTGGCTTTTTGATGATTTCATCTCGTGGCCTAATAAGAGTTGGGATTTGTTTTGATTAAACATATTATTCTAATTGGGTTATTATTCTACGTTTCTTACAAATATTTAACAGCCTCACAGCCTAGTCCGTTCTGTCGGTACCCAGCTTACAAAGCATGAGGTTCCAAGTTCGAATTCCGGGGAGGGGTATTTGTGTGTTCATCACGAATTCACGAGTTTTGGATGTTAGCCATGTATCTATGAGTAAGTATGAATATTGTCGCCTAATATTAGTACGCCTAGTCATAGTAGGTACAAACTTTGCTTTGCGTGGAGTAGGTCGATCTATTCGTATGTAAAATAGTCTTAAAATATTTATATTTATTTATCTTGCGTGAACAGATTTTTTATTATAGTGATTGTAGATCTTGATACAGTCTCTATCTACGATATACAGTCCAAATTATGTAATTATAACAACAATTTACAATACCTTTTTAGTTAAGTGTCATCCACGATGACGGGCATTTGTCAAATCTTTTTTTTTTTTTTTTTTTAATTTATTTAGAAAACAAACAGCCTTTTACAAATATGTCTAAAGTAAATGAACTAAAAATAGGCCTAAAGTTTCCTACATTACTAAGAAAACTATTACATGGAAATGTAAATTACGCAATTATAAATTACCGGTTTAGTTGTGTGCTACATGCAAGTAAGTTAAGAAAACATACAAAAGTATGAAAAATATGACTGGAACCAAATTGATCAATTTCTAGAAAACAAAATTTGCCGAACTTTGTTCTTGAACACGGACAAACTATGAACAAAAATATCTATATCGTTAAGAGATTCATTATACAAATAACAAGTGCGCCTAAAGAAAGAGTTTTTAGCATACTGTGTGCCACAGGAGGAAATAGAAAATGTGGGTTTAGAAATGAATATGAAATCTTAATAACAAACTTTAATAACAGGACAGTTCGAGGCTCGCGTCGTCGTGAATGACACGATATCCCTTTTCACCAGAGCTAAGCTTATGTTTACATACAAGGCGATTCAGATTAACTTAATACGGTTTTGATTTTATTTGCGTGTGACCTTGAAGATCACTCACACTGATCAGTGTACCACAACGATCGTCAAGGTCGTATCATAACCAATTCAACGCCATGGTAAATTGCTAGATTAGAATCTAGCTACCGGTCAAACGTAATTGCCATTCCACGTTTATTTCGTTGTCGTTGAGATTCATGATGGCGAATAGAATAGAATAGAATAGTTTATTGCATATCACATTACAAGCATGGATGGAATGGAACATATAGGTATACATGTGACACCCTGTAAGGGCACAGCAATATAAGAGGGCTACAGTAGGTGATTAATTTACAATTATTTCGCACATCATTAAGATAATATTACACATACATTCACGCATGATCATTTGATTGTATTATAACATTATTTCCTTACATAAACGAAGCACGGTAATATTTTCATTTACTGACTTTATCAAAATATTCATTAAGATTATAAAAACATCCATTAATTAAAAACAGCTTCAGGTGTTTTTTAAATTGACCTACATTGTCCAGATCTTTGATAGAGTTTGGGAGGTGGTTGTAGATTTTCATAGTCATATAATGTGGGCTACTTGTGACAAGTTTTAATTTTGAAAAAGGCACTTTTAGTTGATTTAGGTTGCGATTATTTCTTTTGATTTGAGTATGCGAAGAAGGCGAAGACGTATCGAGAGTATGTTTTTGTGTTTTGCCCATGAATGTCGTTTAAAGTAATATTGATAGCTTATTATGCAGTGAACTATCGTGGAAGTGTGCAGCTAATGCAAAACTAATCTTGAAACGCGTTTAATGTTTTAATCAACATCCGGCAATCCATCGTGGCTTTTTATAAAATCCATCTCTTTACTAAAAGCAACTACCGAACAACTTCATGCTCTACGAGCACACTTCAGAGTTACTACTGAATAACGACACTGGACATTGGCAAAAATCATCATAGATTTTATAGTGGTTTTTTTAGGGTGCGTACCCGAAGGGTCAAACGGGACCCTATTACTGAGACTTCGCTGTCCGTCCGTCCGTCCTTCTGTCACCAGGCTGTATCTCATGAACGGTGATAGCTAGATAGTAGACGGTTTTTTTTTAAAGAAAGACAAGTCACGGCAATTTATCGAATTAAACTCAAGTCTTACCTACAAATATAAAACAGTGCAGTCAATATCCCTCCAAAAATGTCAAACCAACTAAAAAGCAATTTTAATTCGGAATTCAGAGCCGCCCCGGGTCTAAATCAATATGATATGACAGTTCTGGTCAATTTATAGCCGTGAGTTAATTACAACTGCGGCCCGGAGTCTAATGACTTGTAAAGATGCTGCCTTACGTGCGTATCGTTTGATATATTGTTTGGGTCCTGATTGTATCGATTCTGAAATTGTGGGGTGCGATGGGTGAGAGGTTTGAGCGATTTGGAAGGGGTGTAAAGCTTGAGGCCTTTTAGTTTAAAAAATGTTTAAACTAGCTATGAAGTTATTTGTCATTTGTATTTACATCATACAGAGAATTTAATTTACGTACCATTTCGTACCTTGTCACACTGACAATCATTATGAAAGTCAAATGTCAATATGACAGGGTACTTACTGAAATTGTATTGCTTCACCGTACAGTCAAGCAATTTTATTTATTCCACTTTTCATCTCATATTATGAGTATTGTCGCTGTGACAAGCAAGATACGAAGAGGTACTAAAATGTAATGACTTGTAAAAATGCTGCCTTACGTGCGTATCGTTTGATATATTGTTTGGGTTCTGATTGTATCGATTCTGAAATTGTGGGGTGCGATGGGTGAGAGGCTCTGAGCGATTTGGAAGGGGTGTAAAGCTTGAGGCCTTTTAGTTTAAAAAATTTCTAAACTAGCCATGAAGTTATTAAGTGTCATTTGTAGCTACATCGTACAGAGAATTTAATTTACGTACCATTTCGTACCTTGTCACACTGACAATCAATATGAAAGTCAAATGTCAATATGACAATAAGTTAAGTGTCATTTATAGTTACATCGTACAGATAATTTAATTTACGTACCATTTCGTACATTGTCACACTGACAATCATTATGAAAGTCAAATGTCAATATGACAAGGTACGAAATGGTACTTACTGAAATTGTATTGCTTCACCGTACAGTCAAGGAATTTTATTTATTCCACTTTTCATCTCATATTACGAGTATTGTCGCTGTGACAAGGTACGAAGAGGTACAAAAGTGTAATGACTTGTAAAGGTGCTGTACGTGCGTATCTTTTGATATATTGTCTGGGTTCTGATTGTATCGATTCTGAAATTGTGGGGCGCGAAGGCTCTGAGCGATTTTGAAGGGGTATAAAGCTTGAGGCTTCTAGCCTGCGCTATGGTTTTATACACGATTGCCTAAACCTAGCTACTCGTATGAAGCTAGTCTTTTGTATTTACATCGTACAGATAATTTAAATTACGTACCATTTCGTACCTTGTCACAGTGACAATCAATATGAAAGTTGCTAGAGACCTTATACTAATGTCACGTAAGGTACGAAATGAAACTGAAATTAAAATCTCAAGGAATTTCATTTATGACACTTCTCATCTAGTATTTTCGCTGTGACAAGATTCGAAGTTTAGTTTTTGTGCAAAGTTTATTATATATTTTTAAAGTACAATTAGACTTATGATCGTGATTTATTATATCGAGCGAACGTCAAAAATTCAGGATTGGAATCGCTTTAGTCTCTAGTGAATGGCCTTAAGATTGCTAATTACGTTTTTGGTAACCGTATTTTGCTCTAAAAATCGCTAACTTTTCAAAAACTCCGTTCTCGGAGTCTACTGTAACTTAAGAGTGAATTATGTTTTGTTTTGTGTATTTTATTTTTATTTTACTACGTCGGTGGCAAACAAGCATACGGCCCGCCTGATGGTAAGCAGTCTCCGTTGCCTGTGTACGCCTGCAACTCAGTTACATGCGCGTTGCCGACCCTAAAACTCCGCATCTTCGTTGAGCTTGATTTAAAATAGTATAATTATTAATTAGATCTAAGGCAAATAAATATTACTATGAACTTAATTGACCTGACAGATAAGACAGGTAGAGCTGTGTAGCACATGTATGTAGAAATTATGTGGTCTCTAGTCTCTGCTGACAGCGCTTTTTATATTAAGAGGCTGTCAATACCTAAAGCGCGCACACTGTCTATTTGTATCTGAGTAAATGAGATAGCACTGTCGCATGTTACTGGGCCTGGGCAAGGGAATAATAAGAAAAATATTTAAATAAAAAAAAGCGGATTATTAATGTAATATTTTACTCAACAGCGGTTTAGATATAAATATTTTGAAATTGTGATTTTAATTGCAGACCCATAAGTCAAAACAATAAAGACATAAAACCGTTTAATTGTGATTTTAAGACCAATCTTTGCAATTATTTTCTATCGAGCCGATTTCGTTCAATCATGTATCGAGTACAACCACGGTCTTTGAAATATAATTAATATGAACATATATTTTTCTTACTTGACTAAAACAAATAGTTTTTTTAAAAAAGTGTTAAAGTAACATCAATTTCAAGGACATTGGGTGTTGACAGCCTCTTAACATAACAATTTAATTAGTTAAACTATTTTTACAAGCTTTTATTTACTTTCACCTTTCCGGTTTTTTGTCTGTAATCAAATCTTGCAAGTTCAATTTGACCCACTTCCCGGTTTCCGATGAAGCTGAAAATTTGCATACATATGTAAGTCGGGTGACAATGCAATATTATGGTACGAGTACCATCGAGCGAGGATGATGGAGACAGGAGGTATCCATTGCAACTCTGTGATAAAACAATGCAATCCAATTGTGTTTAGGGTTGTTAGAATTGTCTCGATGAGTAATAGTTACCTGTGGAAAGAAAAGTACAGTCAGCGATAAAAGCTTGAACCAGCGATGTTTTTTTTTGCCAAAAACTTTTTATATTCATCCATTTAAGGTGAAGCTACCAAAAATAATATTGCTTATGTGTATGTACAGTCAGCATGAAAAGTAGCGGATCAAATAACGTTTCATAAGAATCTACCATTCTGTAAACAGCTTACCAAAAAGTGATGTCTTTAATATAGAATAACTAAGACTGTAAAAGATATACTTTTGAGCGCGAATTTTAACAATTTATCTATATTTGTAAAAGTTATCCGGAATATCAGATACTTTTGGCGCGTTGTTTCATCCGCTACTTTTGATGCTGACTGTACCTTTCGGTTTTATTTAGATCTATAGTAGTGATGTTGTGTGAAGTTTCATTTTAAGGCTTATAATGTTTTGTAGGATTGCCTGTAAACACTTTTCAATGTGGTGTTAAATAAAAAATTTCTATGTCTATATCTATGTTGAAACATCATTTGAGACAATATTGTTCTATCATATATATCTATTATAATAATTTGGCAATGTGAATGTCATCTCGCCTTGTGTGGTAGGGCACAGCACAGCAGATGTCATTCCAGATCTAGAGCAGAGCCCAACTGGGGAAGTACCTCCACCTTACAGAAAACCGCAGCCAAATAACACTTGACCCTACTCATAGTGTTGTGTTCCTGCCGGTGAGTAAGGTTGCCAGAGCTCAACGAGGGGGGTGGGGTTAGGGTCGGCAACGCGCATGTAACTCCTCTGGAGTTGCAGGTGTACATAGGCTACGGAGACTGCTTACCATCAGGCAGGCCGTATGCTTGTTCGCCACCGACGTAGTATAAAAAAAAAATATCACAATCACTCACCATTTGTCATCGAAACTAAAGCGAGCCAACTTTTAAATATAAGCCATTTGACTTTGGAAAATGATCAAAAGTCATCAGTAGCTGTCTCAGAACACTTCGTAGATGGTGCATGTAATATGACTCGAGGTTAACACACTTCGCTCTAAATATTTATTTCATTTGAGAGCGAGATCGCTCATCTCCATAAAAACGTAGTCCTCACTTTTCTCTCAGGATATAGACGTTATGGAAAATATTTCTACAGAATTTGATATATTTTAGTCATAGCTATGCCGGACCGTTTGATTTTTTTCGTTTTTATAAATACTATAAAAGTTAGGAGCCAACAACAGGATTCATATAGATTTCTCAATGCTCCTAATTCTTATTGCAATTAAAAATTTGATAAAAATTAAAAGTAGGGGGTGGGGGTAGCTGTGGTTGATATACAGCAAATTGTGTCAAATTATTTTCAATAATGTTAATATGCAGAGAGGAAAATGAGGACTACATTTCTATGAAAAAGCGATTTCGTCTTAAGACAATCAGCCTACGCCATATAATCAAAGTTACGTTCTCATTATGTTCATTTCATGCAACATACACATAAACATTCAAGTAACATACGAAAATCTATATACATATAGTACTAGTTTTAGAAGAAACTGTTAACTTTTTGGCAAAAATTTCATTTTTGGTACGAGCTTTTATGGCTGGCCGTACTTTTCTTTCCACAGGCAAATTATAATACTCATCGAGACAACTCTAACCCAAATTAAGTTGCGTTGTTTCGTGAAATCATCACAGTTCCCTCCTGTTTCCATCTTCAGATCAGCTCGATGGTACAATATTGCAATGTTACCCGACTTAAATATGTATGCAAATTTTCAGTTCAATCGGAAACCGGGAAGTGGGTCAAATTTAGCTTCCAAAATTTAACCCACACGAACTAACAAACTTACATACTAACAGGGCAAGTTATATAAAAGCTTGTAATAAAATGAGAGCAAGTAGTCTTCTTACATACAAAACTGTCATTCTTATTTTTTTTCATTTCTCATACTCTGAAAATGGGTTGTTGTATTCTAGTGTGCAGAAAAAGATACGTGTCTGCTCTAGAGCACTGTACTTTGTAAATACGTTATTTTCTTTTTTTTTCGATAAGCAATCAAATATTTGTTTTTAAATGGATTTGTTCTACAATTCCCATTCTGAAAACTACCCGCGAATTCTATAAATATAGTACATTACGATACAAGTGCGAAAAATAGGAAATTCGAAACGAGTGGCGATAAATTAAAACACGACCGAAGGGAGTGTTTTAAATCGACACGAGTTGCGAATTACCTATTCGCACATGTATCGTACAACGTTTTACAGTACATATGGCTCTTTAAAGTTTCGACATAGTTACATAATGTGCTACTTTACGCACTAGTGCGGAAAAGTAGCACCATATGTACTGTAAATGATATTTTTAAGTGGTTAATTGAAAGTATCCTCAAGAAATACTACTGAAGTTCATACTTATCCATGTTTTCCTCGATCTCGAAATGAAAAGTACAGAATTAACTCGGGTGAAAGGCACCATTTCAGTCTCGGGCTATTGGAGCTCTCACTGCGTTCGAGCGCCAAACTACCTCGATAAAAATGGGTGCTTTTCATCCCTTGATTAACAATCTACTAAATAATCTATAGAATATAGATCAAATCGTGTTATATAAATGTTCATGGCCAGTTTTATGTCATCTAAGTATGTCGTTTCAACACTTCCACAGCTGACCTACGTTCGTAGCGCTACGTTGTATTTTTATACTACGTCGGTGGCAAACAAGCATACGGCCTGCCTGATGGTAAGCAGTCTCCGTAGCCTATGTACACCTGCAACTCCAGAGGAGTTACATTAACATGCATGTTGTAGCCGATAACATGGGTTTTCCGGTATGTTGCGAAAATGTTTCGTAGAGGGTAGAGGCAAAACGACAATGTGTCGTGATTAGCGCTGAATGGGTTTAAATAATAGCATAACTTCTACCGTGTAAAAATAAAAATAAATAAACGTAAAAAATATGCCTTGAACTACGCACTTATTCGTCCATAAAAAACATGAACTAATCACAATTGACCTATTTTTTGTCAACGTCATCGGATATTGATCTATAGATCAATGATCCAGATTGAGTCAGTGGCTGACGTTTCGTGATTGAAGGACGGACAGACAGACGATTGGGTATAATTACTTGCATTTTATAGATGTTATAGTTTTTGTTGGTATTGTTATTGTTGAATTTGAACAATGATAAGTAATATCAATAATTAAAAGTTATTGTATTATGAAATTGAGTATTGGTTGATGAATGATAAAAATAATATTTTCTTTGTTTATTCGTATAGTTTTTTTTTGCAACCACCGATCAGACTATATAATTCAAATATATAATACCATTCAGATGGCTAACAAGCGTGTGAAGTCATTTTTATATTTAAATAAGTTTTTGGGAAAAAAAATCATTTTTGTTACAAGCTTTTATCGCTGAATGTACTTTTTTTAGACGGGCGACTAATACTCATCATTCTTAAAACCCCAAACACAATTAGGTTGCGTTGTTTTATCACAGAGTTCCTATGGCCACCTCCTGTCTCCATCATCAGATCAGCTCGATGGTACCATAATATTGCATTGTCACCCGACTTCCATATGCATGCAAAATTTCAGCTCAATCGGAAACCGGGAAGTGGATCAAATTTAACTTGCAAGACTTGATTACAGACAACGGGACGGGTGAAACTAAATAAAAGCTTGTGAAATGGAATATATTTATATAAAAATTAATATTATGAATACTTAAATAAATATTCATTCATTCCACAGTTTCTTCATTATTTTTAAGTAGGATAAATCACATTCACTCATTCAATCAGTCACTAGAGGAGAACAGCCAAAAATGAAACGGCGACGCTTTGCACTCGCTCAGTCAATTATTAAATATTAATATTATAGGTTACCATTTTGTTTTTTTTTTGGAGCGAAGCTTCGCTCCAAAACCCGTGTCGTCGATGTTGGGATGAAGACCGCCAGACTAAAGTGGGACTGGGCTGGACATGTCTGCCGGATGAATGGTGACAGATGGACCAAAATAGCCACTAGCTGGCATCCCCAGAGTAGTCGTGGCAGAGGCAGACCGAGGAAGAGATGGCTGGACGACTTGGATACGTTTCAGCGGGATTGGCGGGATCTTGCTCAGCACAGGGAGGATTTGAAAGCGAAAGGGGAGGCCTTTGCCCAACAGTTGGACACACAAATAGGCTACCGTAAAACCACCCAACTATAGTCCAAAGCTCCCATCTATGATCCACAAATAAACTCAATTTTTCTCGTTCAGGTGTGTATTTTACTATATTTTTGTAGTTCTAACGCAAAGTATGTTTATAAATGGAAGGTAAAACTAGGAGTAAACCACAAGGAACATTGGTATAGATGCTTAATTTTCTTTTGAACTTGTGGACCATAGTTGCAGTATTGGATTATAGAGTTGGGTGGTTTTACGGTAATAAAAAAAAGGTTACCATTTGGTTGACACATGTCAGGTTTCAGTTTAAGCCATCAAAACGGACCCCTAATCCACACGACAGGCCAAATGTTACCAATTAAGCTATAAATTTCTATAATCGCATTTTTCATCGATTTCTACTATGTCGATATTAAATTATAATTTCTCGTGAGGAATGTCGACCGGTTGCTATCCGTCTCAGGAATTAAATTGTGCGTTTGACATGTTGTCACTGAACAATTTATGATATTGACAGTTGCATGCATGGTTAAGGAGATGGTTGATGGGTAGCGAGTAGCGGAAGCGGATATGAAAGACAAGTATAAGCACTCACATTCTTTTGGCAACTGTAGTTACCAGCTGTCACCCTTATTTTATTATAATAATAAAAGTCACTGAAAAATATTAAGCACGTTAGTGGATAGAGAGTACGTTAATAATTAATAAGTTTTTGGCAAAAAAATCATTTTTGGTACAAGCGTTTATCGCTGTCTGTACTTTTCTTACCTCAGGCAACTAATACTCATCGAGTCAATTCTAAAAAACACAAACACAATTAGGTTGCGATTTTTCATCACAGAGTCCTATGGCCACCTCCTGTCTCCATCATCAGATCAGCTCGATGGTACCATAATATTTCATTATCACCCGACTTACATGTGTATGCAAATTTTCAGTTCAATCGGAAATCGAGAAGTGGGTTAAATTTAGTTTCCAAGATTTAACCCACACTAACTAACAAAATTACATACTAAAAGGGCAAGTGTTATAAGACTCTTTGTTACGTCTGTATGTGGCTTGTATGTGTGTTTCTCTTTTATTTTCGAATTATGCGATGATGATGAAACGGGTATAAGAGTACAGTAAAACCCATTTTGGTTTGCATTTTAAAGACAAATCTAATAAAATATCACGATGAGTTTTTAGCTTCTGGTAAAGAAAAAAACGTTTAAAAAACCCAGTTCCAGCTAAACATGATTTAATTTTAAATTTAATTCAATTGTAAGTTAAATTTTAGTATAATAGTAACATAATTTAATCACAATTTTAAGAAATTCAGTTAATCTAACACTGTATGTACCCAAGTCTGAAATAAATGTATTTTTTTTACATAAAAGTTTACGCGCGATTTCTATTCGAATTTACCAGATATATCACCCAATTTATCAATTACTCAAGTATATGAATGAATGAAATTTAATCCAGAAAATTATTTCCATATGCATTATACATTTACACATAATTACATTACATAAAGAATTAAATTAAATTAAAATAAAATTAAATCAAATTAAATAACATCCAGTATATTGTGCTACTGTTCATAAGCGCTTAAAAACTCCGCCCGTGCTTCAGCCACAACCTTACCAGTGGCATGTTTAAAAGAGTTGTTAGGATAATTATAGGACACCTATTATGGGATGAATTCGTTGAAGTTGCATAACATTAATGTTACATAAAAATGTATAAGGCCCATTGTTCCGTTTACCCCTTCATGCTTGTATTATATGGACCTTATGTTTTTGCTAATAAAGTTTAAAATTGTTACTAAAGTGAAGATATCTTGTGTGACAGTAGACATTATTTTAACCCTTTTTAAATGCAATTACGTTACGGGAAGTAATACTTTAAATTAATGAATAATTTATACATGAGATTGTTATTTAAGCAGGTTGAACAATTATAAACGTGTTAGCCATATTTGGTAAAAACGTTAGTACAAATAGGTATACTAAGTTTCCGGGAATAAGTGTGAAATGCCGACCTTTCTCGTTTGGTAATATACATTATCACACACTTGCCAAAAGGGACGTTCAATACCTTACCTTGCAAGATTTGAGACCGATAGACAGTCTACGGGACAGGTGAAACTAAATAAATAATAAGAAATTGCTAGAATATAGCCCTTGTGATCTGACGATTAAAATTCTAAACAGAAGTATGTATTTCAAAATCTTCTACAACCTAGCGTTCTCCCGGCCTAGCGCCAGGGTCCGCTTTCCTTCTCAATCTTCTCCACTATGCCCGGTCTTCGGCATCCTCAGGTGTGAGATTGTTCTCGTCCAGCCAGCGATTCTTAGGCCTACCGCGTCCGCGTCATTTTGGGCTCTGGACAGTGAAGTCGAGCATCTATTTCCAATGTAGTCCACCGGTCTGCGGCTTATATGGCCATACCATCGGAGGCGACTTTCCTGCAGCTAGCTTATTGGCTACGTCACGGATTCCGAGGTTGCCACGGATGTGTTCGTTACGTATGCGTATATTCAGTATAATTGAGATAAAATTTAAAAGCCGTCCGATGGTCATTTTAGTTTAGCATAATTTTTAACTTTTCTAAAAACTTTTTGCGTAACCTACGCATGATTGCACTAAACGGGAATCAAATCGAAACCTTCGTGAGAATAAAAACTAACTGCCATTAACTCATAAACGAATCAAAGTATAAACTATTATGTCTTCATGTTAGTAACTTACGGTTGTTATGGTACCGATGTTCCATTATTCTATTCTCCCACGGTAAACATATCAACGTATAGTTTTTACAAACTGCTATATACATATCAGTTTATGATGTAAGGGTTATGTGTAAATGATGTAATGGTTTTATTTTAAAACATGCGATGTGCTTAAGTACCATAAGGTTGTAAAAAGGAAATTGCTTCTCAGCAGCAAGACTGGGTCCGATTCGAAGAATGATTAAGAGATGCTTAAGATCTTGGAAAGAGCTTGAAAAGATCGATAACTAAACGATATGTCACAATTGACGTTTATTTCGATTCTGCTGTGATCTCAAGATCTATTTACGATATTTCTAACGTCAAGGTGTCATTTGTTGCCCGAATCGTGCTGCTTCTGTCAATTATACGACATACGTACGATATCTAATTGAGAACGTATCTAAACCAGAACTTACCATTATCTTATCTTTTCCGTATTTCATTCTTCGAATAGGACCGACTGTTTAGTTGGGAGCCCATACATGAAAAGTATGCAGTCATATATATTTCGTATACCAAGTATAGATTGGTATACGAAATATTAATTCAACCAGAACCCCTAGTGTAAATTTAAATAATAGCGTGAGGTGACGTACGCGTTTGCATTAAGTCTCATTTTGTATGGGATTTACAAACAGCGTGCCAAGCAGGACGTTTTGGAAACTCAAAATCCCATACAAAATGAGACTCAACGCAAACGCGTACGTCACGTTTCGCCATCGAATAAATTGATACTTATGGTTCAGTACAGTCAAAGAGTAGAAATAATTATTTAGACGCGATACAATCCGTCTAACTAGTTTAGTTTCATGAATTCCAATATTTTTTAAAATTACTTGATACAAATAATTTAAACACATTATGTACTCTGAAATAAATAAACAATGGCCAAGACCAATGAAGACGTTGCCTCCCGCGGAGCGTGTCGAATTTAGCCTAAATATTTATTACGTATTCTGTTATTTCGATTGAGATGAACTTAACGCGTTGTGTATATTGTCTGAGTTACGTAACAATAGATTTTTGAGACTCTTACATAAAATAAAAATGTATACGACTATCAGTTAACCGATTAAATTAAATAATTCATACATAAGAGTAAATTTTTAGCCGTTAAAAATCAATTGTTAAGTTACTCCGAATATACTTAAATTTATTAAGATGTCCATTATATTTAAAGATTTCGAAATTTCAGAGACATTTAGAATTCGGACTACGGATACTTTCCTGTTCGAGAAAACCATTTGTAACTAAAAATCCTATAAAAGTAGAGTTAGAGCGATCCGAAAGAAATCGGATGACGGAGATCGGATCTAGTGCGTAACTTACCATAGAAATAGTTCTACGGCTACTACGGATCATATTTTCACGGGTTCGAATCGGACGTACTGCGAAACCGCTCTTAGTTTTCATTTCTATGTAAAAGTAATTGATGAATTTGAATCAGGGTTCTGCATGTTATATAATATATGTCTTTATAGAAGTTATAAATAAAATCCCGTAATATTGTTAGGGCTTGTCAAGTACTTAAAATATTTCGCTTTTCTTAAACATAGCTTAAGTTATTTTTTAAATTATAGTTATTGAATATTTTACGATAAAAATGTATCCTACCTCTTTTTATCCTTACCTAATCTGTATTTTCCTTTTTAACCTTTTGAACGCCACTCCTATGGTACGCGGCGCGTAATCGTGAACCTTATCGGTACGCATGAAGGTTGATATTGGGTTTGTAGCCGCGCACGTCATATGACGTCTTTGGCGGTCAAAAGATTAAAAGCAGTGTTGTGGCCAAGTCTGTCGGTTCGATTCTTATGACATTTCCGTAAGTTAATAAAAATCGATTATATAATAATAAATAATACATTTAAAACGAAAACAAAATGGCAAAAATTTAATACTATGTGAAAAAACGTTACAAAAGAAACAATACAAACATGCAAAAATCGACTTCAAAATGGATTATTTTAATTCATTTATAATCGCTAGACTTGACAGATACGTCTTAGCCTCATCACTACAAACTTCAATAGACAACTGTCAAATGTGTTAACTTAGATCTCACGAACTATAGCTACAAAAGTTGGGCTGCGCAGCATTGCAGTCGACGTTTTCCAAATATGTGTGTTTAAATATATACAAGGTACCCGTGAGCATTGCGAGACATTTTAACTAAGCATTTCTGGTAATATTTAGAAAATAAAATGTCATAAAAAGTTTTCTGGATAAGGCCTAGTTTCATAGATAATTAAATGTTTTTCGAAATCATTATTTCGCCATAAGTGGGTACAAAACACATTTTTGACTGCGGTATTGCCACTTTGAGGTCTAGTCTGGACATACCTATTGATTGACATAGAAAAATTAAAAGAATGTATTCGAGAGGCTACCCCCAAATAAAAAAAAAAACTTTTTAGTTAATTTTAGGTAATGTGTTTATCAATAAAAATTACGTTTTACGTACAGGACTGTTCAAAAAAAAGAAAAAAAAAAACAAAAAATTTTTTTTCTTTTTCGCAATGCTTTTTTGAAATCAATTTGAAATCTTTCGCAATGCTCACGGGCACCTTGTATATAAATATAATAGGACAATTTTACAATGATCTACTTAGTCCCACAGTAAGCACAGTAAAGCTTGTGTTGTGGGTACTAGATGACAATAAATATAATATAAAGTTATTTATAAAGAAAAGAAAACATCCAACCATAACTCGTGAACAAATATTTGTGGTTAACTTTCCAATATATGCCCTTAATAGGATTTGAACCCGGACCTCCTGCTTCGTAATTACTTTGCCAAAATCAACCAGCCTTAAATTTTTGCAGGAATCCCTAACATCTCAAAACACGTCGATATAGCCGCCACAGATCTTCCAATAAGCCAACAATGATAATTAAAGTATACTTCGCCGGATCATAGCAAACTGCGCAGTCATGCCGTCGATCATCTATCGCTTGACAGACAAACACACCGGGTTTGTTCCACTTGGACCTCTTCTAGAGATGAAGACTGAAGTCAACTGCGTTATGGATAATATAACTCACGATAGGACGGGTCTACGGTTCAATTTGTAATGGTTAATGGTCAATTCTAATTAACGTTCAGACAACACTGTACGACTTTTTGTTTTCTACGAAAAACCACTTTCAGCAAAACGAAAGACAGGTGTTATCCGAAATACTATCATTTCATCCACCTAATAGATCACATCCTATAGTTGTTAAGTTCTAAACCAACTTATAAGCTAGATCTATCATTATTGTTGTTCTTGTCTTCTTTTCGATCAGCGGATTTCTAAGCATACATCATTCTAAACGAAGTCATCATAAGTCAGAAATGTTATAAGAAGAAGAGCCTCATGTGTATCTACGTCGATGTATATCTTGCGGTTTGCCGACCCTTGATGTTAACTTTAACTTTGTGCTATCTTTCACCAAATCAGGCACCAAAATGTACAAGCGAGAGGAACTGCTAGAAATGTCAAATCCTTATCAAATAAAGAACAGTTCAGAAACAAATTCAATTTTTGCGAGAGATGCAACAATTCTCTTAGAATGATGTAGCCCAAGAAGAACACTCCGCGTTTTTCTGGCCAGTAAGTCACCTAGTCACGAAGTTTTATCCAAGAAATTCGAACAGTTCTAAGGTCTAAAGAGCCCAAGTAGAACAGACCTCTCAGTGACAGATGCCGACAAAGCACCGCCAAATCACGCAGCGATCACTAGTAATTGTGCGACCTGATTGTACCCTCAATAGCTATCGTTACAACAAATTCATCTTTTGTGGATCTTTAATTAAATGGAACGATTTTTTGAGATAACTCGTCTATTGTTTAGTGACAGACGTCCTTATCTGTTGAAAGTTAGATTCACAAGAATCTTGATATTTGAAATAACTGTTCTTATTAAGCAACAATTGATTGCTGGTTTTATAATGGCGTCCACTGAGGCCGGAACACAAATCGCTCTGTTTTCCGAAATATTCGTGTTGCATCGCTTTCCTTAATATCACAGATCGACAAACGATGACGCAGTCATATTTCCACAAATATATCTATCTATTGCAGCATTTAGTTTGCTCGTTTTGGAGTTATGCCTCCGCCAAATTCGCCCAAGACTTTTTGTCCCTCGTTGTAACCAGACCGTCTAGCATGACTTGGGTTCTAGCGCGAGACTGCATACATCTACGCACCCAAGAACACAAGTCATGCTAGAGGGTCAATTGTCGCCCGCGTGTCGCCTCAAGTCATTCACTCATCTTTCTGTTTGGCGAACCTCTCTGATCTTCCCTACGCCTCCACTCTAAGGTTTTCCTGGTCCGTCGTTCGGCATCCATACATGCGACATGCCTTCACCATATCCATATTCTGTGGTTCTATGGTTATTACCACATCAACCACATTTGTCTTCCGCCAATCTACTCGTTTCGCTTACGGTCCAGTAGCGTAATGCTAAGCATGGCTATCTCCATCCTTGAATACAACATTGAAAAAATTCCATAAGTCAATATCCAGGGTGCAAAATAGAGATTACGTTTATATGGAGAAACGGACGCCCGCTATCTTCTTAATGACCGAAGCATTAGCGAAGGCGTTCACCGGGATTATGCTTTCATATTTCCGGATGTTCTCCTCTACAGGTCGCAATTCTTAACCGATTCTCGTGAAATGTTGTGACCAGGTTCAATGATAAAATAGATTATTTTTGTTAGTCCTTTTTTTTGGAAAATTTTCAAAATGCTGAAATTGGCATAAAGGACTTAATCTATGACGTACCTAGTCTATGACGCATAAGACTATTGTAAATTCATTGTGATAACGACTCAACGAACTAATTAATTTTCTATAGTATATTTAAAAGGAAATGATTACTTTACTTGCTTTCCGCGGCAATTTCTGCTTACTCCATTATATCTTTTCCAATGTAATTGCTCTTTCAACATCTAAACAATAGCCCACCCGCCATGACAGTATCCTGACAGATCTCGTCATCTTCATTATCGACAGTCACGGCGGAATGAATTGACAAACATCAACGTCAATCGAGGTGAGAATGGAAAATAATTAGTACGTTGATTGGACCGTTTAGTTGGTACACTATGATAATTCATGGTTTATTGTGTGTTAAATTACTTTCTCACCACACCAGTTCCTAAAGATAAATAAAATATAAAATCTCCATCGGTTTTCGACGAATAAAGAGAATTCTCCTCGCCTCACTACTGCAGCGCATCGGGGATGTTTGTTGAAGCTAGGGTAGACTGTTTCTACACCACAATGCGGAAGCGGTGCACATCCCTATCGCCCTGAGGGCATTTGCGGCAAGGTTTGACTGTCAGTACATGAGCCATTGCCATATGATACATGTACTGACAGGCAAGCCAATAGTATGTAGAAATAGTATGTTATGTCCTGAGTTTACTAACCTTAGTTGTAGAAAGACTAATTAATTATTTGTTTCATATTGCTACTAATACATATTATAATGTATTAATGTTAAATTTTAAATGTATATGAATGTTATGATTTATGGACCTGGTCTGAAGAATATGATTGATTGATTGTTTGATTTATTCGTCGAAAACTGATGAAAAAATTATATTTTATTCGAAAGAGTCTCTTCTTCTTGCTTGCTCCATCACACTTTAGGTGGGTCGGCTCTCCTAATTATTTTGCGCCACGAGATTCTGTCGAGGGTTGTCGGGTCGAGTAGATTGTTTTTCTTCAGAATTTTAGAATTTTATTCGAAAGAGTGGCAAAGTGAATTAGATTCAAATTATGATTGTTTCCTTATGTTATGATGATTTTAAATGATGAATACTACGTCAGGTGAGAATACGTTTGTGTCATACGCCACTTACATTGGTTTGCAGGAATGCGAAAAGAAGCAGAAAGAAGAAGAGGAAATTGGCAGTCAGGTGTCAATTGTCAAGTTGGTGAAATAGGCGCCTGTCCGCGTAGCCAGTATGCCAGTAGTTAACGCTCCGTTGCGAACGAAACGCAACTGTCCCTGTCAGACTAATATGGAAAAATGATAGAGAGAGATGACTACGCTACGCTACGGAGCGTAATAATATAAGGATAACAAAATTACATTCGTTTATCGACATAGCCAATAGAGAAGTCAAAATAACCGACGAAAAATCACGTCATTTCCGTGAATTATCGAATTTCTTTTGACGTACTTAAATATAATTCGAAGGTTTCGCTCGCTGCTATAAATAATAATACGTATTTCATTTCACGTACGTCTTGAAAAAATATCTATAAAAATGCAATTGATAATGCCAAAAAATACCAAACCGGGTCTCCTAAACTTAAACAAAAACGTTCCATTTTGCAAACACTACCTTTGGCCTTTTCTCGCACAAAGCGTAGACTCCAGGGTTGTCACTGCAATGTGTCAAAGTCGTCAGCCGAGGGTTGTCAACGCACGGTGACTTGCACCCTGTTGATCGCTAGGGGCACCACGCTGCCGCCCTGCTGGTGAATGGAAGACTAGTCCCGACTCGGGCTAATCCAGAGTTGGTAACATAATATGTCAAATTTGTTCGTGCGGTGAATTGTCAATGCTTCGTTTGTACGTACTCGTACTTCGTACCTCTTGATTGTTTGGGGGATTCTAATATTAGCGAACATAAAAGCTATCCTATGATCGCTAATATGTCTTTGCAAAAGTGTTCATTATTTTTACAAGCAATGAAAATGCCCAATGTGATTTCACGATTTTGATAAGTAATTCTTTGTGTATTCGCGAACAATTACGAGATCGAAGAGAGGCCTATGCTCAGCAGTAGGCGACTGGAGGCTAAAATGATGATGATGATGATGGTACGTAATTAAGCAAGTAAACTAGATCAACACGGATTCCATTGACGGTAGTTTTTTAGTATACTAAAAACGAATTATTTTATTATACTGAAATTATCCAAATAATTTTGTATTTTACTGAAATTATCCAAATAAAATTTTATAAACCGCTATTTCGTTTCTTAACTCACAATATTAGACATTTATTCACGATATGAAAAATATGATAATTTCTCTGATTTGTGGCATAAAATTCATCGTCATCATTTCTGTTATTTTTGACTTCAAAAAGTTTCTGAAACTGAGAATCACTCTGTACCTGATAAAACGATATTTGATGAACAAATGACATTCCTCTTTCCATCGCGTTGTCACCCCACAAATGCCGGCTAAGTGACGATGATCGACAAAAACGGATGAAGTGCGATTTTATTAACAGCTCGCTTTCATCAACTTGAAAAAATACTCTCTATGGGAATAACAAATGATGTTGTTGGGCCGGAAAATGGTGGATCCTTTGATCGCGGTGACTCGACGTTTGACGTTTGAAGAGATTTTGTATGACGATGGAGTGTATGGGTATTATGCTGTGATGAAAAAAGGTGTTTTTTTTGAGAAATGGTTTGGTGAAAACTAGCGCCTCAAATTATTAGAAAGGTATTGACATAAACGTGCATAATATATCATCATTGCTTGAAACTTCGTTGGAACTTTACTATCTGATTTTTAGATTTTCTTATTGCTCCACATATTTACATGGTACCAAAACTTATTTGTGACATTATCTATGAAAAGGGACCTTATTGTCGATGGCGCTTAAGCCGAACTGCGTAGCGCGGCGTTGTTTATAATATGGGAGCGTCGTTGATAATGGCGTAAGCGTCACCGACAATAATGTCCCTTTTCACAGACAATGTCACATTTTTTTTTGACTAAACTTAAAAGTGCAGGTGTTATTTACGTTACCAACTACACTTGGTAGCAATGAACACGGGTCACTTTTTATGGACTGCTGCTTACAAACCGACTCGCATTTAAAAGCGCTTGAATATAATTGCTACTACTTAAGTGTGAATATAATTATGTATTATGCAGGTATCAAAATATCATTTCTAATCTAATCGATTTGCAATTTATAACCAAACTTGCCAATCAAACCTTCAACCCTATTCGTGTTATCGCTGACTCACTTATAGGGGAAGCAATGCACGATCAAAAGAACATATAATACATATAATTTATGGGACTTTTGTCCTACTGTTAATGGGAATCTTGGTTACCCTTGCCAGGTGCATAGTAGCAATTATAACTGTTATTAAAAGTATTATAATCGTTTTTTCTGATATTGAAACTTAGGGATGAGCTTTTGAGTGTTAAGTAAGTCGTGATGAAACTGTATTTGTTCTACAATTTGAAATGCAAATGTCTAAGCCTACGTTAACTGTTTACCATTCTTCTTCTTTGTTAGGGGCTATGTAAGGCTCTGCAGCCTAAATATCACTGCGACCATACCTGATCTATTGTGATCGCCACCTACTACAACTCTCGATGCAAACCTGCAACTTCAAACAGCTGCAGGATCCTCTTGATCTCGAGAGACCTTAACTCCTCCGGACGTAATATGTGTCTGCCCAGGATTGAGTCACGAGTGCGCAGTAGGCAAGGGCACTCTGCGAGGATGTGCAAGGGCGTCTCCTCTGCCTCCATGCAGAGTCTGCACCGCTCCATGTCACGTTTCCCCATAGTGAGCATGTGCTTATTTAGGCCGCAGTGCCCAGTAAGCACCGTTACCAAGTTGCGCAGTTGGTTCCTAGACAGCGCTAAGGCATTCGAGGCCGCCTTTTTTTTTTTTTTTTATGTAATAGGCTGAAAACGAGCAGACGAGCCGCCCGAGGGGAAGCAGTCATCGCCGCCCATGGACATAAGCAACATCGGAGGAGTCTTTTTGCTGAAGGCCTTAATAAGCGCTTTACCATTAGGCGGGTCATGCTTATTTGCCACGAATAGGTATGGTATAAAAATATACAGATACGTTTATAAATAAAATAACCTGAACCTGGATAAACATTACGTAATATTAATCCTGGAATAAAATAAAAATAATACAATATCACAGCGATATGTCCTTCTACTGTAATGGTGTAACAGCAATGCTGTAGAAATAACAATGTACCTAGAAGTCGCCATCCGAATTTTACCTTAAGACAACCATCGTTTCTTGGCACCACAACCACAGATGTTCAAAAAAACTTACAAATAGAACAAAGAAAAACCCCGAAAAGCGAGTGACTTGGGACAAATTGAAGTATAATACAGAAAGGCGACAGGAGGAAAAGCAATGAATCGAGCCGACATGTGTCGCGGTGCCAACCCTAATGACTGTGCAAATCGTCCGCGACTATTTATCAACTTGTATGGTAGGGCTGGCGCGTTTTGATTTGGTAGGTGAAGGTTCCGTTAACGGTTTTTTAATGTTTTATTATTGAAATAGAGTAAGTTTATAAAATGTCGTGAAAATAGTCAGTATTGATCAGAACAGGAGTTAAGAAATTAGTCTAAACTTCTGTTTAAAATAGAACCAGGAGCTCGAAGGCTATTAACAATATTTTTCTATAGTGTTAAAAAGTAGCTTTATCGCTAGAATAAAAGCATTCATTATGGCATAGATAAATAAGACAGCTTAGAGTATTAATTTCATCCAAGGATAAAATCCATTTATAATAAGTTTTTACCGAGCTTTGCGAAAACTTATTTTTAATAATAATATGACGTTTTACCTAAACGAACTTTGCATTTATTAATAATTTAAATTGTCTTTGAAATTAGGGCTTCGCGCGGTTAAGATAATTTTACACCCAAACCTTCCTCAAGAATCACTCTACCTAGACTCTATAGGTGAAAACCGTATGAAAATCCGTTCAGTAGTTTTGGAGTTTATTTATTTATTTCATCTTTATTGCACAATACATGAAGTTACAAATAACAGACTTAATGCGAGACGGAGAAGTAACCCTACGTGGGATTTCAGGGTTTGTCCAATGGCTAAGGTCACCCTGTATGTGTCGTTATCTATGAAAAAGGACCTTATTGTCGATGGCGCTTCCGCCGTCATAAACGATGCTCCGATACAAATACAACGCTGCCCGACGCAGTGCGGCGTAAGGGCCATCGACAATAAGGTCCCTTTTCATAAATAACGCCACATATGTATCATACAAAACTTAATTGGGTTTTTCCATAATACATAAACGCCCATATATTATATAATCCGGTTTCGACATAATATATCTTCGTCATAAATGGCCCGTTTAAATTAATAATCAGAACTAAATCAATATTGACGCCGAATCGATAATTCAATATTTTCGATTATGACCGGATCGATTATTCATAGGCGAATTATGTAAATGTGGCAATTTATAATCGAACGTAGTGTGTTTAAGTTATATAACTTATTTGTCTTAGTGAAAGCGTAAATATACAGGTCTACGATCTAAATTGTTAACTTTGTATATATGATTGCTTTATGTATTGAAACAGGATAATTCAGCAAAAAAGCTAACCTTTCAGCACTTCAGCGATTATATCGATTATGTCTTATAGCTCCTCTACACGATGGCCCAGCGCTGAGCCAGCGAGATGGCCATGCGATGGTCGAGAGCACGTATTATGGAATGAGCCATGTGTAGATGCGTACGCACCATCGCTGGCCGACTACCTTTTATGGCTCCTCTACACGATGGCCCAGCGTACGCCAGTCCAAGGGACGCATTTATGCGTTAAAGGGAGCAAGTGATATTGCTATCTCATTCCACCGCATAGCTTCGTCCCTTAGACTGGCCTACGCTGGGCCATCGTGTAGAGGAGCCATAATGTGCGGACGAAATACCGACACAGTGGCCATCTCATCGCCATCCCGCCGCGCCATAAGCCATCCGAAACCACTACCCTCTCTACACGCTGGCCCATCTTAGTGGTCCAGTATGATGGCCCATCGTGTAGAGGAGCCATTATACCGAGATCATAGCATTTTATACCGCCACCTTATGTGAGCGAAACCGGCAAAACGTCCCACTTTATCGCTAGCTATTCGTATAAAGATACAAGCAAATCTCGTCCTTATGGCAAGCGACCAAGTGGGACGTTTTGCCGGTTTCGGTCACATATGATATCACTGAATACAGCGTTTAATGTCTAAGAGCAATATTTAAAATATTAAAAAAGAGAATTGTTTTTTTTTTATCGTTTTTTTTTGTATCGAGAGGTTGAATATCAACTGATTGCCATATCTTCATTATTTATGTTCAAAAGACTTATTTCCACATTTTTTCTTCATCGTTATGTTCAACTTTGGCATACATATTCATGTAATCACCACCTATTTAGAGAAATAAGTGGCAATTTGGTACATTAAGTATTACATTAGTTTACATATTACCTTCATTACTTTTTGTACCGAAAGAGCTATACGAAATTTTCAACCTAGGGCCTAGGCCAGACCCAACAGTCGTACATTCAGACGCAGAGAGAGAGCTAACCCCCCCATAGACTGATGGTATGCCGGGGGTGCTGAGATACCATGAACAGTCCCGTGACTATCTTCAAATAATATTTCGCTACGCGGTTTTCGCTCACTGTTTCTTTATAGACCGCGAGCCAGGATTTCCATGACCAATCGCCTCCTGGGCGAAAACTGCGTGGTTAACGGCTATGTCTGATGAACCCTCGTGGACGGCAGCTGCCGCTCAGTTGGTGGGTTGAGGAATGGCCACGCCAAGTAGTATTTCAGTGTCGTTGGATAAATAAAAAAAAGGTTTCGATTTTCAATCTACGGTTGCATTTCTCTTCTGTTGTGTCATGTTTCACTCTTCTTCTTAAATATGGTCTCCATCTAATCTATGAAGAATTTGCCATAGTCAAGTCACACACACACACACACACCACACACACTGTGCCGACACTTAATAAGAATTAGGCTTTATAAGCTTCTCTTATAAGTTATCTGCTTGTATTATCAATTACTAAGTTTTATTAATTTTAATTTCCTTATTCTACTTTTTCTTTCTCTGTTCAACATGGTTGCCAATAGCCGCTTATGTAATGTATTTAAGTAAATGTATAATTTCCCTCACGGGACAGGCTTTGCCTAGTGTGGGGGTCAAAATAAATTGTAACTTGCTCTAATATTTTTTTGGAAATAAACTATTTGTATTTGTATTTGTATTTGTATTTGTATTGTATTTGTATTTGTATTTGTATTTGTATTTGTATTTGTATCTGTATCTGTATCTGTATCTGTATCTGTATCTGTATCTGTATCTGTATCTGTATCTGTATCTGTATCTGTATCTGTATCTGTATCTGTATCTGTATCTGTATCTGTATCTGTATCTGTATCTGTATCTGTATCTTAAAATTAAAAAAAAATTAAAATTATTTATTTCTATACAGAACACAGAAAAACATAATTGGTATACTGGCGGACCCCAAACTAGGCTGAGCCTGTATCTCGGGACCCTTGAGTGCAATACATTGGCAATAAGTATAAAGACGTTACAAATAGGTACAGACGTTACAAATCAGAAAGAGAAGATTAAAAAACTAAAATATAACAAGACTAAAATACATTACAAAACGGTGGATACTACTATACAAATGTGTGTGTGTGTGTGTGTGTGTGTGTGTGTGTGTGTGTGTGTGTGTGTGTGTGTGTGTGTGTGTGTGTTTGTGTGTGTGTGCGTGTGCGTGTGCGTGTGCGCGTGCGTTAACTTGGTACAAGAAGAGCCTCCGTTTCGTGATATGTTAACGACACAAGCCACTTTTTTACCGTTGCCTTGGTCTTACTTAAAGTCCAATTTTGAATTTCGTGTACCTTACAAACATTGTTATATACACGTAGGTGCATAAAATGTGGCGACCGCTTTGCAAGGGCTGATCTATATTTTGGAGTGGGGACTCGAAATTTCCGTTTGGTCAGCAGCTGTGTAATGTTAGGCAATTTGCCAATAATTACATGAGCTTGAGCTACTGCTTTAGACACATATAACCGTCTCACGCTTAGGAGTTTCGAGTCCCGGTAAAGGGAATTCGTTGGGTAAAAAAGAGGTTTGCGCAGCATGACCTTGATAACAGCACGCTGAGCCCTCTCCAGCGTTATAAGTGTGGTTTTTGCGGCACTGCCCCAGACTGCGATGCCATACTGGATTATTGATTGGCAGAGGGCATAGTAGACAAGCCGTAGCACTTGTTCTGAGGTGCAACAGCGAAGCTTTTTCATGATATATATACACTTCCTTACTCTTCCACTTAGTGCTGAAATGTGGTGTTTAAATGAAAGATTACCGTCTATCAATAAACCCAGATATTTTACCTTTTCAGCTCTAACTATAACGTTACACTTGCAAGGAGACACCCCATTCACCGACTTCCGACAGTTATCAATATGCAGAGGTAGGCTTCTGCCCGAGATATTCATGGGTACTGTCTTATTAGTTTTAGTAAACGTGAGAAAATATGATTTGGCTACATTAAGAGTTAATAAATTATTATTGAGCCACGACATAATATTTCTCAGCCCATCCTCCGCTAGATCAAAGACATTATCCCATGTCTTCCCATGGAACAACACAACGGTATCGTCTGCGTAACAAATTGTATCAGCTCTATCTAGATTTATGTTCATAATGTCGTTTACGTAAATAAGAAAGAGCGAAGGGCCCAGAATACTGCCCTGCGGGACTCCAAAAGAGACTGGTAGTTGATCGCTGTAGTGCTCTCCAATCTTAACAAATTGACGCCTATCAGTCAGATAACTACGGAACCATTCGTGAGAAATCCCCCGTATACCCGAGGCGTACAGCTTCCTTAGTAGGATATCTGTTGAGACAGTGTCGAAAGCTTTACACAGGTCCAAAAATACCCCAATACACTTATTACCACTTTCTAGGAAACAGGATATTTTATTTGTTAAATGTATAGCTGCAGCTTCTGTTGACATTCCTTTCCTAAAGCCAAACTGGTTATCTGAGAGGATTTTGTGTTTATCAAGGAAAGCTGTTAGGCGATTATTTACTATTTTTTCTAGTATTTTAGAAAAAACGCTAAGTAAGGATATAGGACGGAAGTTGTTGGGGTCATTTTTAGGTCCCGTTTTGTGAATGGGAGACACTTGCGCCAATTTCCAACGATCAGGAAAACACCCGGTTGCCAAGCTTAGGTTGCAGATGTGGGTTAGTGGTTCAATAATAAGGCTTCGGATTTCCTTGACGAAGAGAGGTTTGACAGAATCAGGGCCCGGAGCACCATCAGATTTGAAAGAAGAAATAATTTTGTCGATTTCGTAAACGTCGGTTGGGTGGAAGAAAAGGGAGTCGGCAGTTGAGCTTTTTGATGTAGTTTTGGCTGCTAGGGAAGATTCATCCTCCCCTAGTTTGTTAAGAATATCGACAGCTAGCTTTTGCCCCACCGTCACGAAATGTTGGTTGCAGATATTTAGTGATTCTTTAGGCGAACTACGGAGTGCAGTGAGTTCACTGACAGAAGTGTTGGTGTGTTGAGTATGACAGACATTTTTTATTGTTTGCCACAGTTTCTTTGGATTGTCCCTAGCTTCAGTCAATTGCTTACTTTGATATTCGTTTTTCAGATTATACAGGAGATTGTTAAAAAAGTTTCTGTAACGCTTATAGATAGTCTGAAGACTCATATCGTTTGGCGCAGCTCGTGCTCTACTATGCAGCCTATCCCTATGCTTCATGCATCTTATAAGACCAGGAGTGATCCAAGGTTTCAAATTAAGTTTGGAGCGGCTAATTTTTACTCGACTAGTGTTTTTATTTATAGCTGAGGCTAGGATTTCGTCAAAGATAGAGACCGCCTGGTTCACATTTACAGAATTTAAAACCTTCGACCAATCCGCTGATCGTAACTCTGATGCTGCCCCTTCAAAATCGGTTTTAGTGGTCCATCGTAGTCGATGGGGAGTTCTGTTCGAAACAGTGATTGAAGCTAGGACGATGTCATGATCCGTAATTGGACATCTGTATCTGTATCTGTATCTGTATCTGTATCTGTATCTGTATCTGTATCTGTATCTGTATCTGTATCTGTATCTGTATCTGTATCTGTATCTGTATCTGTATCTGTATCTGTATCTGTATCTGTATCTGTATCTGTATCTGTATCTGTATCTGTATCTGTATCTGTATCTGTATCTGTATCTGTATCTGTATCTGTATCTGTATCTGTATCTGTATCTGTATCTGTATCTGTATCTGTATCTGTATCTGTATCTGTATCTGTATCTGTATCTGTATCTGTATCTGTATCTGTATCTGTATCTGTATCTGTATCTGTATCTGTATCTGTATCTGTATCTGTATCTGTATCTGTATCTGTATCTGTATCTGTATCTGTATCTGTATCTGTATCTGTATCTGTATCTGTATCTGTATCTGTATCTGTATCTGTATCTGTATCTGTATCTGTATCTGTATCTGTATCTGTATCTGTATCTGTATCTGTATCTGTATCTGTATCTGTATCTGTATCTGTATCTGTATCTGTATCTGTATCTGTATCTGTATCTGTATCTGTATCTGTATCTGTATCTGTATCTGTATCTGTATCTGTATCTGTATCTGTATCTGTATCTGTATCTGTATCTGTATCTGTATCTGTATCTGTATCTGTATCTGTATCTGTATCTGTATCTGTATCTGTATCTGTATCTGTATCTGTATCTGTATCTGTATCTGTATCTGTATCTGTATCTGTATCTGTATCTGTATCTGTATCTGTAATTGTATCTGTATCTGTATCTGTATCTGTATCTGTATCTGTATCTGTATCTGTATCTGTATCTGTATCTGTATCTGTATCTGTATCTGTATCTGTATCTGTATCTGTATCTGTATCTGTATCTGTATCTGTATCTGTATCTGTATCTGTATCTGTATCTGTATCTGTATCTGTATCTGTATCTGTATCTGTATCTGTATCTGTATCTGTATCTGTATCTGTATCTGTATCTGTATCTGTATCTGTATCTGTATCTGTATCTGTATCTGTATCTGTATCTGTATCTGTATCTGTATCTGTATCTGTATCTGTATCTGTATCTGTATCTGTATTTGTATTTGTATTTGTATTTGTATTAGTCTCGTTATTCAGTAGTAACTGTTAAGTGTGCTTGTAGCTCGTAGAGCATAACGTTGTTCGGTAGTTGCTTTTAGTAAAGAGATAATTAGACTTTAATAAAAGCCACGATGGATTGCCGGGTGTTGATTAAACGAGTTTCAAGATTAGTTTTTCATTAGCTGCACACCAGGATAGTTCACTGCATAATAAGCTATCAATTACACTTTAAATTTTAAATAACATTAATGAGCAAAACACAAAACAATATTCTCGAGACGTCGTCGCCATCTTGAATCTCAACGTCAAACCTTACTTGCTTTATTGCTATACTTGCGACCATTTTTGTTCCATATTTGAAAACAAATTAAGAATCTTATAGTTTCTTACGTCACCTATGCCACCCACTGTCACATCTTCATTACAAATATTACCACAGATCCATAATTAAGATACATATCGAAAGATCTGATGGCACAAGATTGTGTGTGGGATTTCTTCTTGTGTCAAAAGTGATTTTAATTTTAATATTCAACTTTATTTTGTTCGTTTTAAAGTTGTTTTTTTTTTGTGAGAGATTACGTAGGTTAATATTAGTTTTTGGAGTTAACAATCAATTAAATATACTATTGATATTTGAATAAATTATATATCCTCTTATAGCTACTTAGCAAAATTTTAAAAACTTTTACTTTGTGTTTCGTCGTATTAAGTAACACTCCAAACACACATTTTGGAGCAATTTTTTATTTTATTTTACTATAATTAATACTATTAAAGTAAAAAATTACTAGATTTAAAGTATATTTGTAAGCAATTGTTCTTACAATAGTTTAGATTTAAATGTATTTTTAAAGCACATATATTCTGTTTTTTATTAATGTCATGTCTTATATATGAAACGTCATTTTAGTCTACGGCATAAAAACACAGACCTTAGGTTTATGGCAAAAACCATAAGTAAGTACGTTTGACCATCACCAGATTTGAAGTTAATTATTTGATTGACATACCTATTTGATGTAAATTTGTTAGGGTAAGCTTCTAGGCCAAGTGTGGTACCTTTTTTTTTATACCACTACGGTGGCAAACAAGCATACGGCCCGCCTTGGCAAGCAGTCACCGTCTGTTCCACGCCTGCAATTCCAGAAGTGTTACACCTTAAACCTAAGGACCAATCCTGCCAAGGGAAATCTTCGGTTCACGAAAACAGAATTTAATGCGATGTTTATTGATTTCATGGAATGCATGATAATTTTATTCCTGTGCCAAAATTAAGATACCACATAGAGTTTGATGTCCAAATGTCAATCATTAAAAATCATTTATAAATAAGATTTGACATTAACCTTTCTGCTCAATGTCGAAAATATTAGCGGTATTTTCAAATTAAGAAAATGATGTGAACAGTCTACAAGATTTGAAGGCAAGACTGGTTGAAGAAATCTAGATAATTCAATAATAAAATAAATCAGAACCGTGACATTTATGCAATTCGTCTCGCATCATAATTATCATAATCTGAGTATCATAATTACTTCGTAAAAGCTGTATGACATAAACCTTACGTAAGTAGTATCAAAGAGGATTGCTTGTAATAGAGAGCTACAATCTAAGAAAAACGTGCTCCTTATTTTGACATTCATAACAAACGGCCCTGTACTGCGCCTGTAGTTTTGACAGTCAGAGTTACTGCAAAATGTCAAATTCGAAGCACAAAATTGTCTTAGATTTTACGCATCATAATCAATCAATCTTTGGTATATCTACATATAGCATGTTTAGTTTTGACAGTTTTTATATTTCGTATATGCAAGTATGTGTTTGGGTTGAGTTCAGTAGTGACAACCGGTTTGGCCTAGTGGGTAGTGACCCTGCCTACGAAGCTGATGGTCCCGGGTTCAAATCCTGGTGTTAAATGTATTCGTGTGATAATAAATAAATAAATAAATATTATAGGACGTTATTACACAAATTGACTAAGTCCCACAGTAAGCTCAATAAGGCTTGTGTTGAGGGTACTTAGACAACGATATATATAATATATAAATATTTATAAATACTTAAATACATAGAAAACACCCATGACTCAGGAACAAATATCCATGCTCAACACACGAATAAATGCCCTTACCAGGATTTGAACCCGGGACCATCAGCTTCGTAGGTTTAAAGGTGATCCTATCCCAATGAGAATTTGCACACGTCAACGGAAATATATAAATCACTGATTAAAATGAAGAGTCACAGCTTAATTAAGTAGGTACATTTTTCTCTAATTGTAAAAACTATCAGGTTGGCTGTCTTCCGCTCTTATGAAATAAAACAAGAAAAAAAAATCGGTCAGTCTAAAAACATTTTAAAACTTTATTCTAAATAGACCGTCCGTTCTGGACAGCCAATTGATTTCCCGTCAAACCTGGCTGCTAATTTAGTGCAAGAGAATTTTCACCGAATTAACCATTTTTGACTGACGCTGTTTGGCGGGATGCGGCACGAATGAAATTAAATACCCCTACCAGTTGCTAACATTAGTGAAAATAGAAAAAAATAGGTAACCTACATGAGACCTTGAAAGGAGAGTTTAAAAATGTATGGACCTATCGGAAAATGGACCTTTTTTTATTTTCAGAAGATATTTTAATTTGTTTTTATTTCAAGTAGAATCTCTTCTCCTCTTCTTCCTCGCGTTGTCCCGGCATTTTGCCACGGCTCATAGGAGCCTGGGGTCCGCTTGACAACTAATCCCAAGATTTGGCGTAGGCACTAGTTTTTACGAAAGCGACTGCCATCTGACCTTCCAACCCAGAGGATAAACTAGGCCTTGTTGGGATTAGTCAGGTTTCCTCACGATGTTTTACTTCACCGAAAAGGTGAAAACTGGTAAATATCAAATGAAATACGAAATACGTACATAAGTTCCGAAAAACTCATTGGTACGAGCCGGGGTTTGAACCCGCGACCTCCGGATTGCAAGTCGCTAGGCCACCAGCGCTTGTCCGCTAGGCCACCAGCGCTTGTCCGCTAGGCCACCAGCGCTTGTCCGCTAGGCCACCAGCGCTTGTCCGCTAGGCCACCAGCGCTTGTCCGCTAGGCCACCAGCGCTTGTCCGCTAGGCCACCAGCGCTTGTCCGCTAGGCCACCAGCGCTTGTCCGCTAGGCCACCAGCGCTTGTCCGCTAGGCCACCAGAAACATTACTATTTAAATTATAAACTGAAATAAATGTAATATATTAAGAAAAAAAATGACTATCAACTCCAGTGCTCCAGGCTGGAATCAAACCAGCGTTGCCTGAGCCATTGGGCCACCGGGGTCACGACGGTCGTGGGGCGCGATAAACCGGGGGGCCTTAAACTACGTCAATAAGAGAGGTATGGGCATTGTGAATGTCATCTCGCTTTGTGTGGCAGGGCACAGCACAGCGGATGTCATTCCAGATCTAGAGCAGAGCCCAACTGGGGAAGTACCTCCACCTTACAGAAAACCGCAGCCTGATAACACTAGACCCTACTCATAGTGTTGTGTTCCTGCTGGTGAGTACCAGTAACGGCAATGCGCATGTAACCCCTTTGGAGTTGCAGGTCATAGGTTACGGAGACTGCTTACCATCAGGCGGGCCGTATGCTTGTTTGCCAACGACGTAGTAAATAAAAAAATTAGGCTTCAGTAAGAAATGCATATACTTGGAAAAAATCGACCTATGCCGCCGTGACCCCGGTGGCCGAATGGCTCAGGCACCTGCCGCGATTGCAGAGGAGCTGGTCTGATTCCTGCCTGAGGCACTGGAGGCCATAGTCACTGTTTATTAATATATGACATATAATCTTAAAATACATCGCATCTAATTTGACTTTTGAATTTTGACGACCGGTTTGGCCTAGTGGGTAGTGATCCTGCCTACGAAGCTGATGGTCCCGGGTTCAAATCCTGGTAAGGGCATTTATTCGTGTGATGAGCATGGATATTTGTTTCTGAGTCATGGGTGTTTTCTATGTATTTAAGTATTTATAAATATTTGTATATTATGTATGTCGTTGGCTAAGTACCCTCAACACAAGCCTTATTGAGTTTACTGTGGGACTTAGTCAATTTGTGTAATAATGTCCTATAATATTTATTAATATTTATTTATTTATCTAATATAATAATGTGAAAAAGTGACGTTGCCGGCCTTTGCCTGGATTGGATAGTTTTTGTCTAGCAAATCATCATGCGGTTAGAAATTACTAAATATAAGCTTGTAAAAGTACCAGGCGATCATAAACACGTAGTAGTTCAGCGTTATAATACGCGCTGTCAATCAGGCCGGTTGACGGCCCAGTGCAATACAATGGCGTTATCGGGCTAATGTTATTTACAGTTATTGCTGGGCTATGGTTTTATGTTTTAAATTCGATATAGGGTTTGCAAGGGTAACATAGCAATAGAAATTTATCAGCAAAAGATTGAACTCGATTTATTTACTTATAACTTCAGAATATTTTGCTTTTAGAAAAGCGATTTTGCGATTACAGTCATGAAATATTATTAGATTACATACATTTTAATTTAAGAAGCTAACAAAAATATTTTATAAGCTTTTAAGTAGAGATGCCCCAAATATTCGGCCTCTATTCAGTATTCGGCCTATTCCACCACTTTGCCGAATATTTGGTATTCGGCCAACCTACCGGTAACCTACTATTTGGCCGAATACCGAATATATGTTACACCTACCTAAAAAGAAAAACTACAGAATAAAAATAACCGCAAACCACTATATTTAATAATTAAAATGTGTTCTCGGAATGTTATTAATAATACAAACCCAATTTTTTGAGCATTTTGTTAATTACAAATAATTTTTATTTATCTTGGGTCTGATCTGACTGACCAACTACATTCAAGTTCTGAGCATCAAAAGTTAAATCTCAACAAACATTGTCGGCGAACCGGTTTCATAATTAACGTGACTCAAAATGTTTGCACGTTTTGCCGAATATAGGGTATTCGGCCAAAACTACTATTCGGGCCATCTCCACTTTTTAGAATATTACAAATAAGCTTTTGTCAGATATTTCCACGCGGTTTGTCTTGCAAAATATATTATCGCAGATTGTACACTTATACAATTATATGTTCATCGCATGACTACACATACTTGAAAGAGTATAACTAATTAGTAATTAATTAGTACATGCCACAAACCGCAGATTGATTGAAGTGAGAGTTTTGATTGCTGACTAATTCACTATTGCGACGTTTCAGTCAAAATAATAATTTCGGCACCATTTTTGCATTGCATCCCATGTAGCAAACACTGCTAAGTCGGCAGGCTCAGCGGCAGAGACTGCCGCCAAAAGCAAGCGCCTGAAATACTCTGCCTTGGAAGCCACCCACGGCTTCGTGCTCGTCGCCGTCGAGACAGCCGGGCCCTGGGGGCGGGAGGCGCGTGAGCTCTTACAGTGGGGTGGGGGCTAGTGTGATGGGGATTTTTGGACCCGGCATGGTTCAAGTTCAGTCTAATTATACTATTGTCACTGTGACAAATTACGGTAACAAATTGTTGATTAATTTAGGGTTCGTGCTAATTTGGTTTTAATACTAACGGTATGGAATGTAGAATGTCGTGAAGCGCTAAGAGCGTGCGACTTGCAATCCGGAGGTCGCGGGTTCAAACCTCGGCTCGTAACAGAGTTTTTCGGAACTTATGTACGAAATATCATTTGATATTTACCAGTCGCTTTTCGGTGAAGGAAAACATCGTGAGGAAACCGGACTAATAAACCGGGCACTAAGAATGCTAGTTCAGTGGTGTCACTCATGAATTCAATCGCCAATCGTGCAGTCCAACGCAACTAGTTGCGACTAATCGCGCGCGTGATGCGAACTCATCAACCAATCGCGTTGTAGCGTCTGACTGCACAATTGGCTCGAATTCGTGTGCGTGACACGTTGTACTGGCCCCATTCTTATTGCCCGTAAGGCCTGTCCTATAAAACTCATTGCCACAGCACCAAATAGACAAATTCCCCCACCGCGTGTCTGTCTGTCTGTCTATTCGTTCGCGATAAACTCAACAATGTCTCAACAGATTTTCATACAGTTTTTACCTATCAATAAAATTATTAGCAAGTAGTTGTTAAGGTTTTGTGTAGCCCGTGAAAAGCCGGTGCGGGTCGCTTCTGTAGACATAATTTTGATAACGGTATGAAACGCACATTGTAGACTCTGAATTATTATAAAATTACCTATTACCATCCCATGTTCATACAAACATACATGAACATATGCGTAAAATTTAATTAAATCTGTATTGCAATCTTAACTTAATGAGTGACTTGTTCTGCGTCCACGCATGAGTTACGACGCATGCGCAAACTCCTATCTTACTTCAATTTGTAATTTTAAAATAAACCTTGTTATTGTATTTTTAACGATAGTTTTAGACTGGGTGAAAAATATGATTTGATATTTGATTTGTATAGTAATTTAGGAAATAATCATCGGTCTTTGAGAATAGCGTAGAGGTGAAAAAACTCCATAAGCTTCATTTGGTAGTATCTGGCTTTAGTTTTAATTTAATTTAGTTTAATAAACTAGATAAATGTAACAGGGTTGCCTTACGTCTTTGATAAGTACCGCGAGGAAGTATATAGGAATCTTTCTAGTTTTACTATAGGCTACATAATTTTCTCTTTCCCAAATAAAACTGTGTTTAAATTTTCAAAAACTTCCCGATATTTTTCAACGTTTTGAATCCTATTGAATAGTTTGTGTGAACGCTTTGCTAAAGAGATGGGCAGATCTTACCGAACCGAATATTCGGCCGAATTATTCTGTTCATCTGTATCATTCTAATTGCCCATTTGAAAATGCGTCAATTTCATTAGCAGCTAAGGTGAATCTCTTCCTAGACAATTCCCTAGAACACGTCACGAAGAAGAAGCGCTGGACGTCGTGATAGTGGACATGGAAGGGAACAATCTTACACCTGAGGCTGGCGAAGACCGGGCAAAGTGGAGAAGATTGAATAGGAAAGCGGACCCTGGCGCTAGGCCGTGAAAACGAAGAAGAAGAGGTCAAAAGGCATGGGACTCGCAGATAAATTTTCACTCCAAATCATCAAACATCCTATGGTTGCAAAATGTCTCATCATGTATTTAATCCCAATACGAAAACGTAACCTGATGGAAGAGATTACTTGAAAAGTTCTTGAGGAGTTTTTACAAGACAACCATAATAAAAAAATATTTGCCGAATATTCAGCACTTTAATGGAATTATTCGGCCGAATACGAATATCGGATAACTTGTCGAATTTTACGAATAAGTAGGGTAGGCTTCTGTATATCCAGAATATCCGTATACATATTGCTTAATCATTGCAGTTTCACAGCTTGTCTCTTCAAGTAAAATCAAATCAATGCATTAAATTTATAATCTTCACCCAATTTTACTACCTCGCTACTCTTTCTTAGACCTATAGTAAAATGACGAAATCGTTTTGAATCCTTTAGGCGTTTACGATCTTTTTGAATTGAACTTTAGAAAACTGCAATCGAGTGAATACCTTTACGGGCGTCGTGACTAGACAGAAATTAAACATTTTGAGATGTATCTTGACTTCATATCGCTATTATTCCAATATGAATCTTATGCCATAAACTTCTTCTTATTCGTGTAAAGGTATCAAACTTTTTAAATTAAATTCTTGTCTGCCAATGCTTTGCCACTTCTAGCCCTCTGGGTGTAGCCCTCAGGAGATCTTCCTCAGTGCACATCGTTGAGCACAGGGAACATTCGATCATGTGCTTTGTTGTTTGGAGGACTCCACACTCGCAGAAAATATCACCTTGTCGGCCAATACCCCATCTCAGAAGATTATCTTTTGACCGACCAACACCCGTTCGAAGTCGGTTAAGGGCTTTCCATACTGCCCAGTTTTCCTTTCCCCCTGGAGGCAGGAGTTCCGCAGCTGGTATGCGTAACGACGTGTCGTTGAGTTGTGAGTTCCATGATTTTAGGCGAGCCTCCTGGGGAGTTTGGTGCTGCAGAGCTGAATTTGTAACGAAGCTCTTCCGGGACTTAAGCCTTGCAGTAACTGGTTTGTGGTTGTGCAGGGGGTGACGCAGGTCGCGCAGTTGTTTTCCGCGCTCAACAGCCCCGGCTACGTCTCTGCGTATGTCCGGCGGTGCAATTCCACTCAGTTGGTATAGATGGTCACGTTTAGTAGGTTTTAGACAACCGGTTACTAGGCGGCAGGACTCGTTGAGGGCTATGTCAACCTGGGCAGCGTGTGAAGAATTTTTCCAGACTGGGCATGCATATTCTGCAGCGGAGAAGCTGAGAGCGAGAGCCGTTGTGCGTAGGGTATGTGGGGTTGCCCCCCATGTGGTACCGGTGATACGACGCAAGATGTTGTTCCTCGCCGCCACTTTCTGTTTGGTGTTGAGGCAGTGAGCTTTGTAGGTCAGTGACCGGTCCAGCGTCACCCCTAGGTATTTAGGGGCGGCAGTGTGTTCTAGCCGTCTGTCTTCCCAAACGATATTCAGCTGTCTGGTGGCCTGGCTGTTTCTTAGGTGGAAGGCACAAACCTGTGTTTTAGATGGGTTCGGTTTAAGCTGATTTTCTTTATAATACAGTGACAAGCTCGCCAAACCTTCCACAAGACGATTCTCCACTGCCTCGAAGGATTTTTCTTGCGATGTGAGTGCAAGGTCATCGGCAAAGAGGAAATGTTGTAGGTTATCTAAGATCGGTTGGTCGTTCGTATAGATATTGAAAAGTGCTGGTGCCAGCACGCTACCCTGGGGAAGACCATTTTTAAGGGACCTCCACCTACTTTTTTTCCCTTGGAACGATACATAGAACCTCCTGTTGGAGAGTAGTTCAGATATAACCTGCGTGAGTTTATAATCTTTTGTAATTTGATATAGTTTAGATACTAGTCTCCTGTGGTTTATTGTATCATATGCAGCCGTGAGGTCGACGAAGACTGCACCTGTCACCATTCCCCCCTCGAACCCATCCTCAATATACTGTGTCAGGTTGAGGACTTGCGAAGTACAGGATTTACCTGCCCTGAAACCTGCCTGCTGGTCTATGAACGCATCCTCCAGGGTTCTTGTCATGCGTTCAAGTATGAGGCGTTCAAAGAGTTTGAAAGTATGGCAAAGAAGTGAGATCGGTCTGTAACTTTTCACGTCGGCGGGGTCTTTACCAGGTTTAAGAATTGCAGTCACATGGGATTTCCTCCATATCTTCGGGAAAGATGTAGTCTCCACACAAGCATTGAACAGTTTCAGTAGCCACATTTTAGTTGCAGGCCCGAAGTGTTTTATTTGTTCCACTCTTATATCATCAATCCCGGCGGCTTTCCCTGCTTTAAGCTTTTGGATACTTGCATCTAATTCCGAGATCGAGAAGAGATCTCTTAGATGGTTTCTTTCTTTTCCAGGCGAGTATCGGGCGAGTTTTAGTGGTTTGCACTTATCTGTCGTTTTTCCGTTAAGTAGAAGTTGGTGGGCTATCTGGTCGGCTGTTATGTTAGCTAAGTAAGTGTGATTTTTATTGTCACTGCTAAGCTTGTTTATAAAGTTCCACGCTTTCTTGCTATTGTGGGTCATATCGACACTTTCCACTAGTTCGTTCCATTTTTGCCTTTGGGTTTCCGATATCTCATCCATGAATTTATTACCTTGGAGGATAGTTTCCTGGGAAAACGGATCGACCGCATATGCGTTATAGTACGCATTGGCATGTTCTTTGAGGCTGTCAGACATTCCCGGGATATACTGGGTTTTACAGCCGCGTGGTATATGTTGTCTTGACGCCAACTTCACCAATCCAATGAACTCCTCATAACTATCGCCATAAACTATAAAGTCGTTATTTGAGTCGACTCTTTTGTTACAAATCGGTCAACTTAACTGATATTGTAAATAATAATAATAATAATAATAATAAAATTCTTTATTGTGCACTACTAAAGAAAAACTCATAATACAAACAATACAGGACTTAAATTAGTAGGTAACAACAGGCGGACTTATCGCTATAAAGCGATCTCTTCCAGACAACCTTCAGATAGCGAACCGGTGGCAAGAAATAGGCTATTGGGCAGTGCAAAACAACAATAAAACAAGTATACTTATAATATGTTAATTTTAAATTATAAACTACAAACAATAAAACATACACTACATAAACTACATAAATTATTTAAATTACAATAATACACTACATAAACCTACATAAATAAATATTAAGCATTCTAGGGAGTGAAGTAACAACCAGGTAGAGAAAATAAAGGAGAATTTAATGACCAGGACTAAGAAAGTGATAAATAATGCTCTTTAAGACGTTTTTTAAAAATGGTTAAGGATTGAGCTCGTTTTATATCAATGGGCAAAGCATTCCACATTCTTACAGACTGGAAAGTGAAGGATTTGATGTAGAACTTACTAGATGACCGAGGGGGAGCAAGAAGAAGATTTTGAGAACACCTAACAGACGAAAGAAAACTAAACCGCTTTTTAAGGTAACCAGGAGTATTAGGAATAAATAAGGTACTGTAGAGAAGAGAAAGGATATGCGTATTACGTCGAAAACGTATCGGTAACCACTTGAGCTGTGACCGAAAGCTGGAGACATGGTCAAATTTCCGTAGCCCAAAAATGAAACGAATGCACACATTTTGAAGACGTTCAAGCTTGTTTAATTGCTCTTCTGTAAGATCGAGATAAGATATGTCAGCATAGTCTAGAATAGGAAGAAGAAGTGATTGCGCCAGCGCAATTTTAGTGGCAAGCGGTAAAAAGTTGCGGAGACGCCTAAGCGATCCCACGGCAGCAAAAATTTTTCGTCCAACCTCATTAAGTTGCGGACCCCAAGAAAGAGTAAATGTACTGTGATTTAATTTATTATTATTACTCGTGTAATTTTGATTGAATTGGTCTCTAAATCACAATTAACTAGTAATTCGATTGTCAATTTTGCTTCTTGTGCAAATACTTATCCTAAATTAGTAATAATTTCGTATGGTTGGTTTATGTAATTAATACATTTGCTGTGATTCTTAAATGTTGCTAAAATATGAACTTAAATTATAAAGTGGCCATTATTTCCATCACAATAAGGTATGTCTCTGTTTCTTTATGGCAACTGTTGGCGTCTGGTTGACGATTCAACCTTTTTCTATAACTTTGATGTCAGATCTTCAGCAGAAGGATGTGGCGGTTCCTGAGTCAAACCCATTTGTTTGCTTAAGATAAGAAATGTAACGAGTGCTATGATAAGTCAGTCCAGTAAAGATTGTGTTGAATATCGTATTTCATTGGAAGCCCTCATCCGCGATTGTTCGTTCTGCGGTATCAGCATGGTTCCATTTTTATCACCTGTCAATATGCCCGTCACTTTCGCGCTTACATACTTGTCAGAATGTGACAGGCATGGTGACAAATGATAAAGGGCCGACCATCATAGCCCTACTGATATGCCTAGCGATGGCATGATACGGCCACGATTCCCGACATGTACATCATTGTTTTAGTTAATTTAATTATTCGCGATGTAATCCGTTTTCATGGTTTTATTTCATGAATTACTATCGCGGCAACCCAAGACAATATATGTATTAAAACACTTAAATGTACAAAAAAGAAAAAAAAAACAGGAAAAAACACTCATCATTGGTACGAAGGCAAATTTATCCGTTTAAGAGCTTTCTCTTTTTTGTTTTTCTTGACAGTCTATAATTTTAACGTCGTTATGATTGTTATAGTTTGCCTTGTGACATAATTAATTAAATACATCATTTATTATTTTAATGAAAACCGGTCTGGCCAAGTGGGTTGTGTCCTGCCTATGGTTTGAATCCTAGTAATTGGGCATTTATTTGTGTGAAGAACACATATATTTGTTACTGAGTCATGGGTGTTTTCTATGTATTTATCTATATGTATGTATATCGCCGCCTAGTCTAGTACCCATAGTACAAGCTTGCTTGGTTTGGGGCTAGGTCGATTTGAGTAAGATTGTCCCCAAACATTTATTTATTATTATTTGTTTTTATCAAAATTCATAATCCAGTAGTGTTTGTATAGTTCACAGTACTTTAAAGAATATTAATAATGTGCCATTTATAATTGTTTTTATTTTGTTTCCAGATTTGGATGGTGTGACAACGATGGAATAAAGTCTGGATAAGCAATGTAAGATAAACTTTTCATATTTAGTATTATAGATATATACAGATGTTACTATAACTAGCTTATATCTAAAATAGGCCCTTGAGGTATTGTACCAAAGATGCTGGCGGGATTTCCTCGTTGTATCGCAATACTGATACGTTGTGCGAGGAAGCCGCCAGCGCTTCGGTCACCAGTTACGTCAACCAGACGTTTCGCGATATCTCCAAAAAAACTTGTGCGCGCTGGGATCCCATGGACCTAGAGTTTTAACGCCAAATGGTACAAAATGGTATTTAGTATTTAAATGATTAGTATAAACTAACAGTTTTGAATGATTCACGGGTAGTTTCACTAGACGACCAACACAATACGATCAACAAGATCGACTAGATGCATGTAACTACGTTGAAATATCGGGAGGAACAATATTAAAAGGTAATTACGGTCCATATCCCGGCCGATTTAAATCTAATATAAACTTATAACTGATAGCATAATTAGTAATTAAGAAAGTCAGACCGGATTCGAAGAACGGATCATTTAGGAACAATTTAAAACTACTAAGGACTAAGCATAAAAAAATATATAAGGTAAAATTTTGGTAGTCAGCATCAACAATACAGCAGCAACATCTAACAATTGAGCAGTCCAGTAGTAAACAGATTTTTAAAGAAAGATTAAAAACAATACTCTTAGATAATATTATCGATACATAGTACTTATATTTCTTAGATATATAGATAACTAAATAGTTGTGTAAGTTTTGATACCTACAAGTAAGCATTGTAAATTAATCATTTAACTCAGTACTCACCTACTAAAATAAGTTTGTATAATGTATGAGTAGGTATGACACAGCATTGCTTACTTTGTTTTGGAGCGCACTATTCGCCAACAAACTGTCCACAGTTTGGCGAATAAATATGTATACCTACCACTTAAGTTTTTTCTTGAAATAAAATAATAATAATAATAACAGTTGTGAATTAGACTACGCGTCATAAATATTTACTATTCTCAAACAGCTTATCAAAGAGTTATGTTTATCTCTCTATGTACCATCAGCTATAAAATTGCATGGTGACTTTATCAATTCATTTATAATTTCTCCATGTTATTTTGAAGCTTACAACAGCTAGCCTGTAACAGATACTTTTGGTGTTATTTCACCGGCTACTATAGAAGCTGACTGTACTGTTCCCAAACATTTCAAGTCACCGAAACACGAGTATACAAATCACAGCTGTTCACAGCGGGAGCACTCATCTTCACTCGCCCTCGAGAACGCTACAACGAGGATGACTGGCGAATTCTCGAGTATGTTGACAGATGTTCGAGTCGCAAAATGTGGGATTGATAGCTTATGAATTTAGCTTTGTTGTACAATATTACATTGAGTTAAAGAGTTAGAGTGGTCACGTTTTTTTCATTTGTAGTCTCTTTCGCACTCATGCAATGTTCATTACGAACGGTTTCCCTTTTGCACACTTTAATTATCTTTAAGTGTAAGCGGTACAATATTAACGACTCGATTCGAATAATGATTAAGACACGTTTAAGATCGTGGAAAGATCTTTAAAAGATCGATAACTAAACGACATGTCAAAATTGACGTTTATTTCGATTCCGCTGTGATCCCAACAAGATTTATCTACGATATTTCTGACGTCAAAGTGGCATTGGTTGCCCGAATCGAGCTGCTTCTGTCAAATATATGACATACAAAAGATATCTAAATGAGAACTTATCTAAACCAGAAATTATCGTTATCGTATTTCATTTTTCGAATCGGGCTGCCAGAGACTAACATCAAAGCTCTGAGAAACGGGTCACCAATTATTTAGCCGACAAGTCTATTCTAGTTTGAGCTGCCTGAACCGTTCAGGAACTTACTCTACGACCTGGCTGAGTGGTAATAGGTAAGTGAGGGGTTCTCAAGCAAATGTCATAGAGGACCTATTGCAGTTTCCGAAGCCGCCGTTTTTGGTTTCCGTACCCAAAGGGTAAAACGGGACCCTATTACTAAGACCCCGTTGTCCGTCCGTCCGTCTGTCACCAGGCTTTATCTCATGAACCGTGATAGCTAAATTCAAAATTTAAAAATTCAAAATTCAAAAAAAATTTCTGCAAGTAAGCCTCAAAGGCTCACAAGTCAATACAACGTTTATAAATACAACAGCCAATACTTACCTGGGTAAACATTGCATTATAATAATCTTAAAATAAATAATTACTACAATACAATAGAGATGTATAGTCTCTATGGTTAAAAACACATTAAATCTGGAGATGTAAAAGGTCCCCAATGTCAGAGTACTAATACTAATAAAATTTGGAGGTGTAAAGTCTCTCCAAGTGTCAAAATAAAATTTATACTAAATAAATAAACCGCGTCTGGACTGTTAAACTAGCAGTCTCATATACTAATGCTACAGAATACATAACTAGTATGTACCAAGTCAAATATATTATACAGTATGACAGAGACGTATAGTCTTCACGGTTAATACATTAAGTTTGGAGATGTATAAGGTCCCCACGGTCTGAGAAAAATAATAATACACAATAATAATGACATTAATAAGATTTGGAGGTGTAAAGGTTCTCCAAATGTCAAAGAATAAAAAAAATATTTTTTTTTATGAAATACATGTTTCACGTCAGGAGACTGTTAAGCTAACAATCTTAAAACTAGTTCTACAGAATATATAACTACTATGTATGATATGCTAGACAGTTGAAATTTCACAGATGTTGTATTTCTGTTGCCGCTATAACAACAAATTCTAAAAAGTTCGAAGCTCCCGGTAAGCGAGTCAGAGTCGCACTTGTCCAGTTTTTTTGTTTACAATTGCAGCCAGTTTTTTAAAGTGGTCCTTTAAATATGATAAAACAGTTTTGGGTATTTTCTAACTAAAGCTAAATTTGAGCTGTCATCCCTGCCAATACAGGGCGTTTGACACCCAGCTCCTCATCAGTACTGGAGAGAACACACACAGTTTTAACTAGAATGGAATCTTTAAGAGTTTCGCCAGATTTTGTTTGAAAATTGTCAGGAAATCTAGTTTATCCTTACCTGAGAATATGCAAAGCCTAACTACTACTACCAGATTCTGAGACATCTAGATAGGACTTGACGGTATATTCCTGTTCCTCTATCTTGTGTCGTATGTCGCTACAAACAGCTCTGAGGGACGCGCCCTCAATGATTCAGGCGACACGTCGGTGGCTATTCCAGGCGCGGAATTAGATCGGTGTTGTCACATGACTGGCAAAATTTACAGCAACATCAATTTTGACATTTGCGATAGCAAAGAAATCGGCATTTAGTCGCGCTACAGTACGTCTGCAGTAATGCTGCCGGCTACAAAACTGCCACATTTGTCAGATTTAATAGACATTTCTCGATAAACACACCTTTTTACAAGCTTTTATTTACTTTCACCTGACCGTTGTCTGTTTGTAATCAAATCTTGCAAGTTAAATTTGATCCACTTCCCGGTTTCCGATTGAGCTGAAAATTTGCATACACATGTAAGTCGGGTGACAATGCAATATTATGGTAACATCGAGCTGATCTAATGATGGAGACAAGAGGTGGACATAGAAACTCTGTGATAAAACAACGCAACCTAATTGTGTTTGGAGTTTTCAGAATTGTCTCGCTGAGTATTAGTTGCTTGTGGAAAAAAGTACAGTCAGCTATAAAAGCTTGTACCAAAAATGAAATTTTTGCCAAAAACTTATTTGACGTTACTTGCAGCAATCAGTCAGCGGCATTAGGTGATGCAACAGTAGGCATAGCAGCGCAACATAACTGCAATGCTGCCGCAAAACTAAAATACAATTTCAAACTATTCCCATAATTTTACTCAAAGCATTCTCGTAACCTAAGTATATCCAGAGCCTAGAATCCAATAGCTTCTCAGACAGATCACTTGACGGTATTCCTGTGTCTCGATCTTGTGTCGCATGTCGCGTCGCTAGTGTCGCTACAAACAACTCTGAGGGACGTGCCCTCAATTATTCAGGCGACACGTCGGTGGCTATTCCAGGAGCCGAATTAGATCGGTGGTTGTCACACGACTGGCCGCAGTTACAACTTACCTTACATGAACCTTATGGCTTGGAGATACGGTTTATGATTGTCCTGTTACGAAATTTTTTGCTAAAGGTGCGGGAACTTGAATTTTTGTGAAGCAGCCTTGCTGTTACTGTTCGTTGCTATTTACTGGATGGCTTAAAAATACAAAGAATATTTTTAGGAATATTTTTCTTATAATTCTGTACCTATATATGTTGCGATAGGTCGTGGTAGGTGAGCGACAAACTACAAATATATTTCACATGCCCCAATCATTGTAAAAAGCGAGATTGCTTACTTAATTACACTGATTATTTCGCTGAAGATGCACGTTTGTATCAAAATATAATGAAAACCGTAACAAGTTGTTAAATCTAAATCGAGCTCTCGATGGTCTGCTGATCACTTCACTAACGGTACCTTAATTTACTTGCTATTTTTATGTAGAAAAGTAAATATACAACCATTATTTGCGACCAATTGTGGGTTGATAAACTTGATAACCAACATCAGCTACATATTAGCTTTACATGAAGTATCATACTATAGATGGAACATTGTCCCACATTCGCGGTACAAATTCGCATTTGTTCCTTTGATTTACCGCCTAAACGTTTACAGACCCGATAAAACTCATCTAACAATTACACGCCGTACCGTATTAGACATTAATTCCAACTCGGGACTAGCTGCGACGTTCCCTTTGATTCATGCGTCTTCAATCCACAACTTTAACCTAACCACCTAAACTTACACAATCGATTATGAACTTTTTTGCAATCATATTAGAACTCAAAATGATTCTAAAGGTTTGAAGTTTAATTGTGAAGGAGCGGTACCAATTGTCTTTACAGTTTGAGATTAAATTGATTTATAAGACAGCATTCAGTCCGTCACCGGTTCGCGGTACAGTCGTAAAGTCGTGTCGGGGTCGTTACGCTGGCCTTTGATGTGACGTTAAATCATACTTGATTTATCGAATTCCTCATCAAGTAACGAGCAATTTAATGCTTAGGTAGTTAAATTTGGAGAAATTCTGGAGAAAACAAGAGATTTGGCGGATTATGAATTTTATGAAAACATTTAGTCACAAATCTTGGAGGTGACAGACAATTATAAACAGTTGCAAGATCATAATAAACTAATAAATAATGTATACAGACATAAGATGAATCACATCATGTTACTGACTCGTACCAGTCAGTTTCTTGGAAATTTTCAGCGAAAGAAAACATCGTGAGGAAACTTAAATACTCCATCTTTGAGTTTTTCCTCTACCTGACTCCTGTACGCTCTGAGTTCCCTGACTTCATCTTTACTTCAAGCCTATCTCTATGATATTCTTGATATAAGTTTTCGTCGTATTCCGTCGTCCGTTGTCGTCCAAGCATCTTTCCCTCGTCTATACGGTACCCCAAGCTAAATCTCTCTCTATCTCTAGAACAGAAATCTCAAATGAAATCAACGTAAAATAAAACATTAACTGATCCTTATGTGAAATAGATGTAATGTGACGAAAAAAGTTACCAAGCCCTCTAGGTGGCGCAGGTCAAATTTGGACCGGCGAGTTCAGCTTACGCGAATTCCTCTCGAATCCACCGTCCTCCGCTACTAAAGCGGTTGTTCACTGTTTTTTAGTAGGTATAACCTTCTTCTTGCGTCGTATTCCTCAACATTGAGAGTCGGGACCTCCCTTCTATACCACTTTCTTTCTTATGATCTTTCTCTATCTGTTTTTTCTCTGGGGTGTGGAGAACCACGTGAACTGTGGAGTCAGGAGCAGTGCGGAACTGGTCAGACCAACGTATTGGACTGCGTCCGCGTCCAGGCCCTTTCGCAACGCTTTGGCTTCGTCTTTTCTTCAATATGACCGAAATATTTAAGGACAGCGAAACATTCAGATGACAGCCGCGGCGAGATTATGAGTTCTCGCAATATGGAGACGTTACTCCGAAATGCTGTCCAGGGGATGTCCTGGTAATATGGAGCATCCTCCTCCAGCACCACATCTCGAAGGCGTTTACGGTCAACAGCTTTCAATGTCCAAGTCTCAGCGTCATACGAAAAGAGTAGTATGTAGTAGGTATATGACATCGACCTATTTCAGTGTTTGATCTATAATCAAAATCATATAGTAGTGTGAAAACTTAATCATCATTTTATAGCCTTTGGTGGCCACTATTGAACATAGGTCTATTTTCGGGTACGCCACTGATCCCGGTCCCGGGCTAGTCTCATCCAGAAGTCCCCCGCGATTTTACGAATTCCGAAAGTGCGACTACTCAAAACACAGAAATCAAAATATTTAATATAATAATAATTTGTTCCCGAATTGCACTGATTGATAGGTTACAAAGGCCACCTAAACTTAGCCAAATGACCAACAAGCTATTTAGATGACAAACTAAGTGGTCTGATTTAAGCCGCCAAATTGGGCCGACAGGAATAACCGATCAGTCTGGATCGGAATAAATCCCGTATATTTAAACTTTATTGATTAATGGATGTCAATGTTTACTGGTAAACAGACATGGATAGATTATAAAGAAATGTTGATATTGATATTGATAACCGTGTGAAAACGTACCTCATTGAGATATGTTCTCATCTGGACGATTCATGGCATACACTCAGCAGCAGATATACCTGAGCGGGCAAGGTGTTCAAGAAAACATATACACTTCAATCGTCACAAAAATTTGGACATCTAAGTTGTCATTTTCACGTAGGTTTTCTGTTCGTCAGTTTCATCAAATACATAATGCAAAAAAAACATAAAACAAACAAGAAGCCATAAAACAAGATTTAACCCAAAAAAACTGTTATCTCTACGTGTGCCTCCACCGAGACTTGAACCTGTATTCTCTGCTTTGAAAAGCAAACGAACTTTAATGAGACCACAACGTGCCTAGACAAATGACTAAATTCGGCTTCATCTAGCTTTCGCTGTGTTTTTTTTTTTTTTATACTACGTCGGTGGCAAACAAGCATACGGCCTGCCTGATGGTAAGCAGTATCCGTAGCCTATGTACGCCTGCAACTCCAGAGGAGTTACATGCGCGTTGCCGACCTTAACCCCCTCCCACCCTCGTTGAGCTCTGGCAACCTTACTCACCGGCAGGAACACAACACTATGAGTAGGGTCTAGCGTTATTTGGCTGCGATATTCTGTAAGGTGGAGGTACTTCCCCAGTTGGGCTCTGCTCTAGATCTGGAATGACATCCGCTGTGCTGTGCCCTACCACACAGAGCGAGATGACATTCACAATGCCCATACCTCTCTTGTGGACGTAGTTTAAGGACATACCCGGGTCCAAGGACATACCCGGGTCCAGTCAGTGTCAGGTGTTTCGATGATCCTGCTGAAAAGTAAATAAATAAGTTACAGTAACTTGACTGAAAGGCACCTGTCAAATGATTGATGAGAAAAACGTGAGATGGATGTATGTGATGACAAGACGACACTACTTTCGATGATTGTCTAAACGCTTACCTGAAATTAGTATGGCTATTTTTCATTCAATATTCAACTCTACTTGTATGTTTTTAACGTCTATTTCTCCACGTTGTTCAGATATATTTGACACGTTGACCGCATAGATACCAGTGGTCTTTTGACAGCTTAGGTGTCAATGACTTGTTGTAAGTATAGAAATTAATGAATAGCGACTGTTAAGATATTTGTGACACGTTGAACGCTCACAAGTAAATACTACCATGACAGTCAACTTATCGACAGTTTCAACGTTTACCTCTTTTTGAGCACCTGGAGTGTATAGCGATTTCTGCTGCTGACGGTACCTACTGACTAAAATTTTCAATGTGCTTATACATTGAAAATATTACAATATTAATTTAATTAAGTACAACATAATTATTGACTTAGTGAGACTTAATACCTGACTTCACAGTCTAACTAAATGTCTTTATGTATATTATGTTATCTTGTTATTGTAAAAAAAATGTATAAATCGATAAAAAAAAAAACAGAAAAAGGCTTGTAATCATCATTCGCTTGCCCTTATCCCATTCATTTGGGGTCGGCGCAGCATGTCTTTTTCTTCCATATCTTTCTGTCACCCGTCATCTCATCATTCACTCGCGTTCGTTTCATGTCATCTTTCACACAATCCATCCACCGTTTCCTGGGTTTTCCTCTGCCGTTCCATCCCTCCACATTCATTCGTAATACCGTTCTCGTCACACGACTTTCATCCCTCCGCATCACATGCCCGTACCACGCTAGAAAAAAAGCTTGTAATAAATAACTATATAGATTTAAAAGACTTATCCCTTTTAAATCTGCCTTTGTACAAATTATGTGTCTTCTTTCCTGTTTTATGTTTGTTTTTGTACAATAAAGTGTTTTACGATTAATATTCTAAATCAATTTAAAAAATAAAAAAAAACTTGTAATAAATAACAATATATGTAGATCTAAAAATATTTTTCAATTGGTCATAAACGGTTTAGAACCGATGTGACCAAAAGAAACGACTATGAAGCCGATGGTCCTGAGTTCAAATCCCAAATGTTGTTTGTGTGATGAGTATGGACATTTGTTCCTGAGTCATGGGTGTTTATTTATTTACGTATTTATAAATATTTATATACGGGCTGTTTTTTATTCACCTGCAATAATTTTCAGGTGTATACATATAGGTCACATAGAGCAACTATTACTATGGGTGCAACTCCGAAATCGCGAAAAAAAATGTATGCTCTCATACAAAATATCAATATCAGACAAGCCATAATGTATGAAACAGTGGAAATTCGAGGTCTCTGCCTACCCCTGCGAGAAATAGGCGTGATAATATGTATGTATGTCTTCTTCAGTCGGTCCCTCAATGCTAAGGATCGTGACATCATGTCCTTCTGTTGAAGACCAGATTCCTCCATAGGCTTCTATTTCTCGCCAAGTAAATGGCCTCATGCAGTTTTAATTGCATAGATGCAGTGATTTGAGCACACCATCTAGTAGAGGGAGGGCCCTGAGGTCTGGTGCCTTCAACTTTGCCCGTCATAATAACAAATAAAGAAATTCTATTCTATTCTATTCTATTCTATTCTATTCTATTCTATTCTATTCTATTCTATTCTATTCTATTCTATTCTATTCTATTCTATTCTATTCTATTCTATTCTATTCTATTCTATTCTATTCTATTCTATTCTATTCTATTCTATTCTATTCTATTCTATTCTATTCTATTCTATTCTATTCTATTCTATTCTATTCTATTCTATTCTATTCTATTCTATTCTATTCTATTCTATTCTATTCTATTCTATTCTATTCTATTCTATTCTATTCTATTCTATTCTATTCCATTCTATTCTATTCTATTCTATTCTATTCTATTCTATTCTATTCTATTCTATTCTATTCTATTCTCTCTAGGCTATCCGGGGAGCGGCGTGAGAAATATCCGAAGTATATGAGAGTTAGTTATGTATGTATGTATTTGTATATAGTAATCTGTGGGCAGTCAAGAAAAATCACTGAAATCAGGAGAAATGCCTTTTGTTTTTCAATATCAGCATTAGGCATTCATCTTTTTTACCGAAATTAAAACCAAACCAAGCGGACACCTAATCCGTCCAACAAACGTCTATTGAGGCAAACAAAAGCTTTAATCGTCCGTCCCAGGTTCGATTCCGGTCTTTGTCCGCGCGAGGAACTCATTACATTGAGATCCACTCCGAATTTGCGATTAACTGATACGCACTTCCGTTTTTAAACGCTGCGTGTTTTCTCTTTAGGTTAATTTTTAATCGCATTTTTTAAGCTAAGAGAAAAGAACAAAACTTCAGTGAGACACTGACATATTAAATATTTAAAACGGGTTACTCATATTTTGACCCATTTTAAGAGAAGAGTAATGTTGTTTTGCATTTATATTTGTGTGCATGTATTTCTTGGAACAATCTACATTCCAATTTGTAAAAGCGGATATCATTTCCGTAGTTTTCGGGCATCTAAACAGACAGTGCTTTTTGTATACCCACGACACAAAACCATTCATGATTATTAGTAGCTACTAAGCAATATATTTGCGTATACATAGATTTCACTTAATACATTTATAAATAAAAAACACCAAAACTTCGAAAGCAAGCATTTAGATCTGATCAACTTCGTCCCTAATAGATTTCGAAGTATGAATTGTGGCTAAATGTTCAAACTGTAGGTATGTCTTCCAATTTTATTTATTTATTTATACTTTATTGCACATAAAATATTAAGTACAAATGGTGGACTTAATGCCTTGAGGCATTTGCTACCAGTCAACCACTGGGTTAAAAAGAGACGTTTATTAGGTGCAGGCTTTGTAATTGAGAATTTTTAACCAATAACACTACCTACTATTTACAAATTAAATACTAATTAATATAATGAAATCATAAGCTTAATAACATATACTTTGTATGATATACTTACATAAATATCTACATATATACATTATACTATTTTTACTTTTTTGACAGAAGCAATACCTACTGTAGATATTGTATTGCACCCGCTCTTTTCTAACTAAATAAAATCGCGGCGTTTCGTCTCACAGAAGAGCGTCTCGCCATTGGTCTGATGATGAGCGTTACTCTATTCCATCCATTGTCCATTATACAAACGATTTTTTAAAGAGTTGATTGAATGTTGTTACATTGATCCCACTTTCATCTACCTAAATAAAATCGCAGCGTTCCCCCTCACAGTGCGTAGCCCGCTGAAAGTCCGTCTCGCCATCGCTCAGATAATGAGCTTTACTCTATTCCATCCATTGTCCATTATACAAACGATTTTCTTTTAAGATTTGATTGAAATCTGTCATGTCTGCGAAGCCCTGTGAGTGACATTGGATGTTATACATTTCTTTATTCATATAATTCCGTTTTCTTTTTCCAATTTGTGTAATTGAGGTTGTTATTGTCTAAAAACTACAAAAAATAATTCACATATTTTTCTAGAATTGGTGCAGAAAAATAAATATATTGAATAAATGAACTACATAAATAAATAATAACAATATATAAACTACCACATATTTATTTTATAGAATACATACTATAAATATAATCATGATGGATATTATTTGAACGTTTGTTTTTAGCAAATGCTTACGTAACATCGTATCGCGTATTATGTATTTTATTATTTTTGTCCAATCAAGCTCTATATGTATTATCTAAATTCTAAAATATAAAAACGCAGCTTAAGTATTTATTTCCACAGATAAAACACTGCAACCTAAGATAAACACTAAAGCACCAACAAAACTTAAAATATATCCCGAGGAAGAAGCAAATTGCACTTGTCACGCCGCCGTCACCGTCACGCCGCGATATTGCACGTCACGTCATGTCACGTATATTAGCTGCATGTGCACGCGCAATGCACTAGAAATGCACCCGCAGTGCACTGAAATAATGTGACGTTGACGCGAGTTGATGGTAGTGTTTTGTTTTTGAGACGTCTAAAATAATGAAAAGCATCTCCGATTCAGCTTGGGAATGCTTTCGTATATTCTCCAAGGCTGCGAACCGGTTTATAAAATACCGATAAATACCGGTTTATTTCGGTTTTCCTCCTAACTTTAATAAGAACGCGAACGTTTTAAGAACTTTATTGTAATCTAAAAAAACCGATTTATTATACATACCGGTTTGACGACCGGTTTGGCCTAGTGGGGAGTAACCCTGCCTACGAAGCTGATGGGTTCAAATCCTGGTAAGGGCATTTATTAGTGTGATGAGCATGGATATTTGTTCCTGAGTCATGGGTGTTTTCTATGTATTTAAGTATTTATAAATATTTATATATTATATATCGTTGTCTAAGTACCCACAACACAAGCCTTATTGAGCTTACTGTGGGATTTAGTCAATTTGTGTAATAATGTCCTATAATATTTATTTATTTATACATAGCGTATCAATTCGACAGTTTTGCTTGTATGTCACCCGAGAAGTCCACCATTTCTGAATCGATTCGATTTGAAAATGTATAAATATAAATAGATGAGATAAATAGTAGACAAATAATTATATATAATAGTTCCAAGATGCTCCTAGTTTTGTCAAAAAAAGCGCTGGTGGCCTAGCGGTAAGAGCGTGCGACTTGCAATCCGGAGGTCGCGGGTTCAAACCCGGCTCGTACCAATGAGTTTTTCGGAACTTATGTACGAAATATTATTTGATATTTACCAGTCGCTTTTCGGTGAAGGAAAACATCGTGAGGAAACCGGACTAATCCCAACAAGGCCTAGTTTACCCTCTGGGTTGAGAGGTCAGATGGCAGTCGCTTTCGTAAAAACTAGTGCCTACGCCAAATCTTGGGATTAGTTGTCAAGCGGACCCCAGGCTCCCTTGAGCCATGGCAAAATGCCGGGACAACGCGAGGAAGAAGAAGAAGAAGCTCCCAGTTTTGTCATGAATATAATATCAGTGATAGGTACTTTGGAAGCGAAAGAGGTATATAAGGATCGTAGCAAGTGGAAATCCGTGGTCTCTCTGCCTACCCCTTCGGGAAATAGGCGTGATTATATGTATGTATGTATGTATGTAAATCATTACGAAGCTACTTTTTTGTGTATAGTCTCCCGTACCAAAAGGAATATATCGTAGAACTTTTGTATTGATTTCTTCATGAATATTAACGTATTTACTTACAGTCAGTTAACGAAGTGTAAACAATGAATACCTAAATACAATTTTATAGCACTAGTGTTGTATTGATACCTAAAGAGCTTGTAAAAATCGATCGAAACAAAATCGATCGCAATAAAATCGATACTCAATCGAACACGTACGTCGCGTGTGAAGAAATGCTAATTCGAGACCACCGCGAGGTAAAGGTCGTGTTCAATGCTAATAGATTAAAAAAATAAATTAGAGCCAATTACATTCCTGCTGAGGAATTATTGGAATGTTGTATTTTTTGTGGATCAGTTGCTACTGGTAATAAAAAAAGATGGTAATGATTTTTTTTAACTCCCGATGGAATAGACGGGTGTTATATTAAACCCTATAAACGGCACACTTAAATAGTATACGGCAAAAATATTTCGGCCCGGAATGTAAAGCAACGCACTTACGAAATACGAGCTTTTCTAAGTAAGTGTCAACGCGTGTTGGCGTCGTTCAGTACCCACAAAACAAGCCTTATTGAGCTTACTGTTGCACTAGGTCGATATATGTACGATTGTACTGCCTATCTACGGTCACGATTGAAAATATCGACACGAAAAAAGTGCCAAAAATATGTATACACGACTTTATTGCCGATATATTAAGGAAGTGTATACATATTTTTGGCACATTTTTCGTATCGATATTTTCAGACGTGACTGTATAATATGTATTTATTATTTATTATTGTTTAAGGTGTTTTTGTAGCGTTCTCAAAAATTGTCTATAAGAAGAGGTTCGTAAAGGTGTACATTGAACTTACGTAAAGCAAAACTTTGCAACACGGTAACATTAGGTAACATACCACAGTTGCACAGCGTTGCACCGTTTACTTATTACGTAAGATGATTTTTGCCAGTTTTTGACCCCCCTCCCCCTCTGTAAGAAAAAATAAAATAATTACTACCCCCTCCTCCCTGTTAATATTTATTACGTAAGAATCGAATGGGAAAATTTAACACACATTTTGTCTTCATTTTTATTTTTCCGAGAAACTACTTTTAGGGAGTAGGAACGTATTTTGGCAATAATTAACTTTTTATTTTAAATTAGAAATTTATAAGATTTTGATCATTCGGCAGTTTTTCTGTTTAATCTTCACTTTGTACATTTTTGTGTTTGCTCGTAAGAACTATCATGAATTCATGACTCCCTACCCCCTTGAAAGAAAAAATAAAACATGTTATTAAGCATCTTACGTAATAAATGAATGTTGCCCTAACCTAGGACATAGATGTTCAACGTAAATAACTAACAACTACATAAAAACCATTTACATTCCAATCATGTTGGTATTATCGGAATTTGCTTAGCTTCTTTATGGATCAGCTGCTTACTGTGTAGAGGTAATTAAAATAGGGAGTGAATAAAATTTTAATTATCATTAGTGCATAAATAATCAGTACTATGGACTTGAATATCTTTAATGCGAATCTAGGAATGTTAGGGTAAGTTAAACATTAGTTTAGCAGTCATCATCGAGGTCCAGAATAGTTAAAAATGACAAAGAGGTACAACACTGGGTTGAGTCATTACAAAGTGTTTTGAACGACTACTGTGAGGAAATTAATTAATTTATTGTCGTTTTACGGGAGACAGCAATTCATATAGAATTCATATAGAAGGGTACCTTGAGATCGTATAGGGCCCTACAAGTACAATATAATAACGCGTTCAGGGCACTGATGGGGCTGCCGCGATACTGCAACGCATCAGGGATGTTTGCGGAGGCGCAGGTGGCGTGTTTTAATGCTACCATGCGCTTGCGAGCCGCATCTCTGGTGCGACGCGTGCGCGCCAGCTCCAACAGCGTCCTGGCAATGATTGCGGACAAGTTTTGCCCGTACATGTCATTTTGCTGTGGACTCCATGCGCCCGGCAGCGCTGTGGTTAACACATTGAGATATAGTAGGTGATCACTGTCAATGTGTTAACCACTGATGCGTTCTTCTTCTTCCTCGCGTTGTCCCGGCATTTTGCCACGGCTCATGGGAGCCTGGGGTCCGCTTGACAACTAATCCCAAGATGTGGCGTAGGCACTAGTTTTTTACGAAAGCGACTGCCATCTGACCTTCCAACCCAGAGGATAAACTAGGCCTTGTTGGGATTAATCCGGTTTCCTCACGATGTTTTCCTTCACCGAAAAGCGACTGGTAAATATCAAATGATATTTCGTACATAAATTCCGAAAAACTCATTGGTACGAGCCGGGGTTTGAACCCGCGACCTCCGGATTGCAAGTCGCACGCTCTTACCGCTAGGCCACCAGCGTTTTCTAACCACTGATGCGTTAAAAAACTTTTATTTTTTGTATTATTTTATTGTATTAATGCATGTGTACTCGTATTTGTAGTATAGTGTTTAAGTCTAGTGTTCCAAATTAATATGTACGAGTCATTATGTTACTCGAAATAAACGAATTTTAATTTAATTTAATATTCTGCATTTACTCAAAATTCAACAACCAACTGAACACCAGAGCCGCTCGTCAAGTCAAGATAAAGACACTTGAATTAATTAAAACTTCAGATATAATAGGTATATCTATAATTATCATAACTCGGTAATATTAGGAGACACGTGATCGTAGTAGGTACTCGCTCTTTATTAGTACATTACTATAGAGGCCGGGAGACGAAGGGTTGCAGGCCACGTAGATATAGACGGCCGAGCGTAGCGAGAATAGGGATACGCGGCCGGCAACCCCGTTTCTCGCCGAGATTTGTATAGTGCTTTTCTCAAACTTGCAATGAAATAATAATAAAGTTCCAAGTCCTAATGTTATTCAGTGCGTAGAGTATTGAACGGGAGCAAAAACGTGATTATTTTGGCGCTACGACGCACGCTATTACGCTTTTTTTTCCTTTTTTCTCTTTTTTTTTCCGTTTTTATCTTTTTTTCCTTTTTTTTCCATTTTTGTGTTTCTTTATTATTACTGCGGGGTAATTAAAAGGGGAACGAAAATTTGATTATTTTTGCGCTACGACGCACTGTCTAGGATATACAGCCCTATAAAGATTTTATTTCAGTCATGCAGAAATCTTTATATGGCTGTATCTCCAAAACCGTGCGTCGTAGCGCAAAAATAATCAAATTTTCGTTGCCCTCTCAATATCCCCGCAGTAATAATAAATAAACTTAAAAAAGAGAAAAAAGAAACACAAAAAGAAAAAAAAGAGGCATAATTGCAAAGCTTTGCCTTTTGCCTATAGGTTTTATGTGGTTACGTTGCCTTACAGGCCTAGGTGTGTAAGGCAGTATGAAATCCCTTTACATACCATCTTCACTCATCGCACCTGATATGTAGTATTTCCGGACCTAATTTGACGTCATGTCAACATTTCAGTGCAAGTTTGAGAAAAATTCTTTACAGTATATGGTGCTACTTTACCGCACTAGTGTGATAATCAGCACATTACGTAACTATATGTTATACGTGTCGAAAATTTTAAGGACCATGTACTGTAATAGTACATTACTCGTGTCGATTTAAAACACTCCCTTCGGTCGTGTTTTAATTTATCGCCACTCGTTTCGAATTTCCTATTTTTCGCACTTGTATCGTACAACGTTTTACAGTACATATGGTCTTTTAAATGTTCGACATAGTAACGTAATATGCTAATTTTCGCACTAGTGCGGTAAAGTAGCACCATATGTACTGTAAAACGTTGAATGATACATGTGCGAATAGGAAACTCGTACTTGTATCGTAATGTACTAATTATAATTATGTGTAGGAGATTAATAACATTCAGGTCATGTATAGGAATTATTGGCATTTTGTACGGATCAGTTAATGCTATTTTATGAGTAATTACATTGTGGGTATGGTCTGTTCAGAATCATTAAGTGTTAAAAGTTCTTAGAAAGTGAGAGGGAACTCATGCTAACTTCATGTCAAAACGATTCTACAGTCTTCCTAGACCGTTCGCGATGTAGGCAAAATATTACACTAGTCATTTTGCGTTTTAGACCATCCGCGAATAACCCAGTAAAAGATACAGTACCCCTAGTGTAACTTTGATCGACATCATAACGTGACGAACGCGTTTGCGTTAAGTCTCATTTTGTATAGGATTTTGAGTTTCCAAAACGTCCCGCTTGGCGCGCTCTTTCGAAATCCAATACAAAATGAGACTAAACGCAAACGCGTACGTCACGTTTGGAAATCGAATTTATTTACACTAGGGGTACAGATTAAAGAAAAACAATTGACTAATAATTTACATACAATAATTTACATTTAATAATTGTAACGTGTTTTATTTGAAAAATATCTTGCAGGCGGCTTTACTAAAAGTCGATAAAATTTCACTTTAAATTTTAGCCAACATAGCGCCATCTTTCGCGTTATCTGGCTGTGTATCGCAGGTGCCTATAAATAACTGATCAGGGGTCCATTATTCACATTAACCAACAGGCTACCTGGTCGCAATTATATTGGAAGTGTCAGACCTCACGCGCAGTAATTAAGGGCAAAAAGACGCGACTTAATGAACCAATGCAAATGAACTTTAGTGCAAGTTTTGTTTATTTTCGAATGAGGACTATCTCGTGAAAACGATATTTGCATATCTGCACTAGTAGGTATGCAAATGTTGTTTTCATATGGAGATGGAATGGTTAAGAGGCTGTCAATACCTAAAGCGCGCACACTGTCTATTTGTATCGGAGTAAATGAGATAGCACTGTCGCATGTTACTGGGCCTGGGCAAGGGAATACTAAGAAAAATATTTAAATAAAAAAAAGTGGATTATTAGTGTACCATTTAACTCGACCACGGTTTAGATATAAATGTTTTGAAATTGTGATTTTAATTGCAGACCCATAAGTCAAAACAATAAAGACAAAACCGTTTAATTGTGATTTTAAGACCAATCTTTGCAATTATTTTCTATCGAGCCGATTTCGTTCAATCGTGTATCGAGTACGACCACGGTCTTTGAAATATAATTAATATGAACATATATTTTTCATACTTGACTAAAACAAATACTTATACGCCCTGTTGTGTGCCCCAGCAGGGCGTCATGGACTGACATTTTTACTTATTTAACACCTTTTAGATTTTATGTACATGATTTTACAACGAAATAAATGAAATGAAATGAAATGAAATAGTCTTTCTTAAAAAACTGTTTAAGTAACATCAATTTCAAGGACATTGGGTGTTGACAGCCTCTTAAATTTGTAGGTACCAACTTAAGTTTTTTTATGACATACAGTTGTAGCAGAAATATTGGGTTCCGTTTAATGGGCATATTCGGATCATGTTCAAATTAGGAAAAAAAATTAGTTTTTTTTTAAACCAAAAAATTTTTCTTCTGTACGCATAGTATTTTAAGAGGATTTTTTTTAAATACCACGACGGTGGCGAACAAGCATACGGCCCGCCTGATGGTAAGCAGTCACCGTACCTATGGACGCCTGCAACACCAAAGGCATTACATGCGCGTTGCCGACCCTTTAAAAACCTGTATACTCCTTTTTTGAAGAACCCCATACTGTAGACCCTCGGGAAAACCTCGGGATTATAAGAGGATGATTGATAAATGCTTCTCTATACGAACGTAGTCCCTAATTTCCTCTAGATATTATGGAGAACATATTTAATAATAATAATTCAGCCTATATACGTCCCACTGCTGGGCACAGGCCTCCTCTCATGCGCGAGAGGGCTCGGGCTATAGTCCACACGCTAGCCCAATGCGGATTGGGGACTTGACATACACCTTTGAATTTCTTCGCAGATGTATGCAGATTTCCTCACGATGTTTTCCTTCACCGAAAAGCTACTGGTAAATATCAAATGTAGGGATTGCAAACCGGATTGGTTTTCAATCCGGCCGGATCCGGCCGGATTTTGGCCGTAATCCGGCCGGATCCGGCCGGACCGGATCCGGTTTGGTATAGGGATATTAAAGTTAATTAAATGACATATTTTTCTAGTTTTTTGCGTAATACGTATTCCTAAATCTATAATTTGAAGTTAATAAATAACTTCTTAACAATAAAATAGAACTTGGTAGTAAAAAGTGTCACAATGTCAATATCACTTTAAAAACAAAATTTGAAATCGGTAATTTATTATATTTAACCATTCAATAGTGCTCAAATTTTAGTTTAATTAGTTTATTATTATTTTGATTAGTTTCCAAAGCCTGATGATTGGATATGGGGTGGGAATTGGAGCTCCTTGAAAGGACAAGTTTTCGTAACTGTTCTTTGATTTAATTTTTTGTAGAATCTGTTCGGAAAGCCCCATACATTCCACGACTCTTCTCTTTTCTCACAGACTCTAACGTTGACATCCATTCCAGCATAGAGAAATAAGAAGTACATAGAGTGCTCACTCCATACATCAGTTTTGGTACCAAAACGCTTATTATTTTCGTAGTCGACATCTAGCATCGAGTAGCGGAACTCTTAGTACTGCTACTCGATAATAGATATGGCGGCAAACAAAAAGTCTAATGGTCAACAATTTTCCGCTAATATTATAACCAGAGTAACTCTATTTTCAACTGTCCGAAAAAGTAGTAGACTGTAGGATTAAAAAAATTGAAGTTTTTATTTATTTATAGAAAAGTATATTGGTCAAATTATAGGGAACAACACACGACACGACGATCTCATGCGAAAATAATAGAATGTAGGATTGAAAACCATCGCGGAAAGGGACTCCTTAAGAAAAGTTACATAGATCAAATAAAGACTTAGCTAGACGTAGAGTAGCATGTACCAGAAGATATAGGAAATTGCATAAGATTGGATGAACTTGTAAAGACAAAAGATTTTCTCTTAAATTTGAATAGAAAATAATCTATATTTTATCATATATATACATATATCGGAGAAAACTAAAGATTATCAATATTATCATATATTCTTCATTCACACATATTGATGAGCCCAACTGTAGTCGGTTGAGTACCGCCGACTTAATCCTGCTCATTTGTTTACTTTTAATCTCCTATCACAACATTATGACACGACGAGAAGGTTAATTTCTCTTTAGCATAAATTACAAATGCCTTCCATGGCATCTTCATCCTTTCATTTTTCCTTCTATTACAGTATTTATGTAATCGTCATATCGTGCTACCAACATGAAAGAAGAAGAAATCCTCTTCTGTTCCCAGTCATCGTCATAATAAATATATTCATGTTACTAAATTTAAACGTTTTCATTCGTTTTTTGTTCTGTTCAACTTCATACCTCGTATCCGTCGCCCTTTCCTCATCTGAAACGCACAGCGCGTGCTGTATTTAGGCGTTATTTATTTTACCGGATCCGGTCCGGATCCGGTGATTTTTACCGGATCCGGTAGCTCTTGAAAAGTGCCGGATCCGGCCGGATTACCGGATCCGCCGGACCGGATTGCAATCCCTAATCAAATGATATTTCGTACATAAGTTCCGAAAAACTCATTGGTACGAGCCAGGATTTGAACCCACGACCTCCGGATTGAAAGTCGGACGTCATATCCACTCGGCTACCACCGCTTCGAACATATTTACATACTATTTAATCATAGCCATGCCCCTTGGTTTGACGTTTTTAGATTTTCTGTTTACTATCAAAATAAGGAGAGTACATAATGCAAATTCCACCTTCTAACTTTTATATCGAAAAAAAAAAGGAATTTAGCTATGGTTCTTCTTCTTCCTCGCGTTGTCCCGGCATTTTGCCACGGCTCATGGGAGCCTGGGGTCCGCTTGACAACTAATCCCAAGATTTGGCGTAGGCACTAGTTTTTACGAAAGCGACTGCCATCTGACCTTCCAACCCAGAGGGTAAACTAGGCCTTGTTAGGAATAGTCCGGTTTCCTCACGATGTTTTCCTTCACCGAAAAGCGACTGGTAAATATCAAATGATATTTCGTACATAAGTTCCGAAAAACCCATTGGTACGAGCAGGGGTTTGAACCCGCGACCTCCGGATTGCAAGTCGCACGCTCTTACCGCTAGGCCACCAGCGCTTAGGAATTTAGCTATGGTTAATACATCTATAGTCTGTCAATCCAATTTCGTCAGTAGAAAAAGCGGCAAAGTAAAAAAAAAAAACGTAGGCGCGAAGTGTTATCATCCGAGAGAAAATTTGAATGTCGCGCCTTTTTCTACTGACAAAGTTGTTTGACGTAAGGCGGCCGGTACACTTGTAAGTTTTACTTACGTAAGTAGGGACACAGCTATACTATAAAGTGAGAGATGAATATCATTATCTCATTCTAACAAATAGCTTTGTCCTTACTTACGTAAGTAAAACTTACAAGTGTACTCAAGCCTAACTGGTGACCGAAGAGCTGGAGGCTTCCTCGCGCAACGTATTAGTACTACGATACAACGAAGAAATGCCGGCAGCGTCCTTGGTACAATGCCTCAAGGGCCTATTTTAGATTTAAGCTAGTTACAGTAATCCTTTGTATACAGGGTGACCTTAGCCATTGGACAAACCCTGAAATCCCACGTAGGGTTACTTCTCAGGAATGCTCTGACGTTAATATTTTTTTAATTAGAACAAAAGATAAAAAAATATTTTTTTCAAAAAAAAGTTATTTGCAATAATCGACAACAAGAAGAAACATACTGTGTTAATGTTTGGCAGTGTTTTTGACAATTTGTTCGAAATATTTGATAATGATGACATTTTTCAAAAGTCAGAAGCTTATTAGTGTCAAAAAGATAATCAAAAAGGTTGAAGAAGGTTCCATACTATTCTTTGAGGATATTACCTTAGGAGCTACTAACACATACAGGCTGCTCCAAAGTAAAAATTGGTAATTTGTTAATTTCTTCGAAACCGCTACACCACCGGCTGTTATGATACTTTGTACACTGGTTCTAAATACCCTAATGCATATGTACCTTTCGGCTTTGTCCAATGGCTAGGGACACACTGTACCTATATCCATTATGTATATTGATATTGTAAAGAAAACATGTTCTTAAATGTTGATGTGCGAAGAGAAAAAAGGGGACTAACTGTGGAGAAGTCATCTACTTTCATCTTAAACTTCTGTGTGGTCGATTCCTCAGTGGTCTATCAATCAGGCGTTAGTTTTATTAACTAAATTAACTACCGATATAATGACGCCACGGTAGGTCTCATTAGCTTCAAGCATCCATTCATCATTGTCTTTCCCATCTTCATCACGTCGTAGAAGACTAAGTATGTCTACTACCCTAGATTATAAACTTATCAGCTACATGTTTGGTATTTAACTATTTACCAACAGGCAATTGGGTACTTGACACATGTTGAATATTATAACAAAATTTAATTAAATGGATAGAAAATCAGCCATCCATTATAAAAAAGTGGAATTTAAAAAATTATATTGAGATAAGTAATAAAAAAATAAAAGACTCCAAAGTCTCATGCAATTTTTTTTTCTTTCAAAAATAGAAAAGAAAATGGTACCATTCGATTCCTTACAATTTTTTGATATTTTTCAAAAAATTGTAAGGAATCGAATGGTACCATTTTCTTTGCTTGTGCGTTCTAGACCGTTCGCGATGTAGACTAAAAGCGATATAGGCAAAATATTACACTAGTCATTTTGCGTTTTAGACCATCCGCGAATAACCGTTTAAGCATAGCATATGCACCTACGTTTTTTTCGATTTCTTGATTATTGTAAAAATTAGGAGCGAAAAACAGATTTCATACAAAATTTTAAATGCTCCTAACTCTTACATAAATTAAAAATTTCAAAAAAATCAAACGTATGGGCATTGCTTTAGTTGATATACAACAAATTATGTCAAAATATTTTCAGTAATGTTATTATTCAGACAGGAAAATGAGGACTGAATTTGTATGAAAAGGTGATTTCTCGCAGGTCGTTCTCTTTCGCCTTAAATATGTCAGTTTGAAACTGTGATTCGTGGTAATGCTATAGATTAGGGTCACTCCACAGCGTTTTTTGAGCGTCGGCGTCTAGTCAACTCTATGGCTGCTGCTCGACGCAACGTTTACGCAACTGCGCAGCGACTGACTGCATGTCATTCTATAACTCCCTGGAAGGGAGACAGAAATTGGAATAAGGTGTTACATAGGAACGCTTACTAGTAAAAGGGAGCGCAATAATGGCAGAACTGTTTTATATATCATAATGTACTTAAACTGTTGATAGCATATTTCTCAGATGCAACGATAAATATCTGTATATCGCTTGTCTCAGTCGGTTGACGAGGAGTAACAGTAGACTACTTATGGTTAGGGTTACGTCCGATATAAACGGGACTGTTACCGTATTCAAGTATCGCGTCCCGTATTTTTTGCCGTCTCGTTTTTGTCCCGTATATCAATATGGCTGCAGAATACCTATATAACTGGTCACAATAATCTCTTCTTAACCACCTATGTGTTACTTAAAGTTTATATTAAAATATATATATATATATATATATATATATATATATATATATATATTCATTCTCAGAAAATTAATACCGTCCATATTTGTTGGTATCAACTTACAACCTATGTTATGTTACCTTCCGCACAATAAATTACATAAATTAAATTAGGTAACTTTAGATTGCTGATTATCTTGGCCGATTTACCGAACTGCACGTCTGTGGACATGCAATTCGATAAATCGTCCCAAAATACCAAAATCTAACCGCTCGGCTATCATTTTCAGGATCCCGTTGGTGCTCCCGCGTATACGGTGTACCACTGATGCATTCTTTTTTCGCGTAATAGCATAAAAATCATCTACATGTGCGTCCGCAAACATGCCAGAAGCACTACAGTATCGCGGAAGCCTCAACAGGGCCCTGAAAGCGTTGTTATACTGGACCCTCAGAGAGTCAAAGGATTTCTGCTTAAAATTAGCCCACAGGCCACTGGTATAAAAACATTGGCAATACACACGGAATAAAGTAATTTTGACCTCCATGCTACACTTAGCGAACCTGTGCGCCAACATACCGCCACGGACGGATAATGCCCTCCTCTCCCTCTCCATGTCCATGTCATCTTTTAAATCCTCTGTCACTACGTGACCTAGGTATTTGAAATGGTATTATATTATACTATTAATTTAAAAAGTAAAATTATTATGACAGTTACTGTCAAAACATTCTATGGTGGGTCACAAATCAGGTTGTTTTATTGTACAGTAAATATACTTCGCATGTCAAAGACAGCCAAACTTTCTACGCCAATTTGATTTTCCGCATTGAAATGATAAGAACCAGTTAGTCCGTCCACCACACAAAAAACTCATCAAAGCTCGTATCTCATACCCTTCCAACTGAAAAGCAACTCTATTTTGAACTGAATAAAGTTGGAACTTGACGAGAAGCATGAGCAGAGCGAGTTTGTGAAAGTTATCGCAGTATGTCATGTATCGCATCGAGGCAGGTAAGATCATAGATTGCAGATAAAGATTGAAATGCAATTTCACGAATCGAGATCGAGTGATGCGACCTATTAAGCAACATCTTATTAGAGGATATCCGGTCATACACGTTTTAAACTATATTAAAGTGAACAATTATTAATAAGCTTATATTACAGTCAATTTTGCTATTGTATCTACTAAATTAAACATTAATGCAAAGTACTAAATACCGAGGACTAAATAATTTATAAGAAATTTAAAAAATACGGATAAAATGAACTTTACCTAATTACCTATATGTGCTTTAATTCTTAATTCAAATATACTTTATTCATGTAGGCCTAGCAACAAGCACTTATGAATAGTAAGACAGTATTACATATAATTATCTTAAGCTAATTATCAGAGCAATTTATTGATGTTGTAAATATTATTCCATATATAATACTAATGAATATAATTCATAGATCAAATTTAATGCTAAAAATTTCACAAAATATAGTCATACAAAAAAAATGTATAAAAAATACTAGTCTAGATTGTTTCTAGAATAAATTTTAAATGTCAAACAAATATAATAAAAACAACAAAGGAAATACATGCATTGGAATATCCATTTCATCATCATTATTCAAATATAATAAATAATTGTGCCTAAATCTATGTCACTCCTATAACTGAGACCACAAGTCTAGGATGTATAAGATGTCAAATATTAAAAGTACGACCAAAATCGGAATGCTATCAAGTGCCATAGAAAGTATTAATATCAGAAATATTAATGTAATTGCGTAAATTATTTGTTTTCGTAACTGTATATTACAAGATATAAAACACCGTGTCTCCTAAATACAGTATTTCGTGCGAAAAGAAAGTACATTTGCAAATAATTTACGCAATCACATATTATCTGAATACTCCCAATGATAGATTTAGATTTAGTTCTTTCTTAATGTTAAATTACAATATAACTTATTTTAATAAATAATAGATAAATAAATAAAAATGTTATTTATTCAGGTATCAACCCATTAAATTACAATAACGCAACAATACAATAAAATAAAATATACAATTAAAATTAAGGCTAATTATATAGGTGCAGCGGGGAAACCTTGCTCATACAGTAGCAGGCTGTATACACTACTTTAACAATACTGTTCGCCAATACTATTTTAAGCTAATCTATATGAATTCACATTAGGTTCGTCAACTATTTATTATATACAATGTCAAGATAAAATCATCAAATATCAATAGCAAAATAAATTCATCACAATGTCAATAAACTTATCTTACTTCACATCGTTCCGATTTCGGTCGCACTTTTGATATTTGACCGGCAATCTTGTACATTTTAACCCTATGTTGCTGATTAATGATTTTATATTAACATTTGGTTAACCTATAGTATAATGACCTAGATTGGGTGATTGAACATTACGGTGATTGAAATCGAAAAATTTTGGTCGCACTTTTGATATTTGACCGGCAATCTTGTACATTTTAGCCCTATGTTGCTGATTAATGATTTTATATTAACATTTGGTTAACCTATAGTATAATGACCTAGATTGGGTGATTGAACATTACGGTGATTGAAATCGAAAAATTTTGGTCGCACTTTTGATATTTGACCGGCAATCTTGTACATTTTAGCCCTATGTTGCTGATTAATGATTTTATATTAACGTTTGGTTAACCTGTAACGACCTAGATTGGGTGATTGAACATTACGGTGATTGAAATCGAAAAAAATTGGTCGCACTTTTGATATTTGACCGGCAATCTTGTACATTTTAGCCCTATGTTGCTGATTAATGATTTATATTAACATTTGGTTAACCTATAATGACCTAGATTAGGTGATTGAACATTGCGGTGCTTGAAATCGAAAAAAATTGGTCGCAATATTGATATTTGACACGCAAGGTACAAAAACGTCACTTTTTACATTGACATATCATATCCATATCGTATCTTTAGGAAATTTTCTACGTATCTTAAATATCAATTCTTAGAAATCTCAGATTATTTATTTGCGATAAGTACATGTACATGCAAATACAGTTATACGGGTATATACAATTATTTACAATATATTACATTAACATCTTAATCTAGCTAAAAATATAATGTATAAAATAATGTCAATCTTGTGGTATATGAATGTCAAATATTATTATTATAAGAAAATAAAAAATAAAAGTGAACCTTACAATGTATTCATGAAATAATTTAATCAAGTGCGTTGGCAAAATATTCGTCAATAGTGTAGAATGGTCTATTTAAATAAATAAAATAAATATTATAGGACATTATTACACAAATTGACTAAGTCCCACAGTAAGCTCAATAAGGCTTGTATTGAGGGTACTTAGACAACGATATATATAATATATAAATATGTATAAATACTTAAATACATAGGAAACACCCATGACTCAGGAACAAATATCCATGCTCATCACACGAATAAATGCCCTTACCAGGATTTGAACCCGGGACCATCAGCTTCGTAGGCAGGGTCACTACCCACTAGGCCAAACCGGTCGTCAAAATAATCTCTTACTTTTATGTCAAAGTCATTCGGGTCGTATTTCTGTGTTGAAAAGCAATCGTGTACAAAGACACTCCACTCAAAGCTTGTATGCTTATTTGCACATAGCACCCCAAAGCTAGGAGTAAAGCAACATCAGAGCATTCATCACCGCAAAATCAATACGAGCCGGAGCAAAAAAGCGAAAGAACAAAATATAACTCGGCGGCGTCGGAGTTTCGTTTTTCCGAACGCTATCTTCATATCCGGACGGCGAGGAAGCGAAGGAGGCAGGGATGGCACATCCATGTGTGTCTCGTATGTGATGCTGGACTAGAAATACTGTAAATTATTTTTTTACATGCAGAAACGTCTGCAAACGACGCTATTAAGCCTCTGGATAAACCATCCTCTGGACTCCAGCGCTCTGTCAACTGAGCTATCCAAAGGCTGTGAGGTGAAGTCCCGAGGCAGTAATTTTTCCCCTTTTAAATTTGTTTTAAGCTTAATATAAATATTGAGTAACAAAGATAAAGATCAGATTTAGGTTATGCCGTAAGATATCTAGGTCTGTATGAGAAATCATTGACTGATTGATTTGCAACATTTCCTTTGATAATTCATAAGAAATTTGTCCTGTGGCGTCGGAGTTTCGCGTTTCCGAATGCTATCGTCATATCCGGATGGCGAGGAAGCGAAGGAGGTAGGGATGTCATATGTTCTATGTATCGTATGGGATGCTGGACTAGAAATATTGTGTGGTCAATTTGGTCCGATCACACATGGGTATATAATAAATTAACGATGTATAACTGCCTAAAGTTATCCCGTTAAATGACAAATGGCTGATCAGCGGATTCTCAATATCTCGTTTGTTCAGAAGATCTAAAACAACATGTAAACAAATCTTATGCACACTTCAAACTATCAAAAATAAAGGACATAGTCCTATCGGCCTAGCATGGATTCGTAGTTAGAAGACTCCCATATGGGATCATATTCTGGGGTAACTCAGTCGATAGAGAAAGATCTAAAATGTCAAGCAAATCGAGGATAAGGACATAGATAAATGTACAGTAAGCTGCAGAGACAACTGAAACTTAAAACGACATGCTTAAGTTACTTGAAACTTGGCATGATATTTTTAACCAAAGAAAATCTAGAGCAAGTAAAAGTTTTTGTATAAAATTTCTAGTCTAATAACTTTTCTATATGATATTTCTAGCCAGGATAACTAAACTACCAGACATAAATGTATGTTATTTGAATGTTTAGGAAAATTGTCATGGTTTTTTATATTTAATTTAGTCATATTTTAGTTTGATCTTTATCGTAAAATAAAATATTTATTCAAAAGTAGGAAATAAACATCAATAAATTAGCAAGTTTTTCAGAGTGATGTTTATAAATGAGAGGGTAACTTTAATTCTATGGTGGCGGTTAGTTCGTATGACTAAGTCTGCGTCGACGCAGGTTTCACCACATATCATGTGCAAAATATGAAACTTGAAAGTGTTAATCCAAATCTATTTACCCACAAAAGGTCGTAAGTAACATATTCCCACTTATAACATACGAGCTTTTCAAACCGAAAAACAATGGGTCATTTCTGTTACGACCGTATTTTTTTGTATTTTTAAAACGCATTATAAAAGCTTTTAAAAATAGTATAATATATTTTTACTTCGTTTATACGCTTTTATTTAATAATATCAATTATCAGGTCATTACTATTATGAACGGTTTCTTATTATTTTTAAATGTATAATTTTTATAGTAAATGTATTTAATTTAAATTTGCGTCGACGCAGGTTTCACCACATACCATGTGCGAAATCCGAAACTTGAAAGTGTTAATCCAAATCTAAGCCATCGCCAGCACATCCCTACAGCATTTTTCGAACGCGTCGTGTTTGTCTCGTATCTGAAGAGTGTCTTGTCAGGCGAATGTTGCTAAAAAGTGAACGGAAAGTTGAGACGCCGGTTGCGTTTTCAGTGCGAATGAATAGGTTTTCTCAGATGCATTGTAGCGCGTACTAAACAAACGTATTATGAAGTGTTTACGCAGCCAAAGCCATAGCACATAGGTGCAATTTCATTTTTAAAATACTGATTTCATCCTGCATCATTTTATTCTATATATAAATGGTTATTGTTTTTTGTACATATTTTTGATAGGAAATAGGAATGATTTTTATTTATTTTATTTATTAACCATCTCCAACAGACAGACTATCATGAAAAAATAATCTGTAGCTTACGTAACATTAAGGGTAACGGCCCGATTCGAAGAATGAGTAAGACACGTTTAAGATCTTTAAAAGATCTATAACTAAACGTCATGTCAATTGACGTTTAGTTTTGACGTTTATTTCGATTCCGCTGTGATCCCAATAAGATCTATATACGATATTTCTAACGTCAAAGTGACATTGGTTTCCCGAATCGAGCTGCTTTCTTTCTCACACAGTCTAGTCTATAACACACAGTATAGTTGTAGAGTTGTATAGTTGTAGTACATGTTTGAGCCGTTTGAGCAAGCCTCGGAACTGGTTATTAAAATACCGGTAAATACCGGTTTATTTTGGTTTTCCTCCGAACTTTTATATAAACGCGTACGTTAAGAACTTTACTATAACCTAAAAAAAATCGGTTTATTCGACGAGCGATGCAACAGTCGATTAGCCTTGCAGTGTGATACGTAAACATGCATGTTCAAAACTGGTTAATTTCTCATAAAAACTGGTTAAAAAAATAATGGTTTTTCGAGCGAAACCGAAATTAAAAGGTTTTGCGCCAAGTAAATGATAAAGGTATGAGGCAAATAAAATACGAAGAAGATTGGACGATTTACTAAAATACAGTAGCTAAACTTATCTAGAAATAAAATCGATACATCATCAACTCGTAAAACTGGAGCCAATCAACGTTACGTTCCTCGTAAAGTTTTATTTACCCACAAAAGGTCGTAAGTATCTCATTCTCACTTATAACATACGAGCTTTTCAAATCAAGAAACAATAGGTTATTTCAGTTACGACCGTATTTTTATTTTATTTTTTTAAACGCATTAAAACTGCATAATATATTCGCATTTTACTTCGTTTATACGCTTATATTTAATAATATCCAATATCAGGTCATTATGACTACAAACGAACGGTTTCTTGTTTTTTTAATGTTTAATTTTTATAGTAATTGTTATATTGGGACTGTTATGGTTTTGCGTTTTATAAGTGCTTACCTTTGAACGCTACGCGTATCGTGTGCGCCCCATTGTGAACCTTGTCCGAATGCAATAAGGTTGATATTGGGCTGAGGCCGCGCGCGTCAGTTGACGTCTTTGACTGTCAAATGTTTTTAAAGTGCAGGTTTTAAACCTATTTAACCCGGTGGTTATTTGACCACCCACACTTATAATGCCACATTTAAACAAGTGTTTAATTGTTTTACGCTGATGTTAACAAATAAACATTTACTTAAGTCCTGGTTTAGCTTTTTATGCACCATTTTATATCTGTATACATTATCCAAAACTTGACCGCATATTATCTAAATCCATTTCAATAAAATCATTACGTAAAATGCTAGTATTTACAATAAAATATTGTTTATTTATAGGTAGTCGACATCATTTATTATTACTAGTCCAACTTTTATTACTTTGATAAGTTCAAAACAAAAAAATAAAATTATATATTGTTGATGGTTTTTTATAACATTACATTTAATTTAATAGGTCTACATATTGAAATCCGCAATGAAGGCTTTTTGTTGACAATATTTATACTGAAATGATTAAGGTGCATTGGGGTGACTTTGAAAGCGGGGTACTTTAGAAAATGCTGAATACCTATCAACCCAGAGACACTTCATACTTTAGCAACACTTAAGCTACTGCACCGCTTACCAAGGAATCTTGCAGACTGTTGCTACAATAGACAGTGCTTCTATTTAAGTAGATATTTGCCATTTTCAAAATTACCCCGCTTTTAAAGTAACCCCAATGCACCTTATTAGGAGTCATCCACATATTACGTCACAGCAACAGAGGGAAGGGGGGAGGGGTCATGTATAAAGGGTAAAGGAATAAGAAAGGAATAATTTGATTAACGTGATTGGTTGACTGGTAGAGAATGCCTTAAGGCATTAAGTCCGCCATTTGTACCTTCATGTATTGTGCAATAAAGATTAAATAAATAAATAAATAAATAATGGATGACACCTATAAATTGTCAAAATAGAAATAAAAATATGCCTTTTTAGTATATTCTTGTAATGTAATAAAAATATTATCTTTATTAACATGTATGTTAATCATTATTGTAACTACGTCTCCATTTAAAAACAACCGGTACAATAAAGTTTTTATCACCTAATAATTTTATTATGTACATATTGCAAGTTCATATCGGTGACATTTCTACGGACGGACATACCGACATTCTTACATATATTACTGTGAAATTACTTGCTAAGTTATGATTCAACCAGTATGTGCTATTACCGTCAATTTTGCTATAAAATGGTCTTTACTTACAAAAAGGGACCCTAATAATGCATTAATGCAGCAAATGTGCTGTTTAAGTTCTTAATAAATGTCTTAAAAACACCGAAAGGACCAGTAGTCCTTTTGGTCTTTTAAGGGTTTCTTACTTCAAAAGGAAAAACGTGACCCTTATAGGATCACTTTATTATCCGTCCGTCCGTCATTCCATCCGTCCATACGTCTGTCAAAACCCTTTATCTCGGAAACGCGTGGAGGTATGGAATTGAAATGAAATCCATATACTCAGGTTTACGGTCCCCTGAAGCTGTGTAAAAATCAAAGTTTACGTAAAATAAAACCGACCGTTTATGCCGCAAAAAACATATATTTCGACATACTCAAGGGAATTAATATTTTTAAATATACTTCCCGTTATATTGATGTAAATCAACACGATTTTCATTCATAATTTTAAAACTAATACCGGATTTACCGGACCGGTCTGAAAACCAGCGCCGGGCATGTCGGCCCGGCACACGCTGAGACTGGAACCCTTTGCCCAATACAATAAATACAATACCGGTTGATCTGTTTAAATAATAAAAAAAAAATAATAATAAAAAAAAAAAAAAAAAAAATTAATCGCGTACACTTACGTTTATTATATGGCCTGACGTTTCGAACGTGACGTTACGTTAAACAAATAAATGTAAGTTTACGCAATTAAGTCCCGTATAAGTTTAAAATTGTCCTAGAACTATGAATTTTGGGGAGTAATATCGTCTTCCATCAAAAATACAGGGAAAATCTCAAAACTATAGGTAAATTTATTTTTCACGTCAGCAGCTGGAACAAGGGTAATTTGCTGCTTAAAAACAGTGAGCAAAATCGCATTTTGCTCACTGAGTGAGACAAAATAACATTCAAGTGACCTTCATATTCGAATGTCATTTCAACGTGCGGGGCCTAATACAAGTTCGAAGTATTTGGATTCTATTGTCTTTGTCCCTTTCACGTCATTAGCAAAAAGAAAGAGACAAAAAAGTGCATACGTAATTCAACGATATATATTGACTGTTTATAATAGACCCCCGAAATAAGTCAGACCGCTTCGTTCCAAAACACCCTACGAGTCTTCATTCGTAATAATTAATTAATGAAATAAAAGTTTAAAATTTAATAAAAATACCATATTATGCGTATTTTATTATACAATCAAAACAATATACTTATACAAATTTACGCAATTGTTACGCAGTAAATAATTCTACTTAACGACTTTTAACGAACTCTACTATAGTTGACAAATAGTAGTATCCGCAATTCGGACCGTAACTTACAAAGTTTTTTTAACAAAAAAAAAGTTCACGATTAAACTGTCAATTGATGTTCGTTAATTCATTATTTTCGTATCATGTTATTGAAATTTTCTTTCGTTTTGTTTTATTGCGGTAATTAAAGTTAATTGTTAGAATACCTTCAGAAAACATGAGTGAAATAGTGATGAAGACGGATTAAATTTTTTCAGGTTGTATTTTTTGATGGCTGACTGACGTGAAAATTTTTGTGTACTACACGAGATCAAAGTTATTTACATCTCGTGCGCTTTTGAGTCCCTTACCACGCTCAAGATTCTAAATTAGATTCACTCGCTACGCTCGTGAATCTACTATAGAATCTTTCGCTTGCACGGGACTCAAAACAAGCACTCGAAGAAATATCAAACTTTGCTCTCTTGTTGTACAAATAACTATTAAAAATTTGTCGATTCCCAATATGATTTGCAGTACCCAGCTGTTGACAACTAACAATTAATTATAAAAGTACAGGCCCCGCGTTTTGACATATTGTATCGTCAGATATTAAAGGGCTTTCTTGAGATCATTACATACATATATTCAACATACATACATAATTTATTAACATGTACTAGTCCACCTACTATTTAAATACCCAGGTCAAAAGTCAAGTCTGAGCTATAAAACAGCTATGGAAATAAAACATCATCTACTTTCGCACAACTGGTTAAACGGGTCCACTATTAAACTAACGTTACACTGGTCCTATGCACGCCGAAATAACCATTAATGCTTTTGATATAGATGTCAGATTCGTATGAAGTAACACGTAAGAGGGCCTACTGCGAATACCGAAGTTCACAAATTGCGGGCATTTTTCTCTTTTACTCCAACTAAGGCGTAGCTAGTGTGACAGAGAAAGATGCCCGCAATTTGCGAACTTCGGTGTTCGCAGTAGGCCCTAAGTCGTTGCATTACAAAATGAGGCAAAATTATGATAGATGGTGATGCCTCGTTTCTCGCTTAATAAGACAGGATTCTGAATAGGCCGCGTTCATTTAAAATTAAACCTTATATCTATTCGCTAAGGTTTGTTTTTGATTGTTGGTAGGCAAGGAATCAATCGAGAGCCGTGTACGCATGTCAGTCGGATAGGTGGGTGTCAGGTTACGGGTTCGATTCTAGACTTATTCCAATCGTACGAGACGAACGCTTAAATAACTTAGATAATTAAGATTTGGAAAAAAATACATATCGCTGACTGTGCTTTTCTTTCGAAATCGTATAGTGGGTAAAATTCATTTCAAGATTTGACCCACACTAACTAACAGAGCAAGTTGAATAAAAGCTTGTAAAAATTCAACACAGATAAAGAGACAAATAACAACAGACACAAAGAACAAACAAGCGGCTAACCAAGAGAGAGTATAATAGAGAAGTAGAAGAGGGAGCTTTTTTTTAAATACCACGTCGGTGGCCAACAAGTATACGGCCCGCCTGATGGTAAGCAGTCACCGTAGCCTATGGACGCCTGCAACTCCAAAGGTGTTACAAGCGCGTTGCCGACCCTTTAAAAACCTGTACACTCCTTTTTTGAAGAACCCCATACTGTAGCCCCTCGGGAAAACCTCGGCAGCGAGCTCATTCTACAGCCGGAGCGTCCGCGGGAGGAAATTCCTCTTAAACTGCACAGTACGCGACCATTTAGGCTCTACGGTACACCCTGCCGACGGCGAGCGGTGCGGTGATAGAAAGTGGAGCTGGAAGAAGTAGACCTCAGCGGACTTTCTCTGATCAAATCGAGGAAATCCTGAAAAAGGTCAGGTCAAGAGATTATTAAATTTACGTATCTCTTAATATGAAACACAACACAAGCCTTATTGAGCTTACTGGGGGACTTAGTCAGTTTGTGTAAGAATGTCCTATAATTTAAGAGAGGTATGAGCATTGTGTGAATGTCACCTCGCTTTGTGGTAGGGCACAGCACAGCGGATGTCATTCCAGATCTAGAGCAGAGCCCAACTGGGGAAGTACCTCCACCTTACAGAAAACTGCAGCCAAATAACACTAGACCCTACTCATAGTGTTGTGTTCCTGCCGGTGAGTAAGGTTGCCAGAGCTCGACGAGGGGCGGGAGGGGGTTAGAGTCGACAACGTGCATGTAACTCCTCTGGAGTTGCAGGCGTACATAGGCTACGGATACTGCTTAACATCAGGCGGGCCGTATGCTTGTTTGCCACCGACGTAGTATAAAAAAAAAATATTTATGAAAAGCCTTTAAAAGTCTAACAGGCCAGTTCAAACTTGCACTGACATCAAAACGATAAAAAACCGATACCGAACCAATACTAAAACCGATATTAAAATGACATTGGAATCATATCAGTTAGCTGTCATTCGCGCGGGCGTCTCGCTTGCACTAATACTTGTGCGGACAAGTCTGAACAAAGTAAACGCGTGAATGACAGCTAACGTGAACGTTCTAATTTGCCTGTAATTGTCAGTCAGTTCTTCAACTACTCTACAAAATCACTTTTGACACTAACAGATTAGATCCATAACTAATCCAGATCTAATTTACAACACACTGAAAGAAATGTTTGCATAACTGTAACAAAATTTTGGTTACTGTTTACACAAAAATTGGGACTTGCGAACTATGTGTTATATGTTACAAAACCGTGTTTGGCTATCAGTGTTCAGGTACTGGGTATACACTACAAAATAAGTTTGTAAATTTATGCAAAGTTTATTTTCTTATAACCGTAGTTTAGTTATTTAGTAAAGTTACAAAACCAGTTCGGCTATCTATTTTTTTCAGTGCATGTTATTAATATTAGAATACGCCTGACAGTTATACTAGACCTGAGCGATTGACTCGGTTAGCAATATGAATTTACATCCCAGACTATTCCACCTGTCCTGAGCTGTTCTACCACCGTTGACAATTACCCGATCATTCCTAAACCTTATTGCAACGCGATACGGTCTAAATATAGTCAGCATTGCTATAGGTTGTCTGGCTTATTTGTTTGATCTCTTATTAAATTCTGAAGTGATTGGCGTGTTTAAGATAATGAAAACTATAAGACTGAAGATTGAATTTCATTTCGAAGACATGCAAGGAAAAGGTCAAGACAGTTTAAGTAGTGACGGAAATATCAAACTAAAAATAGATTAGTTATAAGTCTGTTTTTTTATTCCGTAGACTAAAATGACAACGACAAATGTCAAACGTAGAAATAATGTGACCAGCTTAAAACATAGTGCTGATCTTTGATTTCTGTTTGTGAATAACCGATAAATATTAAATTAATTTTAGATTCAAAATAAACAATAAATAAAATCTACTCACTACTAATCCACTTAAACATTTAATAATTGCATTATGACCTTCGAGGTGACTGTTAATCTTACAATAAAATCGCTGTTATATTAGAAATATTGTGTATAGACCTGGATACAAACTTTATAATAAATGCCTCAAAATGGTGTTACATTCCTATATAAGTAACTCCCAATAGTTTATTTTCGGTTAGTACCGGTTGTAGCACAACACTATTTATAAGACGTAAAAAACTAGCAACACATGAAATGTCATTTTAGTCTACGGGATAACAAAATAGACTATAGTTGAAAAGGGAATTACCCGTTTTTAGAAGGTTGGTTATTTGAAAAGGGTTTTATAATAAATAATACCTCTCAGGCTAAAGATATATGGTTGTGCGCCTTACAACTTTAGAACAAATGCATCTACACATAAAATAGATGATATCAATAAATAATAAATAAATAAATATTAGGGGACATCTTACACAGGTCAACCTGGCCGTAAACTAAGCAAAGCTTATACTATGAGAACTAGGCGACGTTAAACGTACGTATATAGATAAATACATACTTATATACGTAGAAAACACCCATGACTCAGGAACAAATATCTCTGTTCATCACACAAATAAATGCCCTTACCGGGATTCGAACCCAGGACCATCGGCTTCATAGACAGGGTCGGTACCTACTAGGCCAGACCGGTCGTCAAATAATATATGCTGTGATTTATGTTGTATACAGTTTGTTTATTAAGTAAAACCACTGACTCAAACGCGTAAATGTTTTGGCCAGACTGAGTAACTTTTACTATGGGACCAACCCCGAAATCACGAAATAAAATAAATGATATCAGTAAATGTTGTGATTTATGGTGTATTGTACAGTTTGTTTATTAACTAAAACCACTGACTCAAACCCGTAAATGTTTAGATACTGAGTAACTTTTACTATGGTACCAACCCCGAAATCACGAAGTAAAATTTGGCTATTTCGTACATTTTGGCTAGTCTGGCGAAGAAATTTTCTAAGGGAGAGTAATTTTTTTCGTGATTTCGGGGTTAGTCCCGTAGTCAAGGTTACTCAGTATGATGTAAATATTTACGGGTTTGAGTCAGTGGTTTTAGTTAATAAACAAACTATAGTAACAATATACAGGTTCTGCTCGACGTTTTATAAATTGCATATCCTCGAGAAAATTTATGTCATCTATTTCACTTTACAGTAGCGTTTTTTTTTGACAAGTTGATTACCAAAAATATCTAACCATTTACTTGAAAACGACACAAGAATCATTCATATTCTTAAATGTACTACAATAGTTCATCTGTAGGGCGAAGATGGTCGGCTCTTTATCATTTGTCACCAAGCCTGTCACGTTCTAACAAGTGCGAAAGTGACAGGCATAGTGACAAGCGATAAAAATGGAACCATGCTGCCACTGTATGAACTAATATCGTAGTAAAGTAACTAAACAAATAGTTGGGTACTTCGACCCGGACAGACAGACGCACAAACCACCGTATTATTAGCTATGACATGAATCACCGCTGTCAAACATGAATCTCAATTCAACGCATTGAGCGACGACACTCATAATGAGGGCCTATTTCACTCGTCCTAATGACATGGCTATAGCATAGTTTCATATCTTTTGTTTAGTTTTGTGTGAAATTATAAGTAGACATATGACCATTTTTATGCCTATGAAGTAATTTTGACGAATACAAGCGTTCTTTCTTATGCCTAAATATCTCTTCTTCCTCGAGTTGTCCCGGCATTTTGCCACAGCTCATGGGAGCCTGGGGTCCGCTTGACAACTAATCCCAAGAATTGGCGTAGGCATTAGTTTTTACGAAAGCGACTGCCATCTGACCTTCCAACCCAGAGGATAAACTAGGCTTTGTTGGGATTAGTCCGGTTTCTTCACGATGTTTTCCTTCATCGAAAAGCGACTGATAAATATCAAATGATATTTCGTACATAAGTTCCGAAAAACTCATTGGTACGAGCCGGGGTTTGAACCCGCGACCTCCGGATTGCAAGTCGCACGCTCTTGCCGCTAGGCCACCAGCGCTTATGCTTAAATATGTACGATAGTAATTCTTACTCACACCTGATGCCACTTATTTTACAATCGGATCAATTAAATCCCAAATGAACAATGTGCTGGACCAATATCATACCTTCTAAACTCTGACCACGCGAACTGTTCACAAACTTGAAATCAGAAATCCATATGTCGCTGCCAATTCGTTAAATCAGCCAACTAATTAGACGCCTAGGCAGTTCATTAAAGTACGGCACATAACGAAATGGCTGAAAAACCAACAAGTCAAGTAATTTAGCACAACGGTTAACCAGATGGCAGAACGTCGTGTAGTCATATAGTTAAATAGGATTTTGATGTGTCTGTCTTGTGTCGGAGGCCAAGTCTCATTTTGGGTCGCTGAGCCAACGAAGTAAGTAAGTACATCGATGGTAACAAAATCACGTTAAAGTACATGAACTAATTACAAATGACCTATACAGTAGTAAATACACAAATTAAATAGTTCCTCGACCCGGCCCTATTTCAAACACGCACGATTATTAGTCGTGACATGAATCACCGGCCGTCAAACATGAATCTCAATTGTAACGCATTGAGCGGCCTGCAAGTATGACGGCTGAATTTATATTCGTCATAATGCAACCACGTCGACTGGGTCATCGACATATCAATACTATTAGTATATCCAGAATCAGGAAGAGTAAATGAGTACCTAAGGTTTGCCCATGATCGAATTTAAAATGTCGTGAGGCATACTAACATACGTAGACGACCAGTTTGGCCTAGTGGGTAGTGACCCCGCCTACGAACCCGATGGTCCCGGGTTCAAATCCTGGTAAGGGCATTTATTCGTGTGATGAGCATGGATATTTGTTCCGGAGTCATGGGTGTTTTCTATGTATTTAAGTATTTATAAATATTTATATATTATATATATATCGTTGTCTAAGTACCCTCAACACAAGCCTTATTGAGCTTACTGTGGGACTTAGTCAATTTGTGTAATAATGTCCTATAATATGTATTTATTTATTTATACGTGAATCACGGCCGTCGTGAACGCTGCTCGCACTGTTAGTTCTGGAGAAAGGAGACCTGTAGGGCTAAGATGGTCGACTCTTTATCATTTGTTACCATGCCTGTCACGTTCTTACAAGTATGTAAGTGCAGAAGTGACGGGCATAGTGACAAGTGATAAAAATGAAAGTATGCCCGTGTCTTTTGCGCTTACATGTTTATTAGAATGTGACAGGCATAGGGACAAATGATAAACTACTAGACAAATGATAGACTAAAACACGTGAGTGGAATCCGTAGAATTAGTTTAATGTTTAATGGCTTTGTCCACGTATAGTTAATACTAAAAATGCTCTTCCATTCAAACTTTGAACCCTATTTATCTTCTGTAGGTATCTTCTCACGGGGTAAAATAGTTTCAAGGGTGTATGTGTCAATATGTGATTTTTTTAGGTGATGTTAAGATACAGAGCCCCTAGTGTAAATTTATTCGGTTTCGTGACGTGACGTACGAGTTTGCGTTAAGTCTCATTTAGTATGGGATTTAGAAACAGCGTGCCAAGTGGAACTTTTCAAAACGTCCCGCTTGGCGCGCTGTTTCTAAATCCCATACAAAATAAGACTTAACGCAAACGCGTACGTCACGTTACGCCATCGAATAAATTTAGAAATTTGATTTTTAATGGATTTTTTTTATACAATTTCCATTCTGATATTTAACGCTCCATTCCATAAATAACAATACTTTTACCTAAATGGTTAATTGAAAGTACTTAAGAAGTGCTTTAAAATTGTACTTTTAAAAAACACTTATATTTTACTTTCCTCGTTTTCCTAATGAAAAGTAGATTGTTTTATTAGGGTGAAAGGCATCATTTAGCCTCGGAATATTAGCGCTCTCACTACGTTCGAGCGACAAACTACCTCGACAGAAATGAGTGCCTTTCATCCCATGGTTAACAATATACTAATAATACTCGTAATTATTTTCCGCACTAACATTAAAAACTCTCACAGCCATCACTTGAATTCCGAATAATTCCAAATCCGTACTAGTTCGAACAAGGGCATTGTTTTTGACAACCACTTGACATCGCAGGTGACTATTGACACTCGATCTGACAGCTGTCATTAGTTAATAATGCTGTTGTTTGTCCGAATCGTGTTGATATTAAATGTAGTTTGACGACCGGTCTGGCCTAGTGGGTAGGGCTGCCTATGAAGCCGATGGTCCCGGGTTCGAATCCCGATATCCTGACATTTAATAATAATAAATATTATACGACATTATTACACAAATTGACTAAGTACCAACAGTACATAGACAACGATATATATAATATATAAATATTTATAAAAACTTAAATACATAGAAAACACCCATGACTCAGGAACAAATATCCATGCTCATCACACGGTTAAATGCCCTTATCAGGATTTGAACCCCGAACCATCGGCGTCGTAGACAGGGTCACTATATACCCACTAGGCCAGACTGGTCGTCAACATTTATTTGTGTGATGAACATAGTTATTTGTTCCTGAGTCGTGGGTGTATATGCGCAGCATGAAATACATATCGAAGAGCGAGCGTTTTGCTGTGCAATTAATTTTTTGTTCTGTGAAATTAGTTTTTACTGACATTATGACATTAAAAATGGTCACTCAAGTATTTAAGTCGAATATTGTTTGACATGTCTCGCTCCATCGACATAAGTAAGTACGTAAAACCTCACCTGAGCCTGTAAATTACTCACCAACATCTAAATCGTGGCAAATTGATGTGAGTAATATGAATATAATAATTAAAACTATAGAATCAATGCAAAGATCCAATAATGAAGTTGACAGTCCATTTCGTCATTTCCATTTCGGCAAAAAAATCGGGAGCAATTTCACGAATGCCATTAATTTATTATCCCACGCTGACGGATACATCAGATTGGTGCCGCATTCTGAAATACGCCTCAAAATTATATTGGAAACTTATTGGTTACCTGTAGGGCTAAGATGGTCTGCTCTTTATCATTTGTCACCAAGCCTGTCACGTTCTAACAAGTATGTAAGTGCAAAAAAGACGGGCATGGTGACAGGCAATAAAAATGGAACCATGCTGCCACAGTTGTAGGACTAAGATGGTCGGCTCTTTATCATTTGTCACCAAGCCTGTCACGTTCTAACAAGTATGTAAGTGCAAAAGTGACGGACATGGTGACAGGCAATAAAAATGGAACCATGCTGCCACAGTTGTAGGACTAAGATGGTCGGCTCTTTATCATTTGTCACCAGGCCTGTCACGATCTAACAATTAGGTATGTAAGTGCGAAAGTGACGGGCATGGTGACAGGCAATAAAAATGGAACCATGCTGCCACAGTTGTAGGACTAAGATGGTCGGCTCTTTATCATTTGTCACCAAGCCTGTCACGTTCTAACAAGTATGTAAGTGCAAAAGTGACGGACATGGTGACAGGCAATAAAAATGGAACCATGCTGCCACAGTTGTAGGACTAAGATGGTCGGCTCTTTATCATTTGTCACCAAGCCTGTCACGTTCTAACAAGTATGTAAGTGCAAAAGTGACGGACATGGTGACAGGCAATAAAAATGGAACCATGCTGCCACAGTTGTAGGACTAAGATGGTCGGCTCTTTATCATTTGTCACCAGGCCTGTCACGATCTAACAATTAGGTATGTAAGTGCGAAAGTGACGCATGACATGAAAGGTGTTAAAAATTCGACCATGGCATGCTGGGCTTTAAAGCCTAGCAACATTTTGTGTGAAAACATATTGTTTCTATGTACAGTTAGCATCAAAAGTAGCGGATGAAACAACGCACCAAAAGTATCTGATATTTCAGATAAATTTTCTAAATGTAGATAAATCTCTAAAATTCACGACCAAAAGTATATCTTTTACAGTCTAAATTGTTCTGCATACAGAACTATTACTTTTTGTTAAGCTGTTACAGAATGGTAGATACTTTTAAAGCGTTGTTTGATCCGCTACTTTTGATGCTGACTGTACTATGTGGATAGCAAATAAGCGTATAGCCCTTTCTTAATTAAGTAATTATCTTAGCCCACGGACGCCTAATTCTAATGGTTGGCACCATTAGAATTAGGCGTCGCGCATTCTTCTTTTTTCAAGAATATCATATTTTTGTTCCTCGAAAAAACCTCGGGAGTTCATTATACTCGTAATGTCAGTGTGCGAGAGAAAAAACATATTTAATGTTAAATTGGCGTTATATTATTATAAACTAAAACAGTCGTAGCTTTCACAATCTTGAATAGAACCAGCGTCTTTAGCTTTGCGGGGACGGAAAAATGCTATAGGGACCGCGCGCGTTGGAGGGTCTGCCATCTTGTGGCCTGAATCGGAACCATAAACATGCACATGTACACGTCACGTGTTTTCTTGTGCATAGTAGGTTCTGCCATTTTGTGGGCTACATCGGAACAAAAAACATCACATTTACGCCTCGCGCCAAAAATCTGACGGCTCCTGTGCTGCCTCCTACAGTTCATGCACGCTCCCTATCATATGCCTGTCCGGCTGTTTTCCTCTACTACTCGCATTTCTAAACCGATTCTCATGAAATTTTGTTAACAGGTTTGATAATCATATAGATTTTTAGTCGTCAACTGTTTTGGAAATAATTCAAAATGGCGGAGCCATGTGGATTTCGCGATCAGCTCATACAGGCACTAGTTTTATATTTTTATTGCACGTGTTTCTGAATGCAGCCGTTGGTTGGCATATTTTTAATGGGTAGCTCTGCATTACGGCAATCATTCAATATTAATAAGGGGTGTCATGAGACTTCTTAATTAAAACCGGCTGCATTGCATCAACTGAACTGCACTTGCTATTGTAGTATTAATTTAATCCTGTAGGGATTATCGTAGTTATAAAATGTGGAAAAATAGATCAAGAAAATGTTTAAAGTACTAAAATGCTTAAAATTTTTAATTAAAGAATGGATTAAGTGAAACATTTGAAGATTTCTTTGACAAATAAATAAATATTATAGGACATTATTACACAAATTGACCAAGTCCCACAGTAAGCTCAATAAGGCTTGTGTTGTAGGTAACTAGACAACGATATATATAATATATTGTAATTATAAATACTTAAATACATAGAAACACCCATGACTCAGAAACAAATATCCGTGTTCATCACACAAATATATGCTCTTACCAGGATTTGAACCCGGGACCATCAGCGTCATAGGCAGGGTCACTACCCACTAGGCCAGACCGGTCGTCAAAGCATTTTAACCTCTTGTTTGTGTATCATGTGATTCTGATCGAATTATTGAGAGAACGACCTTTTTGTTCTAAACAGCAAAACCGAGGTATCTAAGGAGCCATTTTTGAACACTACCTATGCGTTTGCCGCACACCCATTTTAAATCAGATGATCTAACGACCATATTAAATATTTAAAACGGGTCACTCACGTATTTTAAATCGAAAACTACTTCAAATAAGTGAGTGACGCGTTCTAACATATTTAATATATTTTCATCACACCTGCTCGAAAAAGATCTTATTTCATGCAGGTGTGCTGAAGGACAAAGGTCTATAGTGTTCCCGCGGGAGTTATGGATTCTAAAAAAAAAGGTGTAACTCCCTAGGTAGTCTAGCTTTTTTTTAAATTATGTCACTTATTCATACAAATCAAGTGGCATAAAAGAGTTTTACTTTTAAAATACTGACTTTTATAATTTAATATTCTTGTTTATGTTTAAAATCATTTAATTTGATTAATTTAACAGCCAATAAAAATATTTTCAATCGTGGCTGAATGCCAAATAGGTCTGTGCCTTCGATGCCTAACCTGTCAAGAGATTACAAAATAGCGGACCAATGTTTGATATGTCACCGTATTTACGAATTATTTCGCTTAAAAATCAGTTTTGTCTTCGCAAGTGTGATGAAAAACATTGTGTGTAACTCCGGGGGTAAGAATATTGCAAACACGGGTCTTTAATTCTCGACAGCCGCAAGCTCGTATCCAAAAATTCACTTACCCCCCTCGGTGCACAATGTACTTTTGTTTTACGCGGTCATTTTCCCTAAATTCCGTGATCGCATGCGTTCAACGCTGGGTCGATCGCATAAACCAATTGCGCGCTTTATTGTTTGACATGAAATTGTATACATTTTAAATCACTTGATATATTTTTATATGTGTTGCCTGTTGAAGCTCAATGGCGCCCTCAATACATTTCTAGAAATTCTTGTCGGTCTGTACATGTCCCAAATGTTGATAAAAGTAATATTATCGCTATAACCAACGCTCAATTAGTTAGATATTAGTTAAATTATTTACCAATTTCCATTAAGCCATATCAAGGTATCTAACTGTCAATCCACGTGTCACAGGAAATATCTAAGGTTATATGCTTTACCAACTTGTTTTCATGAACGTTAATTGCTTGATTATTTATCTAATTTTAACCGTAAAGTTAGAAAATTTGTGTCTTTCGTTTTACAATCTTTTTGACGTAACCACTTAGTTGAATGATAATTATTAAGGCCAATACTATAATTTGGATTTTAATTATAATTTTAATGATTGTGGTTTATAAGTTCCCTTTAAAATACTTTTTTTTTTTTTAATCGGTTACAAGCGAAAGACAAGCCGTAACTCTCGATTTATATTTACCATTCTGTAAAAACAATAGTTTAATCACATATCCTAAATCGCTTTCATAATACATAATAGACTGACATTTATCAAAATACCATTATTGATAGCCATTACAATCATATGGCGGTAAACAGAAGCCTCCTCACCTCAAACCAAAACGACCTATCTCAAAATTCGAACCATCTAAACATTATGATTTAGACCTTAAAGCTAGATAATAAGGTAGGTATTTGTACGGTTGTTTGTATATTTCATAGTCATTTTGGATCTAATGGGTTTATAGACAGGTAATGAGTGGCAATAATTAAACGACTCAACGCGTCAAATTAAATTCAAAATGGCGTGACGTCATCGAGTGACGAATCGGTAGCGCGAGAGGGAATTAGTTTTCGACACGTGAGTGACGGTACAGTTTAAATTTGCGACGTATTTTGAGTTCGGGCTGTTGTTAATGAAATAAATGCCCCTATTCGATTAATGCTTCTTCTTCTTTTAAAATATGATGATTGCCAATGTCAAGTGTCGTTATTTAGTGGTAACTTTTAAGTGTGCTCGTAGAGCACGACGTTATTCGGTAGTGTTTTAGTAAAGAGATAGCTGGACTTCACTAAAAGCCACAATGGATTGCCGGGTGTTGATTAAAATATGGTTAAACGCGTTTCAAGATTAGTTTTTCATTAGCTGCACACTTTCACGATAGTTCACTGCATAATAAGCTATCAATACTACACTTTGAACAACATAAATGAGCAAAACACAAAAAAATATTCTCGAGACGTCTTCGCCATCTTGAATCTCAACGATAACCTCGCAAGTAATACTTATAAGATTATACAACGATACGATACCGATCTGTCAGTGTTATAAGTAACATTTCTGAAGAAATGTCCGTTTTGACACTGACAGATCGGTAATCGCTGTGTCATCTTATAAGCATTGTTCGAATTGGGCCGAAAGTAAGTTTAATACTAATGGGGTTAATAAATACGGTTTAATAGTTTAAACACGGTTTGATGGTTTGACGGTTTAATAAATAATCACAATTTTGATAAGACTTTGAAGATTAATTTAGTATCAAACCGAAACGTCTGCGATCGATGCTATTAAGCTTAGAAATAAATTAAAAAAAGGAAAAATTAATTGTCTTAGGTGGGACTTGAACTTGGACTTGAATCGCTAGCCCGGTGCTTTTCCATCTTAGCTATCAAAACCTTACCCAATACCATTTTTCATCCAAAACCTGTTAAAGGTCATCTAAAAATCTAAACATTCAAACGCAAGCTTTTACATGTAGGTACATAGGTATAATGAGTAAAAAATTAGAAAAATCACTTTCGTAACCTATCTCCTTCAAATTACTTCTACAATAGAAAGATAAACTAGTTGTGCACAGCTATTGCATTTAAATTAAATTAAATTGCAATTTTTTTTAATACTACGTCGGTGGCAAACAAGCATACGGCCCGCCTGATGGCAAGCAGTCTCCGAAGCCTATGTATACCTGCTACCCAGAGGAGTTACATGCGCGTTGCCGACCCTAACACTCCGCATCTATGGCAATCTTACTCACTGGCAGGAACAACACTATGAGTAGGGTCTAGTGTTATTTGGCTGTGGTTTTCTGTAAGGTAGAGATACTTCCCCAGTTGGGCTCTGCTCTAGATATGGAATGACATCTGCTGTGCTGTGCCCTACCACACAAAGCGAGATGACAATCACAATGCCCATACCTCTCTTTTGGACGTAGTTTAAGGCACCCGGGTCCATAAATTACTTAAGATCAACTAAGGATCAATATAGTTTGTAACACATTAAATCTTACAACTAATGTTAGTAGGTACACACAAACTTATTAACTAAAACACTTTACAAATCCGAAAATCACTACATCCTAAAAACTACGTCCCAATTCAAAACACAAAGAAATTGTGCAAAACTTGCATTCACATCAGGAGGTTACAATCTCATAATGAACGTCCCAAATTCACCTATTTTTTTTTTGTCTGCACTACCAAGAAAGTTCCTATTGCTGTTTGTTACACAAATCACTCAGTATCGCTCATAATTTTGCCAGGCACGTCACATTTGACAGATTTATGACGTTTCTTTTACGAGTTAGCTAGCGACACTATCTGACAGCCGTAGGGTTGGTGATGGTGATTTATTTTTGAGACGTTATTTGTGATGTTTAAGTTTGGGGATAGAGTTATGTTCTGTAAGTTAATGTAAGCTAATTGAATGAAATGAAATTTGAAATTTTGAGATATTATACACCGTGGGCCAATTAAACCCGACAGATTTGAAAGGTGTATTATTGACCGCATTTAGAGACTAAAATGTCATGCAATGTTTTCTGAAATCTGTCTTGTTTTAGAGATAATGACAATTTCTGTGAAAATTTGTTTCTTTTATAACTAAGTCAAAAACGCCTTTTTAGCTGTGACGCTGCCACTATGTGACTTGGTTTAGACATACCTATTGACAGATATTAAAGTGCTAAAGTAAACTCGCAATTTTCGTCTGTAAATAAAAAAAAACTTTACTTATTCGTTTTAATGTTTTTTTTCTTTCACCAAGGTGTAAAAATAAATAACGTGTCGTGTGCAGAAAACGCAAAAAGAATTTTTTTTTCGCCAAAAAAAATAATTCCAAATCTCATATAACATTTTTTGCTCCTTATGACCTCAGGAATGCGTGGTTAAAATCTGTCGGGTTTAATTGGCCCACGGTGTATTGTTCACTTTGTCAAAAAATAATACTCAATAAAAGGCAAGTACCTAAATACGCATAGCATTTTGAATTGCAACTAAAAAAATACTAAATACTAGACTTAAATCGACCGGAGATGAACCGTGAAAACCTTTTATATTGTTTATGAGCTCCCGATATTTCGACGCAGTTACTAATCGTGAAACATAAAATATTAAAATACGAAATATTTATTTCATGCATTTTGGGTGATTACTTAATCAATCAATCATTTTTATTTCGTCATCATAGGTGTAAATGCACTATGTACAGATGATAGGGTGTTTTACATGCAGAAGCTATGATTGTATCTTTACGGCGTACTATATTTAAAAATAAAGCTAACTAATACAGTCAATTTACAGATAAAATATAAGTTACAAACTGAAAAATCAAATAAATAAACAAATGTCAACCAACCTGATCTGATGTATTCTATAACAATAGCAATAAATAAATATTATAGGACATTATTACACAAATTGACTAAGTCCCACAGTAAACTCAATAAGGCTTGTGTTGAGGGTACTTAGACAACGATATATATAATATATAAATATTTATAAATACTTAAATACATAGAATACATAAACATTTTTCTGTTTCTAGATTGATGTCATTATCAAAGTTTTTTTTTGTATTTAAACTAGAGTCAGACCAAGATAATTTGTCAGCGATTTAGACAGCCCAGACTGTACAAATGTTATTTTAAAAGACAACCTTCTATAAAATTATGACGTTAACTTAACACTTGCATATGCTGGGCTATCAAAATCGCTGCTAACTTAGCTTTTCATGTACAGATGAGTCAAAGACGTGAAAAAATTTGTACTCAACACACACACAGTCAAGTGAAATGTACAATAAATATGTATAACTTTTGGCAGCCCTAATTGTCACTTACTTGCTTAGATCCCTTATCTTGGCGTGTAGTCACGGTTACAAAAGTTAGCTCGAATTAACTTACTTGGACACACTTAACTTAGCTGTAAAACGAATAAATGCCCCTAATTTATGCGTAAAAAAAGTGTCTGCTTAACCCTTTGAACGCTTTATATCATAAACACAAACATACTCAAACGCCAAGCTCCCGGCAAGCGAGCTAATGTAAACCTTACGCGAAAGTGTGAAGGTTACTTTGACAGTGTCCGTCATGACATCTATAGGTGTCCTTGGCGCTGTGGGCACGACTAGTAACGACGCCTTTAGGTGTTCTTGGCGTTCAAAAGGTTAATGATACGATTTGGAAATATGACATAGATTCAATTTAACATAGATGACTATCTGATTTTGGCAACCCTGTGTTGCGTATTTAGGCGAAGTTGTGGCTTATCTGTCGTGGATTCAAGGTTACTAAAGTTAGGCGAAGTCACGTAGACTCACTACTTCGAACTTAGTTACGTTATGTAGTTACATATAGTATGTAAAGTACATTGGAGTAAATTAATGGTGTGTAGTGACGACCGGTCTGGCCTCATGGGTAGTGACCCTGCCTATGAAGCCGATGGTTCCGGGTTCAAATCCTGGTAAGGGCATTTATTCGTGTGATGAGCATGGATATTTGTTCCTGAGGCATGGGTGTTTTCTATGTATTTAAGTATTTATCAATATTTATATATTATATATATCGTTGATGTCTAAGTACCCTCAACACAAGCCTTATTGAGCTTACTGTGGGAATTAGTCAATTTGTGTAATAATATCCTATAATATTTATTTATAGAAAACACCCATGACTCTGGAACAAATATACATGCTCATCACACGAATAAATGCCCTTACCAGGATTTGAACCCGGGACCATCGGCTTCATAGGCAGGGTCACTAGGTCACTACCCACTAGGCCAGAAATGATTTTACTTTAACTTAGTGAGTTTAATATTCTTAAATTCTAATAATTAATTTAATTTAATTTTCTTATATTCTCATTAAACTGTTTTCCTCTTGTCCTAACTTTCTATTCCCATTTTATCTTAAACACTAAATATCCCCGGACCGAATATGGACGGGCGGAATATGGACCTGGGTACGACCTTAAACTACGTCCAAAAGAGAAGTATGGGCACTGTGAATGTCATCTCGCTTTGTGTGGTAGGGCACAGCACAACGGATGTCATTCCAGATCTAGAGCAGAGCCAAACTGGGGAAGTACCTCCACCTTACAGAAAACCGCAGCCAAATAACACTAGACCTACTCATAGTGTTGTGTTCCCGCCGGTGAATAAGGTTGGCAGAGCTCAACGAGGGTGCGGAGTGTTAGGGTCGGCAACGCGCATGTAACTCCTCTGGAGTTGCAGGCGTACATAGGCTACGGAGACTGCTTACCATCAGACGGGCCGTATGCTTGTTTGCCACCGACGTAGTATAAACAAACAGACAAACAAAATTTCACTTACACTTCAAAGCAATTAAATTTAGAAATCATTCTGAATTACTTCAGAAATCTATAAATACTCAATAAAAACTTAATTAGGTACTTACCTTTTTATCTCAGTGGCCCTTTAAATTAGGTCTAGGTAATAAATAATTATTAAATCCTTTGTATAATTGCACTTTTTCAGTAAACCATTAATTTTATATTAAAAATTAACTGCATATATTTGACAAACGAGGCCATTGGCTTTAAATTAATTATCATTAATTTTCGCAAAATGGCGAATTATTACCCACGTCACCGGAGCTTTTAGCTGCCGTTATCCACACATTAATTAGCAATTAACACTCATTTAACATACTAATTAACGAAAATACATTATAAAAAGGCGAATCTAAGGGCGTATCTCCATAAGTGCTACAAGCGCTTTAAGTTCTTTTAGCGGGTTACGACATTTAGCATAACGTTACCAACGTTATCTTAAATACATAAATTATGTTCCTGATAGACTAAAAATCAAAACCGAATGTTAAAACATCAGTTTAAGTGTTACGAACCCGCCGCCAAAAAGTTGATCCCATACAATTAAATAAAATAAAAATAAATAAATATTATAGGACATTATTACACAAATTGACTAAGTCCCACAGTAAGCTCAATAAGGCTTGTGTTGAGGGTACTTAGACAACTGATCCATTGAGATGAATCCATTACCAGTATTTTTTATACATTTTTTTTTTGTATGACTATATTTTGTGAAAGTTTTAGTATAAAATTTGATCTATGAATTATATTCATTAGTATTATATATGGAATAATATTTACAACATCAATAAATTGCTCTGATAATTAGATTAAGATAATTATATGTAATACTGTCTTACTATTCATAAGTGCTTGTTGCTAGGCCTACATGAATAAAGTATATTTGAATTGAATTGAATTGAACCCGGGACCATCAGCTTCGTAGGCAGGGTCACTACCCACTAGGCCAAACCGGTCGTCAATTGACGCACTCATTATGCCTAAATTACATTTTGACATGAACATTTACGGAACATTATAACCTATAATCGGTCATCCATTCATTACATCACACGGTTAAGGGAAGGGAGGGGATCAAGAAAATGTGACATGTTGTGACATGGGAGAGGGGCGGTCACAAACTTTGTGACGTCACTTTAACTTTATTTGTAACCGAAAATTATTTTGATATTTCTATTGGGCCTACAGCTAAATACAGAGTTTATGCAATGATAATCGTTTTCAATTTATTCATTTCATTTGAACAAACCCAATATTCATTTCATTTGAACTCTAAAATAACTTTCATATCACTATTGACAACAAAAAATTTACGTCCGTATCAATTTTCAAATGATATACTTGTTTAATACTTGTCTTTCCAGTTCAGTAAGGCACGCATTACGTACGTAAGTTACAGTCAACGTTAAAAAGACCGATTCGGAATCAACAGTTTGTAAAGGTTTTGATCTTGTTTAAATACGATCTTGATAATCAAGCAGTACTAAAAATAATTAAAAAGAAACAAGAATTGGTACTTACAATAATGAAAAGAAAAACCGCTTACTTTACATGTATACAGACATAGCAAATATAATATTATTAAAGGGATAATAGAGGGAAAAATCGAAGGGAAAAGAGGCAGAGGGAAAAGAAAACTACATGGATGGATAACCTTAGGAGCTGGACGGGAATGGATGCTGCCACGCTGGGCAGAAAGACTGCAAATAGAGAAGAGTTCCGAACTGTGGTAGCCGACATCCGTAGAGGATATGGTACCTGAAGAAGAAGAAGAAGATAATAAATCACGGTGATACTCATTCTTGGTGTGTCTGAGATGCACTGCAAACTTTGATATCAAGATCACATCATGACAACATCGAAACTGTTTAGTGCTCCGCACAACATTTTTTCACGGAGCACTTATCACATCGGTTTTGCAAATCGGTTCAGAGGGAAGAATAGCTTTTCGAATCTAATGAGATATCAGTAATTTTTGTATCAAAAACCATTTCGGGAGAAAACGTTTTCCACTAACTAAATCTTAACAAATCACTTTGATTTTGATTGTGATGGCTTCAGCATAATATATTCTAGTTCATATGTTATGAAAAAAAATCTTTTTTTGCTTAACTTGAAGAACCTATAAACCTAGTTTTTCAATGTGTCAATAACATATTGAAAAATCATAGAGAATGGAAATATTTAGAAGTGGGAAAACGTTTTTTTTTTATGAACAATCACGTAGGTACTGTACTTCCCTCTTAAATGCGTTTTCCTTAGATACTTTTAGACGTAGATACCTAAAATTTGGAACAGTACCCCTAGTGTAAATTTATTCGATAGCGAAACGTGACGTACGCGTTAGCGTTAAAAGTCATTTGTATGAGATTTTTGAGTGTCCAAAACGTCCCGCTTGGCGCGCTGTTCAAAATCCCATACAAAATGAGACTTAACGCAAACGCGTACGTCACGTTTCGCTATCGAATAAATTAACACTAGGGGTAAAGATATAGTAACTGTCACCACTAATACTGCGAATAAGTCAAAACCGCTTGTTTATTATTTAAATTAGAATCGGCCTCAAAGTCAACGTTCTAAAATTATCCGTCCGTCCGTTTCTTGACAGATTTACCGGTGCTTACGCAGCCTTTGGCGGAGGCTCGATTTGATGTTGTCTTCCAATAATCGTTAAGACAAGACGTTGTTTATGGGATTAGAAAATATGTCAGCTTTTTACTGCGTTTAAATTGGTTTATACGAGGTTGCGGCGTCAGTGCACAGTTTGACGTAAGGGACAGATATAATTATAATAAATATTTTTTTAGATTATATTTAGATACCGACTATGCTAAATGCAGACTTTTACTGTATTTTAATTGCATTACTTAAGATTATGTGCATTTTAGTGCAATTTTCCGAAAATTAAAGTTTAAGAAAAAATGAAAGTTCACTATTTATATTATACGACATACGACATTATTACACAAATTGACTAAGTCCCACAGTAAGCTCAATAAGGCTTGTGTTGAGGGTACTTAGAAAACGATATATATAATATATAAATATTTATAAATACTTAAATACATAGAAAACACCCATGACTCAGGAACAAATATCCATGCTCATCACATGAATAAATGCCCTTACCAGGATTTGAACCCGGGACCATCAGCTTCGTAGGCAGGGTTACTACCCACTAGGCCAAACCGGTCGTCAATTTTTGAATACTATGATTTATGACATATTTTTTGCCAAGTTCCATCTAAGATTAACGACATCGCTAATTACAAATAATTCGTAACTTTGATTTAATACGCAGTAAATCTAATAATCAACATTAGATGTTGAGATGCCAACCACTTACTAGCCAGTTGATCTGTACCCCTAGTGTAAATTTAGTCGACATCATAATGTGACGAACGAGTTTGCGTTAAGTCTCATTTTGTATAGGATTTGGAGTTTCCAAAACGTCCCGCTTGGCGCGCTCTTTCTAAATCCAATACAAAATGAGACTAAACGCAAACGCGTACGTCACGTTTCGAAATAGAATTTATTTACACTAGGGGTACAGGCTGTTTAAAAATAGTGCTATGATACACCCTAGGCATTCGAAAATGTTTTTAGTATTCGAATTTCTATGCCGTATAGCCGTATAGCCATTTAATCTCAATTTACTCAAGTACCTACATGATTATAGGTGAACCAAGTGTATTTTTAGTTTACTTAATTGACCCGGGTGATCTGAGCTAGGTGAACAGAGTCAACTACAGGGTTAATACTACTTTGTCAAGATAGTAAGCTATAATAAAATGGACAATCTCACACAAATCAAGCTGACTAAGGCTCACTTAATATAATACAATGTGAATATCGTCGTTGAGGCAATAAGATAAGCACCTCAAAACTAGGACCCTGAGAAACATTCCCAGTAGACACTAAATTCCAGAACAACAAAAGCATAACGCACTGAAAACATCTCAGAAGGGCATCTACTATCCCCGCATCTGTCCGTTCATAAATCTGTCGTATGAAAAGAATTAAAACGTTCCCCTTTGTGGACGGCTGAATAAATCTTAGATATCTCCCGGAGACGGCGATATTTTACAAGTTTTTGACAGGGGAGATGGCTTTCCGAACGCCACCTGCCCAGGGAGTTTTTTTAGATTGACGGTGTGGCATTTGGGTTAGTGTTTTTAAAAATTACTCTTAAAGAGTAGCTCTAAGATGGTCCCAATTAAACGTATAAGTGGTCAAAAGTGTATCTTCGAAAGATGGTGATGTTTTAGAAGTTTTTGAAATGGGAAGATGGCTTTTAGTGATAGATCTGGGCGTAAAAGGTAACTATGAGGAGATCATTATGATGATGTATTATATTTTCTAGAGAATAAGCACTGATAACAAATTAAGACTATTCTGCAGCAAGGTTGAAAAGAATGTGACGGCATAACGCACTCGAAAAAAAGCTGTATATATTTTTTTACATTTAAATTTGTTCCACGCGCATTTATGCACCTATAAAACAAATTCTTTCAGTTTACGAAGACACATTAATGTTTAGGACGCCATCTACCTAAGAAGCGTCTTTAAGATATTTTATTCTTTAATTCTTCTTTCCATTATGATTACCAACAGTACAGATCCATATACAAACATTCAAATAAAATAACCTGTCTTGAACATTAAAAAAGTCTTCACCGCCGTATGTCGCTCGATAAGCAAGGGCATCACCATAAACTCTGTACAATACTGTTATTGGTTCGTCGATTTATTCTTTTTTCAACTGACAATTTATTGAGCTAACTGATTCGGTTTGATTAAAAGGTGCCGCGCCAAGGTGGGTGTCATATCGTATAAAAAGGGACTTTACGTCAATTGGAGCTTATGTCGTATTTGTATTGGAACATCGGAAATAATGGTGTAAGTGCCAATAAAATTGTATATTTTTTGTAAGTAAGTAACGCTGGTTCCCTGGCAGAGAGGACGGTGTCTTATATGGGATGCAACCTGTGTGAGTACATTTGCTGCATGTAGACACACTGCTAAGACGGCAAGCTCAGCGGCAGAGACTGCCGCCAAAAGTAAGCGCCTGAAATACTCTGCCTTGGAAGCCACCTACGACTTCGTGCCGGTCGCCGTCGAGACAGCCGGGCCCTGGGGGCGCGTGAGCTCTTCCAAGAGCTTGGCAAGCGACTCAGGGAGAAAGAAAATAACCCCCGTTCTGAGTCATGGCATGGCTTGTTCAACATGTCTCCATCGCCATACAGCGTAACGCTGCTAGTGTGATGGGGACCTTTGGACCCGGCATGGTTCAGAACGAGTTTTAGCTTTCTAAGGTATATACTTAGTCTAATTATTAGAATACATTTTCAGTAAGTGTTTTTTTTATTTTTAAGTATCGTGATAATAGGTTAAAGACGAGAAGGCAAATAAATTTTATTATAATATAATTATCAAGTCTAATCTAAAGACGCTATATTTGTTCGCAATATTTGTACGCCAGAAGTCCTCAGTGTGAAGGGGAAGGTATACAAATCCGCAATCCGACCGGCTTTCACCTACGGCGCTGAATGTTGGCCTATGAAGAAGGTCCATACCACAAAACTGCACACAACAGAAATGAAGATGTTGAGGTGGGCAGGATGTGTCACTCTACTTGATAGGGTTAGAAACGAGCACATCCGCGGCAGTTTTAAGATCCAGCCCATAGAAGATAAGCTTTCCGAATCTCGCTTAAAGTGGTATGGCCATGTCATGAGGAGGCCAGAAGATCACATGACTAGACAAGTCCTGAGCATCAACGTTGGCTCCAAAAGATCGGGCAGAGGTAGACCCCTTACGACCTGGATGTCCGTCATAAACAACGACCTTAAGAAAGCTCAAACAAATGTCTCGACGACCCAGAACAGATACGCCTGGCGAAGAATAACGAGGAGAGCCGACCCCAAATGACATGGGAAAAGGCTAGGCAAAGAAGAAGAATATTTGTACGCCAGAGAGAAAGAAGTATTGGTCAAAAAACAAAAATGTAACACCCATGTATATACGTTTGTTTGACACAAATAAACATTCATTCATTCATTCGCTTATATACTTTTATTTTTTTCCGCGTTATTCGCCAAACGTATTCTTATACCCGAAATCGTAAAGCTGATTTTCAAAAATACGGTAACATACTATCAAGTAACTCGATTTAATACCACGCTTTTGCCTTTCTTATCCCACAAAAACTACTTTTATATAGATTACTGGTATTTTAAGTAATTCTTAAACTAAAGCGATTTAAAGTAAAATTTATTTGAATTGAATATAATTCACATTAACTGTCATAACAGTCTGAATCTTCTGGTCTTTGCAGTTAGGTTTAAATTTGTTTGCATCGTTTTGTTACTAATATAGGCGTATTGACAGAAACACGTTAATCAAGACTAATAATTACACTCGTCATTTAAACTAGTACGTTGGATTCCAGTTTTTTTATGTCTCCAAAAGGTTTTTACGATAAATTATTATAATTAAAGTCAATTGACGGCGGAGCCTTTTTATGGACCGCCTTCTGAAAAGCAATTTAATGCCTACTTGGCGTTATACCGGCTGTTTATATTTATTATTATTTTAATGCGATTCACTTTCGGAATAAATACATGAGTTTATATACGATGCGCCACACATTAAAAACGTATAACCTATGTTTTACTTTAAAAAAATTTCGTTAACGTCAAACCAAATTTTTGTAAAGGACATCTGTCGAAGTTCATACATATGTACAGTAAGCAACTGCACACCACAATGCGTTGCAACGCATTAAATTACAACACTAAGTTGTAAGAATCACTTTACCTACCTTATTGTTACCAAACCATGCCTCCACGTCATTCCCTGAATGAAATCATCATAAATCAAAAATTAACTAGTAAGATCAATATCTCAAGCAAACTCTCTGCTTTGCCTTAACTGTTGACTGGTAGATAATGCTTTTTGGAATGAAGTCCAACTTTTGTACGATAAGTTTTTCTTTTATAATATTTTTTTTTTAATACATAAATATTAAACGACATTATTACACAAATTGACTAAGTCCCATGGTAAGCTCAATAAGGCTTGTGTTGAGGGTATTTAGACAACGATATATATAATATATAAATATTTATAAATACTTAAATACATAGAAAACACCCATGACTCAAGAACAAACATCCATGCTCATTACACGAATAAATGCCCTTACCAGGATTTGAACCCGGGACCATCAGCTTCGTAGGCAGGGTCACTAGGTCACTACCCACTAGGCCAAACCGGTCGTCGCAATTTATATATATATTTTTTTATTTGTTCCTAAGTCATGGATGTTTTCTTTGTGTTTAAGTAATTTATAAATATGTATATATATCGTTGTCTAAGTACCCGCAACACAAGCCTTATTGAGCTTACCGTGGGACAGTCAGTTTGTGTAATAATGTCCTATAATATTTATTTATTTATTACTTAGAAACCTTTATGCATATACAACATTTGTCTAACGTTCAATGGAGATACGAGTTACGCCATTTTTGCAACACAACTATATATATCTACTAAATTAACTTCCTTAGCCATTTTGTAATAGTCGTTTTAAGTGTTAATAGCAATTAACGGATACTAATTGGTAATTAAATATAATATATAATGCAAGATGTGCGATAGGTGATAAGGAATGTCAAATACGTATTCTTACTTATTTTTTACTTAAGTTTAACAAATACTTATCTGAAACAATTTTCGTGTTTTCTCGCTAATATTGGTCGCTTATTTATGACACTAAAACAATGTACAAATATACAAAATACATATAGATATACAAAAGTTTTTACACGTGTACTAATAAGAATATGGATTAAGAGTCTGAAACAAATGCAAAATATTAATTAACTCATTCATATCATCATCATTCGCTTGCCCTTATCCCATTCATTTGGGGTCGGCGCAGCATGTCTTTTCCTTCCATATCTTTCTGTCACCCGTCATCTCATCGTTCACTCGCGTTCGTTTCATGTCATCTCTCACACAATCCATCCACCGTTTCCTGGGTTTTCCTCTGCCGTTCCATCCCTCCACATTCATTCGTAATACCTTTCTCGTCACATGACTTTCATCCCTCCGCATCACATGCCCATACCATTCATATATAGAACGTAATTATGATTCCCATTAACCTTTTAACCACCGTAGACTGATATATAAGACATACAATATCCAGCTCATTTTGCCGCAGTCTAATAAATACGACACAACTTCGTGTAACTTCGTACCGGCGCCGGCGGCGACACGAGCATGCTCGATGAAAAATTCTAAGCGGTTAAAAGGTTAAAAGTTTATAATTAAAGCTATGTTCGTCTGTGTTGCCATATGTTTTGACGACCGGTTTGGCCTAGTGGGTAGTGACCCTGCTTACGAAGCTGATGGTCCCGGGTTCAAATCCTGGTAAGGGCATTTATTCGTGTGATGAGCATGGATATTTGTTCCTGAGTCATGGGTGTTTTCTATGTATTTAAGTATTTATAAATATTTATATATTATATATATCGTTGTCTAAGTACCCTCAACACAAGCCTTATTGAGCTTACTGTGGGAGTTAGTCAATTTGTGTAATAATGTCCTATAATATTTATTTATTTATATTTATGTCGAAGAAAAAAAACGTCAATCCTAAAACACATCGACAAATCTTTAATACAACAATAAAACAAGAACAAAAACGAAAAGTAAAGAAGCGGTAATAAATCGGGTCGCTATCACTGCATCGCACGTCACTATATCGCATTACTACAATGTCCGTTTGATACCGAATTTATTACGAGTAGTGATGTGCCTAACATTCCCGGTCGTGGGAATAGTAACTGAAAAAAGTGGGAATAAATCGGGCTATCACACTTTTACGCGCTGTGTTGTTTTAGTACAATATCGGTTTGATACTGAATTTATAACGAATTGTGATGTGCCCAAAATTATTGGTTGCGGGAATATTTATTGAATAAGAGCTGGTATGAATCAGGTTCCTATCATAGCATTCCATGTAGTAACATGTCAATATTTACTTTTGCTACAGAATCTATCAAAAATACTGTGTATTCCGGTATGGATACCGGAATACTATAAGATTTTTTTTTATCTTTGAATACTATTTAAAAAAATTAAAATCATTTAGTTCAGACCTTGCTCCATACAATGTTAGTTTGACTTACTCTAAAAAAATATACCTATTATATTATTATTGAAATAAATTAAACTTACAATATTTTAGGGTTTAAACTGGAGTGATTTTACATATACTTATGTCTAATTGAAAGCAATAAATTTATCTGTTGCGTCTTTTCGGTATTGACCCCTAATATGCTTTGAAGCTTAGAGTCCATTTTCAGAATGTAAAATTATTAACACATGCCCGCTCGGGGGGTTCTCTGTTCGTAGTCGCTTTCCTTTACAAAGCGGGAAAACGCTGGGATCGGCTACGAGCGTAGCGTTACGAAAACGTTGGTAGCGAAAGTGTTAATATGCACATTCGTGCCATATTCGAGATACAACATAGCGTCCAAGCATTTCCTGGTTTACCTTTTATTTTATATGACCGGCTTATTTAATATCAAACTTGGTTTAACTCAAGTTAGGTAACTCAAAATGTAAATGTCACAACTATCACTGGGTAATTTTGATTGATACTGATTTAAACTTTCACGATATATACTCATTATTATTGACTAAATTATTTTCCGAGACGGATACAACGCCGTCCTCGAAACGTCGAAGGTAAAAGCATAGATTTACGCAATCAAGTCCCGTTTAGTCAATAATAATGAGCGATGGACATCTCTCATACCAATATTCCCTATTAACATTCCCACAAAGAGCTCATCACTAGTTTGATATCGAATTTATTATGAGGGCTTATTCCGAATCACTCGAAACGCGTCACTCGCTTCTCATAAATTGTGTGACATATCGCTCGACTCAACTTATAAAACCATGAAATCACTCAGCTCATTTCTTCACCATAGTTTTTAAGTCAACGAAATAAAGGTGATATTTGATTTTTCGGTGTGAATTTGTAAGTTGGTTCATCGTATCTTATGTCTTGTCTCATATTAATGATGGTTTGGTTTTTTTATCAAGTATTTTTAAGGTTTGGGAGGAATTCTCAGGGTTTTAGTCACCGTTTCAAGAAGCAACATTGATGGGTTCCGAGAATATGTGGTTGATTAAAAGCAGTTTAATGATTATTAGAATCAGTTATTGGATTGAATGTATGGATGCGTTTAAGGTGTTATCGAAGTTGATCGGAAGTTAGTAATCGTAGTCAAATGTTTAAAATATTTTCCTAATTTTATATATACAATTTTTGAAAGGCTAATAGGACTTTTGTTTCCTAGTTGTTTTACATTTTGTATAATTTATAGTTAATAAATCATAAATCTTTATTTGCAATAGATATATTACTAACAGATCTAAGGCTAATATATACAGGTCCATATATCTAGACTTAAAAGTCATGCAAATTTTACATTTTTAGCTTACTTGCTAATAACCTATTAAATACTTCCATTAGCAAAATATTCAGTGGTACTATAAAAACATTTGTTAACCAAGTAAAAAGTTTGTGCCTTAATTTTTTGAGGGGTAGTTCCCTCAATTGCTCTGGCAAATGATTGAATATCTTAATACACATGGCATAACAATTTCTACCCCTCATTGCAGTGTGCATTTTTGGAAGCACAAGTCTATCCGAATATCGCGTATTTATGTTTGTTATATCTCTGTTTTTTTTGAACATTTCATTATGCATCTTAGCAAATATACACACTTCTTCAATATAATTATCTATTTTATGTTTTAATTATTCTTAAACATATAATTGTCATTTCAGATGCGGGGCAGTGAGCGGGGCGGCCGGCGGGCGTAGAGATGCGCTCCAAACAGCAGCCGCGACCTTCATACCGCTGGCTCAACACTAACGAAAACGGTATGTTTTAGCCTTTATATATTATATTACTTACAGTGCTTACTCCATTAAGAGGCTGTCAACACCCAATGTCCTTGAAATTGATGTTACTTAAACAGTTTTTTTATAAAAGACTATTTGTTTTAGTCAAGTAAGAAAAATATATGTTCATATTAATTATATTTCAAAGACCGTGGTTGTACTCGATACATGGTTGAACGAAATCGGCTCGATAGAAAATAATTGCAAAGATTGGTCTTAAAATCACAATTAAACGGTTTTATGTCTTTATTGTTTTGACTTATGGGTCTGCAATTAAAATCACAATTTCAAAACATTTATATCTAAACCGTGGTTGAGTAAAATATTACACTAATAATCCACTTTTTTTTATTTAAATATTTTTCTTATTATTCCCTTGCCCAGGCCCAGTAACATGCGTCAGTGCTATCTCATTTACTCCGATACAAATAGACAGTGTGCGCGCTTTAGGTATTGACAGCCTCTTAACTCAGTGATTCAATATGAGACTAGGCCTTCGACACAACACAGCGCCACTTTTCTCATTCTTCCGTCAAATTAACAAGTCACTGTTTAATTGATTTAATTAAGAACATATTTATTAAGTTAGATTAGTATTTTCATTATCGCTCGTAGAAAAAATAATCAAGTTTTAAATCATCCTTATTTTGTACGGTTTTATCCCATGCCTTGTCCAAAACCGGGTATATATTTATACGAATTTCCCTTGGTAAAAATAGCAATGGAACTCGCCAAGTTCTTCAGGTTCCCAACGAGTAGTTTTCATGGGCCCATTTTTTACACTTGGTGCATGTACCCAGCCATCGTTTTCCTGTATTGTACAAAAAATACTTGTACAAAATCGGGTACTATCCAGTTTTGCACCAAACGTACCTACGAAAGTCTTAAAAATCTCCTGACATAAAAACGATAATGAATAACAATCGATGTAATATGTTGTTCATCCTTACTTCATACTTAATCGTATAAAATAGAAATTGTATTTACCTCAACGTACAACAGGTAAGTATGGTTATGAATGCCATGGAATTATTTCATCAGGCACTGCTAAAAACGTATTTCTTATTTAATTTCTAAACGCTGGCACGCACGTCCTTTAGCCTTTTGTTTACAAACCAACCCAGATTTGTCAATCTGAAACTATCGTGTTCCGGTGTTACCCCGTGTCCCGGTTTTGGACTAATCTCACCTACGCTTTTTTCACATTCCGATCTTCATCCATGCTCTCAAGGCCTAACCAAAGGCACAGATTCCCTTGATCTTCCCCATGATGTATTAATGATCTTCGTATGAGTGTTTTTTAAATGGTTTTTTACAGTACCACTGCTGACCAAAGGCTCTCTTTTCATCCATTTTCATACCTATAGTAGCCCTCATACCTACTCACGTCTAGTGCACTGACAAAGACACTGCTCTTAAATTCCTATACTAATTTATTAAGCAAGTCGAATCAATTGTATGACCGTACGAATAAGTAATTAAAGCCTTTATTTACGAAAATGATATGTTTTCGCCTTTATACTAGTGGATTTTTTTATTAGTTGGATTTGTAATCATTAAAAGCAGAGATTAGGCGCCTACTATCAGTTAATTTAATAGCAATTTAAAAAATATATTCCTTATCATAACGCACATTGAACGATAAGACTTTATTATAAATTGGAAGTCATGGCAAAATATTCGCAGTACATCTGTTAGAACAAAAGAGCAATGAGTTTCACCGGTAAAGTGGCAATTGTGACTGGTGCTGCCTCCGGAATAGGAGCGGCTACATCTAAAGCATTAGCTATTGAAGGTGCTAAGGTAGTCCTGGTAGATAAAGATGAAGCAAAACTACAAGAAGTCGCCAAGCAATGCGCACAGCACGGCAGCAAACCTCTCATCATCACAGCAGATATCACTATCGACGAAGATGTCAGAACCATAGTGAAAAACACGATCGACAACTTCGGACAGTTAGACGTGCTGGTCAATAATGCGGGGACTACCAGGCATTCATCCATCTTAGACGAAAATCTTATGGAACATTTCGATCTACTTATGAACACGAATCTGCGCTCCATGGTTTATTTGACACACCTCGCTGCTCCATACCTGATCAAGACTAAGGGTAACATCGTCAATCTTGCGAGTATCGTTGGATTACGCGTCTTATTAGGTAGTCTCTTGTCTTATTCGGTTTCAAAAGCAGGTGTAACTCACTTCACTCGCTGTGTTGCCTTGGACTTGGCTCCACATGGAGTGAGAGTGAATGCTGTAGCTCCGGGAGGCACCAAGACAAACATAATAGAAAATGCAGGGATGTCAAACGTGGAGGAGACAATGGAGGTATGGAGGAGTGAACACACTGAGTTGAAGAAGTTGTCGGAGCCTGAAGAGATTGCAGATCTAATTCTGTTCCTGGCGAGTGACAAGGCTAGGAGCGTTACTGGATCGACGTATGTTTGTGATAACGGAGCACTCTTGACATAAATGTTTACAAGCTTGAATTTTGAGTGCTGCAGATGCTGCAGTTAACCTATAGGATAGAAGTTATCCGCTCTCATTGTTGTCTTCAATATGTGAAAAATTTCGGTGAAACAGTTTCATGTTAAACAGTTCTATTTGAATCAATAGTGTATTAAAAACTAGAAAATAATAATTAGTATAGCAATCGTAGTTCAACATACTACCCGTGTTCCTTTCTGAAGAGTACAAGTAATCATGTAAGACGGGTAGCACATTGTTGGGAGAGTCTCTGGAGTCAGATTTTATCAAACTACAGTTTTTTTTTATACTACGTCGGTGGCAAACCAGCATGCCCGCCTGATGTTAAGCAGTCACCGTAGCCTATGGACGCCTGCTACTTCAGAGGAGTTACATGGGCGTTGCCGACCCTTTAAAAACCTGTACACTTCCTTTTATGGAGAACCCCATACTTAAGACCCTCGGGGAAACCTTGGCATCCCGCTCATTCCACGTAGCCGGAGCGTCCGCGGGAATTTATCTTTATGCTGGCCGTAATTTGCGATTGTTGAACACATCATAGGTTTATGATATGTGTGCAGATATCGGCGGCCGTGTAATGTTTTGACCAATAGATAGGTAGGATAGGTTAGTTAAATTGCTGCAGATGTAGATTGCAAAATCTCCAAAAATAGGAGCCCGTCTAATCAGGAAACGAAACAAAGATTTTCACGTTTCACGATATGCTTAGGAATTTCACGATCTGCCTGATATTACGATCGGCCGCCGAGACACATGAACAATCTCTTAGAGTGTCCAAACATTACCAACTTACATAATTTACCCTCGCAATTGATATCACATCGTTAAATTTTTATAAGACTAGGGTCAATTTTCTATGAAACCATTATATGAAGCTAATGTGCAATATAACGGTAATTTATATCAAATTAAATAACGTTACGCTATAAAAACGTAATACCTTTATCACTAAGAAAACGTTAATTTTAAAACATACAATGGTACATTTCATTCTTCCCATAGTAACTCAATTACGTACAACCCGGTGTTAAAACAGCTTAAGTGCCATGTATTGTATAACAAAATACTACGTTTTGTATAAAGCAGTTATAATCAGAATATTAACGCCTATTTAATCATCGCCTTCTTAAAAAAATTACACCAGATGTTGGGTATTAGAAAGTGAATTCTATTTGAGGGGTGAAAAGGTTGAAAATGGTTTAGTAATGCAATAGTTTTTAGGGATCTGTTAGATTATAAGTTACCACACTACGAATCATGATTTCCTTGTTATTATGTCAATATTATTAATTATTTATTATTCTTATTATATTTGGATTTGATTTGATTTTAATGTACTAACCCCTAGCTATAACGATGGTACTAACAATGATTTTATGGAATATTTATGGTTCTGAAATAAAAATATTTTTTTTTTATCTTTCATCGGTTGGGTAAAAAGCTTGCCATATTCTTTTCACATTTATTTATTTTGAGTACCGGGTGGCCTAGTGGGTAGTGATAGTGACCCTACCTATGAAGCCGATGGTCCCGGGTTCGAATCCCGGTAAGGGCATTTATTTGTGTGATGAACACACATTTTGTTCCTGAGTCATGGGTGTTTTCTATGTAAAGTTACTACTTTACATACATAACATCCCACCATCACCACTAAAATAAAACAAAGTTAACTAAGAACTTCAATTAAAAGTACCTATTGAGTGATAGTTAGTTAAGTATATTAACCCCATCAACTAACAGACAATAAATAAAAATATTTAAGGCGGCTCTCATACAACAAACGTGATATTTGCCGTTTTTATAGATGGCACGGAACCCTCGTGCGCGAGTCCGCCTCGCACTTGGCCGGTTTTTTGTCTGACGTGCCCAAACTAGTGTCCAACTCACGCTTGACCGTTTATTCAAATCGACGCATCACCGTATCGCAACTAAACTTCATAAACAAAACCATACAAAGTCGATACACAAATGTAATAGGAGTAATAACTCAGCTTTTTGTATGAACTAACCCACCGTGAAGTAATAAATAATATTTATTTTTGCTATTATACGCGTTTTTGTCAGTTGTAATGGGTGTAAAAGCGTAGGGCGGGATTCGGTCGGTGGGGCCAGAGAGACGGCGGATTAAGTGATATGAGCAAAATTAATTATTATTATTATATAATTATAGGCGAGCAGCTATTTAGCTGATGAGCCTATGTCACACAGTGTCCTGTATTATACAGTTCAAAGTTTGTAAAGTCGTATCACATCACTAAGTAACATCAGTCTAACTTATTGTTTAAAAGCCACTTGTCCAATCTGTTTTTAAAAACATTGACCGAGGGAGCAGTTACAACACTATCCGGTAAACGGTTCCAAGTTCCAAGCCGCCACGACACGGTTGGATAAAGAATGATATGCAGCTAGTAGCAGTAGTGGGAGTGCGAAAAATAATCGTATTTAATTTATATGTAAGTATTCCGCGTTAAAAAAAAATTCTTATACAGTTGTATCAAAAATGAAACAAGACATGTTTTTGGTCTTCTCAACACGTAACAAAAAATGATGCTTAATTAAGGCTTAAACTAGTCTTAAGTTAAAATTGTTTTGTTATTTTTTTAAACCCGTGTCGTCGATGTTGGGATGAAGACCGCCAGGCTAAAGTGGGACTGGGCTGGACATGTCTGCCGGATGAATGATGACAGATGGGCTAAAATAGCCATTAGCTGGCATCCCCGGTGTAGTCGTGGCAGAGGCAGACCGAGAAAGAGATGGCGGGACGACTTGGATGCGTTTCAGCGGGACTGGCGGGACCTTGCTCAGCACAGGGAGGATTGGAAAGCTAGAGGAGAGGCCTTTGCCCAGCAGTGGGACACACAAATAGGCTAATAAAATAAAAAACATATTATGTTAGTTTTTACTGACATGAATATATTATGAGATTGATATTTATAAAATAAAAACAGCAAACAAGTAATAAGTTAATGATAAAGATACTTAAAATATGCTTTTTCTCAAGTAGCATAATTTTATTGGCATTTTACTGGTTTTGTGAGTACTTCTGTATGCAGTAAATTTTAGCTTTTGCTATTTATTTCAAATTTGGTACTTTGACGAACGTCAAAAAGACGCATTGTCCCAAGATTTTGATACTGTTAATGAGATGCAATTCGCTACCGTTTCCGCGCTCGCTGGTTTTATGGCCACACATCACTAAGTCGTTTCGTAAAACCTCTCTCCATGGCGTCCATACTAAATCACAAGCGAATTTAATGGCCTCCCCCCCCCACTTGCAATATCTTCATTATTAGTAAATAGATCTATGTAATTATATAAGCCCACCCTTGTTTATCTTTATGTATTCTAATTGTATACACCGTGTTTTTTTGATTTGCGTTAATTTCAAGGGTGCATGCCTGAGCTTAAATTAAGTACCTTTCTCAAAGACCCCGGTATTCTAAGTAACTCAATTTCGGAGATAATCAATATTTTATTTTTATCTTATAAAGCCCTTACGAGTGTGTACACTTATCTTAGGGCCCGTTCACATATTGATTAGTGTTTAGTACGGGTTAATACATTTGCTACTAAACGTAGGTACTATCTCGGACGATCGATGTTCGAAATGACATTGACATGTCACAATTTTCAATTGTTTGAATGAGATAAATGTAATGCCCGTGCAACAACAACGCTATATGCAACATTTAATTACTTTTTATAACAAAAAAAAAATTAATAAAAAAATTTTTTTTTTTGAAAATAACTATGTCATGGAGTTTCCTTAAACGTACTTACCAATACCCCGAAGTTAACGGAATTCAATAAAAACACGGTAACTTTTAATTCATTCGATTTTAGATCAGCCTTGTTAATTGTATCACCTATTTAAGTAAGTAGTACCTGATTTATACTATAAAATGAATGCCAAAAGATTATTTTCGTGCTTGTTTCGTCAGATGTTGATAAAATTAGGTGAATAGATAAAGTGCCCTATTTCTGTGCAATATAAGTGCAATCTCACCATGTTTTACAAAATCTTCCCCTATAAGAAAACGTATGGATTTTTTTTAACCCTATGGAACGTTTTTTGTCCCTATTTTCACTGATTACCAGTTCGCCGGACGATATCGGCGTATCAGTTATTCGCTTTTGCGAATAACTGACAGGCCGATATCGTCCGGCGAACTGGTAATCATTGAGCCCACGCCTGTAGCAAAATGATATTGTAATGTGACGTCACATTACATTTAGCCTGTCCTAAATGTATAGAAGATGTCTCGTGTTTCGTTTGTTTCAAAGTTACTGAATTGCATCAAAATCGGACGCAAAAGAAAATCGACTCCATAATAAAAATCTGCGCAATCTGTGAATGGTTAATGGAATATGATTTGATAATTTGCTTTTAGCGAACTATAATTAAAATTCCGGTTTCACTACTGATGTCCTATTCATTATTTTACTCTTACCAAAACCTAGATTTGTTTATCAGTGGATTCCGACTGAGAATAAATTATCGGATAGAACTGGTAATTAATTTAAAATATGAAACGAATAACCATAAATTTGTCTGGGTCGTTATTCAAGAGTGCCATAGTTTTGCTTACATTTATTAGAAATGGCACTAGTTATGGAAGGTAGAAATAAGAAATACAATCTCGTTGTACCAAAAAGTGTCCGTGAAAAAACCTTAAATAGGTGGCGCTACAATACCTAGAATATTTGAAAAAAAAAATCAAATCATAGACAGCGCACTTCACTCCGTCAATAACACGTAGGTTCTTAGTTACTCTGGAGAGATTTGGAACTATTATTTATAGCTGACAGCTGGACATTTTTGCCTAAGGAGATTGTATTTCTTTCCTCTACCTTCCATAGCACTAGTGTTTGAAGTGATTTATTTAGTACAAGTCCAGGGGGTCCGAAATGACAATCGTTGACAGAAAATGTCAATCGAAACTTAAATTGAAATTGTTACATGACTTTTCGTAGTATGAGTTCATTTCTCTTTTTGTTTGGTTTTTGTCGATGGCATCGTGGCTAGGCCTCCTGGGAGCGTTGCCAATGTGCTAATCGTTAACACTCCTTAGCGAACGAAACCCTATGCCCCTACGTGTGACTTTTTTAGATTTTTTGGTTAGGCGATACAAGAAAAGGCGAATTCACGCAGGCCCTTCACTTTCTTTTCATCTTAACGGTTGGCACATTGGGAAAGCACCTTGGTACTTCTATACAAAAAAAACTTAGGTTCTTAATCGAAACAGACGATTAAAAAAATGTCCTTGAACGTGATTTGGAACAAACGTAAACGCATGAGATTTTTAAACCATCGAACTACTAAATTAAGAAAAAGCAATACGTATTTTAAAAGTACATTCACTGAGCCACACACAGCGTCACCCAGCTGCATCAGAATCAGCGTATCACTCACACAATAACGTTTAAAAATAAAAGCGCATAGTTTAATATAATTTATGGCCCATTGCGGGCCTGATTTACTATCCTGCTATCCCGCTTTCTATCCTGCTTTCTCTCTCTAACATTTGTGTTCGCGTGAATACAAAACACTTGCTTTTGAAAGGTTTGTTGGACCGGTAGCGGTTGCCGATTTTGTCGGAAAAAGACAATTGAAAATATGCAACAACTATGCAAATTTGTTTTTTTATAATCGTAAAAGTAATGCTAGTAAGGGACGGTAATAAAAGTGACATGTTTTTGTAAGCCTGGCTTACGTTCGACTTCGTTCGAAATCTTTTTGAGATTTTAGACGTGATTTCTGCACTGTCAGCATCAAAATTTGCGGATAAGACTGCGAATCAAAAGTATTATTTAATAATTAAACAAAAAGAAACATGTACTGTGAGATATTATCAACGCGAACTGTCGAGATTTGGAAAAGAAATCCAGGTTGGCATATTTTTGCGCATTGTTCCATACACTACTATTGATTGCTTGTTACTTAACCTACATAAAAATGAAGCAACAATAATTACAAGTAAAAGAACGCATGTAATAAACATTAATAATATCTAGGCATAGAAAAAGCTAAACCATAATGAACTTTTTCATCAAACCTTGAATAAAACAAAATGTACAAGCCAAAGAAACAAATGCGAAGAAAAACTGTGAAATAGTAGTAGATGCTAATCTATCCAACGTAGTAGAAACATTAGGCCTCATTAATTTACATGTTCACTCATTCTCACAGTATTTCTCTCATAATAATAAGCATAATACTTTAACTACGTTAACGTAACATTTTCTCGTGATTTCGGACGGATAATGATTTCTTTGTCTTTAAAAAAGTTGCGCAACTTTTTTATGGTGATCGTAAAATCAAGATGTTTGAGCATACTTTGTTGAAAGTTGTATAATGTGTTGACTACCTGAATTATGGTTATCCTTTTTTGAAGAAAACAAAATGGAATACCTACATAGCTGGACGATGGCTAACGGTGAAATTTGCGAATTTTATGACCCTGCTAATCCTTGTTTTTACGTACCATATACAAAAGTATTATAGTGATAGTTCATTTTGGCCCGGTTTTTTGGCGATCTGTTATTTTTAGGATCTGGGATATAGGAGCTTAGTTAACTATAGATAGATAGATAGAAAACTCTTTATTAGCACACATCAGTAAAAAGATATAAAAGAAAAGAAAAAAAAAACAATTAATTAAATAACAGACAACAGGCGGTAATTATTTATTTATTTATTTAAACTTTATTGCACACATAAAGAAAAATGTACAAATGGCGAACTTAATGCTAAAAGGCATTCTCTACCAGTCAACCATTGACTAGATATATATTTATTGAATTATATGACACATTTGAAAATAAAATTAAAACTGCGGAGTTAACAATAAGCAAGCACGCAAAAGTAAACCAACCTTCCCAAAAATTTGCATAATTTTTGATCTATGGTGGCCCACTACCCACTAATGGGCTTTCCTAATAAAACTCACAAAATCCAGTCATTCACGTATCCAACTTTTACCATTTGAGCTAGAGGGCTACCATGATTTTGCCAGGCAGCGGAACCTCCAACATCCCACCACAAATGAAATTGAAATGTAAAAAAACGCCAACTTGGACACAATACTACCAATTACTTAAGTCCAACAATGCAAACACCTTCCCAATTTGACCACTTTACGGCCGTTTTTATGAATGTGGGAAAACAATTGACAAACTTTACGACGCCCGTCAACTACCGTTTAGGGTTTATTGACAACCCTTTCTTGTCAGAGGCAATAATTATCACCCTTAAATCACTGCTTTGTTGTGGTTTGCTCATTTATTGCTTCACTTGACACCCTTGCTTCTGAGGAAGGGTTTTTTGCCGCAATGAGTGTTTAAAAGGATTGGAAGTTACGGTTAACAAGCTTATATAACTGTTCAATTTAGCTTTTGCAAGCCATCATTGTCACTGATCAGGTACAACGTTTGTGGTGTGCAACGCATTTCTATTTAAAGAGTAAATTTTGGCTTTGGTTTGTACCTAAATATAAAGGCATAGTATTGACATGTCCTAAACTTCAAAACAACCAGAATGCTTTTGTATCAAATAGTGTCATTTTTAAAATTGCCAAATGTCAACGACTTTTATTCATATCGTCCAAGTATCGTTTACATTTAGGTAATTTGAGAAATTACCTAAATGTCAAAAAGTATCTGTCGTCAAATGCCGAATTTCCGACGGATTTCCTTTTTAAATATATTAGGTATAACAATATCTAAAGTGCATTGTTATAATCTTTGTCGTTTTAAGAATATTATTTCAACAATTTGCTAAAACTAAAATGATAATATTGGATAAAATAGCACTCATTATTGTAGGTAATTTGAGATTTAGGTTTTATGAGTTATGACACCACGTCGTGAAGTGTAGGCATTTAGGAAAATATTAGGCATTCTGAGATTCAGACATTTTAACGCTATTCTATCATTATAACTAAGATACAGAAATTTTGCTAAATGGGTAAAATGAAATTGCAACGAAACGAAATTCACTTTAGTAGGATAACCAAAGACATAGGTACACGTACTTACATTTCTTATATCTTTAGGTACATGATCTTGTTAAACTAGTGTGATCATGCGCACCACTAAAGTCGATTCATAATCAGTATCATTGTCAAATCAGTCAAAGACGTCGACTGTTGGACAATGATCTAAAGGAATTTCCACAACGTCTGCTCATTTATTGGTCTCATTGGCCATTAGCATTAATTTGCATTCAAAATTAACAACCTAATTTTATTTACAGTAGAAAGCAAACATGCTTAATGATCGTGTTTTGTTCTAAAAACACAAATTTTAATTTATTGCATTTCTGTCGCTTAGGTACATCAATTTATTGCATTTCTGTCGCTTACCTCATTTTATTTGCATTACCTCGGTTCTCAATTTTGATCGACTCACGCATCATAAAGCTAAAATCAAACTTTGTTACCATAATGAATAGTTCGTAAAAGTTTAACGAGTGATAAAATCAGCTGTAAAACTGTATGAAGTAGTAAACTTTTAAGGGACGGGAGCTATTCCGGCCTCTATAAATCAGGCTCGGACTGTTCGGGCCTATTGGTGATCGTAAAGATTAGCTTCATGTTTGTAAACAGTGGGTTTTATTTTTGTGACAATGGGGAGAATGGCTGAGAAGTTTTTATAGGATATATGCACCTTTATTTATGGCAAATTCTTCCATGTCTCAAAGGCACCCTCATATCATAGAAACTAGTAAATTGGTATTAAATATTATAGCACATTATTACACAAATTGACTAAGTCCCACAGTAAGCTCAATAAGGCTTGTGTTGAGGGTACTTAGACAACGATATATATAATATATAAATATTTATAAATACTTAAATACATAGAAAATACCCATGACTCAGGAACAAATATCCATGCTCATCACACGAATACATGCCCTTACCAGGATTTGAACCCGGGACCATCAGCTTCGTAGGCAGGGTCACTACCCACTAGGCCAAACCGGTCGTCGATATTATTCGTCGGTATTATTAAGTAAGTTAATGCTGGTATAGATTTTGTTTAATGATGATCAAAAAATTACCCAGCAATGAAGTGAAAAATGATAAATACATATATAATCAGACACATGTATAATCAGAAATTTAAGGGAAAAAAACATAATGCAGACCAAGATAGAATGCACTTACCTAAACAAAATTTATAGTACCTTTCGATGTAAAATTATCTTAAATATTTTTGTGTAAATAGTAATAAGTAAGTAAGTCATTGAATATAAACTGAATAGAAATTAACATTAAACAAAATTTAGTTTTTATTAGACCCATTCCCCTCGCTCCTTGTCACACGTTTCATAGGACCTGTTGCTTTGACGTGATATGTAGATGAAACCTAATGACCGTTATTTTTAGAAAACCAACATTATAAATGAGATTTCCTGAAATACCTAACAATAAATTAGCATTATCATGATCTACTTTATGAAGTGACATTTCATTTGTCATAGCTCAACATTCTTACCGTATTGCGTAACGAAGTCACATGTGCACATACGACAGGTGTCGCTTACAACAATTTATGTCTGTTACGTTACGATTCGTCAGATTTACAACTGAGTCGTGACTTGTTCGGACATTTAATAGTACATTACGATACAAGTGCGAAAACTAGGAAGATAGGAAGAGAATTACCTTTTCGCTTGTGTATTATACAATGTTTTACTGTACATTATGGTCTTTTAAATACTCGAAATACGCACGTTGCGCGTTACCGCACTAGGGCGGTAAAGTAGCACCATATATAGTGTAAACCATTATTTCAATTAATATTAACCTCATTACATCTCTCTGGCGTCAATGTAAGTTAATATTAAATCAGTGTCATATTTCTAAAGTGTGAATAAGCCGCTTTCTTCGCTCAATCTGTGACGCATCTTCCGGGTTTTATATTACTTATTGAAAACTTTTACTTTAGTTATTTTTTTTCCCTTATAGGGATAAGTTCGCCTTTGTACATTGCTAACATTATTATGATTATTTTCTTTTATTGTATCTTTACCTGTCCCTTATGTACAATAAAGTGTTTACATACATTTATTGCTCTAATCATCAACTAGTATCGTTTGCTTATATATACTGTGGGACTTAGTCAATTTGTGTAATAATGTCCTATAATATTTATTTAATTTTATTTATTTTTATTATATAGTCGTGAAACGTTAACTAATTGACTGCTTGATGCTACTTTACAAGCATTAAGAGAATAGAACTGTACTATTGCGTGCCCATACAGGGTGTCATGTACTGGCAATATGAACCCCTTATTATGTACAGTCAGCATCAAAAGTAGCGGATCAAACAAGGTTTCAAAGGTATCTACCATTCTGTAACAGCTTAACAAAAAGTGATAGTTCTATATGTAGAACAATTAAGACTATAAATGACATACTTTTGAACGTAAATTTGAGAGATTTATGTATATTTGGAAAAGTTATCCGGAATATCAGATACTTTTGGCGCGTTGTTTCATCCGCTACTATTGATGCTGACTGTACATGACAATGCAATATTAAATAAATGACTACAAAAAAAAAACTAACGCTTAAGAGCCCGCAGCAAGTTCAGTTTCCATACAAACGTAGTTAAAATGAGAATTTTAAAAGGTCTAGATTGCTCTGAAACTTTGTACTTACAATAGGATAAAGTATATCTATGCCTGTAATTAGTTTAAGTAGTTTCAGATGCCATAGTTAACAAAAATTTGCTATAATAAAAAAAAATATATATATTTATTTCAGATCAAAGATCCATATTATGTTAGTACTTATACTCTAGACTTAATAACTATGTTAGTTTGAGCAAACACATAAAATAAAAACAAAAACCAAATAAAAACAAAAAACTTCCTATTTGGCCCTTCCAATGGCGACTTCGACCCAGTATTTTGTTGTAGGGCAGTCTAGGCTTTCCGACAATGTCCTGAGGAGGCTATTGCCACTGCAACGCACTCGCCTCAGTAGTGATCCAACACGCTTGCGTCTGATTGCGAAAAAGTCATCACTTCGCGCTTCCGCAAACATGCTAGATGCACTACAGTGCTTGGGCAGTCGCAACAGCATCCTCAAGACATTGTTATACTGGACCCTCAGTGCGTTGTATGACCTTTGGGTAAAATTTACCCACAGACTGCAGGTGTAGAACGTCTGACAGTATGCTTTAAAAAGCGTCATTTTGACTTGTTCGTTATATTTTTGTGAACTATGGCATCTGAAGCTACTTAAACTAATTACAGACATAGATATACTTTATCCTATTTGTAAGTACAGTTTTTCATAAAAACCCTGTTCTTGCTCTATCTCGTTTGTTTTATAAACTAGATCTATATAAACTAATTACAGGCATAGATATGCCTCATGTCACTGCATGTGCATAGTTTCATTACATACATATATGAGAAGGTAAAATTCGGCCGAGCTTGCTGAGGACTCTTAATTTTTGTTTGTTTAAAAATCGCAATCAAATAAAAAAAAATTGACGAACATAAAAACATCATCTAAATCAGCTTGAAGCTTGTTAAAAATCGAGTCAATATTTTTAATCGATCAATAATTTAACGACCAAAATATTGACGGCACATATATTTTATTTCTTCATTCCAGTGTGCAGCCATAAAACCAGAGTGTAGTCAGTGGCTACGCGATCATTAATAAAATAGATTTAGGATAGCGGCCGGGCTATAAAGCACTTTTAGTTGTCAATAAAAGCGCGTAAACAGTTGTCAGGCGAACGCTCGTTAAACGCCGCCTGTGTGGCCCCACACGGTGACGTAGTTCGTTTCGTTCAATAGCTTGAATTTAACATAATTATGACAACTTGCCGGAATCATAAACTAGATATGCCGTAAAATGTAAAAACGTATTTAATTGGATTTTAGTTAATGTACAAATAAAAAAGTAAATCATATAGTTTTAAATCCATGGTTTTTTATGCCACTGTTGTGCGGAAAAATAAAATTTATGAGTTTTTTACGACTTACTTTCGACGGTCCAATTTTGTGGATTGTTACATTTTAAACGATCTTTAAATGACGTCGTTATGAAACGGTACGAAATTTATTTTTGTCTTTTAAAATGTTTGTGGGATTGTTATCTGGCAATCTTTATTTCATCACCTGTAGACAATGTAGGAGAAGATTTTAAAATGAAGATCAACAATAATCATCAGTACAGTACACATGGTGTTACTTTACCGCACTAGTGCGATAATAAGCATATTACGTAACTATGTCGAAAATTTAAAGGACCATATGTACTGTAAAGCTTTGTACGATACATAATATGCGAATAGGTTATTCGCAACTCGTATCGATTTAGATTACTCCCTTCAATCGTGTTTTACTTTTCAAAATCACGTGGAAAATCTTGAAAGCGCTATTGAAGGGTGACTTTCCCCTGTATCTCAAGCGCAAACTCATGGACATCTGTATCCTGCATATCCTAACTTATGGCGATCAAACATGGTCGATTACTTAGGCCATATAGTCCAAACTCAGGGTTTTTTTTTCTTTTTTTATACTACGTCGGTGGCAAACAAGCATACGGCCCGCCTGATGGTAAGCAGTCTCCGTAGCCCATGTACGCCTGCAACTCTAGAGGAGTTACATGCGCGTTGCCGACCCTAAATCCGCCCCCCCCTAGTTGAGCTCTGGCAACCTTACTCACTGGCAGGAACACAACACTATGAGTAGGGTCTAGTGTTATTTGGCTGCTGTTTTCTGTAAGGTGGAGGTACTTCCCCAGTTGGGCTCTGCTCTAGATCTGGAATGACATCCACTGGCTGTGCCCTACCACACAAAGGGAGATGACATTCACAATGCCCATACCTCTCTTTTGGACGTAGTTTAAGGACGAGGTTTGCCAACGAACGACGGAGCGCAGTATACCTACTGGCTGTTCACAGAAATGATTGAATCTGAAACACGGACCTGCGCTCCAGAACTCAAGTTATAGATGCAGGTGTCAAGACCGCTAAGCTTAAGCGGGACTGGGCTGGACATGTTTGCCGCCTGCACCCTGAACGGTGGGCCAAAATGGTTACTGAGTGGGACCCACGGAACACCATAGATGGTGCAGGCTGGGTGCAGACCGAAAAGAAAATATCGGGACGACTTGGACGCATTTGATCAGGATTGGCGGGAATGTAACTCTTTTGTAATGACTGTTTGTGCCAAAATAAAGAAAAAAAAAAAGAATGTCCAAATGACAGGGTTGAGTGGAAGAAGCGAGAGGAGGCCTTTGCCCAGCAGTGGATCACTAAATTTAGCCGAAAAATATATAAAAAAAATGTGGGAAATATATTCCCGCTGCCTTATAAAAGCTTAAAGACCTTTATTCGCTAACGTAAAAGATAAAGTAGGCGTAAAGTCGACCTCGAAACTCGAACCCACGTCCTGCATCCTATACCATTCAGCTTACACGACTATTGGTAAGCGATTTCAGACCTTATTTGTGGTGGATAAGGTGACGATTGGGTGAGCAAGAGAAGCGTGTATGGCGGTTGACATCCACTTATGAATGAAACTTAAGAACGGATTGTAAAGGTGGGGACACAATGAGGAAGGAAAGGTGAAATATATAAAAAGGTACAAGAATTTTAGCTTGGTTTTTACGTACGAATCAGGTTAGAATATTATTCCAGTAGCAAAAACTTATTAGAATTCGTAGCATTTTGATATATATCATTTATTTTTTAATTTAAACTTTATTAGAACGAAAAGTAGTATGGAGGATTTAATTGCAGTGCATTTAAAACGTTTAATTGTACAGTGTCCTGCAGATACAAGTAAATTTCGAAACAATTGAAAAAAAAAAAACTGGGATATTCTAGAAGATCGTAAGAAACAAAAGAAATGGATAAGTTTCTTCTAAGTTTATTTTGAAATGGAACATATCGGATTAGTGTAAACTTTCCTCATCATCCAATCATTGTAAATTTAAAAAAAAATACCTTGTACACGTAGCTTTTAACTGAAACACGAGTAGCAGATTGCAACTGTGGTGTTATTGGGTCGAATTAGCTGTCTGCTTTACTCATAATTATTGCTAGGTTGAGTTAGATCTGCTTTAGTCTCCTACACACTCCTATACTCATCATTAGTCAAGTCAATCAGGTAAGGAAGCACATCAAATATTTTGATGGCACCCATATTGGGATACCCTCCTCCAGTTGAGGGGGGATTTAAATCTTCTCAGTTCAGGGTTAGCGTCGGTGTAGCTTTATTTGACGTTCATATCTTTATTCCTATATGACTATTATTTGACTGACGATTTTTAACTAGAATAGTGTCATTTGACAAGAAATCAAATTAGTTTACATTACGCAAATAAAAAATGGTAAATTCATGTCGAAAAATTTACAAATTTTGAAAACTTTCCATATTCATATACCCAAATTTTAGAGATTATTCGTGTTGTGTGCACGTACCCTTAATCTGAAACACGAGTAGCGGATTGCAACTGCGGTGTTGTTAGGTCGAATTAGCTGTCTGTCTCGCCACACACGTATTTTATCTGCTCCTATAACATAATTCTTACTAGGTCGAGTTAGATCTGCTCTACACTCCTACTCATCCCTGTAACACTGCCTGCTATACTCATAATTGTATGACTACAATTTGACTGACGATTTCATACTAGAATAGTGTAAAATTTCTGTAAAAATTGACTAACGGCCCGATTCGAAAAATAATTAAGATCTTAGAACTTTAAACGATCGATAACTAAACGACATGTCAAAATTGACGTTTATTTCGATTCCGCTGTGATCCCAATAAGATCTATCCACGATATTTCTAACGTCAAAGTGACATTGGTTGCCCGAATCGAGCTAGTTCTGTCCATTATACGACATATAAACGATATCTAAATGAGAACTTATCTAAACCAGAACTTATCGTATTCCTATTGCATTCTTCGAATCGGGCCGAAGAAATCAAATTAGATTCCATTTCGCAAAAATTGCAAACTCATGTCGAAAAATTCACAAATTTTGAAAACTTTCCATACTCATACGCAAATTTTAGAGATTTTTCATGTTGTATGCACGTGCCCTTAATCCGAAACACGAGTAGCGGATTTTAACTGAGGTTGTTAGGTCGAATTAGCTGTCTGTCTCGCCACAAACGTATTTCATGTGCCTCCTATAACTATAACAGTTATACTCATAATTGGGTACTTGACACATGTTGAATATTATAACAAAATTTAGTTAAATTGATAGAAAATGAGCCATCCATTATAAAAAAGTTGAATTTAAAAAATTATATTGTGATTATAAAAAAATACAAAACTCCAAAGTCTCAGAAAAAAAATTTTTGTCTTTGAAAAATAGAAAACAAAATGGTACCATTCGATGCCTTACATTTAACTTTAACGCAATATTTCAGGGTCAAAATGGCAATTTCCTTGATCTTCCATACATTTAGGACAGACTTATACGATGTGACGTCACATCACCTTATCATTTTGTTAGAGGCGTTTCAATCGTCGAGTGCGAGCGTCAGACTTTAACTCTCATTTCTGACCTTTGTGTTGCTTAAATGCCATGAGTCCTATATAGACATTTGATCCTCAGGAAAATCAAGATTGTTTGACATTATTTACAAAGAACTGTCAAGTAGCCAATTATTACGACTACGATTATTTCCTATGTAAGTTATTAGTTATGAGTTTATGTCAAAATAATCTAGAATATATAGAATTCTCCGCGCAGTGTGCAACCCAATAATTAAGTTAATTATGCAACTATAATTAAATCAGCTATAACTACTTAAGTCTCTATCATAAAATATATACATTATGTAGAAATTATTTAAAGCACTTGATAGACAACTTTGCGACATTAAAAGTCAGGTTTTAAAAGTGAAAGGTTTGTCTATAAATCTAGATTAATAGCTTGTCAACCATATACCAGGACCTCTCATATCCTTCCGACATCTCTCACGCCGCTCCCCGGATAGCCTAGTGAGAGTTATTATGACGGGCAAAGTTGAAGGCACCAGACCTCAGGGCCCTTCCCCTACTAGATGGTATGCTCAAATCACTGCACCAATGCAATTAAAACTGCACGAGGCCGTGCGCTTGGCGAGGAATAGAAGCCTATGGAGTAATTTGGTCTTCAACAGAAGGACATCATGACGTCACGATCCTCAGCATTGAGGGACCGACTAAAGAAGCAGAATTAATTACTTATTGGATTATCAGTACCATTAAATACAGATTAAAATAAATTTATTTAGTAATATAGAAGCTAAACTTGACAATTACTCTGTAGTATACAATAGAGTAATTTTATTAATGTTACCTCATTGACGGACGGGCCTTACGGGTAATAAAAATGGGGCCAGAACCCAAATTTTGACAAAATACGAAGCCTATAAACCTAGTTTTTTATTGCGTCAATAACACACTTAAAATCATGGAGAATATATTCAGAATAATATTTAGATATGGTAAAAAAAAATCTCTTTTTGTATGGCCGAGTCGATATTTTCAGACGTGACCGTATCACGTCTGAAAATATCGATACGGACAAAGTGCCAAAAATATGTATACACTACGCTAATATATGGGTCATAAAGTCGTGTATACGTATTTTTGGCACTTCGATCGTGTTGATGTTTTCAGACGTGACTGTACGTGGTATACTCACGTCTTAACCATAGAATAAAATGTGTCATTAACATGTTTAGAAATTACGTACATTCGGCGAGTTAGGTTCCTAGCTGAGCAACTTTTGAAATCTCGAATTTTTGAAGCTATGTTTCTGTCGCGCTGCGGTGGGCGGGAGTGCGTGCGTGCGATAAGGACAACTGCAGCTCGGACTAAAATTCCCACGCAAAAAACTCAAAACTCGAGGTTTAGCTCTCGACTGTTTCCTCCTCCAAAACGCTACCAATCATTATGGAATTTTGGAAACTGCAAGAGGAAGAAATAATCTATGCCGTTATGTTTTAATTTTTTGGATATTTGTTGTCATATTTGTATACTGCACCTTTTTTTGCAGCCATTTCAATTGAGCCGTTTTTGCGATTTTCGAGGCGCTGTAAGTTTCTTCAAAATAAAATAATCCAAAAAAAGGAAAACATAGCGGAACAGATATTGATGATATTGATCTTATTTAAAAATTAAAAATTTAGGTTAAAAATCCCGGTAGGAAACGGTCGAGGGCGTTTGTATGGAAAAATCGCAACTAAGAATTCCTCTTAAATATTTAACTAAAAATACTAATTCTGAAGACTAAACCTAATCAGACGTTAGATTTAGCATAACTTAGCTTAATCTTATAATATTCTCATTAATTATGTCAAAAGACTTTGATTTAAGAACGTCCGTGTCAAAGGTTCTACATTCCTAAACCACAAAATATTTCTCGAAACAGTTTTGTATGTAAAACAACTTTAAAAATACCTAAGCATTGTAACGTGCTCTAAAATATTTACACTTAATTAAAAATTCAAGTTCTAGACGCAAATGGTGTTATAACGGTCATATAGACACGGCAGACTCATATATCACAATATTTTACACGACTATTATACATAAATCACTATAGGCGATCGCGGGCAAAACGTCCCAGTTTGTCGCTTGCCATGAGGACGATATTTGCTTGTCACTCTATACGAATAACCTGTCAAGGCGTCCTAATGGCAAGCGACAAAGTGGGACGTTTTGCCGGCTTCGGTCACAAATATTAGCATGAAAGAAATTCCAAATTAAATGTCTAAGTAAATACTTGTGGCGATAAATAACTAATTAGAACTAATGGGTTTTGATCGGGTTTTTTAAATGTGGCTTCTGAGGATGCTAAAAAGGTTATATAGTGGTGTTTTAAAAGCATATTGAATTTCTTGTGACATTTCATGATATATATGAGGTTTTTATATTTTATTTGCTATAATGGTGCTTATTTAACATTATGAACCTAACTTTTTAACACCTAAAATATAAAACAGTGGATTGCAAAGAGATAATGACGAGGAAAGATGCTTAAGACACGAAAGATTTATCAAAAACATCGTAGAAGGGAGAGTTGAAGCAAAGAGGAAGAAGGGGAGACCAAAGAAAAACAGAACGTGGTATCGCTATCTGAAGGTTGTCTGGAAGAGATCGCTTTATAGTGATAAGTCCGCCTGTTGTTACCTACTAATTTAAGTCCTGTCTTTGTTTGTAAAATGAGCTTTTCTTTAGTAGTGCACAATAAAGAATTTTATTATTATTATTGTATCTCCTTGGATTTCACGGGCCTATAAATCCCGGTCTTTTGATAGGCTTGCGTGGGGATATAGATCCAACACGTAGAGGCCTCTTGGAGAGCTTTATTATTATTATTATTATGGTATCAGGTTGTTAAGGGGAAGGCAGAGGACTGACGGAAATCGCTCCACCGACAGGAGTCTAACGGCCGTATTCAAACAATGCGTATATGATGTTACAGCGATACGATGACTGACGTTTTTGGTTGAAGAAATGTCACTTTTGACACTGACAGATCGGTATCGTATCGCTGTGACATCTTTTTTAAAAGAAAAGTTGTTCATGACTCATTGGTTTTTACGAGAATAAAAGAAAAATACAGTATTTTCTGTAGATTCAGTCTTTACGAAAGTTTTTGTAATTACTAAGGTATAATATTGGTATACGTTGCCAACACAAAGGTATGATACTAAAAGAAAAGGTATTGAATATGTAATATATATTCACGTGTCAGCGAACCCGAAAATTTTAATATTCTAAATTATGAGATTTATGATTTCTTCTCGATGAAATATGATGTATATCTGATGATTTAATGATACACGAACCTGCATATCATATCCAAAAATTTCCCTGACACTAACTTACATAATTATATATGTCTATGTGTATTTATAATCTGACGCGAACTACGCTGACTAATGATCTAACAAGACGATTATCATTCGATTAAACGATTTATCCGGAGGTCGACACTCTCACAGACGTGTTTATTAGCGGCCAAAACGGCTCACTAAATTATTTAAATCGCTAGAAGCACCTATTAATACACTAAACCAACTTACATTTACACTTCTCACACATCAAAGTCTCAAAATTGACTTTTATTAACATTTAAATAAGAAGCTATTCTATAATTCGTTCGAGAAACAACCGCATAGTTATCGCGGTCAATCGCTTCGCTCGAGTCGAATCTTTTCGTCGCTATCTGTATTCTATTCAATAACCATTTCGTATCGATATATTGTTATGGCCGACCTGAGTTACTGATTCGAAGATGGCAGAAACAATCGAATAAATAGCGGATAGACATTATCTTTTATTTCTTATCTGTGACGCGTTGATAGAAAGGAGCTTTCTGCTTACGCTGCGCGATATGTTTATCGTGTGATATGAAGACAACGAGATTGTTGATCGTGAGTTATCGTATTATGACGCTTTTGCACGATAGTTTACTGACATGTTCAATGAGATATAAATCGTATTTTCTATCAGATTTCTGAGCAATACGGCTTAGTTGTTTTGTATAAACTTTCGTTTCCTGTACCTACGTGTTTTCTTTTTCTTAATGTTAAATTAAAATTGTTTATTTTATTTTATCTTTTTAATACTAAGCAAGTACCTACAGTACATTTTATACTAAACGAAAATATCTCTAAATTATACAAAATGACTATATAGTCTTGTATAATTTGCAGATCGCTCATTCCTATGGACAGCTCCATTGGGAATGTAGCCACTGTAGCCAGCCAGTTATGGGCACGTTTCCGCAGGCGACTGAGGGCCTACCGCGAACTTCAAGCATTTCTCTTTTACTCCAATAAAGGCGTAATAAGAGTGACAGAGATAATTGGTAGAAATCCACGAACTTAGCTTTTCGCGGTTATAGGCCCGACCTGGTGGTCCTTATTGTGGCTTCTCCGCTGCGGCAATGATGTGGGGGCAGTTACTGTCATTAAAAATTCCCAACCCTTATATACAAATGCAATAAAAATATCGTTAGCGCGATGTAGAAATCGCCGCGCTCGGTTCAGCGCCACCTAGCGTGTTATTTAGTAAACCTTCCGAATGCACCAATATATTAAAAAGCTTTTTCTCTAAAGTCGCTTGTACTTTAGTTAAGTCCACATATCTCACAGCATCCTGAATCGATGGTAAGATGAATGTTAATGTCGTTGGAAGAACATTCCGGGCCGATTGATGGCGGGCCCTAAAATGGCGCTGACGGCCGCTTGAATATTGGATGGGCTGGTTCAGTGACTATTGGCTCGAAAATGATGTTGTTAGGTTAGTTTTGGAAATAAGAGAGTATTATTTCTATCATTTCTACATTAGTTGAAGGGATGGATTCAATCATTAAGTAATAGGGATTTATCGGATTGATAAATAATATTTTTTATTGAAATGTATGTAAAGATAATACCTACTACTACTACTACTACTACTATTTAGTTGACCACAGCACGCGGATTGTCGATGGCTTTATCCACGTGATAAAGTTATCGTCACTTCTTATAAGCTTTTTTTCTTTCACCTGACCGTTGTCTGTTTGTAATCAAATATTGCAAGTTAAATTTGACCCACTTCCCGGTTTTCGATAAAGCTGAAAATTTGCACACATATGTAAGTCGAGTGACAATGCGATATTATGGTACCATCGAGATGATCTGATGATGGAGACAGGAGGTGGCCATAGGAACTCTGTGATAAAACAACGTAACCTAATTGTGTTTGGGGTTTTTAGAATTGTCTCGATGAGTATTAGTTACTTGTGGAAAGAAAAGTACAGTCAGCGATAAAAGCTTGTACCAAAAATGAAATTTTTGCCAAAAACTTATTAATACTGTGGGATTGAAAATGACGAACACCGTTTTATCGCACTGTTACGTAGACAATAACGACTATCAAATCCATACAAGAAAAGATATGCATTCCACCGCCATGTCAAAAATATGTACTAGGTACGTCACCTAACTTTTAATTTCTTCTGAGAAACTCGCGCTTGTAAGTCTATTCGTACTTTATTTTCACTATTAATATTAAGTTACTAAGTGCTATTAATAAATGCCTACAGTTGATTTCTAGCAATAATTAACCCAATTAAATAACGCCGTACCAACGCGGCATTTTATGCACCCAGGATGTATTCTAAAAGTAATCGTTAGATTTAAAAGGCGCTTAAATTAGAGTGGGCCCGTGGGAGTGGGGACATGTTTATGTTACTCCCAATCCTAATTAGACGCTTCAATATTTACTAGTCAACTTTAGGAACTACTAATTTTTGAAATGTCCGCTTAAAAGCTTTTGAGAATCGAAGATGAAAATATAACTGTCAATTTCATTGATAAAATAATGACGTTCGTAGCTGGTTTACTGCCGCCATTAGAACGCCCAATCCGTCGCTCATTATATGAAGTAATAAGAATCTGGCAAAAAATTCATTTTTGGTACAAGCTTTTATCGCTGACTGTACTTTTCCTTCCACAGGCAACTAATACTCATCGAGACAATTCTAAAAACCCCTAACACAATTAGGTTGCGTTGTTTTATCATAGAATTCCTATGGCTACCTCCTGTCTCCATCATCAGATCAACAACAATGCATTGTCACCCGACTTACGTATGTATGCATCAGTCGTTTCGGAATCCGGGAAGTGGGTCAAATTTATCTTGCAAGATTTGACCCGTACAAACATACAGATACATTACAAGTTAAAAATATAAAAAAGCGCTGCTTAACGCCAGATACATGTACTCGTAGATCGTGAGTTCGCAGTATGTTCTCGGGCGACAGGACGAATTGTTTCCTACGTTTCATCGTCTAAGTAAAAATGGGGGTTGAAAATCAGTACAATAAATGGTATAGGCAACTTTTGCGTACAATTTTTATGCAACTCGTAAATTCCAGAAAGTTCATAAATAAGGTTCTTGAGTTTTTTTATTATTTATTTTTTGTGTACTAATATACAGGATGATTCAGGAGACGTGAGCAGGATCAAGCCTGCATATTCAGTAAGTTATAAGCTACTGTTTCGTACTAGTATTTATGATATTAACGTTAATTTAATTTTTACTGTTTTAAAAAAAAGTTTTCATTTATTTACGACATTTGTGGTCACCCTTTATGGTTTATTAATAACAAAGTGACAAAATTAATGTCATCGGAGTCTGGTTACTTTTGAAAAATCGTATCTCACTCAAGTGTGACATTTTGTTTTCTTCATAATCAAAGTACTGTCATAACGATGAAAGAGGTTTTATCTTTGTTAATTAAGCGTTGTAGGGTGTCCATGATTGTAGATAATCAAATTTGTCCTTAGCAAAAAGTTAAGTAACAGAAAAATAGCGTGATTGTTTTACTTAAATATGACGGTGAACGATTCATTAACATTTACTTATTGTGTAGACTAAGTCCTGCTTACGTCTCATGAATCACCCTGTATGTTCTTACTAGGATTTGAACCCGGGACCACGACGAGGCCAGACCGGTCGTCAATTGACAATACCATTCGGATTCAGACAGAAGAGCAGAGAAAGTAGTAATGCTGGTGTAGTCTCGGTTTTCCTCCGAACTTTTATAAGAACGCGAACTTTTAAAAACTTTATTGTAACCTAAAAAACGGTTTATTCGCCAAGTGCCAGAACGGCCGGCCGGTCTGGTTGCAAGCCACGTAAACATATACACCGACATAGGAAGAAACCGGTTTTTATCACTCTAAACCGGTTAATTTGACACGACCTCATAAAAACCGGTATAAAAATAACTGTTTTTCGAGCGAAACTGAAGTTAAAGGTTTTGCGTCAAGTACACAATAACGGTTTGGAAATTTAACCGATTTTCGAGCCTTGCAATAAACGTACCGTTCGGATTTACCAGTTGGTGAGTTAATTCAAATAATGTTCTTGAGCATTTATGAATGACGAGAATCGACTACTTACGTACCTGATTGGTCCATGAGCTTTCCGTACAATGGTTTGTTCAAGAAATCGTCTCAACTGCGTAGGCGCACATAATGATACAGAGCTGCTAACACCAGTTTAACCCCAGCTACACGTAAATCGTGACTGCCCGGTATGTTCTCGGGCGGCGGACGAATTGTTTCCTATGTATCTAGAGAAAAAGCGAATTTAAGTCTTACTTTAGTTAGGTGTTGTTGTAAGACATTTAGAAATAAAGGAATCAATAAAGTAGTTTTTGTTAAATGCTAGAAATTTTATTTATTTATTTAATCTTTATTGCACAATACATGAAGGTGCAAATGGCGGACTTAATGCCTTGGCATTCTCTACCAGTCAACCAATGGGTTAAACCAGAAAGATTAAGTAGGTGCAGTGTCTTTTAAAGTAAATGAATTTGTAACCGAGACTATATATGAATATAAACTATATATTGATAAACTTACACATATATTTGATACAAATAAACATACATACATAATTATACCAAGTGTAAATCATTAAGTTGATGAAGATGAAAGTTTGTCAAGGAAATACTTGCGCAACATGCGCTTGAATGTGAATTTACGCAGTTTAGACCTAAAAGAGTACCGTCAAAAATTTAATTTCAGTACCATTTCAAACTTTGTCACTGTGGCAATCAATATGAAAGTTGCTAGAGGGACCTCATACTGTGGCAAGGGGTCCATTTTTCGAAAAGTATTAGACTAATATTATTAGTACACGAACTGTCAAATCGTATGGGTTACCATGGCAACTAATAATATTAGACTTATCTCTCTTCCTCCCCGCGTTTGTCCCGGCATTTTTGCCACGGCTCACGGGAGCCTGGGGTCCGCTTGGCAACTAATCCCGAGAATTGGCGTAGGCACTAGTTTTTACGAGAGCGACTGCCATCTGACCTTCCAACCCAGAGGGTAACTAAGCCTTATTGGGATTAGTCCGGTTTTTTCAAGATGTTTTCCTTCACCGAAAAGCGACTGGTAAATATCAAATGATATTTCGTACATAAGTTGCGAAAAACTCATTGGTACGAGCCGGGTTTGAACCCGCGACCTCCGGTATGCAAGTCGCACGCTCTTACCGCTGGCGGGTTAAGACGCGGACGGCTAGAAACGAGTGTTACGGGTTCGAGTCTCGCCCAGTGATTAATTTTTTTTTATATGTTCAAGTTTATATATAATTTTTTAATTTTTATTGTTTTAGACAAATTTAATTTAGTAAAAAAATGTAGTTATTACCATAAATAGTTATAACCGAGCAAAGCTCGGTCGCCCAGGTACTGTCTCTGATACACGGTGTAACAGCCACGAGGAACCCAAAAGATTTTAACCACACATTTCTGAGGCCAAAAAAAGGGAAAAATGTTACGAGTTAATGCAAATTTTGCCAACATAATGTTTTTTATTTTATTTTTTGAATGTATTTGTACATAAAAAGTAAATGCTATTGGTAAAACTGACACGAAAAATGTTTTTGCTTTGTAAAACCTAGTTTATGCAAAGTGTAACTTGTTACTTTTTGACATCTACCAAGGTTATTTAGACTACGCCCCATAATGCCATCAAAAAAGGCATTTTGCACTAAGTAACAATATGAAGATATTTTTAAAATTGGTATTAACTCTGAAACTAGGCGAATTCCAGAAAAAAATATAGTTTTTTTTTTGCCTAATTTAGTGTCCTACTGCTGGGCAAAGGCTTCCCCTCGCTTTCTCCACTCAATCCTGTCTTCTGCAGTTTCCCGCCAATCCGGATAAAATACGTCCAAGCCATCCCATCTCCTTTACGGCCTGATGTATCTACGTCAAATATATCATTTACGACTTGAAATGAGACCAGGAATACACTGTTAAAATATTTCAGGTTCCTCATGTTACACCGTGTATACCCTTTGTTGTCTTCCCAGTTAACCGTTAATCTGCAGTGTGAACGTTGCAAGTTTAAGAGTTGATGGCAAGCGCCACAAGTCCAGGTATCGAAGTTTACTCGCTTTGATTGTAACGCGGCTCGACGGCGTTGGTAGGGTTAAGTTACTGGATGTAGCGGGTTGAATGAGTCAATTCAATTCAATTCAATTCAAAATGTTTTATTTGCAAATATAGGTAGTACATACAGTGATGATTATCTTACAATGAGTAGTGTCGCCATATTTGACCAACAGGCATGCAAAAAACATATGTACAAATATGTAGGAACGATTTTAATTGTAAACGTATTATATGTATAAGATTAAAATCATTCCAAGATATAGGTGGTCTTACATCTAAATTAAATTAATTTTTTCCTATTAAAAAGATACATATTTTTATTTTTCTTATTTATTACTATTAAAAAGGGAAGGGTATTTACTATTAAAAAGACTAGTTTCATTATATTAGGGCCTGGCTGTCAAAAAAATATTTTTTTTAAATTAAATGAGAATACAAAAATCGCAATGTAAAAGTCAAATAAAGAAAATAAAGTAAAACCAAAATTTAAATTAAATGTTCAAATAATCCGAGAGACAATAGTAGCATTTATCAGTTAAGAATGTCATCAATGTTCGTTTAAATTCAATCGTATCCTTATCGTAAGTCGTTGGTTTTATCAGTGAACAAAGATAACTTTCTTATTATTGTATTGGAAGTTCTATATATATATAGCGCTGTTGGTTTTCCATATACTAAAATAAAATAAAATAAATAAATTATTCAAATAAAAGAGCCTTCAGGGCCTTTTTGCGACAACACTGAATCACAAATCATGTCGCAGAATGGCCTGGATCGTGAGCAACGTAATGGCTAATTAGTCCTAGGGTTTCTCGATATAATAAAAACAATCTAGATTCAACTGAGTCACAATATAATTGCACAAAAGTCGATTAAACAACATACAATGTCCTTTTGACAAATCTCTAATCAAAAGTTAGGTAATCAAAATGAATATTCTGAAATAAATGCACCTACTCTATTGGTTTCCATAAAGTTTTAAGTCATAATGTATTGTTTGTCCGCATTTTCGTTAGTCATAATTTGTTTTTTCTCAGTAACGCGTATCTTTTTAGGATTGGCATGAAAAAAATCTAACCTAACCTAACCCATCTATAGGATAACCTTACGAAAATCCTGAAAAGTTAACGGTTTTAGAATAATGACTAATGATAATCTGACTATCATTTCATTGTGACTTTCAATAAGTATGTAAAACAAAGGGACCCGGATAAACACTTTTTGATAAAAGGGCGTACTTGCCTCACCTTTTATACTACGTCGGCGGCAAACAAGCATACGACCCGCCTGATGGTAAGCAGTCTCCGTAGCCTATGTACGCCTTCATCTCCAGAGGAGTTACATGCGCGTTGTCGATCCTAACACTCCGCACCCTCATTGAGCTTTGGCAACTTTACTCACCGGCAGGAACACAACACTATGATTATGAGTGAGCCTTTCCGCTGCCTCTCCTAAGTCAGCCCACCACATAAGCCCGATCGCTGATAAATTCTATCAATAACAGAAGCGAGAGACGTCGGGTGCCTTCAGTGGCGCAACCTCGCCCGTGTAATAAGACGTTTAGACGTCTTTGTCTAACTTTGGTGTGTTGACGGATTGCAGGTGACATAAGAGTGTATAGCACCCTTAATAATGGTTTATGTCACTGGCAATTCGTCACCTTAGGCATTAAGACGTTTTTGCTACTAACTTTACTGTATTGACGGATTGCAGGTGACAGAGTGAGAGTGTATAGCACTTTAGTCGTTACGACGGTTTTATATGCCAACTTTGCAGTTTTGACGTATTGCAGGTGACATAAAAGTGTATAGGAACCTTAATAATGGTTTACGTCACGAGCAATTCGTCACCTTAGGCATTAAGACGATTTTGATACTAACTTTACTGTATCGACGGATGGCAGGTGACAAGAGATACATTAGAGTGTATAGTATAGGATCCCTGATAACCTCCGTATGTTACTGGCAATTTGTCACCTTAGGCGTTATGAAGTTTTTATATACAAACTTTGCTTTGACGGATCGCAGGTGACATAAGAGTGTATAGCACCCTTGATAATGGTTTATGTCACTGGCAATTCGTCACTTTAGACATTAAGACGTTTTTGCTACTAAGTGCTGTCTTTACGGATTGCAGGTGACATAAGAATGTATAGCACCCTTAATAATGGTTTATGTCACTGGCAATTCGTCACCTTAGGCATTAAGACGTTTTTGCTACTAACTTTACTATATCGACGGATTGCAGGTGACAGAGTGAGAGTGTATAGCACTTTAGTCGTTACGACGGTTTTATATGCAAACTTTGCAGTTTTGACGGATTGCAGGTGACATAAGAGTGTATAGCACCCTTAATAATGGTTTATGTCACTAGCAATTCGTCATCTAAGCCGAAGCATAAAGGCGCTTTTGCTACTAACTTTGCAGTATTGACGGATTGCAGGTGACATAAATGTGTATAGGAACCTTAATAATGGTTTATGTCACTGGCAATTCGTCACCTTAGGCATTGAGACGTTTTTGCTACTAACTTTACTGTATTGACGGATTGCAGGTGACAGAGTGAGAGTGTATAGCACTTTAGTCGTTACGACGGTTTTATATGCAAACTTTGCAGTTTTGACGGATTGCAGGTGACATAAAAGTGTATAGGAACCTTAATAATGGTTTACGTCACGAGCAATTCGTCACCTTAGGCATTAAGACGATTTTGATACTAACTTTACTGTATCGACGGATGGCAGGTGACAAGAGATACATTAGAGTGTATAGTATAGGATCCCTGATAACCTCCATATGTCACTGGCAATTTGTCACCTTAGGCGTTATGACGTTTTTATATACAAACTTTAGTTTGACGGATCGCAGGTGACATAAGAGTGTATAGCACCCTTCATAGTGGTTTATGTCACACTGGTAATTCGTCACTTTAGACATTAAGACGTTTTTGCTACTAAGTGCTGTCTTTACGGATTGTAGGTGGCATAAGAGAGACATTAGAGTGTATAATATAGTTTCCTCGATAACCCTCGTTGGTAAGAGTAGAGTGTATTTATACTTATTTGCATATTTTGTTCGTGAGTTGTAATATTTTTATATTTATGTAGGTATATTCTAGTACCCTATAATATTTATTTATAATATGAATATAGTTTTTTTTTTATAAGAGTATGATAACAAATTATTTTTATGCCTGATTATTCAGATGAGATTTAGAAAAATAAATTAAAAATCATACCTAAGTGCAATAAGTAAGAGGGATTTAAATCTTCTCGGGTCAGCCATGTAGGGTTAGAGCCGGTGTAGCTTTATTTAACGTTTATAAGCGCATTGTAATATGCCTACTTGGAAAATAAACTATCTTTGGGCCCGATTCGAAGAATAAGATACGATAACGATAAGTTCTGGTTTAGATAAGTTCTCATTTGATATCGTTTATATGTCGTATAATTGACAGAAGCAGCTCGATTCGGGCAACCAATGTCACTTTGACGTTAGAAATATCGTAGATAGATCTTATTGGGATCACAGCGGAATCGAAATAAACGTCAATTTTGACATGTCGTTTAGTTACCGATCTTTGAAAGATCTTTCCAAGATCTTAAACGTGTCTTAATCATTCTTCGAATCGGGCCGTTAATCTTTAAGTCAGTATAAAGACAAAGATTGACTTTTTACCTGAAATCACACGTTCTCACACATTTCTAGCATCGACATTTCGCTATCAGCAAACCAGATTAAAGGTCCTGTATCTGAACTTTTACCGTCACTCGACTTGCGTGATCTCACGTCCTTATCCAACACCCATCGATAGAAGGAGACGAAACATCGTAAACAATGTTGAAGGGATAGAATGAACTATCACGAATGGAGTAACTCATAGTTTGATATTTGAGATCTGAAGCTTGCTATTGCCTTTGCGTATGCCAGACCAGTACTTGGAGACCCTTTACACCTCCAAATTTTATTAGTGGTAGTATTTGTATTTGACGACTGATGGTATTTGACAACCGGCCTGTCCTAGTGGCCCTGCCTATGAAGTCGATGGTCCCCGCTTCAAATCCTGGTAAGGCCATTTACTCGTGCGATGAGCACGGATATTGTTCATGAATCATGGGTGTTTTCTATGTATTTAAGTATTGGTAAATATTAATATATTATATATATATATATATATCGTTGTCTAAATACCCACAAAACGAGCCTTATTGAGCTTTCTGTGGGATTTTTGGCAATTTGTGTAATAATTTCCTATAATATTTATTTATTTACTTATTTTAGTTTACATTAGGGGCCTTTTACACCTCCATAATTAGAAATTATGAACGATGAAGTGGTAAATGGCGGGTGATTTATTGTAAATGTCGTATTTATAACTGTTGCTAGGTTTTTTCCATATTTTTTTTTTTTTATACTACGTCGGTGGCAAACAAGCATACGGCCCGCCTGATGGTAAGCAGTTTCCGTAGCCTATGTACGCCTGCAACTCCATATTATTTTATTATGTCACTGTAAATATTTTAGTAACTTGAAGCCTATTTCCATAGGATGTTTTCTTTATATATTTATTTATTTATTTTAAACTTTATTGCACATAAAAAAAGAGTACAACAGGCGGACTTAATGCCAATAGGCATTCTCTACCAGTCAACCATAAGGCAAAACAGAGAAACTTCAAGGTGGGTGCAGTGAGAATTAAACAAAAAAAAAACCGTAAATTTTAAGCGAAATAAAATTTCTAAATAAATACTATAGTATGTTTCATTATACCTTATGACTATGAGTACATAAATATATACATATATATGGATAAACAAGGATAGATACATATACATACAATATATATTTGCACAATAGTAATCCTTTATGTCGAAAGAATTTTTATAAGTAATTAAATTCCGAGTGTCATTTTCAAATAGTACCTAGACCAACACGATTTTCAACCTCATCCAAAAAGCAACGATTGATTTTAGTTCAAGCAGATGGGCTCTACGTCCTATGGTAAAAAAACCGTATACGGACTTTCCGCCGACGGATCTGGCCGCATTGTTTTTTTTTATCTTTATTATTTCGGGACTTAAATCAGTTACATGATTATGCCAGCCCCATCGTACCTTATTCTAGTATTCTTACATGTCTACTTATGGGACTTGTACCGTTTAAAAAAATCTATAACACAAAAATATCTTTCTATCATCTTCTGATGTCAGTACAGTTAAGATGCTCTGATATGTATGTATATGTAAGTATATGTATTTGTATCAATATTATTTATATACATGTATGTTTATGTTTGTGTATTTCTTATGAATGTATTGTGTTCGTACATGTATCAATTGTATCAACTGTACCTCATGTTTTTGCACCGCCTACAACTTATCTGCTTTGCCTAAAGGTTGACTGGTAGAGAATGCCTTACGGCATTAAGTTCGGCTATTGTACAGTGTGTTTTGTTATGTGCAATAAAGATTAAATAAATAAATAAATAAGCACACCTCATCATCATCGATTGATTCGATTGAGGCAAACGCTCGCTCACTGTTTAATGGTTGGAATACAGAATAAGGGTTTATTATAAGAATGATCGGCAGAAACGTGATGGCTTAGGTTGGGTCTAGATCTGCAACTTAGTACCTAGCTAGAGAGTGATCTGAGATCTGGCCAATTATTGAACACGAAATTTATGGTTGCTTGAACTTTTTTTTGCAAGCTTGTATTTAGTTTCACCTGTCTGTAACCAAATATCGCAAGTTAAATTTGACACATTTCCCGGTTTCCGATGAAGCTGATGTGTATGTACTTCACCCGACTTACATACAATTTAATTTTTTAATTTTAATTTTAATTAATCATTTATTTCAAGTAACTTTAGACTCATAAGTATGTTAGTATGCACTTACAGCTATGTTAATATGTACAAACTTATCTCTAAATAATTACTAAGACAGCTATGTTTCTAGAAGCACCTACTTAGTGATTAGACATAATAGGTACTTCTAGAAACATGCATGTCATCACAATGCCTCAAATATGGGCAGTCAAATCTCTCGGCAATCGAGCGCAGGATTGGGTTGGGGCTGGCCCGCACCCGGCGCACCAGGGCACCGGCGCAGCAATATTAATTTATTTTAAACTTTATTGCACATCAAAAAAGTACAACAGGTGGACTTAATGTGTATAGGCATTATCTACCAGTCAACCATAAGGCAAAACAAAAAAGCGTCAAGGTGAGAAATAAACAAAAAACCGTAACTTTTGATCGAAGTAAAATTTTTAAATAAATAAGTTACTATAATATGTTTAATTATACCTTATGACTATGAATACACAAATACATGAATGAACAAGGCAAACACATGTTAATTATGTATGTGTCCCGCTGAGTTTCTTGTCGGTCCATATTGGGATACCCTCCTCCAATTGAGGGGGGATTTAAATCTTCTCGGGTCAGAGGTGTAGGGTTAGAGCCGGCGTAGCTTTATTTGACGTTCATTAGCGCATTGTAATATGCCTATTTGAATAATAAACTATCTTTATCTTTAACAACATAAACATAATATTATGGTACCATAGAACTGATCTGATGATGGAGACAGGAGGTGGCTATGGGAACTCTGTGATAAAACAACGTAACCTAATTGTGTTTAAGATTGTTAGAATTGTCTCGTCGAGTATGAGTTGCCTGTGGAAAGAAAAGTAGGCGCCTTGACTCTTATTGCCATGTCATTAAAGGTTAGATTTGACAAATTTGCGTGTCATCCTGGATGACACGAACTAAATGACCGTACTTATAACCAAGTTGTGCCGTGGATAATAAAGAAAAAAATACTCAAGTTCGGGACATTTGCAAATGTATGCCATTTTTTTACTTAGTATTTTGCAAATGTAAAAAAATAGCTTTAACTGCCAAAATCCACACGTCCCGGATGTTAATATCAGTAATACCACTTGTCTGCGCCGCCCGCTCATCATGCGCGCACGCACGATGGCTCTTGATTGTAGGGTTCTGCGAGATTCTGCATTGGCACTGATCTTTTACTCACTAGATAAAGCATAATGTTCACACACACCCACATTCCCACATTCATCCACACACCACCACACACCACATTCGAGAATTTCTGTTTTGCCCCATGGTTGACTGGTAGAGTATGCCTTAAGGCATTAAGGTCGCCATTTGTGCTTAGTTATATTGTGCAATATAGTTTAAATAAATAAACGTTCACAAAATTTCTGAGAGGCCTGTGACTGCTTGTCTGTGGGATTTCTCAGCGTAGAAATGCGTTTAACTTATGTTATTTTCCCTGATTGAAAAGAAAATATGCGACGGATTTAAAAGATTATCGGGATGACAGATGAAAGTAAAAGTCATGTGATCATTTCCGTACATTATATCAGTTTCGATGTGCGTTTTCTATCAACAATTCGCATTTAGATAGTACGAAAATTTAATTTTTGGTACAAGCTTTTGTCGCTGACTGTGCTTTTCTTACCACGGGTAACTAATACTCATCGAGACGATTCTAAAAACCCCAAACACAATTAGGTTGCGTTGTTTCATCACAGAGTTCCTATGGCCACCTCCTGCCTCCATCATCAGATCAGCGCGATGGTATTGTATTTGTCACCCGACTTACATATGCAAATTTTCAGCTTCATCGGAAACCGGAAGTGGGTCAAGTTTAACTAGCAAGATTTGATTACAGACAGACAACGGGAGTGGTTGAAGAATGATTTGCAAGATTTTGAAAAAAAGTTAGTTACATGAACATGTCAAGTTAAATGAAAGCTTGTAAAAATGATGAGTCTACATGAGGTAATCTCGAGCCCTTCCATTCACGAAACATCTTTGTGTGACCCAAAAGCAGGTTGACCTTGAAAGTTGCAACAAGTGCTCACAATTGGAGGTCACAATTAATTTGGTCCACCTGTATTCCTCCCAAGTGTCGAAAATTATGTTTTAGGTATTTATGGAGTCACTAGGAGAACCTTTAAAATTTGACGAATTTATATTGGTTTTTCTCATGTAATTTTGGACTTATAAAATTTATTGGAAGCAATTTGGGATTGGTTTTCGATTAAGTTGTTAAATATTTCCTGAAAAGGTGATTTTGTGGTAACATTAACAACCCAGGTAAATAATATAAAATATACATATGGTAGATAGAATCAGACCAAGACAAGTCTGCATCGATTTTGATAGCATACGCAGTGATAAGAACTTTTTTGTAACCTAAATAAACCGGTTTATTCGACGAGCGAAGAGACGGCCGGCCGGCCTGGTGGTGTGCCGCGTAAATAAAGACACCGCATAGAAAGAAACCGGTTTTTATTTTTCTAAACCGGTTAACTTGAGAAAAGCTTTATGAAAATGTTCGCCTAAAACCTGCTTTAAAAATAACTGTTTTTTTTTTAAAAGGGTTTCCGTTAAGTACATGGTAACGGTTTGGAAATATAACCGGTTTCCGAGCCTTGGTTAAATCTGAATCCAGCTTCAGGTTTTTATTTTATCTTGAAATAGTACAACAGAAAAAAAAACAGCGTGAAAAGATAATTCCGTATAAGGGCTTCTATCTCCTTTAAAATTGCATACAAGAAGCCTTCTGGCATTATTAAACGCCGATTCCACACAATTTATGTCAAATGCGTCATAAACTGGACAGGTTTATGCAAGCGCCCACTTAACCAGCATTCTTTACAGCTGTCAAGTGTCATTTCACACAATCACGGCTCCTTGACAGTGAAAATTGAAATATACTACCCGTGGTTAAATGGGATGGTGTATTGTAATATGAGTGATATTAACTAAGGGTTTGGAAAGCGTGGTACTTAGTCTTAGGTGTGATGTATGTATATTAATATTTGGTGATGAACATTGTTATGATAATTTAAAGCATTTCAATTAGGACTTAAGCAACTATTGTAGCTAGAAATGATTCCTTAAAAATACCTTCTCCTTCCTCGCGTTGTCCCGGCATTTTGTCACGGCTCATGGGAGCCTGGGGTCCGCTTGGCAATTAATCTCCAGAATTGGCGAAGGCCCTAGTTTTTACGAAAGCAACTGACGTCTGACCTTCCAACCTAGAGGGTAAACTAGGCCTTATTGGGATTAGCCCGGTTTTCTCACGATGTTTTCCTTCATCAAATGATATTTCGTACATCAATTACGAGCCAAGGTTTGAACCCGCGACCTCCGTATTGAAAGTCGCACACTCTTACCGCAAGGCTACGAGCGCTTCTTTAAAAATTTAATATAAAATATAAATTCTTCTTTAGACCTACACTTTTAACGAGTTAATAATCTAGGTGCAATCTGTGCACCTGGGGGACTAGCCAAGATGACAATCGTACTTCGACAAACGCCAAAATAAAATAAAAATTGCTACGAAAACTCACGTGACTATTTCCATACATTATTGAAGTATAAATTGAAGAAAACGTCAATCAAAGCGTTTTCTATCAATAATTGTCATCTTGGCTAGGCCCCCTACATATTACTATGCTTTAAATACTCAACCAAATACGAGATCAATAAAATTTGTTTTATGTTAGGATAGGTTGTTTAAATTACAGTAAAATATACTTGAATAGTTAGAATTAGCTATTAATATCAGTATTTACGGTAATCTTTGACTTAAATAAAAATTAAATAGGCAATAACTGGACCCCATTAGTAATTACGCGAACTGTAATTCTAAATGACAGTGAAATCAGAATTATATCACTTAGAACCACTTCTTATTTTCCGTACACTTTCTTCTCTGTATTTTTTTCTTATATGTATTAATTTTTTGTTTTATTTGTGTTAACAAATAAAAATATAAACATTTCTGTTTTCCTACTTAATTCTATGACCACAAATTTAAATAACGCATAAGTTTTAGTGCTATTGAACGATTTTAAATAATTTTAATTAAGTCCTAAAAGGGCGTAGGTAATCAACAGGGGTCGGACAAAAAGTGCGGATGACGTAAAAATGACGTAATCTTGCACACAGGATGATGTTTGAGTTTGTATTTAAACTTCCGTGTGACATGTAGTAACAAAGCAGTATTAATGAAGTAACAAAATAATCGTAAATAAATCCATGGAATTAATAATACAGGTGGTAGGGTGATGTAGTGAATAAAATAAATTTCACGAAACTTGTTACCATAAGGTATAATTATTTGAAATTAGTTAGAACAAGTCTGTGGGATTGCCACAATATTCGAGTAAAGATGACATTTTAGAGCGTTTTCTTATACATTAGTAAATATAAATTTTAGCTAAATATAATCGTGAAGATACAATAGCTAAACAATAACGAAGTCAATTTATTGTTCATCTGATTGACAATGTGTCAGTCAAAAACGTACTTACTCATTTCTAGTGGCGATATCGTTTAATAAAGAGGTTGATAAATGATAAGTGATAATTGTTTATAAAAATCAAAAATACTATTTGAAATCATCCTATAAGTGGTTTGACGTCATCCGCACTTTTTGTCCGATCCCTGGTAATCAATTTTGGAAATTTTCAAGCAATAATGTTTTGCGTGCTTAATTAACACTTTTAACATAGAGCCACTTGTTATATTCTGACATATTTAATAAACATATGAAAGTTTGCTTGTTGGGGCCTATACTAACTATCGTTAGTATAAATAAATGGTAAATAATATTATATGACATTTTACACAAATTGACTCAGCCCCATCGGTAAGTTCAAGAAAGCTTGTGTTGTGGGTACTCAGACAACGACATATATAATATACAAATATTTAAATACATAGAAAACATCCATGACTCAGGAACAAATATCTGTGCTAATCAGATAAATAAATGCCCTTACCGGGATTCGAACCCAGGATCATCGGCTTCATACCAACAGGGCAGGTTCACTACCAACTAGGCTAGATCAGTCGTCAAAAAATATGGTCGTATCACACGCTGTATGCATGTCCCTTTACTTGCACTTACGCCGGCGCATACGCAGTGGGCGTGCACGCATAATGCCGTCCCGCGTTCTTGCATACCTCCATCCTAGTGCTTCTTGCATAAAGCCGTCCCACTCGGAGGCTCTCGCTTTAAACGATTTACGGCGTATTATGTCCTTTGTGGGGATTGATGGACACTATGGCTCTATTGGTGTTGTGGTATTAGTAAGGTGAGGTGATTTTTAAACATGGTTTTAAGGTACGTACTTCAACTTCGCAATATCGAAAGAGGAGGCTTTCAATTTGTGGGGATTCTGTGTATCTTTGTTTCACGATTTCTCGAAGAAAGCGGAGACTTTTTGAGATCTATGTCCTGTAGTATAACAATACTGACAACATAATGATTTGTTGTTATTAATTGATATTACATACGGTCCGATTCGAACTTTAAGATATGTCAAATATTAGGTCAGATATGTCAGTGATGAAAGTGACGTTTTTGTTTGGAAAAAAAAAACGTCACTTTTGACAGTTTTGACACCGACATGTGTGACTGTGTGTGTGTGTGTGTGTGTGTGTGTGTGTGTGTGTGTGTGTGTGTGTGTGTGTGTGTGTGTGTGTGTGTGTGGTGTGTGGTGTGTGTGTGTGTGTGCGTGGGTGCGTGTGTGTATGTGTATGTGTATGCACCGACTTGAACAGAACAAAGTGAAGGAGTATCATTATAAACGTCATATTTCCATAAAAGCATGAAATTAATGGTGGCATAGCCACACTTTGTCATTGCAGATACCATGCAAAGATAGTTTGTTCCGAGTCTAACGCAGCTTTTAAAATGCTATGAAAACAAATAAACTGCACTGAAGCGAATTAAATAGGTATGATTTATCTTTCAAATCTATACCTCAGGCATTGTTCTTTTATCCGACAAAAACAGTATATTTTCAACGTTTCCTTCCAATCTAAAATGAATTCTACTCACTCATCTTAAAGTATATTTTCTATTAGCTTTGTTTTCCTACGTATCATACCTCGTCAGGTGCGTGACAGCAGTCGTCCAGTATTGACTGTTGATATCGGTATTGATATCGGTACCGGTATCGGGATTGGCATCGGTATCCAGATGATCGAGGCGAGAGATACTGATGTTGTTATAGTACGGGAGATGTTTGGACATTGAGAGGTTTATCTGTTTTTTGTAACATCGTAGCTAAAATGATATGGTTTCGCTAATTTCGTCGAATCCATTTGATTGTCCGTCGGCCCGTCTTTTTGTCTATCCGAAGCCTTTGTACTAAAAAACTGCAATCTGTAATATGGTTTGACTGATTGGTTGATTACAACTGTCTGTATAATTAGATAATATTACTGGTTTTATTATTGGTTGACTGGTAGAGAATGCCTTAAGGCATTAAATCCGCCATTTGTACATTCATGTATTGTGCAATAAAGATTAAATAAATAAATAAATAATATTGCATTAAAACTAAAAAAAAGAACACAAAAAACAATGAATGAAAAAATTGATCATTTAGTTCATTCATATGTTACTTAACCCTTCAAATGGTATTTTTGCGATACTTATTAGTCTCAAAGAAGAATGGTGGGCGTCTCAATTAAACGCGAATCAAAAGAAAAACAATAACTAAAGTGTTTAGATACTAGGTTTTAGCCGAAGGAATTATAGTCAAAGCAAGTAAGCTAGCTCAACTATAGAAAAATTATGTTTAGTTTTTAATATCATATTTCGGAACGCATCAAATTGTTTCGTTTGACATATTTGTCATCCTTTTCATTCACACCATTTTTATGATATATAGATCTCGGTCGGGGAAAGTTTGGGGCATGCGCTTTTGCAACCAGAGTTTAAAATTGGAAATAAAAAGAAGAAATTTGGAGAGACTTGATTTTGCGATTGATGTGTAAGCACAGAAGAAATTTATTGACAGGAAAGATTTTTGAAGTTGGTGAAGTTTATAATAATATTTTAAAAGACGGAAAATACTGAAGGTGGAATAAAGCGGAATATTGGAATATCGGTACAAAGTTACAGTTAATATAAACCGAAGACCTGCACAAGCGCCACGGGGGTGAGTGTAGGGCTTTTATTTTATCTATTTTATTTTTGGTATGCCATCTTTTTTCACCAAGAAACGGGAGTTGAATGACCGAGGCGCGGACAAAAGTATTAGCGGCATCTCAACCAGCGCATTATTTTCGAAGGTCTAAATCCTCGCCGACCACGCCGCCTGGAAGGCTTTCGAACCAAATTAATACGAGTAGAAGTTAGTGACGATTTCACAGGTGCCTTGTCAAGCCTCTTAAACCTTCCTACCTCTTACATTTTAATCAAACAAACTTTGCATCACTCCCGCGCAAAACAAAAGGCGAAGATTCGGCCTTTGTGTCCATTGAGCACCGATCGACGATTACTATTGTACGAGATTAAAACAGTTACGGCGTTTTATTCTGGGGAAAAATGTTTGTTGATTTGTGACGACGGCCTATTTGAATATCTTGTAGAGTTCTCGATAATTTTGTATGGATAAAATACAGTACAGAATACTTTGAAACTATATCGTCTATTTGAGTTACTTTTAAACAAAGTGATTGGAAATAGTTCCCGCCATCTAGTGATAAAAACCTGAGTTACTTGGTAGTAAAACGTAACATAGAGGGCGTCCTCCCGACCAATCCTATTTGAGAAATAAATAGTAGATATTACCGCGGTTGACCTTACAATAAAACGAATGGATAATGAAACTCATAATTCAATCTGTAGTTACAGCACCGATTTCTGCCTTTTATAAATTAATTATTGCCTGCTAATTAGGCAATTAGAACAGTTCCATTTTTTAAAGTAGGTACTTTCTTCAAATATGTATGTATATAAATTAAATTAATGTTTTTGTTTTCATTGTTACAGGTAAGTGATACTGCAGCTTGGAAATAATCAGCTTGCTTTCTCTTCAAATGATTTAAAGGTATGAAGCTCAGAAATATAAGAAGTGAAGCTAGTGGCTAGATCATAACTATTACCAATTGCTAACTACATTCCATAACTCTTCATCCTATCAATAAACTTTTAAAGCCCATTATGACCGCTAATTGGAAACGAAATTATCTAGTACCGGTAAATCACCGGTAATCGGTAAACCGGTACCGGTAATTAAGGATAAGACGCACCCTTGCCGTGTCGGAATAATGGACAAGGCGATGTAAGTGTAATGCGAGCGTTGTTGGTAGTGATGGGGGTATACTGGGAGGGAGATGGTGGATTACTGTGGCAGTATTTATAGATAAAAAAGGATATTAACTGTTAAATAACCAAAAATAATGTCAAAAAAATGTTAATTAAAAAAAATTGTCTATTCTTTTATTAAAACTTTCGTGCATTTTTTTTATACTACGTCGGTGGCAAACAAGCATACGGCCCGCCTGATGGTAAGCAGTCTCCGTAGCCTATGTACGCTTGCAACTCCAGAGGAGTTACATGCGCGTTGCCGACCCTAAACCCGCCCCCCCCCCCCCAGCCCTCGTTGAGCTCTGGCAACCTTACTCACCGGCAGGAACACAACACTATGAGTAGGGTCTAGCGTTATTTGGCTGCTGTTTTCTGTAAAGTCGAGGTACAGTCAACCAATTTGAATCCTAGGCCACTATAGAACCTTGTCGCTTTAACTACTAGATACTTGACACGCATCACTCAATAAGCACTGTCGATGTCGTAGAAGTCATTATGGCATGGTTCTATAGGAATCAAATTGGTTGACTGTACATCCCCAGTTGGGCTCTGCTCTAGATCTGGAATGACATCCACTGGCTGTGCCCTACCACACAAAGCGAGATGACATTCACAATGCCCATACCTCTCTTTTGGCCGATTTATTAAGATTTTCGAACAAACATAATATGGCTAATTTTGGCTGTAGAAGCAGTTACCTATCTATCAAACGGACAATAAAAGTAAAAATAATAAATACGTTATGACTTCATAAATACGTATAAAACAAATGAAGTTAAGGGTAAAAATTAGGTTATAACAATAGGACCAAATCAAATTCATTATGTGTGTTTTGACGCGACAAAAAGTGAAATCCATAGCCAATTTAAATGAAACAAGCCACAATCTCTTTTACCGTATAAAGATAATTTGTAATGTTTATACATTAGGAATGTTTCCTATATTTAAAATAAATTATTTCACACCATGCACGAAATAAAGCACCAGATAATTATTAGAAAAATATAGCTAGTATATTTTTTTGACAAAATTTCAATTTAATAAATCGGATAGAACTAAAAAAGTAGGTGATTTGTTCGTGACGTCACTATAGCAGTTTTCATATAAATTCCACATCGGCACATCGTATTGAGAGTTCTAAAAAAGAAGCTGATTTGACTAGTAGAAGAATACCATATTGTAATCCATTTATCTGCGCTGTTTCTCCTAGTGTGCCCCGAACCGACTCCTGCGCATAATAGCAACTTTTATCGATACGCACTCCCTAGATCCCATAAATAACAGCGAAATTGTCGATAATCATCTACCAGCCTTTCCATTATGCGTACACGTTTCGCCAAAATTCGACAACCTCGTATCTCGGTACTATGCTCTTGCTCAGTTTAAACTTTAATACTTTGGGGTAACATTGCTTCTCTAAAAACATTATAGTGTTTAAGGAGAGTTAAAGGTAAATGAATGGGTAAAAGGATTTAATATTTTCTTGTAACGCAAGCTTGAGTAAATTAATAATAGAGGATGTTTTCATTGATGCAAGATAAAGTATGTTACGGGTTGTTTATTTTTTTAGAAGTGGCCGGGAATTTCGACGCCTGGTGTTTTTACGTTTTTTTATATCAGTCACACACATCTGAGGGCCTACCGCGAACCACGTTCGACGTGTTGCCTGCCTGTCACACTTAGCTACGAATTTACAAGTGCAATAGAGAGGCAACACGTCGAACCTGGTTCGCGGTAGGCCCTCTGGTATCATCCATGGGATATTAAAGACATGGGGGCAAAGTTAATATGATAAGTTACATTCCCTTTATAGCGATAATTATCATTTTTTGGATAATTAATGTGTACTTTTCTTATCGAGGTTCTGTTGACTTTTAATACCTTTATGTAATAAAATTGTGTTATGAGAACACTTTATGAAGATATTAAACTATAGTGTTATTTGACACTGATAACCAGATATGTTTAATCCTGAGGAAGAAAACAGAACCCTTATAGGATCACTTCGTTGTCCGTCCGTCCGTCTGCCAGTCCGTCAAAACCGTTTATCTCGGGAACGCGTGGAAGAATCTAGTTGAAATTAAAATTATATACTCAGGGCGACAGTCTCTCGAAGGTGTGAAAAAAGAAAACTTCTAAGTTAACGTAAACAAAAGATACGGTCGTTTTTGCCGCAAAAAACGTAAATTTCAGCACTCTCAAGGGAATCAAAATTTATAGAGTACTCCCTGTTGACCTAGAACTATGAAATTTGGCGAGTAGTATTGTCTTTTACTATAAATATAGGGAAAAATCTGAAAACTATAAAGTTTTGAAAAATAAAAATAAATTATTACAAAAAAAGGCTTTAGGCTTTCTCCAAATAATGTGTCACCAAACCTTACGCACAAGATGGGCTTTATATATACTTAACTGACCTGTAATAACCTTTTAAAATTATCCCTTAAAAACCTTGTCTAAAACTGATTAAAACTCCAAAGGCAGCGCCATCTAGCGCAATAACGCCGTAACCTCGTTAAAGTGAGAGCTATTCGATAATGAGTTTAAAGATTCCGGACGAAGATTGGCTGGGGACGTTTGGCCTAGGCTAGGCTTTAAATAGGTTGGAAAATGGCGTTTGAAGGTTCTTGTCTTATTTTTACTATTTTAGTATTTGTTGTTTGTATTTTTTATCATAGTTTTTTTTTTTGTAATTGGACATTTAGAGTTTGTATAAATCTCTAATATAGTATCTAATACTTCTTTGATTCCATAATTGAAACTGTATTTTGTTATTTTTATTGATTATAAAATTTTTACATGTAAAAGTCCCCCTGTGGCCTATTTGCTGAATAAATATTCGTTTGTATGTTTGAATTCGAAAAACGGTCACATTTTTATAGGCGGCAAATGGTGTAAGTACTGGGTAATATGTGAAGCTTACTGAGACTGTCACTGAAACCTTTATTCTAGTTATTTATGTATAGTTATTGATTGATATACCTAATAAATGAGATCTTATTTTATTTCGTTGACAGCCAGCTAAACATACTAAGATTTGGCGGTTGGATATAATTGTATCAGCCTTATTCCTATCGGGTAGCGAAAATGGCTAAGAGTAAAAAAAAAACAGGTAATCAAGACAATTTAGGGAGACATACCATTTTTTCAACGGACAGAGATACTTTCGCATTAGTACACGGCAGACCTTCCTTTGTCATTATGTGAATCAAAATATTTGGCTTCCCATGTTCACAAGTTACTACGACAAAGCACAACACTCCAACGCAAGCTGTACATTATATACACACACAGGTATAAGTGCCGCTACACACGGTTAAGAACGAGCGTCATATCTCAACGCCGTCCATCGCGCGCCAGGCCTTACGGAGTCATATTTCTCACGTCACGACGTCAACGCTGAGCTATAACGTTTGACGTTTCACTGGGTTTCAATTTTAAATTGCGATGTGAGTTTATGGCTGTAGTTTTTCTTAAGCTGTTACTGCAATAGTTCAGTGACAGACCTTTAAGGCTTTAAGCTTATTTGCAAAGGGTAAGTTATTATACTCGTACTTATTACTATCGCGACATTTAATTGAATAGATGCAGTAAATGAAATTGAGCCTAATATTGAACCTTGTGGGACACTCTTTTGCGTATGTAAACTACATTGGATTTAAAGTTTTTATTTCTTTACCTTTCCATTTCATATGAAACAGTTACTTCCTGTTTAGTAAATTGAAGCGTTGAACGGTCACTTTTCTATGGTTTTCTGCCGTATGTCACGCTTGACCGTATCAGAAGCAAAACTATAGTCTACTAAAACGTAGCAAATAGATACTAAACTTTTTAAGCACACAACAAATCAGATTGTGGAAAAAAAAGCAAAGTGTCTCTTTTCTCCTCTTTATCTAGTTAATGCTAAAATAAGTCTTGTAAAATTTTTACAAAATTTTCGACTTATATAGAAATAGTTTATATGAAGTGAAAAAAACTTAAACCATATTACATCTTGTTCTAATACATAACATTACAATGGATGCCACTCAGCATATGGCGATGACTAAGAACCTTAGCCATGGCGCTGGTATTCAGGGCAACCAAGTAAAAAATTATAAAGTAAAAGTACGTGACAAACATGAAGCGAACTTAATACCTAAAAATATTAACTTCCTTATATTAAAGAAGTTCGTCAAGAAAATTATGTTAGAGGATGTATTTATGCATACTAGATCAAGCCTTTATAGTGACAATAACACTGTCGTAATTCCCAGCCCGGCCGTTAGGTCACACGTCCACCGACAGATGGCGCGATACCAGCCTTTTGTCGCATGGCTGCCTACTTTATACGTACCATCAAGGCTTCAGACTGATCTGTGTGGACTGAGTCATCAGCGGGCGCGATTTTTTTTATAAAGAAGTACTATAGTTTTTTTGACCCTTAATTGAGAGAATATAATTTAATATATAATACTCGTAACCGGATTTTGTTCTTGATAAATTATTTAGATTTCTTTAAATTTTATATATTTTTATGAATAAAATTATATTGATCCTAAATAATCAACAATGGACGATAAATGATCATCAATACGCAAGATATTTAAATATCGTGCTTAGTGATCAAATTCTTGTGACTTTGTCAAAGAAAAATACAGTTATTGCTAATTAGAAGAAGATATATAATTTAACACTATTTGTAGAAAAAGAAAAAAAGGGAAACTTTTTCAGTCAGGAAAATTTTGCACGCAACTATAATTACATTTTAGAATGAGGGAGATGCATTTTGAGATTTGCGAGTTAGCCTACCATTCGAGCATTCGACGTGCAATCCGGAGGTCGCGGGTTCGAACCCCGGCTCGTACCAATGAGTTTTTAGGAACTTATGTACGAAATATCATTTGATATTTACCAGTCGCTTTCGTAAAAACGTAGTGCCTACGCCAAATCTTGGGATTAGTTGTCAAGCGGACCCCAGGCTCCCATGAGCCGTGGCGAAATGCCGGGACAACGCGAAGAAGAAGATCAGAAAAACCCGAATTAGGTAGCAACAGGCAGGATTAACGCTAGGATACGTCTTCGTTGTCATCCCGTCAATCTCTCGTACCTTGCACCACAAAACAACCGTGGGTGTAACATATTCGCGTTCCGTACGATTTCAAAAGGATTTGATTTTATAACAATATCGTGGAGATTCTAATATTATGCAGCATTCAATGGACGTACTTTATGATGGACATAACTTGCTGTTAATTCGATTGTTTATATTTAAAGGAATTTACTGCGAAGTGTCGTCGCATAAAGAGAAATATATGGTTGAAACCGGAGTCTAGTAAATAAAGAAGACTGACAGCCATACGAGTCGCGTGAATCGTCAGTATTATTTTTACATTTTAGTTATTTGCTTAGGAAAACTGCCACTTTACTATTTTAGTTTGAGAACTATAAAACAACGTGGGATTAATTGTGATTCGAAATGATTAATTATTTATTATTTTTGAATAATGATGATGAAATGGATATTCCAATGCATGTATTTCCTTTGTTGTTTTTATTATATTTGTTTGACATTTAGAATTTATTCTAGAAACAATCTAGACTAGTATTTTTTATACATTTTTTTTTTTGTATGACTGTATTTTGTGAAAGTTTTAGTATTCAATTTGATCTATGAATTATATTCATTAGTATTATATATGGAATAATATTTACAACATCAATAAATTGCTCTGATAATTAGATTAAGATAATTATATTTAATACTGTCTTACTATTCATAAGTGCTTGTTGCTAGGCCTACATGAATAAAGTATATTTGAATTGAATTGAAAACGTAAAATTGGATTAGACACAAAAGTAGATTGAAAGCATAAACAAAGCGTTTTCAGTTCTTAGAAAAGGAATATTTTTTTTTTTTATATTAGGAGAAAATACCAGCTGAGATCCTTCTCATATAGAAATTTGGTAAATATCTCCGTCGTTGCTAAAATTTGCTTATGAGACCGTGAGTATTAGTAACATCTCGTCTGTGCCTGATAATTATTCTAACTGATTTTTTTTCGAGAACGATATTTTCTGTTCTGTAAAGCACAACCGAGGTTTGAATTACTTTTAATACAGTTGCTCAAAAAGTGCTACTTTACGTAGCTGTTTAGCGTGCGGAAAGTTGGTTTTCGCGAACTAGTGCTTTTCACTTTTCCCAATTTTTTTAAATGTATAGTGTAACCTGTAAATCTATGAAATGTACCCGGCTGGTTACATAATACCTAGGGATGTAGTAAAGGAAAGAAAACACAAGAGTTCACTTGATAGTTGTTTTATTTCTTCTTTCAAAACTCCTACATACCCTAAAAATTCAACTTCTAGCTCAGACTGCTAACGGTAGAGCTGTTGGTTCATTAATATCTGTATTCTTACACAATAGGATAAATCACCAACAAACTAGTTGTTTAATTAAATTTTATTCTGGTAATTATTATATGAAAAGTTACACCTAAGCATTAAATTTGGCATGCAACACTGTCCATCAGACCTCAGTAAACCTTGATTATGATATTAAAATTATTCATTATAAATGTGACAAAAGCAAAAGGTTACCGATCTATGACAATGACAAAACTTGTTCTACAAGTAAACTATGAGCTTCTTAAGGGCTACCTAAGGGTTTTCTAAGGGTTTCCAAAGGATTTCCTAAGGATTTCCTAAGGTTTTCAAAGGTTTTCAAAGGGCCAACACATACCTGCTGCCACAGACGATGTTTATTCCTCCGAATTAACTCCTCTGCATTCCGCCTGACGAACAAGACAGACGACAGAAAAGTCTGCTGCAGTCAAAAATAGCATTTGGGTTGGAACTCGTAACAATGGCCGTGAAGGCGTCCCGAACTGGACGAAGAGAAGACTCGTCTCTTACATCAGCCTGCCACGCTCAAGGGCACGCTCCTCTTTCCTCAGCAACTTGGCAAAGGAAAGCAACATTTGCCTCGACCTATTAAAATCTGGAAAGAATAAATTACTTAGTCTTCCGAATTTGGATTAAGCTGTTTTGCAATGAAAACACTTTGTGGGAATTGCTTACCCAGAAACCGAAATCTGAATCTCCGGAACTATATACTCGTATGGCGACAATAAATTTCCACGCTGAGATTTATAAATATCTATTTTAATTTTTGTAACAATCAGTATTCTGACACAAACCAATGCCGTCTTTTCTTCTCCTTCTTTTTTTCCCTACATTTCAAATTTAGTGCTCTTTTCAGCCAGAACTGTGTGTTGTCAGTCCAATTGTGCTACCTTTTAAAACATGTAGGTTTCATTACCTAACGACACAATATCCATAAAAAAATGCAAAAATACAACTATTTATATTTGTAACTAAACTAATTAAATTAAATCATGTTTCATATTTCTAAAAAAATATAACACTAAGAGAAATAAAAAGAAACAACGAAGTTACGCTAACACCACTAGATGGCGCTATGTGACAATACCCCCCTTCCAACAAGAAGGTTCACTAGTTTCAAACACCATATAATAGTGAACTTGCCTGTCCTCAGGCACGATTAACCTTAAAACTAACAATAAATCTACCAAACTAACCATGTATATTCACAAATGACTACCTTGAAATAAATTCAAAACTTGCAACGACAAAATCAAGCAAAACCATCAACCAACAAAGTCAACAAAATCAACCCTACTTGATCACAAAACAACCTGCCGCGCGAAACTCTTCATCAAAGTAAATATGAAATAAACGACTTACCAAACTGTACAACTTGACAGTTGTTAATGCATACCTAACCATTAACAAAACTACTACCAACTACCAAATGAAATTTTATATAAACCTAAACTTAAATGCAACCAACGGTTGACGATAACTAAATCTCTGTCTCTTACCCAAAGTAAGATAAACAATTGACATAAAAGTACATTGTTGTAAAACTTGGCAGTTTTATCAATTCTCCAATCAGAACAAAATATCTAACCAACAACCTGATAAAAAAAATGTTAGATTAACCCCAAACCAGACTGTCTCAACACAACTTCTATATAAATTCCGCCAATACATAAATCCTTTCATACAATACCCACTTCATACAATCATCATACTTACTACCAGTAATATTTCCTTTTAAATATTACTGTTGCAACTTTCACTTTTGTGTTTGCATATTAAAACTATGAAAACGCAACGAGAGAATTAAATTGTTTGTGACAGTTCAAGCTTTAAAATCTTTGACATGCCAAGAGCCAAGTGGATGACCATCCATGGCTTCCAGCTCGTAAACCAATGGTGATAAAACTTTGGTGATCTTACACTGCACAAACTTTGGAGCTAACTTCGCCATTTTAAACTTTTGTGCGTCACTTTGTGTATAATTCGTTTTCCAAACAATATCACCCACCTTAAAACTAGCATGTCTACGTCTTAAGTTATAATGTGAAGTATTCTTTGCATGAGCATTTAATAAATGCTTTCTAACCTCCTCAAATATATCTTTTAAACACCCAAATTCACCAGCATACTCCTCTCTTGGTATATCAAGAGAATAATTGGCTTGAGTATCTTTGTAAAAATTACCGTTAATGACAGGTTCTCTAGCGTGGACCAGAAAAAATGGTGAAAATCCAGTTGACTCATTCACTGCACTGTTTATGGCAAATTGTATTTCAAACAAGTGCTTATCCCAAGACCGATGATTATCTTGAACATAAGAAGCCACTGCTGTCATTATCGTTTTATTGTATCTCTCAACTAGGTTAACTTGTGGTGTATACCTAGGAGTATAATGATGTTTTGGAATATTGTAACGTTCTAGCAGCTTCCGGAACTCAGTTCCCGTAAATTGTGTACCATTATCAACAATTACGGTCTCTGGGACTCCATGTGCCAAAATAACGAAATTTTCAAAGTTCTTAGCGACAATCGCACTCGTAGCACGTCTCAAAGGAAACAAGAGTGTGAACTTTGAAAAACAACAAGTTACTACCAGTAAAAACGTAAATCCAGATTGAGAACGTGGCAAAGGTCCAACTAAATCAACCGAAACCGCCTGAAAAGGTCTACTACAAACTTTAGGTTTTCCCATTAACCCCATAGTTCGCTTGGTGGAGTGTTTATAAGCAGAACAAGTATTACAGTCCTTGATGTAATTTTTAATCTCATCGAACATTCCTGGCCAATAAAACCGTAAACATATTCTCCTATGCGTCTTAAATACGCCTAAGTGTCCTGCAGTTGGCATCGAATGATATTCCTCGACTATTTTCCGTCTGTGTTCTTTCCTTACCACTTCCTTCCAATCAAACTCTGATGTTAAACTATATTTACCTTTACTGTAGCGATACAGTTTTTGGTCTATGATTTGAAAATTTGGTACATTCGCAGGATGTTCTTGACATGTTTTGAAAATTTTATCATACCATACATCTTCTACTGTATCTTGTTGAGTCGTGTTAATAACATTAACCGTCAAGAGTCTTGACAATGCATCAGGAACCACATTGTCAGTGCCCTTCCTATGTTCTATCTCGAAGTTAAACTGAGACAATCTACACCCCCAACGTGCTAACCTGCCTGACGGATTTTCTAATTTTAAAAACCACTTTAATGATGCATGATCCGTGATAACCTTAAATTTGCTTGTGCCTAAATAAGCCTGAAATTTTTCCACTGCAAATATCACTGCTAACGCCTCTCTTTCTGTAGCGCTATAGTTCATCTCAGCTTTGTTTAGCGACCTGCTGACATAAGCTATAGGGTGATCTTTACCCTCTATTTCTTGTGATAGCATACCACCAAGGCCATAAGCAGATGCGTCACAGTGGACAGCAAAAGGCTTCTCAAAGTCCGGCACAGCTAATATTGGTGCTGACACAAGTGCGTCCTTCAACTTAATGAACGATTGCTCCGCTTCATCCGACCAACTAAATTTAAGCTCATGTTTTCCCCTTTTAACTGTTAATCTGTTCAATGGGGCAGCAATTGTCGAAAAATTACGAATAAACCGTCTGTACCACAAGCAAGTGCCGAGAAATACTTTAACATCACGAGCTGATGACGGAGTACGAAAGTTCAAGATAGAAGACACCTTATCAGGATCGGTCCGCAACCCATTTTCGTCGACCACATAACCTAAATACTTCAATGAGCTTCGGAAAAAATTACATTTTTTACGATTTATAGTTAAATTTGCTAACTTTAATTTTTCAAGAACTCGATTCAAAAGTAACAAATGTGTATCGAAATCTGATGAACAAATAACAATATCATCAATATAACAAAATACCTTACCATTCTCTACATCTGAACAAAAATTTTGATGAAAAAGCATATCCATTAACCGTTGTTGCCTCGCAGGTGCCCCGCAAATGCCAAAAGGCATAACCTTAAATTTAAAAGCCCCCCTGCCAACAACATTGAAGGTGGTTTTATCTTGAGAATCTTTATTCAATGGTATTTGCCAAAAACTTGATGATAAATCCAAAGATGATAAAAATCTTGCCTCCTTAAGGCTATCTAGAATTTGTGGTATATATGGAATAGCATATGAATCAGCCTTAGTAACAGAGTTTAATCTCCGACAGTCCAAACAAAACCTCCAGTCACCGTTTGATTTCTTAACTAAAATGACCGGATTATTCCAAGGACTTTCAGTAGCAGTTACCACATCAAGCTCAAGCATTCTATCCAATTCTTTATTTAAAGCAACTCTTTTTTCTGGCGAAAGAGGATACTGCTTAGCCTTGATTGGTAAGGCATCGCCTGTGTCTATCACGTGTTCAATTAAAGTCGTCCTACCCAAACCTTTGTTTTCCGCTGAAATGTCTTCAAATCTCTTAATTACTGACAATGCTAATTCCCTTTGAAACGGCATTAAATTATCAAATGATGTTAGCGTGTGAATTTGTTTTTCATCAATTTGATAACTATAAAATGTTTTAGGAGCCTTCCTGTAATCAATATTATTAAAAATTTCAGGAGCTAGCCTAAACGCTTTCCAAAAATCACAACCGAAAATTACATCTGAAACTATTGATGGTACGACATGAAACTTAATTATATGAGTTACATTATTAAAAGTGACCGGTAAATAAATTACCCCTAACGACTCTACTTTAAATCCGTCAGCAACTGTGCAAGAAACTTGATTTTTTTTAACCAAATTAAATCCGAGCTTTTCAAAATAAGTGTGAGATGAATTTCCTAACAAAGAAACGCAAGCTCCAGAATCTAACAATCCTATAACCTGTTGTTTCCCTACACTTACTTGAAGATAAGGCCTAATATCGTCCTCATTAGTAGCAAATAAGACTGTGGCAATTGATCCGTAGCTGTAATATTTTTCAATCGCCGCCAAAACCTGCATGTTTTGCGTGCTATTGTCACAGTCGTCCACTAGTTTTTTTGGTCCTTGTTCTTCATTTGAGGACAATCCGCTTTAAAATGATCGTCTTTACCGCACTTAAAACAACCACGTTGAATGCATTTTTTAAAATTATGATTTGATTTCCCGCACTTAAAACAAACCTTCCTAGTATTCGAACGTACCTCGCCTCCGTTTGACTTTGACATATCTGACGTAGACGTCTGTGAACTCTGTGGTACATCATTGGATGCGTTATTTGACATTTGTTTTCCTTCAAATTTGTACTTATTATTACCGAAAGAATGACTAATGCAATTAGATGGATCTGATTGATTAAAAGAAGAAACAGCCGAAACTCCTGGCTGTGTTTTCTTTTGTGGTTTATACAAGAATTCAGGTGAGATAACTGCATAATTATTCTTCTGTGGTTCTTTAAAGTTTAAACAACGCTGCCTAGTAACTTCAATAATCCTACATTTTTCCTGCAATTCCTTTATTGAACTGATATCCACCAAGGCTAACTGTTCAGTGTAAAACGGACGTATATTCCTTTGTAAAATATCCAATTTTTCTTTTTCAGATAAAGGCGTACTCAGCCTATTAAACATTCCTGACATTAATGCAAAATAAAGATGAAGTGGCTCATCTTCTCCTTGCGTACGAACACGAATCTCATTTGCTAACTTATAATCATACTCTGGATCCTGGAAATCACTTAACAACAATACTGCAAGTTCTTGCCAAGATGATACCTTATTCCTGTTTGCACGGAACCATATAAGAGCCTGATCCGAGAACAACCTGGCTGCAGAGTACAAAAGTTTGGAATCTGTAACTCGAAGTTACGCTAACACCACTAGATGGCGCTATGTGACAATAGTTGTTCTAATTCATGACTAGATTAGTATTAATATTTGTTTCCTTTAAAAGTCGTAATGAACATAAAAACCTGTTAATGTAAGAATAATAAAAATATACATATTTCATAATTTATTACTTACCTCTTCATAATTATAACACGTTTCTTTTTTTAATATTGGATATTGAAAAACCGTCTTAATAAGTTGTTTGAATGGAACGGAACAGCTGCTGAAACGCCTGTCAAATAGGCGTTTTTTCTTACTGCAAGCATATTTTAAGTTTCCAAAGGCAACATTCGATATTGTTTTTATACAATTACATTATACAAATATACGATACACAAATAATCGTAAAGAATGATACTTAGGTAATAATAGTACAATGTGTTATATTTAGAATTGTTTATATCTTATAGAACATGCATAAAAAAATACTTGTTGTTTTTACTAATGACATACTTTCCGCACTAGCGTCAAAATGTACTATTACTTTATATGTAACTTGTCTCACCTATGAAGTTCGATAACCTGTTGCACAATAACAGATAATGTTTATGTGATGCACATTAATATAATTATGTAAGAGACTTAAGCATACACATGCTCATGAAGTACTTCGCAGCACGCAAAGATACCTTATAAGGAATCGTATAAAAACATGAATGATCAAATACATTGTATCGCTCAAGGGTGCTAGAGAATAACACGGTTTTTACATTAATTATATGCAGTCAAAATTCCATCATGTTATATGCAACCAACGAGGAACCCGAGAGATTTTAACCACGCATTTCTAAGACCAAAAAAACCCGTTACCCGTTCGTTGTCTAAGTACCCTCAACACAAGCCTTATTGAGCTTACTGTGGGACTTAGTCAATTTGTAAAATAATGTCCTATAATATATTGTTTTTATTTTTATTTTATTTTTTTTAAAGAAGGAAAAATATGAGTTTAAATCAATGTGTGGTTTTTAAATTTTTGTTTCTGTTAATATATAGCTATGCCTGTTTTTTTCTAGTTTTCCCTCCGTCTCTACTCTAAACTACAATTCAGCTACCTCACCTTTTTTTAATTTTTTTGACCAAGTGGCTGTTACAGCAGTTCCGCTTTTTGCCATCGATATGTAGCTATACCTGCTTCTTTCTTGTATTCCTTCCATATCTACTCTATACTACAATCCACCTTAACCAGCTATAATACAATTACTCCCATACCTTGCAACATATCATCAGAAACTATCAAGCAAGTGTCAGGTATAATCAACCATATGTGATGTGCATTGTCTTGTCTTGAACAAAACGCGAGAGAAAATTTTTAAACGTGTGCATTTTTGTTTTTGTTAATATGTAGCTATATCTGCTTCTTTCTTGTATTCCTTCTGTATCTTCACTATACTACAATTTACCTTAACCAGCTATAATACAATTACTCCCATACCTTGCAACATATCATCAGAAACTATCAAGCAAGTATCAGGTATAATCAACCATATGTGATGTGCATTGTCTTGTCTTGAACAAAACACGAGAGATTTTTTTTAAACGTGTGCTTTTTTTGTTTTTGTCAATATGTAGCTATATCTGCTTCTTTCTTGTATTCCTTCTGTATCTCCTCTATACTACAATTCAGCTTAACCAGCTATAATACAATTAGTCCCATACCTTGCAACATATCATCAAGAACTATCAAGCAAGTGTCAGGTGTAATCAACCATATGTGATGTGCATTGTCTTGTCTTGAACAAAACTCGAGATATTTTTTTTTGTTAATATGTAGCTATATTTGCTTCTTTCTTGTATTCCTTCTGTATCTCCTCTATACTACAATTTAGCTTAATTAGCTATAATACAATTACTCACAAACCTTGCAACATATCATCAGAAACTATCAAGCAAGTGTCAGGTATAATCAACCATATGTGATGTGCATTGTCTTGTCTTGAACAAAACACGAGAGATTTTTTTAAACGTGTGCTTTTTTTGTTTTTGTCAATATGTAGCTATATCTGCTTCTTTCTTGTATTCCTTCTGTATCTTCACTATACTACAATTTACCTTAACCAGCTATAATACAATTACTCCCATACCTTGCAACATATCATCAGAAACTATCAAGCAAGTGTCAGGTATAATCAACCATATGTGATGTGCATTGTCTTGTCTTTAACAAAACGCGAGAGATTTTTTTAAACGTGTGCTTTTTTGTTTCTGTTAATATGTAGCTATACTTGCTTCTTTCTTGTATTCCTTCTGTATCTACTCTATACTTCCATTCAGCTTAACCAGCTATAATTCAATTACTCACAAACCTTGCAACATATCATCAGGAACTATCAAGCAAGTGTTAGGTGTAATCGCGACCATATGTCATGTGCAACTGCAACAGGTAATGCAACTGTCGTTATGATGCAAAGCGTCATTACGAAAGGTGATATATTGGGAATTACTGTGACTTTATACCTGGGTATTTAATTACAAGATTTGATTGAATTTAATCATATTTTATTACATTTGTGAATTTTATTGTTATAAAAAATGGAGGTAATGGTGCTTTTCTGTCACTTAAAATATATTATTATCGGCATGATTCTATTTTAAAATCGTTATGGAGCAGTTTATTTTTTGTTTATAATATACTTACTCTCATAATATATTCATTTACATTTGTTAACAAAAACAAGACAAATTACATGATATAACAAAAACAAAGTAGATACTCGTACATACTAAAATATATCTAAACATAAAACGAATTAAAAACTAAACCTAAATATATCAGAACTTAAATATAAATATAAACTAAATATGTATAAAATATATTAACATTATTATTACCAACCTATTGGCTACCGGGCCGTCACCGATGCAAAGGTGCCCATCACGCTCGCTGCATTGCCGCGTTGGATTATTAACGTATAATAGTACATTACGATACAAGTGCGAAAAATAGGAAATTCGAAACGAGTGGCGATAAATTAAAACACGACCGAAGGGAGTGTTTTAAATCGACACGAGTTGCGAATTACCTATTCGCACATGTATCGTACAACGTTTTACAGTACATATGGCCCTTTAAATGTTCGACACAGTAACATAATATGCTACTTCTCGCACTAGTGCTATAGAGTAGCCCCATATGTACTGTAAATTATTTATGTAATGTATGTTTCATTGTTTCTAGTTAATAATCCAAAATTAACATATTATAAGTATACTTTATTTATTATTGTTTCGCACTGCCCATTAGCTTATTTCTTGCCACTGATTCGCTATCTGAAGGTTGTTTGGAAGAGATCGCTTTATAGCGATAAGTGCGCCTGTTGATACCTATTTATTAAAGTCCTGTCTTTGTGTTATGAACTTTTCATTGTAGTGTACAATAGAACCAAATAAAAATGTTTCGTTAATAATTTCTTTTAAATCATATTGTGACATATAATCTATTCAGAAAAATAATAGGACATTGTCTCTTTGGAGAATTTCATAGAAATACAGTTATTTTATAGTTAAGTTTATTGTGAACTTGTGTATCTTTTCCGGCACAATATTCACGCGCCTCCAAATTACCAAACATAAGGAAAGTATCAAAAATCGGCAATTTGATATTTGCTTTTAAGGTTAGAATAATAATCTTATCTTATACCTTTAATTTAAACGAGCAATTCTTGTATATATATATATATATATATATATATATATATATATATATATATATATTTCCGGGATCTCGGAAACGGCTCTAACGATTTTGCTGAAATTTGGTATATGGGGGTTTTTGGGGGTAAACAATCGATCTAGATTAGTCATATGTTTGGGAAAACGCGTGTTTTCGAGTTTTCATGCGCTTTTCTTTCGACGCAGAATAAGGTCGCTAATTTCGTTTTGCCGGACACTGTCCGTCTGGTCCAGCGGGTTAAGACGCGGACTGCTAAACGAGTGTTACGGGTTCGAATCTCGCCCGGTGACTAACTTTTGTTTTTTTTTTTATATGTTCAAGTTTATATATAATTTTTTAATTTTTATTGTTTTAGACAACTTAAATTTAGTAAAAAATGTAGTTAAGATTATCACCTATACACCACCATATTACAATAAATAAGTAGTTATAACCGAGCTAAGCTCGGTCGCCCAGGTACTAACACTTTTAAATATAAATTCTAAGACTATAGTAAATATATTTTAGCTGGTGTTCATAACACGAATTTAGTTTACTGCGACACGACACGGCTGAGGACGTTACGGCTATAGACGAGATGCCGTATCACGAGCCTCTTCAATGTAACAGAATGTATAATGTAAAGCGATTAATTGAACTGTTTGACGTGTAAATATGTTGTGTTTATAAATAAACGAAATGAAATGAAATGAAATCTCCTTAGGCAGAACTGTTGCAAAAGTGTCCGTGCAAAAGTAGCGCCAGAGTAGCTAATAACCTAGGCGTTATTGACGGAGTGAAGTTCGCTGTCTATGATTAGATTTTTTTCTCAAGTATTCTAGGTATTTTATATAGCGCCACCTATTTTATAGTTAAGTGAGTATTCATTAGCATCACAATCAAATACAAACCAAAGCAAGCCTTCTAAGTTCTAATAAAGCCACTACTCCAGCACCGTCAAAACAGTTCCTAACATTACAACCTCATTACAACATCCCTCAAAAACCTACCTTGTACCAACTTCACAAGTCTCAAATTCCCATACAGCCGATCCTAGCAGATTTATGCTTCGTTTGAAAAACACACTCATTATATCCTTTCCTCATTGCTCGAAACAATGGCCAGTAAACGTAAGGAGGCAATAAATAGTGGCAAGTTGCCTTATCAGTTTGCTGGTAATGATACCCTAGTACTGTGGAAAAAGGTAGCAAGGTTTGGAGGCCATGTGAGGTACATTTTAGTTCGGTGATGCAGTGGCCGGAATTTTCGTGGCACTTTTGAATTCAGATCCATTTGTTTGGCATAATTATTGAAAGTCATAATGTAATGATAGTCATATTGTCATTAGTCATAGTTCTGAAACTGTTAGCTTTTCAGGAATTTCATTAAGTTATCCTGTAGATAGGTTAGGTTAGGTTTTATGGCAATCCTGAAAAGTTACGCGTTTCTAAGAAAAACCAAATTATGGCTCACGAAATTGCGGAAAAACAATATATTATGACTTAAAACTTTATTGGAAACAACCCTCATAGTGACTTCTCATTTATCAACTTCAGATATACATGTATCGATACAATATAGAACAATATATTAAGGCTCATTTAGACGGTGCGAGATCGCTAATGAGCATGGATATTTGTTCCTGAGTCATGGATGTTTTCTATGTATTTAATATTTATATATTATATATATCGTTGTCGGAGTACCCTCAACACAAGCCTTATTGAGCTTACTGTGGGACTTAGTCAATTTATGTAATAATGTCATATAATATTAAAAAAAAAACCTGCCTCTGGCTGATGTATGCGTATGTACAGTGCTATGCGCTTTGTTTTTATGACATAAGTGAATTAATACAACATTTTAAGACCGGTCGTCAAATACAGACATATTCTACAATTCGCGTTCAAAGTATCTATTACAATCGTAATTCATCTTCAATATAGAGACATAGCTCTTTTTGTTATTAGAAAGCAGTAAGTAATATAATTTTGATGCATCGTTTGATCCGGTATTTTTGACGCTAACTGTAACCTACCAATCATAGGTTACATGAAAAACCCCAACAAAGCCCGTGCCCAATATTCAAACGTTGCGCATAAATTTTTACATCCCCAATCGGACTGAACGGCGTCCTGCGCGCCCCGATAACTGACCGACGGACGTCATAATAGCCCATGGCGGGGACTGATAACAGTGATGACCCGTACGAAATCGTATGTTACATGCAGGTATATACGTGTACGGTGTCAGTTACATGTCATCTGTGTTAAGGTGTTTATCATAATCAGGCTCTGTAGTTGAGGTTATTTTTTCCTGTAGAAAGCACCTCATACATTTTAACATCTCCAATCGGACTGAAGGTCCTGCGAGCGCCGATAACTGACCGACGGACGTCATTATTAGCCCATGGCGGGGACTGATAACAGTGATGACCCGTATGAAATCGTATGTTACATGCAGGTATATACGTGTACGGTGAGTTACATGTCATCTGTGTTGAGGTGTTTATCATAATCAGGCTCTGTAGTTGAGGTTATTTTTTCCTGTAGAGAGGACGTCATGTATTTTAACATCTCCAATCGGACTGAACGTCCTGCGAGCGCCGATAACTGACCGACGGACGTCATAATGGTCCGTGACGGGGACTGATAACAGTGATGATTCGAATAGAGTCGTAACTGACATGTCTGTAGGTTTGCCTTTGCACCTGTGTTGAGATGTTTATGATAATCAGGCTATGTAGTTGGAGTTAACTAATAGTATTTTATAGAATTGTGATATAATAGAGAGCTTACCGTGTTTTGGCAACTAAGCTTGCTGAGTTGCCTAAGTAAGGTACGAGATTGAAAACCTTTATTATTTCACTATTGTATATAATACTTTTTCTACGAGTCAACTAAAATAATACTTTCTTCCCTATAAAATCTAAATAATTAATGAAAATTGGTAAGTACCTATCTCAGTAGATATAAATGTAGTAAAAAAGACATAAACGCGTGTTGAATGAATATGCTCATCAATTAGTTGCCCGTTTATGTATTTTCTATGGAAGCGCGGTGGTATGTGATAATTATTTTTTTATAGTTGACTACAGCGTATCGAAATGAATATTATAGTTGAGTTGGGAGCCCATACATGAAAAGTTCGCAATTATACTTTGGTATACGATATCTTAATTCAACCATGACAGTCGACGAGTAGAAAAAAGTAATTATAAAATTTGTCCTGTACAGAGGAGATGACCTCTTATGACCAATAGACATCATTGACCGTGCGTCTCCGCTTCAGCTGGGGCAGCATTCTTTCAGGTCACACTTTTCAACTGATTCTCGGGTGATGGAAGTGGGTAGTGACCCTATCTATGAAGCCGATGGTCCTGGGTTCGTATCCCGGTAAGGGCATTTATTAGTGTGATGAGCACAGATGTTTTTTCCTGAGTAATGGATGTTTTCTATGTATTTAAGTATTTGTATATTATATATATCGTTGTCTGATTACCCACAACACAAGCCTTCTTGGCTTACCGTGGGACTTAGTCAATTTGTGTAAGAATGTCCCTATAAATTATTGAATAAGGTTTTGAATTTTCTTCGAGCCACTAAGTAAAGTGAAGTTCAATAGAATATCAATGTAAACAACCCGATTTACCTTAATTTCTTCGTAATCTACCACTTTATAAGGATAACCATGACCTTATCAACAGTTAATATATTTACATATTTTATTTGTATCGTTTATTTTTTCGGTAAAATATATGTTGATTATTAATTGAAAAATTGAAATTGACATCATTTCGAGCAAAAAACCCATATACGCGTAGTGTTAGTACATACTACAATTATTATTTATCTATCTATATATCTAAGTTAGTGTACGGTCGAGGAAATTGATTCTTTAGCAGTTTATGGTTCACTTTACATTGGACAGCTCTTAAAATAAGTATGTACAACCAAATTTACTTGAACCGCAAATTGCTAAAGAATCATTTTCCTCGACCGTACAATATAAACAAAACAATAAATACCAAAAACTAATTAATATAATCTATTTCTATAATGCGTTGGGCCGTTGGGTTCATGCAATTAATATTCCAGTGGAAACAACCATCATAAGAAGCATTGGTCATATGACAAATGGTAACAAAATCTCTCATATTTGTTTACATTATTTTCAATTTCTGTTAAATTCCACTTTAACATCTGGCGAGATAAGTTTCTATAGAGTTGACATATATACGCCTCCACCGCCTCCGTATGGTTCGTACGTCTTTCGTCGGGAACTGTACACATTTTTATAACAAAGTTCCCACTGATATAGTGAATTTGCTACTTAACAAATTTAAGTTACACGTTAAGAGCTGTTTGTTAAGTGAGTTTAGACATTCACATAGACATAATTTATTAGTAAAAAGATATTACAGGTCACAATTTCAAACTTATACACATCTTATATCTCTTATGTTTCTATCAATTTAATACTAAACGATTAAATTTAATTAATTAATTATATTACACTTTTCTGTATAATCTAGAAATTCTTGAAAACTATAAAAGTTTTGTTTGACGAGCCAATTTTAATATAATAATTAATTGTAATATAATTTTATAGATGATAAATATGCCTTTAAGCCAGTAGGTTGATCTTGGTAGTATGATAAAAATGTGATGTAATGTAATAATAGTATTTTCGTTTTTCGGAACTTAAGTACGAAATATCATTTGATATTTACCAGTCGCTTTTCGGTGAAGGAAAACATCGTGAGGAAACCGGACTAATCCTAACAAGGCCTAGTTTACCCTCTGGGTTGGAAGGTCAGATGGCAGTCGCTTTCGTAAAAATTAGTGCCTACGCCAATTCTTGGGATTAGTTGTCAAGCGGACCCCATGCTCCCATGAGCCGTGGCAAAATGCCGGGACAACGCGAGGAAGAAGAGGAGAGAGTATTTTCGTTTTCTTTCTGTGAAATAACCATACTAGTGTCCAGTAGAACTGACACAAGACATTTGATACGCTCTTGACATCTGTGAAGTCAAACCAATATCGTAACAATATTTTCTCAAACTTGCTATGAAATATTGACATGACTTACGTCAAATTAGGTCCGGAAATACTAAATATCAGGTGGCATGAGTGAAGATGATATGTAAAGGAATTTCATACTGCCTTACACACCTAGGACTGTAAAGCAACCTTCTTTTGTTTTTAACGTCAAATTGTGACACAACGTCTTGGCATCCAACCATCAACTAGGTTTAGTTAGCTTGGTAGTTGGTACGGTGATTTGTTGTGCATATTCGTTGCTAAGCAACGGCGGTGGCGCATCGCGCAGGCGCGCGGACTTACGCGCGTAAGGTTGCACACCGCCGCTGGTAGAGTGGCGAGCCGAGTAAGTCGCCATAAAACAAATTGACTACAATTTTTTGTTTTAATTGCAAGTTTGAGAAAAGCACTATACATATCTCGGCGAGAAACGGGGTTGCCGGCCGCGTATCTCTATCCGGCTTCGCTACGCTCAGCCGTATATATCTACTTGGTTTGCAACCCTACGTTTCCCGGCCTTTATAATAATGTACTATTAAATCAGTGGACTAAAACTTCAGGACTAATGTCTTAAGCACGAGTGATTTGACCCCGGCCATCGGCTTCACAGGCAGGGGTCACTACCCGCTAGTCCAGACCGGCCATCAAACATTCTACAGGTACAACCATTGACTAATTCTTTGTTTTCTCACATGTCAGCACCAACCTCTCAAATCAAAGCAGAAAGCACTACAAAAAACTAAGGCTTCACAAAGGGTTACCAAGCACCTTACCCTCAAAAGGGTTCTAAAAAACCTTTGAAGGGGGTGTTAAAACCTTATCCAAAGGTTTAATTAAAGAGGGGGCAGGAGGGGGTGGCCATTTCAGCGCTGTCCACTTCCGGTTAACGTATGGACTGAGTCCTGACGGAGGAAAAAGAAACGGAAAGGTGTGGAGGCGACTTTTTATTTGGTTTTTTAATTCATTTGTGCTTGAAGTGATTAAGACAATGTTTTGATGTACGTTTTAGATATTCCTATTCTGCCCAATCCTATGCCGAGTCAGACCGTCGCCCAAATCTAATGTTTACATTGTATTTTGTTATTATTTGTGTTTTCTCGTATCTTTGTATTTTTATATGTTTTCTAGTTCGCAGTGCCTTATTAGTAATACTGTAATGCTGTGTAACTAATTTGAATAGTAAAATATATTTTTTTTTTTAAGTACAGAAATCTAACTGATCCTTATATTTAATTTGGTTACTACGTAAAACTTACTGTTCTTTATATCCTGCTACCCTAAGGTTGTCTGGAAGAGATCGCTTACAGAGATAAGACCGCCTGTTGCTACCTTTCTTTACATTGTAAATCTGTTTTTAAATTTGTTTTCTTTGTGGTGCAATAAAGAATATTTACTTACTTACTTACTTACGTTTGAAATAAAAAAGCTCTCTCTAAATTAATTCGGATTAACTGAAAATAAATTTGCAATTGAATTTATCTTTAATACTAACATTGTAGCTAAATTCCATATCATAGCCTTGAAACTTCGGCCCGGTATAATGTGAGTCATCATAAGTTGTTACATATATTTCCTAGACATCAGGGAAATACATCATGAAAAGTCCAAACTCCTCCATCTTTAAAATAAAACTGTAAAAAAATGCCTGCCTAATCACTAGTGATCGTAACTTTTCCAGCAATTTTGGTGCAGCATTGTTCGTTAACAGCATCTGTATCCGCTATTCTAGCTGGAATAGTTAATTAGAGTTAATAACTGTAATATTAACCTTAACTGATCAACTCCCTAGGTACAAATTGAATAATATTCCTAATTTTTACTATTCTGCTAAAATTGCTGGAAAAGTTACGATCACTGTTAATCAAATCAGCCTTTCATATGATCAATATGATGATACTCGAAAGACGTAAAACACATTAGTCGTATGTCACATAAAAAGGACGCTGTCCTGTATAGAGCACATTGGATCAGACTCAATAATTGAGTAAGTGTACGACGGCTCCCTATTTCATTATCTCCCTGTGCGTCCTTTACATGGGCTAGCATGGCGAGTTAAAGTGCCCTTTATAGAGGACATTAAGTTCTGAAGACACAAAATTTGGCACCTCTTGGCACTTACATATATTCGCACGCGTTAACCCATAAATACTAAATACCACACTAGCACAGACACAGACACACACGTACACACACACACACACACACACACACACGCACGCACGCACGCACGCACGCACGCACGCACGCACGCACGCACGCACGCACGCACGCACGCACACACACACACACACACACACACATTAGCACACAATTTTTTCTCTATTTCACTTAGGTATCTTTTACTTTTGTTTTGATTTTATATTTGTAGAGCCTAGCAAAGCACAGTAATTTGTCCATTTGCCCATTGCCCAATCACCAGGTATTAAATGTAATTAATTACCTCCCTTTTTAATTAATTTGTATTTAGTATTTAAGGTTATTATTCTACTTATTTCATAAGGTTCTTTGGGGCAATAAAATAATATATTCTCATTCTCATTCATTCTCATAAATCCATGTCAGTTATTAAAATTCAAAAATTTATTCTGCAAGTAGGCCTCAAGGGCTCTTTTACAAGTCAATACAACATTTATAGTAACGTCATATAGTGACATGAAAAATACATAACAACATTTATAAATACAACAGCCAATACCTGGGTAAACATTACATTATAATAATCTTAAAATAAATAATTACTACAATACAATAGAGATGTATAGTCTCTATGGTTAATAAAAACACATTAAATCTGGAGATGTAAAAGGTCCCCAATGTCAGAGTACTAATACTAATAAAATTTGGAGGTGTAAAGTCTCTCCAAGTGTTAAAATAAAATTTATACTAAATAAATAAACCGCGTCTGGACTGTTAAACTAGCGGTCTCATAAACTAATGCTACATTCTGTACATAACTAGTATGTATCAAGTCAAGTATATTATACAATATGACAGAGACGTAACACACCTTGACTACGATTTAATAACACTCCGTTTTTACTTAGGTTTACACATTTTGACATTGCAATGCAGAGTTAGTATGGTCCGACTGTAAACAAGTTTTTTAACGACTTTATTACGGAAAATGTCGCCGGTTTTACACTAGTAAACGATAGAATAATATGAAAATACGAGTAAACTTTCATCTCAAACAGTGTCATAACTTGTAAGACTTTAAGTTAAGACGGGCAAGTTTTAAGATTATTTGAACCTTTTTTTTTACTTCTAAGACAGTATTGAGTACATCGAATACACGCACACGACACATCAAAACGAGTACACGTAAGAACGAACGGGTTCCCCTATAAGTATACTGGACTCAAGAGGATATTTTTTTATATTACGTCGGTGGCAAACAAGCATACGGCCCGCCTGATGGTAAGCAGTCTCCGTAGCCTATGTACGCTTGCAACTCCCCCCCTCTGAGCTCTGGCAACCTTACTCACCGGCAGGAACACAGCACTATGAATAGGGTCTAGTTATTTCCCCATAGTGTTCATTCCCATATTTCCCCATGACCATGCTAGCCCTCCGTCGTCGCTGTTTTATTTCAAAGTTCTTGAATTGTTAATGTGTCCATCTCAGCCTCGATTGAAAGTGCTCGCTAGCATGGCTTTAATTAAACGCTGAATCTGCTTTGATTCACTTCTTATACCGGAGGTCTGTCAGAAAAGGTAATAGGAAACTGGGGTGTGAGTCTTAGTTGTCAAATTATCTCGACTTTAATATTAAGTGGAAAGAATAGGTTTGCGATAAAAACTAAATCCTTATTCCTCGCGTCGTCTCGGCATTTTGCCACGGCTCATGGAAGCCTGGGGTCCGCTTGGCAACTAATCCCGAGAATTGGCATAGGCACTAGTTTTTACGAAAGCGGCTGCCATCTGACCTTCCAACCCAGAGGGTAAACTAGGCCTTTTTGGGATTAGTCCGGTTTCCTCACGATGTTTTCATTCACAGAAAAGCGACTGATAAATATCAAATTATATTTCGTACATAAGTTCCGAAAAACTCATTGGTACGAGCCGGGGTTTGAACCCGCGACCTCCGGATTGCAAGTCGCACGCTCTTACCGCTAGGCCACCAGCGCTTTTTAATAACTAAATAACGGTACTTTTTCTATGTAATCCCATTTCAGCAGAAAACGGTTTCCACTAACTAAATCTTAACAAATCACTTTCATTTTGATGTCGATCGCTTCAGCATGATATACTCTAGGTTGATAGGTTTCGCTTTATTTTTTTTTCTATTGCAAATTTTGAATACGAGCTGTCGTGTTGAGCTGGAGCGAGGCCAGAAGGCGAGCTGAAGATAGGAAGGCGTGACGCGAGCTTGTGAAGGCCCTTTGCACCTCTGGGGTGATTTAGAACAACAACAACAATTTTTGAATAAAAGGAATACCTATAAACCTAGCTTTTAGGGTTTCGTACCCATAGGGTAAAACGGGACCCTATTACTAAGACTCCGCTGTCCGTCCGTCCGTCCGTCTGTCATCAGGCTGTATCTCATGAACCGTGATAGCTAGACAGTTGAAATTTTCACAGATGATGTATTTCCGTTGCCGCTATAACAACAAATACTAAAAAGTACGGAACCCTCGGTGGGCGAGTCCGACTCGCACTTGTCCGGTTTTTCATTGTGTCAGTATCATGGAGAATAGAAAATATGTAGAAGTGGAAAAACATTTTCTCTTTTTGTATGGACGAGAATATCCCTTAAGGGATAGTTTGATATTTGGTTGTGTTAATTTTTATGAGAGGTTAATTTTTTTTTAGCTCACGGTGGGAGTCCTGTCTGAATATCACACAGGTAAACTGTGATGAACCCGCCCGCGGTATTTCCAGACAAATACGGCCTTCAAACCTTCATGAAAAGAACGGTGTTGTCCATGGGCATCGGTAATTCGTTAACATACGTTGTCGGCTCGTCGGACTCGCCCACCGAGGGTTCCGTACTTTTTAGTATTTGTTGTTATAGCGGCAACAGAAATACATCATCTGTAAAAATTTCAACCGTCTAGCTATCACGGTTCATGAGATACAGCCTGGTGAAAGACGGACGGACGGACGGACAGCGGAGTCTTAGTAATAGGGTCCCGGTTTACCCTTTGGACACGGAACCCTAAAAACTAGTTTTTATGTTTGTGATTTTACGGTTTAGTATTAATTTACAAATAATCAGCAATATATTGGATAAGGAATGTAAAACCCTTTTCTTTAGTTATATAGGGATTTTAGATTTCCAAATTTCCTTCAATCAGTGAAATTGTATTTTTTTTCCTTTTTATACTACGTCAGTGGCAAACAAGCATACGGCCCACCTGATGGTTAGCAGTCTCCGTAGCTTATGGACGCCTGCAACTCCAGAGGAGTTCCATGCGCGTTGCCGACCCTAACACCCCGCACCTATGGCAGGCAACCTTACTCACCGGCAGGAACACAACACTATGAGTAGGGTCTAGTGTTATTTGGCTGCAGTTTTCTGTAAGGTGGAGGTACTTCCCCAGTTGGGCTCTGCTCTAGATCTGGAATGACATCCGCTGTGCTGTGCCCTACCACTTAAAGCGAGACGACATTCATCTCTCTTTTGGACGTAGTTTATACAATTTATTTTTGTCAAAAATACTCGTACTTCGCTATAAGTAGTATAAATAAAAATATATATTGTACTATATTAACGTGGCTTTAGGGGTTTGTATCAAGGAGCGTTTACACAACCCGCTGCCCGTGACAGAGTGCGAGACGTGGCCTATGGCACAGGCGTGCGGTGGATAAGAGGAGCGAGTGAAGATACATTAGGTATATTATAAGTGTCGCCTTAAGCGTTTACTCAATTTGGTGCCCCTGAATATGCTGAAGTATAAATCGCTAACGAGCGGCGGGCTTATAAGGAGATATATTTTAAAGCGGTTATCCCACTGATGCGAATTCCCACGTCGCTCCTGTATATGATGATCATGATGATGTTATTTACTGCCTGACTAAATAACAGCATTAATGCTTAGGGATTTATATAAAAAAGGACGGAGTGGCTGCCCTAAAATAAGATAAAAGTAAAGATGGTTTATATCATAAACTAAGGGAATTCCGAATAGAGTGAAAAAGTTATTCTTTTTAAGACAGTAACAAGTGTAACAACTGGTTAAGACAGTTACATCGAAGTTCTATAAATTATAGTTGAATTTCGTTAAAAATATCAATATTAAAAATGGCGAAGTTGAGAGTTTTGACAACAGAAGTAACGCTTGTGTCTGGCTGCCTTGCTCTTAGTCTCTTATCTTTAATTTGTACCTTAGGCGAAACGATTAACGTCGCTTGTCGCTCGTAAGTCGCGCCGCCGCCATCTCAAGACGGAGACAATTGGCGTGTCAGCAACATAGTTACCACAAATCACGCGTGTCGCCAGTCAGTTTGTAACTTAGACCACACGAGCAATGTCGCTGGTCGCTTGTTGCTTGTAAGTTGCGCCGTCTCAAGACGTAGAAAACTGGCGCATCAAGCAGCAGGGTTACCACAAATCAAACGTCTCGTCAGTTTCTAACTAAGACCACACGAGCAATGTCGCTGGTCGCTTGTTGCTTGTGAGTTGCGCCGTCTCAAGACGTAGACAATTGGCACGTCAGCAGCAGGGCTACCACAAATCACGCGTGTCGTCGGTCAGTTCCCGGCCGCATGTCGCACATGTCTTAAAGCTATATAAATTAGGGGTGTCAGTGTCATAAACATACCTACTAGGGTGGTCCAACTTTGTATGCAGAAAAAGTGGAATAGATTTTATTTTCACAATGCTCCCTTTATTATATTATGGAATAATCTATGTGCCTTTTAACTCATTTGTTAATGATTTAGTGGTTGCTATGATTTTGTGATTTGCTATATCATCATAGAAATAAGAAAATGCAAAGTACCCTAAAAGTAAAAAAAACGATGGCCATATTTTTAACATACTTATGACTAATAGATAAAACGTATATAGCCTACCTACCGTGTAAAATACTGTGAAAACGATGAAGTTTTAATTAGTAATTACAGGTTTTAACAGTAACATATATATATCCAAAAATTGTCTTCTAACTCCTAACCTTCTTTTCAAGATAAAATAGAATCGATATGAACGCAAGTAATATCTCAGTAATTACGTGGTGAATAAGTAACGTGACGTCGTGTGACGTCAAGTTGACGTGAGCCATGACGTGACGTGTGACAGTTGTGACTTGCAATTATTTTGATGGTTTGGTTTTGAGAGTAGGTTTATTCTATTTTACTTATAATTATAACTACATATGTGTTTTAGTATCTCCGTATAATGCAGGTTTAATGAATTGTGTCAACCGTGGGAGCATAGCTATGGTTTATATACGTCAAATTTTGTAAACATATTTTCAATAATGTCAGTCTCTGGAGAGGAAAATGGGGACTACGTTTTTATGGAGATGCGACCATCCCTTTTTGTCTTAAGAGGTGTGCATTTTTGAATTTTCACTGGCCATGCAAATCTTAAATATGCGGTGAGAGATTTACATTAGACACTATGAATACTTTCTTATTAAAAAGTGCTATAATTTCATAATTTTCGGATCCATATTACAAACCCTATATGTAATATACAGGGTGTTTCCTGTAACAGGAGCAATAAATTAAACTGTAGGCTGTACTTCTTAAACTGACTGTTCTAAATTCTATGAAAATTTTCTAGTAGTTACTGACTTGACCATGGAAACTATTTGACTCCATTGTTTTAGGAAAACACATCGTTATCCAGTTTGAATTTTAAAAAGCGACATCTAGCGATCAATTCAGTAACTAATTTACAGTATGTACTCTTATGCGGCAATTTTAAATCTCAACACTGACCAACATTTGTTCAGGAACTTTGATTTTTATTACACATCACATTGAAGTTAATTCTAAGACCCAATGTATTGTGAATTTTGTCATGTTTAAATCGTAACACGCAACATCAAACACACTGATGTCAGAATTGAAAATAATATTAAATTTGTATAAAAAAGTTAAACACGAAAACGTTAAGCGGTTTAAGGCCTACAAATACAGCTGTCTCGGCGCCAACTACGAGTTCGTAGCATTTGGCGTCGAGACACTCGGGCCGTGGGGTAGGGGAGCGCGTGGGCTCCTTAAGGAGCTTGGGAAGCGGTTGAGGGAGGCAACAGGGGAATCTCGCGCCGGCAGCTTTCTCGCGCAGAGGATTGCTATCGCAATACAGCGCGGGAACGCTGCCTGCGTGATGGGCACCTTGCCGAGGGGCCTAGGTTTAGAAGGTAGTTTTTAGGGTTTTTTTTAGTTAGGTTTAGTTTTAGTTGTGTTATCATAATTTTATATATAATATATTGTTTATGGAATTGATTGGTAAATTAAATTAACTGATACAAATTTTCGAAAACTTCCATAATTTTAAAAAATTGATATTCTAAAGATATATCGTTTTAGGAGTACAATATACGGTTTAATTATTTGCTAACAAAAACACCCGGTATAAAGCAATATAAGTGACAAACCAACAAAACTATAACCATAAGTTCCACCCTCATATACAAATAGTTACATTAAGTATACAAAATAATATTAAAGAACAAGTATCGTAAAAACGATCTACAGCTTATTAATGCAGACAGTCACCTCGGAGTCATTCCGTGAAGCCAAGTCTGCAAACTCGGTAAAAGTGGCCCCGTTGGATTTTATTTCTGCGCCGGGAATGCATTTTGAGTTAGTTTTTTAATTTAGTTTCTTTGTTGATTTAAGTTTTCTTTTGTATATGTTGAAAGTTGTTGTTAGGTTAGATGTAGATATTAATTAAATTATATAATAATTCGCGTTTAAAATATTAGAGATAAACTCTCAAGGCAAAATAGATGCGCTGTTTTGGAGTACCAGGGCGGAAAAATGTAAAAATATTTTATTAATAAAAACAGTTTTATAAAGGAAAAAACTAGGCCTAGAGCGAGTAGCTCATGCAGCGGCTTACGTGAGCGAATAACTCGCGAACGCGAAGGGTCGCGGCGCGGCGCGGGTGAAATCAATCGTTTGATACCTATGGAAGTATCCTACGTGGGCGATCTCGTTGTGAACGCGAATACCGTTGGGCCGCCGCGCCGCGTCGCATTCGCGAGTTATTCGCTCACGTAAGCCGCTGCGTCACTTTTTTTACGAAGAACTAAAGTCATGAACATCATCAGCGGAAAGTCACTGTCAAGATCACGTAACTATATATGTGTTCATTTTACAAATATAGACACTATACTAATAAAAAAAATAACCTACGAAGCAGATGGTCCCGGGTTCAAATCCTGGTAAGGGCATTTGTTCGTGTGATGAGCATGGATATTTGTTCCTGAGTCATGGGTGTTTTCTATGTATTTAAGTATTTATAAATATTTATATATTATATATATCGTTGTCTAAGTACCCTCAACACAAGCCTTATTGAGCTTACTGTGGGACTTAGTCAATTTGTGTAATAATGTCCTATAATAATATTAATATTAAAAAATATATATATCTGAAACACAATAGGTATTATACACAATTTTATTATATTATGATTATTAAATATTAACAGGTGTTTTAATGTCACAAGCTGCCAGAGATTGCATTCTAAGGGTCCTATAATCGTTTTATTAAAATATATCACATTACAATTAAATAAAAAAATCATTTAAACTACACATTATTTGTTTTTTACCTTGTCTGCACTACCCTTAGTTTGTCTGGAAGAGATCGCTCTTTAGCGATTAGACCGCCCGTTGTCTAATTTGTGTGTTTAATTTGTATGTCATTATGTTCCTTTCATATTGGTGAGCAATAAACAATATTTGCATTGTATTGTATTGTATTGTATTGTATAATTTAAACTACAATCGTACATAAATATCACTAAATTACCATTATTATATAATCGCGTCCTAAAACACGTGTAAGAGCTTCATGTGTTATTTTAAATATACAGAGGGCCTACCGCGAACCACGTTCGACGTGTTGCCTCCCAGTCACACTTACGTACGAATTTAGGAGTGCGACAGAGAGGCAACACGTCGAACGTGGTTCGCGGTAGGCCCTCTGTTCACACGATCCGCTACCTAACGCTAGTGGTGTCTTTATTCTTTATTCAAAAAAGTCTTAAGCGCCGTAAGGTTGTACTGAAATTACTTCACTTCAAAACTGCGTATAATATGATTTACTGGGTACAGTATATGCTAACTACCCATTTAAGCTCTTGCAGAAATATGACTAGAACCGTTGTTCTAAAGTTGAAGGTATTAAGTGAATTTCTTTTTATTCATATGTTAAAAAACTTCTTCTTTAATCATTTCACTTGTATTATAGTTTTGTGTACGGAAGGTGGAGATAAGGAATGGAATCTCCATATACCAAAAAGTGTCATCAAAAAACCTTAAATACCTGGCGCTACAATACCTAGAATACTTGAACAAAAAATCAAATCATAGACAGCGCAGCCAATAACGCCAAGGTTCTTAGCTACTCTAGCGCTACTCTGGAGAGATTTGGAACTATTATTTATAGCTGACAGCTGGACATTTTTGCATAAGTTCTGCCTATGGAGATTGCGTTCCTTAACTCTACCTTCCATAGTTTTGTGCGAGAATGAAGACAGCTTTCAAATATAGTATACGTCGAGTAACTTAGTGGATTGAATATTTAAGATCAAGAATGAAAAAAAAAAACTGGATAATAGGGTTGTTTCCAATTTTTTGAAACGCTTGTATTACGTTCTATATTGACCAAAAGTTGCCCTAAAATTCAACTTTATACTAAAAACGGCTTTAAATATGTTAAATTAACAAAATATATTTTGACAGCTGCTTTCGCGCCCAAAACGCTCTTTGAAAATGGTGTGACGTCACAGTTTACGGTTTGACACATAACTCAACACACGAACACACACACGTACACACGAAGAAGACACGTAGAAGATACGAACTGTCAACTGACATTTGTCATTTGTTGTTTATCGCCTCCCTGTCAACAGTGTCAATCCGAGAGTTGTGACGTCATCAGAATCTTCAATGACGTTTCGAGTTTGGTCACGTGACGTGTGCCAAAAGATATTTTAAATTCAATATTTACTAAAATATGGTCATTACATGTCCCCTAAAAGTAGTTTAACATGTTCTTATTATCCAAAATAATTTATTGGGATACAATTCTGCCCTAAGATTTGTAGATGGAAACAACCTTATTGTAACAAAGCTTTGCGTTTGTGTATCAAGCCAAAGGACAACATAGTTTTTTTATATTTTGAAGTTAATGTTTTTTTTATTAAGTATATGATTGTAGTTCTCAATTTTTCATGGTATTTTGTAACGGACGTGTACACAAGAAAATTATTTCTAAAGACTCAATGGACAAAAATAATACACTCCTTTTTTTGGTCAGTCGTGTGAAAAACCGGCCAAGTGCGAGTCGCACCATTACGCAAAAAACGGGAAAGAATCACGTAATAGTATTTGTTGTTATAGCGGCAACAGAAATAAATCATCTGTGAGAATTTTAACCGTCTAGCTATCACGGTTCATGAGATACAGCCTGGTGACAGACAGACGGACAGTGGAGTCTTAGTAATAGGGTCCCGTTTTTACCCTTTGGGTACGGAACCCTAAAAATGAACTAAAAGTAAAAGGTAACTCAAATTATCTACCGCCCAGTCCAGTTCTTTACAACATGGTTTCCATATTTTTCATAAAACAAACATTTTTTAAAAACCTCAGTCTCATATTTACTAAACCTCCATTCCAACCCATTCTTTTATCCATTATCCCACCAACACATTTCAAAATTAATTCAATTAAAAAAAATAATTATAAGACCCCTTCCGGGCAAGATAAGGCTCTAACTAAATACAAAACTGAAACTACCCCACGCGGTCTTAAACCACCAGCATTCGCGTCCCTAGACGGTGATTCCCACAATCACTGCAAGACGTGCATACGAGTGTGAAAGAGACAGATACAGACTGCCACCGAGTTGGAAAGGGACAGGGTAAACTCCTGCAGTCGTCATAATTTTGCGAGGCAGACTAATATAAAGATAAAGCTAGATTCTGTTTTTACGCGCTCTGTTTTGGCGCGATTTGGTGAGCTTAGGTTTGTGAGAATAGAAATGAGTTTTTAAGTCTGTGGTTTTACCTCACTATTCTTTGTTTACATATAGAGAAAAAAAGCTTAGCGTACTTAGTTCATTCATCATTGTCCTTACTTAAGAGGAAAGAAGACGGCCGATTCTCTATACAAACGTAGTTCCCATTTTCCTCTCTGAATATTGACATTAAGAAAAATATTTTTACATAATTTGATGTTAATTAGCCATAGCTATGCTACGTTTGACTTTTATTGTATTATTTTAAAAATCCTGGTAAGGGCATTTTATTCGTGTGATGAGCATGGATATTTGTTCCTGAGTCATGGATGTTTTCTATGTATTTAAGTATTTATAAATATTTATATATTATATATATCGTTGTCTAAGTACCCTCAACACAAGCCTTATTGAGCTTACTGTGGGACTTAGACAATTTGTGTAATAATGTCCCATAATATTTATTTATTTTATTTTATTTATGAAAAGGTGATTTCGTGCGGGACCTCTACCCTCGTCTTAATACATATTAAGTTGTATGTTGGCTTATTTATCGACTAGTAAAAAATAATCTTATTTTATCCGCTCTGTCCTCATACGTTCAGTTGTAGCAGCTTGCCCGTATACGTCACGAAATGCTCACCTTTCGCGTTACCCAATACGAGTTAGGTATTATGGTAACTTAACATTATGTCGGTGTAAATCATTTTGATATATTGACGTGTGACTAGAAATAATGTTATATTAACTATATTGTGTGAATATAAATTGTACTTACAATAAGTTTTTCTTCGAAATCTATATAAACAAAACCAAAACCCAAAATTTTTAATCATAACTTATGCTTGTCTTGACAAATAGTTTTTTTTTTATATATTTGTGATATTTGGTTAGTTCAATACAAGTGCGGAAAGTAATTTGCAACGAGTGGTGATAAATTCGCTCCCTTCGGTCGTGTTTTATATCGACACGAGTTGCGAATTACCTATCTGCACGTGTATTGTACAACGTATTACAGTAGATTTAAGATTAATATTACTACTTCACCCAACAGATCAAAGATAAACTTCGGTGGGTTTTTCAGTCAAATTAACATGCTAACGAATGACCTACTTTCGCAGAAATATGATCAGTTATATACGAAAAACTATCCTAATCATGATTACAAACTGCTGCTAATTTTCTCTATTCAATTTTTAATACTTGCCATCTCATCAGCTCACGTGAAAGGTGAAAGATCACTTGAATGGGTTTTCCAGTGAGATTAGCTTACTGACTAATGATCCACTTTTGCAGAAATATGATCAGATCGATTTGGGCCGCGAGGCGGCTCCGAATGCAACCTCACATTCTATATCCATGAGTTAAATTAAGCTTTGCAATCAAAGAACTCTAGACTAGATGGACTGACGATCTGGTTAAAGTCGCGGGAAACCGTTCGTTGTAGAGAATCTTGGGGTAGGCCTTTGTCCAGCAGTGGACGTCTTTTGGCAGAGATGATGATGAATCAAAGAATGAAGAGGTATTGGTGGAAATGAGGCTAACGACAACAGTCGAATAGGTACATCTACGTACTACGTTTAAGTAAGCTTTATATTCCTTTGGTGTCATATAAGCGCAGCCAATCCTTGAGAAATCTTGCCACTTTTTTCGAAGATTCTGATACTGTAATTCTTCGGGAAAACCTCGACATAGTTCATTCACAGCCGATATATGTTATAGATTGCTTGCTTGATTTGTTATAAATCATTTTGAATGATTCGAACATAGATCTGTCTGTACCGGTTTAACATGTCGTATTATGTACGATGGCACGCCAGTCTTGGCAAGAAGCGAATAGGGTTGTTTCAAATTTTTTGAAACGCTTGTATTACGTTCTATATTAACTAAAAGTTGCTCTAAAATTCAACTTTTATACTAAAAACGGCTTTAAATATGTTAAATTAACAAACTATATTTTGACAGATGCTTTCGCGCCCAAAACGCTCTTTGAAAATTGTGTGACGTCACAGTTTACGGTTTGACACATAACTACATACACACGTAGAAGATACGAACTGTCAACTGACATTTGTCATTTGTTGTTTATCGCCTAACTTTCAACATTGTCAATCCGAGAGTTGTGACGTCATCAGAATCTTCAATGACGTTTCGAGTTTGGTCTCGTGACGTGTGCCGAAAGATATTTTAAATTCAATATTTACAAAAATATGGACATTACAGGTCCTCTAAAAGTAGTTTAACATGTTCTTATAATCCAAAAGAATTTATTGGGATACAATTCTGCCCTAAGATTTGTAGATGGAAACAACCCTATTATTATTTTTATCATGCATTACCATTATCCTAATTCAAGTTAAATTAGTTGACAAGTATAGTCCGGACCAACTAAGATTCGAAGCGAGTTATGAGCGATCTTCGTTAAGTTTCATACCATTTATCCTCAGAAACACCCCTCACGCCACACCGGTCTCAACATTCCTTAAATTACTTCCACCACAATATTAAGAGGATAGAGGACGATCTCAAATGCATCTGTATCATACGTTTAATGACGTATAAATAAATAAATATTATAGGACATCATTACACAAATTGACTAAGTCCCACAGTAAGCTCAATAAGGCTTGTGTTGAGGGTACTCAGACAACGATATATATAATATATAAATATTTATAAATACTTAAATACATAGAAAACATCCATGACTCAGGAACAAATATCCATGCTCATCACACGAATAAAATGCCCTTACCAGGATTTGAACCCGGGACCATCGGCTTCGTAGGCAGGGTCACTACCCACTAGGCCAAACTGGTGGTCAGCAGTCATTATACTTGCAAACATTGTTAAACATTTCCTAGTACAGCATTCTTTAAAAAACGCCCCTAAGAAAACATCCTTACGTGCATCCCATACACTACGGTCTCAGGTGCATCTGAGTGGCGCTGCAATTTCCTTGCGCCGTCCATCATGCGTCCCGCCCATCAATCTTTGCTTCGATCTTACGTCGGTTTTATTATCTCAGATATTCTTGAGGGAGGAAGGAAAGGTGGAAATTTAAAAATGGCGGGCGATAAAACTTATAAGACACATGAGTTGAAGTTATTTTTGATACTTCGTCGGTGGCAAACAAGCATACGGCCCGTCTGATGGCAAGCAGTCTCCGTAGCCTATGTACGCCTGCAACTCCAGAGGAGTTACATGCGCGTTGCCGACCCTAACACTCCGAACCCTTGTTGAGCTCTGGCAACCTTACCGGCAGGAACACAACACTATCTTATTTGGCTGCGGTTTTCTGTAAGGTGGAGGTACTTCCCCAGTAGGGGTCTGCTCTAGATTTGGAATGACATCCGCTGTGCTGTGCCCTACCACTCAAAGCGAGATGAAATGCACAATGCCCATATCTCTCTTTAGGGCGTAGTTTAAGGACGTACCTGGGTCCAACAGTTACACACATGTCACACAACAACAAAATCATGTAAAGACAACGGCAACGCGCATGTAACTCCTCTGGAGTTGCAGGCGTACATAGGCTACGGATACTGCTTACCATCAGGCGGACCGTATGCTTGTTTGCCACCGACGTAGGATAGTATAATAAAGATTTAAGCTAGTAAAAGTAACACCACTGCATATATCCATTATGTATAATATTATTGTAAATAAAATGTATAAGTTTTGATACATACATGTCAATTTATAAGAATTGATGTTGTAACTTTTGTATTATAACGTGACACAGTAAACGGGATAAAAGTTGATCATGTTTTTTTGTCGTTTCTACTTTACAGAATTCATTCTACGTGCTATATTATTTGTATTAACTACTAATGATTGCAAAATGTCCAAAAACGGCGCCAAGCATGCGGCCTAATGAGCATATACTTTCACCGGCAAAATCCTGTAATTAGCTTAATGAACGCCTTCTGTGGAAAAGCCTGTGCTTGCGCATGCTTTTGGACAGTATAGATCTTATGTACGAAGGGACGAACTAACAGATGTTGGTTCGAAATTCGTTTTGTAGAGTTTGAAATGGTAATGGCGGCCAGGATTTCATATTCTTTTTTGTTTTTCGATAAAAAAAATAACGAGTAAATTTCAAAGATCCATTAAAAATACATTTTCATTTCGCATCCTCTGAAAAAGGGTCGGTGTTGTTCTAAAAAGAGTGCAGAAAATGATACTTTTCTTGCTCTAGAGTACTGTATTTTCTAAGTACTTTTTTTTTATTAAAGCAAACGATAAACAAATAAAATGTTGATTTTTAATAGATTTGTTATTAACTCCCTATTCCGTAAATAACGATATTTTTACCTAAATCCAGTTAAAACTTACCGAAAATTAAATACAGCACGCAGCAAATTTTTCATAGTCCGCCACTTGCAAACCACTGACTTGTTCCAAACGGCGCCATGACAGAACGTGAAGTTAGGAACGAATTAATGAGTGTTGCTAGCGTAAAAAACTGTATGACGTCTGGTTAAACTTGAAATGAAGATTACCAAGTGTCCCCTAGGGATCGACCCTCCCCACCTTCCCCTACCCTTAGTGTAAATAAATTCGATTTCCAAACGTGACGTACGCGTTTGCGTTTAGTCTCATTTCGTATTGAATTTCGAAAGAGCGCGCCAAGCGGGACGTTTTGGAAACTCAAAATCCTATACAAAATGACACTTAACGCAAACGCATTCGTCACGTTATGATGTCGATCAAAGTTACACTAGGGGTACAGTTACCTGTTTAATACACATGTATTTTACTTTCCTCGTATTCTCAATGAAAAGTAGAGTGTTTAACTCGGGTGAATGGCACCATTTCATCCCTTGGTTAACAATGTGCTATTACTATAGGTAGACTCGCTTGCATGCGAAATGCATATACCGAGATGAACACCCTCCACCCCCGGACCATAAACTGTCTGTATGCAAAAAATTGCTACGATCTGTTGCTCCCTTGCCGCCTCCGACAAACCAGGAGATAAAAGTATTGCGTGCTACCTGTCTATTAGCGACAAGGACGCTTTATTAGCTCCTGACATCGAATTTTACGCCATTACAAATCTTAAATGGTGCGAGTCGGACTCTCGTACCAAGGGTTCCGTACAAACCAAAACAAGACGTTACATTTTTTTATTTGTTTTTTTTTTTTTTTTTAATTAACTATTAATTTTGAAACAAGATTTAACACAAAAAGCCACTATTGAAAACCTCTAGGGTTTATGTAACAGTTGGCGAGATCGCGCGGACCGATCCGCGTATGCTTAATACTATTATTACATACTTAGTTATATTTTCCTGTCGAAGCTGTTATTGTATGTACATAAATTTATAATTATCCTGTCGGAACAGCAACAGGCATGTCATTTAATGTTCAAATGATCCCGAATAAATAAATCCTTCAGCCTCCCTTAGATCATCTGTATTCGGCTAATTTGACTTTTCTCTCAAAAAATAAAACCCAAAAGCTATTATTTAAATTACAAGGAATGTATTTGAAGCTACTTAACAGCTTGATATTCGCAATTGACAGCATACATATGCGCTGTATCAGCTCCCATAACTCTGGTAAAATTACCTCGCATGCCGGCACCCCATAACGTTATCGATGATTCACAAGTAACTGACCATATTTACACCTTAATACCTTGGCAATAAGGCTTAAAAAGTGTGGATGGTAAAGCTATCGATGCTTTCGTAATAACTGACCTTATGTATACCTTATGCCGTTGAAATAAGGCTGACAAATGGACAGTGAATAGACGATGGCACTAATTCAGGGCTAATGCGACTGGTCGATGATTAGAATTGTTCGAAGCTCGTTAGTTAGGTTAACTGGTTATCATCGATCCGGGAATATACTTCCGTGCAGGATTAATCCCGTACGTGACGTTCACAGCCAAAAGACACCGTTATAGTTAATTTCGTAACTATTTTAAGAGGACACTCGAGCTGAGATATAAAATTTTCAGAAGAATATATCCGTCTCGCTAATTGGAGCGGTTCCTAAAATTAGTGCGATAAGGACAACGCCAGGTTAGGCGAAAAATCCTGCGTAAAAAAATTCATAAAACGATGTTTCGCACTCGACTGTTTCCTCCTCCAAAACTTATCCAAATGTAACGAAATTTTGAGATCTAAATGGTAATGAAATTATCTGTCAGACTGTTTTGCTTTTAAGGCTAATTAGATGTCCGTTTAAAATACCATGCTTAGAGACGCAAAGTAAAGAGTTACGGCCTATATAATTAGGCCGTTTTTGCGAATATTAGAAGTGCACTAGCGCCTTAAGAAACAAAAATATCAAAAAAATCAAAACAGTCCGACACAGATATTAATAATAATAATCTGTGTTGAAAAAATCATTGCTCTAGCTTCAAAAACCACGGAGGAAACAGTCGAGTGCCTTTGTATGGAGAAATGACCACTCCTGTTGCCTCTTAAGTCGAAGCTCGCAACCCAGAACAACCAGAAATACAGTATAAGGAAGGTGTCTTTTAGACCCAGTAGTCCAATTTCGAACATTTTATAATTCTCGTTCGAAATTCTTAGACTCGGACGCAGGGCAATGCATTTTTTTTATTTTTAAATTCCGGTACATTTTAGTGATAATTCAAAAACCAAACTGCAGCGCCACCTGCCAAGTCTATAATAAAAAAAAAATATTCTTAAAAAATGTCTTTAGTAATAAAAATAATAATAACTAACTAACATTTTTTGCTCGCCAGCGACGCGACAGTCCGCCCAGGCGCAACCCTTAGCAAACATGCTTAAATCTGTCGCGTTGTCACTTGTTTTTACTCGAGATCTGCACATTTTTTTTTTGTTCGAAGTTATATAAATCGGTGTACACTGCCAGAAATCTGACTAAAGTTCAAAAATAAGTTTTTGGCAAAAAAATCTTCTCTTGTACTAGTTTTTGATGCCGACTGTACTTTTCTTACCACAGACAACAACTCATCGAGACAATTTTAAAAACTTCAAACACAATTTGGTTGCCTTGTTTCATCACAGGCTTCGTATGGCCACCTGCCTCCATCATCAGATCAGCTCGATGGTACGGTACGTCTAAAAATATCGATACGAAAAAAGTGACAAAAATATGTATACATGACTTTATTGCCCATATATTAAGATAGTGTATACATATTTTTGGCACATTTTTATACCGATATTTTCAGACGTGACAGTACCATAATATTGCGTTGTCACTCGACTTACATATATATGCAAATACATAGTTTATAATCTTTACAGTACATATGGTGCTACTTTACCGCACTAGTGCGAAAATTAGCATATTACGTTACTATGTCGAACATTTAAAGGGCCATATGTACTGTAAAACATTGTAAGATACATGTGCGAATAGGTAATTCGCAACTTGTGTCGATTTAAAACACTCTCTTCGGTCGTGTTTTAATTTATCGCCACTCGTTTCGAATTTCCTATTTTTCGCACTTGTATCGTAATGTACTATTATTAGCACATATATAGAGTTTGCTACTGTTTATTATACATTTAATTATCAGAATATAATCGAATTTAAACATCGATAGTTGTATCATTGACACGTACAGTCAGCGTCAAATACTTCGTAGCAGTCAAAGTGGCCAAATAGTTCGGTACACCATACTAAATATATGGTGTACCGAACTATTTGGCTACTTTGGTTGCTACAAAGTATTTGACGCTGACTGTACATGCCATACTTAGCTAGGCACGTGTGTGGGTAAGGTGTAGTACACACACTACACCCCACTGTATGTGTCAAAGGTTGTCTGGAAGATATCGCTTTTAAGCGATAAGACCGCCTGTTGTTACCTCTATCAAATTGTCTTTGTTTGTTTCTGTACATTTATTGTCAACTATGTGAGGTGTTCAATAAAGAGTATTGTATTGTATGTGAATGAAAACTACAGTCGCCGATTTTACACCTCGTTTTTTTTGTGTCATTCGATCATAAAATTAACCTTATATTTTTTTGTTACAGGTAAGTTAAAATAACAAGTAAATGAGGTATGAAAATCCTCACATCTGACTAGGTAAGAAAATGACAATAAAATTATAAATATAAATCTTTTCTATCGCAAATAAAGTAGGATAGTGTTACATAATATTTTAATACGATTAACAATGGTACCCATTACAATCGTATTACAAAGAGCTAAAACCTAAGAGTTAGTCATGTGTATGTTTGTTGCTATAAGTAACATATTTAGAATTTTAAATTGTACTTCAATACCGTATACTACTTCTATTTAACACTCGAAAATATGTCCTATACTACGTCGGTGGCAAACAAGCATACGGCCCGCCCAACGGTAAGCAATCTCGGTAGCCTATGGACGCCTGCAACTCCAGAGATGTTACATTCGCGTTGCTGATCTTGACACTTTTCACGTTGAGCTCTGGCAGCCTTACTCACCGACAGAAACACAACACTATGAGTAGGGTCTAGTGTTATTTGGCTGCGGTTTTCTGTAAGGTGGAGGTATTTCCCCAGTTGGGCTCTGCTCTAGATCTGGAATGACATCCACTGGCTGTGCCCTACCACACAAAACGAGATGACATTCACAGTGCCCATACCTCTCTTTTGGACGTAGTTTAAAGACATACCCGGGTCCTATTAATCTGCTGTCTTCATGCCACCTGTAGCACAACTTTTTATATCTCAATTTTATATATTACCTATAAATTCTACCCATTCATAAACACCAAGGAAAGCTTGATTATTATCGCATATACTACCACAATCAACCTATCCAATGATATTGAATACAGCTCAATATCTTACAACAAATCTGCTGTCAGTTGAAACGATTTCCCATATGAAATCATAATGGCGGCCGAGACGGCACATTAATTGTGGCGCTAACAAGCGCGGCTATTTATACCGGTCGGTCTCCTGTGCGAGTTACCTAGGTTTTACCGCTTGATCGGTAAAGCCGGGTACATGCGGCAGGATTGTTCGTAGCCGGCTTAACAATGAATTTGTGACCACGAGTGTCACAAATTCTACAGTGCAAGTGTATGTCGTGTATTAGGTTGACAGATTATGTTTTTTAGGAAATGATTTCGGCAAATGCTAGGTGCATTTGCCGAAATCAAAAACGTTTCGTCTTAAAAACCACCTAAAAACAGTTGCACTCCGGGAGTGCCGACGGAAGTGAAAACTGAAATTACGTGTGCATTTTGGAATCGTCCTGTTGGTTATCCTAAATATCGTTGGGCGGATATAGTGGAGGCAGATCTCCGTGAGCTCTGGACCGAGCAAAGTGGCGTGCTCTGTGTTGGAGGCCAAGACTCATTTTGGGTCATCGCGCCAGCCAAGTAAGTATTTTTTGAATCGTTAAGAAATATGCTAAAATGCATGTTTTTTTTTAATACCTCGTCTGTGGCAAACAAGCATACGGCCCGCCTGATTAAAAGTCACCGTAGCCTATGGACGCCTGCAAAACCAGAGGTATTACATGCGCGTTGCCGACCCTTTAAAAACCTGTACACTCCTTTTTTGAAGAACCCCATACTGTAGCCCCTCGGGAAAACCTCAGCAGGGAGCTCATTCCACAGCCGAAGCGTTCGCGTGAGGAAATTCCTCTTAAACCGCACAGTGCGCGACCATTTAGGCGTATTACCATATGTATTTATGTACGTACATACACAATATATGTAAATACTTATATACAGAAGTGTTGGTTACGGTGACGGTAACAGTGTCGGGAGTTTAATGATTTTTCTCACCTCAAAAAATGCCCAACGCGCCTAAAGAATTTTTTCACTTCAATAAATAAATGTTCAATATTTATAATGGCTCACTGATCTGGGTAATCTGAACAACGGTACGTCACACAACTGTTAATACTGTGAATAGTGTGTTTGGCCTAGTGGGTAGTGACCCTGCCTACGAAGCTGATGGTCCTGGATTCAAATCCTGGTAAGGGCATTTATTCGTGTGATGAGCATGGATATTTGTTCCTGAGTCATGGGTGTTTTCTATGTATTTAAGTATTTATAAATATTTATATATTATATATATCGTTGTCTATGTACCCTCAACACAAGCCTTATTGAGCTTACTGTGGGACTTAGCCAATTTGTGTAATAATGTCCTATAATATTTATTTAATATTTATTTATTTAGAACAACAACGACCCACTTTCAGAGAATGAGAAATGAAAAAATATTGTGGTGGACTCTAGATGATCAAATTTGCTGTGATATATCTAAAGCACCTTGTACATATACTATACTTACTTACATATTAAATATACGAGGCACGAACCCCGCGATTTGAGCCATACGCTTATCGCGCAGATGTGCCACTGTGTGGAAGCGAGAGAACACTACACACGTAAATAGCCACGTCCCGCTCGCTCACCGGAGCGGCCGACGGATCCAAAGACCGCCATAGATCGTCGACGGCAGATGTCTCTGCGCACATATCTGATGCACGACCAAGAAATACCGGCCAATTGCAAAATGTCGTAAGAGATGTGATTTTAGTATCGAAGTAAGCTGTTTTGTTGATAGATGGGAATAAAGGGCATTTTGAAATGTGTCAATTAGTTTTTAAAGGGGGTTGTGATTAACCATATATCTATATGTCATTAGCATGAAGGTGTAGTTATATATGAAAGGTTACTGAGATTTGCGAATAAGTTGGAGCTGTTTTATTATGATGGTTCCTTCAAAAAAAAAAAAAACGGAACCCTTATAGGATCACTTTGTTGTCCGTCCGTTCGTCCATCTGTCTGTCAAGACCCTTTGTGTCTGGAACGCGTAGAGCTACTGAGTTGAAATTAAAACCATATTAGATCTACAATCTTTTTAATTTGTGAAACACATATTTCTAAGTTAACGTAAAAAAAGATACGGCCGTTTATCTACATTTAAATCGATATAAACCGTGATTACCTTTTATATTGTTTTTATTGAGCTCCCGATATTTCGACGCAGTTACAAGCATCTTGTTCACGGGTAACTGGAGATAGCGGGCGGGTGTCAACGTTGTGTAGACCGCGCTCGGGCTACCCTCATTCGTGCGCGTTGGCTGCGTTCGCTTTCAACGTTACCACCGGTCGCGAAACTAACCGTGAATCATTCAAAACTGTTACGGCCGTTTATGCCGCAAAAAACGTACATTTCGACACTCTCAAGGAAATCACCACCAGTCACGTGGCAGCCAGAAACATAGGGGCTAGCTATGGTCAATCTTAATATACATCAATATATGTATAAACATTTTCCATATTGTCAATATACAGAGAGGAAAATGGGGACTACGTTTGTATGGAGTAACAGCCGTGGCTGAGGATAAGCCACGGCTGTTACTCCAACTTAAATTGTGATTCTGATTATTAACTCTCTTCGTCTCATTAGCGAGATTAAGAAATATCCAAAAAATTACAAGTACAATCTATAATCTATATCTTAAAAAGCGTTTCAACTATCTTTCCTCGGTCCGCTGTGCGGAGAAGCATCTCCTTGCTCCACCACCTTCATCATCAAAATTTTTTAGCAACTCTTTTTCTTTTCGTGCTGTTCGGTTGTGGAATGCTTTGCCATTAGACGTGCTAAATCCCTTCCCGTTTTCAAAAATCTTTTGATGACTCATTACCTTTCGCTGCCTTAACTTGCCTTTATTTATGATTGTATAATATATAATGCATGTATATATGTATTTATTTTATTAGTATGTAGGTATGTATTATATTGTTTGCGTCTTCATTTTGTTGAATTATATGTATATCGGCACTACCCGTTCAATGTTGTAAGTTCATAGTTTCCTGCTACCCAAAGGTTGTCTGGGAGAGATCGCTTCTTTCCTGTCTATTTTTAACTGTATGGTGCACAATAAAGACCGCGAATTATTCGCCTGTGAAATCCAAGGAGATACAATAATAAATATATAAATATTATAGGGACATTCTTACACAAATTGACTAAGTCTCACGGTAAGCCAAGAAGGCTTGTGTTGTGGGTATCCAGACAATGATACATATAATAACACTAGACCTTACTCATAGTGTTGTGTGTTGTTGTGTTGTTGTAGAGCATGGTCGAATGGGGACTGCTTCGTGGCCACTCTATCCAATGTGCTTGCGATACTGCACCACAAACCATGGTGCACCTGCTGGATTGCCCCGCGTGCCCGCACTCGTGCTCTGAATCTGACCTGAGAGATGCCACGGTTCGGGCTGTCAGTACCGCTGCTTTCTGGGCATCCACTGTTTAGGGGAACCTCGACACGAGAGAAGAAGAAGATGTGTTGTGTTCCTGCCAAGGTTGCCAGAGCTCAACCAGGGTGCGGGGTGCTGGAGTCGGCGACGCGCATGTAACTCGTCTGGAGTTGCAGGCGTCCATAGGCTACAGTAACTGCTTACCACCAGGCGGGCCGTACGCTTGTTTGCCACCGGCTTAATATAACATATAATATACAGATACTTAAATACATAGAAAACATCCATGACTCAGGAACAAATCTCTGTGCTCATCACACAAATAAATGCCCTTACTGGGTTTCGAACCCAGGACCATCGGCTTCACAGGCAGGGTCACTGTCCACTAGACCAGACCGCAATAGTCTGTAAGACTGATAATTTACATTTCCTTATAGTTAGTTATCTAAACAACTCCATCTTATTTACGTATCTGTTCGCAAGAATTATAGGTCTTTGTACAGTTTAGCCTTTTGTGGCAACTTCTAAAAATGGACGTCATTGTTAACTGGGCCTTTAAATATTTATTTGTAAGGAATATTTCAATACTAACTTGGCGAGGTATTGAAATAGTCAGTGGTTAATAGTTTGGTGTAACATTATTTGGAAGTTGTAAGAATAAAGCATAGAGAAATAAGTAAGCATAGCATGTTCACTCCATACATCAGTTTTCGTACCAAAATGCCGGTTATTCGTCGTCGACATCTAGCGTCAAGTATCAGTAACTGCTACTTTACACTAGATGCGTTCCCTTGAACACCTCTGAAGTTGTAAGCGTCCATAGGCTACGGAGACTGCTTACCGCCGAGACGTATGCTTGTTTGCCACCGACGTAGTATAAAAAATATAATTGTAACCCCTTGGCTTGGTAGATATAAGTTACTGATGTATACTTTAAATAAATATAATTAAATAAATCAGTTGGACCTTTGTTGTGTAACGTAGAGACTGACCAAAATAACTCTGCACGGCATTTACAGTCGCAAAGTGTGGAAATCTCATGATTAATGACTATTTTCTATGAAACCATAACGTTTCTAATGACATGGCCTCACTGTGTACTTGGAGTGGTATTTACAATTCTATGTTAAAAAACATTTTTTTTTTCTCTTTATTAGGGTAAACAAACAGCCACTACAAGTAATACTTACAAAAATAATTACTATATTGTTTACAATATGTGTGGCCCACAGCGATTACCACTGATTGATATAAATTATATTAATTCAGAGCGAAAGCTAAACACCGACAGTCTTAAGGACTCTTGGTGTCAACAACAACATAGAATGGTTGGTTATGTATTTGGTAAGTACATGAAATACGGTACAAGAAACTAGAAGAAGTACTTAGTTTATAGGGTGTGTTAAAACATCAATAATACGTTTTTTATAAACATTCAAACTGCAACCAAAAATATCCACGTGATTAATTTTTTTATTGTAAGTGCTGACAAGTCTGCGCAGAGGAGCGCACTCACCAGCGTGCGTGCGGCAGCGGCCGGTGACGAACAGTTGGTGCGGGTGCGCGTCTCGCTGTCTACTGCGGCTGGGTACTTTATAACTAAGTTTATTGTTAAGAGCAATACAGTCAAACTGATTATTACAAATGCCGTGTAATACTAATGCTTCAAGTAATGAGCGCCTAGAGCTAAGATCTAACATACAATATTTCTTTAATAACTCTGGATAAGATAATCTACTGCGATTACAACGAAAATACATTGTATTAAGAATTTTTTTCTGAACGGTCTCGAGGGCCTCGTTATATTTATTGTAATAAGGGTTCCAAATAGATACATTATGTTCTAGTTGAGAGCGAATTAGTGATTTGAATAGGTGCAGATATGTGCTCGGATGACGAAATTCGGTACTGGAGCGCATCACAACATTTTCATACATTGTAGTAATTAATTACTTATATTCAGTTATTTTTAGTTACATAACTAGAGACTGACGAACCCACAGTTATTTTTAAGAATATCACTCTTAATAATAAATAGCTCTGGCTGAATCGGTAATACGGTACGGTATCAGCAGCTACGGACGATCGTATAAAACTAATCTTTCTAATATCTACAACCTACAGAGAACTATTCTAAAAACAATAGTTCCGAAAAATATAAAAGTAGCATGTAACAATAACTACTCCAACTTCTTTGAACACTGTAAGGTGCTTCCCGTACAAAATATAGTTAAATTGTCCATTCTTAAAGAAGAACACCTACACATAGATAAATTAAATGAATATCACAGAAACAATAGATTAAGAAGTATCCCTAATGCACCTAGATTCATACTACCATCATATAATAATGTCTACGGAACGAGAACAAATAATTTCATACTTACGAAAATAATAAATAGCCTTCCGAAACACATACAAGATTTATACCTATCTAACACTAAATCAATTAAAAAAGTTAAACATTTTTTCATATTTTTATATAAATTAGTTTAATAAGTCCGAACCCTTGCTGTAATTAAGCCATTCATGACTTTAGCAGTAAGTAAACATGGAACACTGCGAATCTTTTTTAAAACTAATTGGAACTTTAATAAATAAAAAAAAAAAAAAAAAAAAAAAATAATAATAACCTAGACTTAGCTCATGAGATAACCGCCATGTGGGATGTTGATTCGACGATCATTGTCCCAATAGTCGTTTCAGCGAACGGTCTCATAGCGAAGAGTCTCGACCAACACCTTGAGAGACTCTCGCTAGGTGGTTGGATCAAGGGTCAGATGCAGAAGGCGGTGATCTTGAGCACGGCGCGGATAGTGCGGCGGTTCCTCTCTCTGCAGCCCTGACCACCGGCAGCTTGGGCCCTGCCCCGCTGCTGGCGGCACACTAGGTTAAGTTTTTTACAATGTGTTTATATGTGTTTTGTATAGTATTTTTTGATGTATTTTTATATTTTACTTTTATATCCATATTGTAAAAAACATAACCTAAGAAGAAAGAGAAATAAAGAGAATAATAATGTCATAATTAATGAAAATTTTCTATGACATGACGTTTATCATGACATTGACTCACTTTGTACTGTTCGAATCGATGCAAAATTACCTTAGACGGTTTCTAAACTCGACCTCGAAACATTTCGTCAACAATAAGTTTGCTAACACACGAATTTACACTTTTAGCCATGCCCCGAACATGAATAAACATGTCTGTCACGATAATTCTGCGCTGAAACGACAGCTGAAGCCTTGTGATGTCTGCTAATACCTTATTTGCATAAGTTGAAATCAGGGGAGGTTTCATTTACCCCAGGAGTACCAAACGTAGATGGTTTTTAAGATGCTTTAAGACCGTTAACTCTTCAGTGATGCTTGGTAAAGTAATATTATTTTTAACTAAAATTATAGGTATACAGGGTGACGTTAGCCATTGGACAAACCCTGAAATCCCACGTAGGATTACTTCTCAGGAATGCTCTGACGTTAATTTTTTTTTTATTAGGAGAAAAGTTAAAAAAAATATTTTTTTCAAACAAAAGTTACTTGTATTAATCGACAACAAAAAGAAACACACTGTAAGTAGTTTTTTTAATACATCATAAATGGTACGGAACCCTTCATGGGCGAGTCCGACTCGCACTTGGCCGCTTTTTTAATACTTTAATAGTATCGGGGGTGAAATTAAAGACAATTTATATTGTTAGTATGTTCTTGGTAGTAGTTAATTAAATTAATACCAGGTAATTATGATAAGTCTTTTGATAGTTGATTGGTTAACTTTTATCGCAGAGAAAATCGTATCAAAGATGCCTCATTTTAAACAAATATTCTCATTGTACAGGCAAATGAGACCGATTCAAGACTCTAAATTTTCCATGTAGATTAGTCTAAACACACACTTCAATTATGTACAGTCAGCATCAATAGTAGCGGATGAAACAACGCGCCAAAAGTATCTGATATTCCGGATAACTTTTCCAAATATAAATAAATCTCTAAAATTTACATTCAAAAGTATATCTTTTACCGTCTTAATTGTTCTACATATAGACCCATCACATTTTGTTAAGCTGTTACAGAATGGTAGATACTTTTGAAACCTTGTTTGATCCGCTACTTTTGATGCTGACTGTACTAGTTAATTTTTTTTTTTTTACTGTTTTTTTACTTTAAACAGTAAAACCCGTTGTGCCGCATACGACTTTATAGAATAAGCTAGTTCAAAAGTAAATTCACTAAGCGCGAAGTATCGCGGGTATCTTGAAGCAAGCAAGCAATTTTTAGATTTAATTGTTTAACGATGCGTCACCTGAATGAATTTACTTTCAACTTCGGCTTCATCCTTCAGTTTTCCTCCCCGAAAGCTCTTTTTAAAACCGTGCGTGATATTTTAATGAGCTTCCATAGGCTACGGACGCATAAATCAGCGGTGCGCAGGCGCATATATCTTGCGCGGACAAAAGCCGGGCTTTCGGCGCGTGCGATACCGCGAGAGATAGCCAGCAGGGACGGGAGTCGATATGTCGATATCGATAGTCGGGAAAGGAAAAGTTTTCATGAAGCGATAATAGAACTAAAAAATATGACATAAAATATAATAAATACATTGTCACCACACTAACTGGTAAAGGCCCTCTTGATTGCTCAAAAATGAATGAGAAAGTTGTATTTTATCCACATGTGGGGTCACAATCAGATGCAAATTTTGAGTTTTTTTTCCTTACGTTAGCTGCTAGAATTGACTTTTAAATGATGATTTTGAATGATATTTTTTTAATTACGTTCATGTGGATTTGATTTGGTTTGTTTTTTTTTTGGTATTTCATAGTTAGTATTTCCCTTGCGTTGGTGTGGTGGGAAATGTTGTGTTTGACTCGGAGCCAAAGTTTGTATAACGACTTTTTACTGTAGGTTCAACATCTCAAAAATATGACATAGGACAACATCCCTTACATTTTTTATCCCCTCAGCAGTCAACAATAAATATTAACATCCAACAAATACATATATTCATATTGAAAATAACGTACCAAGGTACCTACCTACACACCTTCTATTACATAGAAATACGTATGATATTTATATATGCCACTAAGGCTGTTTCTGTCTATTTAATTCCGACAATTTAACCGATTAATAAAAGAAGGGTGTCTCAAGATAAAATGCGGCAATATACTTAAAAAAAGAAATGTTCACATTTATAAAGTTCACACATGACACCCTTGCTGTTGTGCCTATGCACACGTGCATAGGCTACGTTAACTTCTTTCCATGAGTCGATCAAGCTTGTTCGACACCATCGTTGGAAGAAATTAAAATAATTGATGATTGATTGCCGTAATCCTGTTATACATCATTAGGGACATATGGCTTGCAGAAGAATTTTCCATTTGTCGCAATGCTGACCGGCTACTTCCAGCTCTTTCCAGCCGAGTCCAGTTGAGCCAATGAAAATAATATCGATAAAAAATAAAATAAAATAAAATTGTCAAGGTCCAGCCCTACGCCCGTCGACAGGTAGCGTCCAACATTGTTCGTGGAACCAAATCTGCACCATCGATTGATATACGGACGCATATCTAATAGGCTGCCGATTTATGGAGGACCAAAACAGAACGCTATGGTGAGACGTGTCTTAGGAGTTTGTGTTGGTACAGTCGGCGAAAATTTGTATTTTATTACAAGCTTTTATTAGAGTGTCTGTCGGTCTGTAATCAAATCTTGCAAGTACAATTTGAACCCCTTCCCGGTTTGCGATGAAGATGAAAATTTGCATACATATGTAAGTCGGGTGACAATGCAATATTAGGGTACCATCGAGTTGATCCGATGATGGAGACAGGAGGTAGCCACAGGGACTCTGTGATAAAACAACGCAACCTAATTGTGTTTGGGGTTTTTAGAATTGTCTCGATGAGTATTAGTTGCCTGTGGAAAGTAAGGTACAGTCAGCTATAAAAGCTTGTACCAAAAATGAAATTTTTGCCAAAACTTTTTTTAATCTAAAGCCCCACTTCGGCAGATAAAGAACTTGCATGAGATTTTCGTTACATTGCAATATTTAGTCGATCGACTCAATTCATTGTATGTACTCTGTAATTAGCAATATATTGAATATTGTATGAAAGTTGTTGCGCCGTGTAAATGGGACTTAAGGGGCCTATTGCGTCGTTTTCAATGACGGATTGATCAACATCACCCAAAGAACTATAAAACTTTTTAATATAATAAGAATTAGCGAAAGTTTTTACTGTGTCAGACGGTCCGCTTGGTGGTAAGCGCTTATAGTTGTCCATGGAAGTAATTCTACAAGGGTCAAGGGCACTTCAACTGTGTATTTTTCTAGAAACTTCCTCGCTAAACTGTGAAATTAATTGCTCCTATCAATAAAAAAAAGTGTCATATTTCATTAAGAGGCTGTCAATACCTAAAGCGCGCACACTGTCTATTTCTATCGGAGTAAATGAGATAGCACTGTCGCATGTTACTGGGCCTGGACAAGGGAATAATAAGAAAAATATTTAAATAAAAAAAAGTGGATTATTAGTGTAATATTTAACTCGACCACGGTTTAGATATAAATGTTTTGAAATTGTGATTTTAATTGCAGACCCATAAGTCAAAACAATAAAGACATAAAACCGTTTAATTGTGATTTTAAGACCAATCTTTGCAATAATTTTCTATCGAGCCGATTTCGTTCAATCATGTATCGAGTACAACCAGTAACCACGGTCCTTGAAATATAATTAATATGAACATATATTTTTTCTTACTTGACTAAAACAAATAGTCTTTCTTAAAAAATTGTTTAAGTAACATCAATTTCAAGGACATTGGGTGTTGACAGCCTCTTAAATCGGGCGGTTGAATCGTTTTTTTTTTTTATCAAAATGAGATGATTGTTACGATTCGCTTACATCTTGCTCGTAACCGTTTATTAAACAACATATCATTAATATGTTTTTATTTGTATTCTGCACCGCATCATCAAAGTTGTTTATTATTAAAACAGTCTTTAGTTTTAATGTATTTGGGGCAGACTGTACATTGCTAAATGGTGTAGAACCAAACAGGTTCTGTTGCAGAGGTTTATTTATTTTAAATGTCTACTTAGATTTAACTTCTAAGGTCAATATGGAGAAGACGGAATATGAATTTAGTGCGGGGAAGACTCTAGATCTACCCTAGATCTGGAATGACATCCGCTGTACCTACTGTGCCCTACCACACAAAGCAAGATTACATGTTCACCAATGCCCATACCTCTCTTTTGGACGTAATAGTTTAAGGACATACCCGGGTCCACAATATTCTGATAGGTATATTAAAGTGCTTCTAAAAGCTATCCTTTTTATATATGTACTAGTGGCTTTGTGAGCTTTAGACCTCGGCTTCGCCATTTTGAAATTTTCCCCAAAAATGACTCAAAAAAATCTATATACCTATCGAAACTGTTCGCAAAATTTCATGACAATCGGTCGAGATACATCCGGACATAACAGCACGAAATATTTATTACCAAACCGAAACAAGTTCTGAAATCGTTTATATGTCGCATATATGCCAGAAGTGATTCAGGCAACCAATGTCACTTTGACGTTAGAAATGTCAGAGATAGATCTTATTGGGATCACAGCAGAATCGAAATAAACGTCAATTTTGACATGTCGTTTATTTATCAATGTTTTAAAGATCTTAAACGTGTCTTAATCATTCTTCGAATCGGGCCGTCAGTCAATAAATATATCACGGAATCAAAAGAAGCACGCTAATCCTAATTGAAATAGCCCTATCGCATATCGGTCGCACTGCGCACACGCATGGCATTTGTCACTCGCGAACATTACTCAATCTGCTGTCGGCGCCCGCGCGCTTGGCTCGTCTGACCGATCAGTTATAATCATTACTAATTACCGCCTCATTACGGCTAGAACGATGACTGTCATTATTGCAGCTTGGTCTTATTGTGGTTGATTCTAAAGTTCATGAAATCTTTTTGGCGGGACCGTGATGTACAAAATACACTAGTGTGTTTCGAACAAAACATTGTTCACTTCGGTCTTGCAAATGGATTAAATGCGTTTTATTTTTGTTTATTTTCATCATTATCATCTTTCAACATGAATGCTGCAATAAAAACTTAATTTAAACTCATTAACAAGTTTTGACTGGTAAGAATTGGTTTGATATGTAGGACATAGATGACTATGTAAAGAAAATAACTTTCGGAATTAATTGCTATTTCTGATTTCTGTCACTAATGCATATTATGATTGAGGCAATTATTCGATGGCAAGCAGTTATAATAATAGCCTATGGATGCCTGCAACGTCTCATATTTAATACTTTGCCGATTTAGATACAAATAGGTGACACCGGTTTATTTCAATTTCAATTATTTATTTATCTCGAATCTCTCCCACATCCATATAGCGTTAGTAGAGTACAACAAATCTCAAAATTAATTTAGGTTAGTGACACACAATTTAAAAATAATTTGATACACACATGACACATTTGTAGTATAATAATGATAATATATCAAAAAAAAATTAAAAATATTATAGGACATTATTACACAAATTGACTAAGTCCCACAGTAAGCTCAATAAGGCTTGTATTGAGTGGTACTCAGACAACGATATATATAATATATAAATATTTATAAATACTTAAATACATAGAAAACACCCATGACTCAGGAACAAATATCCATGCTCATCACACGAACAAATGCCCTTACCAGGATTTGAACCCGGAACCATCAGCTTCGTAGGCAGGGTCACCCACTAGGCCAAACCGGTCGTCGAAATTATAATAAATAATAAAATAAAATCAAACTTAGGCAATCTAGATGCACTATTTCCTGTTCCTGCTGTTTATAGTATTCCCAAATGCATTAGATACAGGTTTGTACTAGGAAAGTAGTTCAAAAAAGACACTAAAAATATGCAAAAAGGCACCTTTGCGCTTAAAGTACGTTCTAAAAACGATCATCACAATCTACCCCAAAATCCTTCTACTCCACCACACAATGTTATTTAACTCCCACCGCCATCGAACCTATAACCGTCCACCCCATAAACCCAGCAACTTATGTGCCACATAAACATAAAACTATGCTCAAAAAACGAATCAACAATATGTCGTGTTGCTCCATAAAATAGATAAATACCTCCGACACAAAGATACCTAATTTGATTTTACGAGCTTCAATCTACCTGGACTCAGAAAGGTCAATTTATGAGATACTGTCATATGAGGTCGGATAATTTTTGGGCTTAGAAGAATTTATTGGTCGGTACCGGTTAATTTATTTGAGTTGAAGAATGAGAATTAGGAAATGATATATCAAAGGACGTTCTGATGCATTATCACGATGCAATTTAATATATTTATTACATATTTAACTTGTATTATAGGTGCATTTTATGGTTTTATAATGCCAACAGACGTATAATGTAAGAATACTATTTTGGTCGCATAATACTCATTGACATAATTTAGAATAATTGTTCTACGCGTTGCCAACTAAGACTATGTGGAAGTTATGTTTAGAAAGATTTATTTAGTATCTCATTTTATTGTTTGCAGTATAATTAGCATGCAGAATGTCTTTATAATTCAGTAATCCAAATAGTTTGTTGTTGTTGTCGTTGATGTTCAATCTTTATCATTAATAACTAATATCCAAAGAACTTAATTTTCCACTGAGCATCATCATCATTAAGAAGACCTGGCCCTCTGTCGTTGCAGTATTGCAGTCAATTTTGGGCTTTCGTTTTCACTTCCTGGTATGAGTAGCTACCATACACCACAGCACCATTCTTTCATCTGTGTCATAATCTGGGTCTTCCCCCTTTTTTTTCTCAATTCTGCCCTCCAGGATGGTTATATTTAACTCTTCGTGCCTGAGTATGTGATCAGTCCGTTTTTCAATGACGTACATTAATTGTCTTTTCTCTTCGCATATAAAAAAGTCGTACGCAGATCAAACTCCACTCACTCAAGATATAAATTAGCATCAAACGCCTGACTGAAATGTTACCTATTGCTTCAAAATAGAACCGCCATTAATTAAGACACTTAGCCAAACTCGTAACCTATCTAGCTCATGTCAGGAACGTCTAGCGCTCGAAACTCGTCACCTCGTGTTACGAGCCGTCTCAGCTATGTAACGAGTCGTCACCTCCGTGATGAATCGCACACGCCTACTGGTGACACACTTTCGATGTCGTCAAACTGTGGGGCGGTGGAGATTAGACATTAAATTGTGTCAGGATATTAATAAGCTTGCAATGCGGTTAGGTCTGAGTTGGTTCAAAGGTTTGTGGTCCTGAAAGTTAAATACATTGGTGTATATAGGTGTAAATGCATAATGACAAGGCAAGAGTAAGTAGGTATCTTGTAGGTAAGCGTGCTCCACCGTAGACCGCATCATCACTTACCATCAGGTGAGATCGTGGTCAAACGTCTGCCTATCTTCCATTAGAAAAATGCCTATATTTTTGTTTTGTGAACTGGGGTGGTTTCATTATATAGGAGGCAAATGAACAGACCAATCGCCTTTATTACAACATATTTAAGTCACAACAAGAAAAGGCTTTAATTGGTGGATCAAAGACCTCCAAAAGATTAGAAGTTACTTCTAGATACCTACTACTGAGGACATTGTCATTAAGAACGAAGAATTTCGGATACTGACCCGTCTAATCCTATCTCTATGGCACGTCCATAATTTCTTACTTTAGATAGTTATAGGTAGATAGATAGGTAGTATACTCTTTATTGGCACACCTAAGTAAAAAGATACAAGAAAATAAACAATTGATTAAATGTAGAGGCAGACAATAGGCGGTCTTATCGCAAAAAGCGATCTCTTCCAGACAACCTTTGGGTAGCGGAAATAGAGAAGTTAATAGAAAAAGTAGCCTACATTAACACACACAATTATTAACACACACAATTACAGTGAATAAACATACACAGAGGTATTTGGGCGAATTCAAATATAGGCCTATATAAATTTAGGCTGTCTACAGTGGTGGGCAATACGTTGAAATGATGGCATTTAAATATAGCGCTGGCGAGGGCGACGTTCCTGACAATCTTCCTGATAAAACGAGTGACAGATTGAAGATTCTAATCGCGAAAGCAATGAAAAAAGCAATCCGGAAAATTACAGTAGCTACGTCGGGAAATATAATTAGGTATGTTAAACGGATTGCTAATGGCAATGAAGATACAATTTAATTTAATTATAAAAAGCTGACAATGAAGAACTCGTTAATAGAAATATACCTATAAAGTCGTCTTTTTTCATAATATAGAAGTCAAACGAGAATACAAATCCCTTGACGGCAAGCAAAAAGCAAATACCGCCCATGGACACCTACAACGTTTCTGGAAGGTTTGAAGATTGTATCAGTGTGCCGACGAGATGACGCGTCTATTCTAGCTTTCATCAACTTTCGGCTGTATAAATTAATCAGCTTTTAATCAACTCAATCTATATTATCATGTTCCTCTAATATCTCCAGGTATCTTGGAACCAGCTCAAAACTACATGTACTTAACAAAACTGTCATTACTTCTGACACTTGGCCGGACGGAAGATGACATGTTTAAACAGAAATATGCTGAGACGAACTCGACCTTATACAGGGGTATTTACGGGTGGGTTGGAGGAATGACATGTTAGTTGTCAGCAGGGACTGAAAAGGTACCCTTAAAAACGGTTTTGACCGGTCTTTTTAAAGGGTACCCGACCGTTAAACTAGCATTTCGGTACCGATATTAACGCTTTGGGTATCCAAATAAGCTTCCGTCCAAACGGTACCCTTAAATAAAAGTACCTTTAAAACAATTTTGAAACGGTACCCGACCGTTGAAATAGCATTACGGAAGCGGTATCAATACTTTAGGTATCCAAACAAGCTTCCATCCAAACGGTACCCTTAGACTTTAAAACAATTTTGAAGGGGTACCCGACCGTTAAAATAGCATTCCGGAAGCGATATCAATACTTTGGGTATCCAAACAAGCTTCCGTCCAAACGGTACCCTTAAGTAAAAGTATCTTGCCACGCGATCGGATACCCGAATACAAACCGGTCACTCAATTTGAATGATCGCCCGCCATCTTGGATTTGGGCATTTAAGCTCAGATTAAGATGAAAATCGATATCTGAGGATCCCAGAGGATCTTTATTATAATTCTGAGGTCAAATTTTTAGAAAACGCACGCCATTTTTGATTTCGGCATTTAAGCTCAGATTCAGATGTAAATCGATATCTGAGGATCCCAGAGGACCTTTATTATGATTCTGAGGTCAAATTTTTAGAAAACGCACGCCATTATAAATTTCGGCATTTAAGCTCAGATTGAGATGAAAATCGATATCTGAGGATCCCAGAGGACCTTTATTATGATTCCGAGGTCAAATTTTTAGAAAACGCACGCCATTTTTGATTTCGGCATTTAAGCTCAGATTCAGATGAAAATCGATATCTGAGGATCCCAGAGGATCTTTATTATGATTCTGAGGTCAAATTTTTAGAAAACGCACGCCATTTTTGATTTCGGCATTTAAGCTCAGATTCAGATGAAAATCGATATCTGAGGATCCCAGAGGACCTTTATTATGATTCCGAGGTCAAATTTTTAGAAAACGCACGCCATTTTAAATTTCGGCATTTAAGCTCAGATTAAGATGAAAATCGATATCTGAGGATCCCAGAGGATCTTTATTATGATTCTGAGGTCAAATTTTTAGAAAACGCACGCCATTTTTGATTTCGGCATTTAAGCTCAGATTCAGATGTAAATCGATATCTGAGGATCCCAGAGGATCTTTATTATGATTCTGAGGTCAAATTTTTAGAAAACGCACGCCATTTTAAATGTCGGCATTTAAGGTCCGATTAAGATGAAAATCGATATCTGAGGATCCCAGAGGATCTTTATTATGATTCTGAGGTCAAATTTTTAGAAAACGCACGCCATTTTTGATTTCGGCATTTAAGCTCAGATTGAGATGAAAATCGATATCTGAGGATCCCAGAGGACCTTTATTATGATTCCGAGGTAAAATTTTTAGAAAACGCACGCCATTTTAAATTTCGGCATTTAAGCTCAGATTAAGATGAAAATCGATATCTGAGGATCCCAGAGGACCTTTATTGTGAATCTGAGGTCAAATTTTTAGAAAACGCACTCCATTTTTTGTTTCGGCATTTATGCTCAGATTAAGATGAAAATCGATATCTGAGGATCCCAGAGGACCTTTATTATGATTCCGAGGTCAAATTTTTAGAAAACGCACGCCATTTTTGATTTCGGCATTTATGCTCAGATTCAGATGAAAATCGATATCTGAGGATCCGAGTGGACCTTTATTGTGAATCTGAGGTCAAATTTGTAGAAAACGCACGCCATTTTAAATTTCGGCATTTAAGGTCCGATTAAGATGAAAAACGATATCTGAGGATCCCAGAGGACCTTTATTATGATTCCGAGGTCAAATTTGTAGAAAACGCACGCCATTTTTGATTTCGGTATTTAAGCTCAGATTGAGATGAAAATCGATATCTGAGGATTCCAGAGGACCTTTATTATGATTCTGAGGTCAAATTTGTAGAAAACGCACGCCATTTTTAATTTCGGCATTTAAGGTCAGATTAAGATGAAAATCGATATCTGAGGATCCCAGAGGACCTTTATTATGATTCCGAGGTCAAATTTTTAGAAAACGCACGCCATTTTTTGTTTCGGCATTTATGCTCAGATTAAGATGAAAATCGATATCTGAGTATCCCAGAGAATCTTTATTATGATTCTGAGGTCAAATTTTTAGAAAACGCACGCCATTTTTTATTTCGGCATTTATGCTCAGATTCAGATGAAAATCGATATCTGAGTATCCCAGAGAATCTTTATTATGATTCTGAGGTCAAATTTTTAGAAAACGCACGCCATTTTTTATTTCGGCATTTATGCTCAGATTCAGATGAAAATCGATATCTGAGGATCCGAGTGGACCTTTATTGTGAATCTGAGGTCAAATTTGTAGAAAACGCACGCCATTTTAAATTTCGGCATTTAAGGTCCGATTAAGATGAAAAACGATATCTGAGGATCCCAGAGGACCTTTATTATGATTCCGAGGTCAAATTTGTAGAAAACGCACGCCATTTTTGATTTCGGCATTTAAGCTCAGATTCAGATGTAAATCGATATCTGAGGATCCCAGAGGACCTTTATTATGATTCTGAGGTCAAATTTGTAGAAAACGCACGCCATTTTTAATTTCGGCATTTAAGGTCAGATTAAGATGAAAATCGATATCTGAGGATCCCTAGGACCTTTATTATGATTCCGAGGTCAAATTTTTAGAAAACGCACGCCATTTTTTGTTTCGGCATTTATGCTCAGATTAAGATGAAAATCGATATCTGAGTATCCCAGGGAATCTTTATTATGATTCTGAGGTCAAATTTTTAGAAATCGCACGCCATTTTTTATTTCGGCATTTATGCTCAGATTCAGATGAAAATCGATATCTGAGGATCCGAGTGGACCTTTATTGTGAATCTGAGGTCAAATTTGTAGAAAACGCACGCCATTTTTTATTTCGGCATTTATGCTCAGATTCAGATGAAAATCGATATCTGAGGATCCCAGTGGACCTTTATTGTGAATCTGAGGACAAATTTGTAGAAAACGCACGCCATTTTAAATTTCGGCATTTAAGGTCCGATTAAGATGAAAAACGATATCTGAGGATCCCAGAGGACCTTTATTATGATTCCGAGGTCGAATTTGTAGAAAACGCACGCCATTTTTGATTTCGGTATTTAAGCTCAGATTAAGATGAAAATCGATATCTGAGGATCCCAGAGGACCTTTATTATGATTCCGAGGTCAAATTTTTAGAAAACGCACGCCATTTTTTGTTTCGGCATTTATGCTCAGATTAAGATGAAAATCGATATCTGAGTATCCCAGAGGATCTTTATTATGATTCTGAGGTCAAATTTTTAGAAAACGCACGCCATTTTTGATTTCGGCATTTAAGCTCAGATTGAGATGAAAATCGATATCTGAGGATCCCAGAGGACCTTTATTATGATTCCGAGGTCAAATTTTTAGAAAACGCACGCCATTTTTGATTTCGGCATTTAAGCTCAGATTGAGATGAAAATCGATATCTGAGGATCCCAGAGGACCTATATTATGAATATAACACTTACTTTTACTTTTCACTTTATCTAAATCCACGAATTCCATGTTGAATGTCTTGCACTCGCGTTTCGACTCTGGCCTTGTCGGTGTCAGTCTTACTCATGGGGCGACACTTAGAAATGTAGTTATCATTAGTTAAGATGGAGGCGATTTATATTAATTGAATCGAGACATCTCTAACTTTAGCTTAAAGTCGACACCAGATGTCACTATAAAATTGATACAATTTAAATATTTAAGTCGGACGTAAGGAATACAATCTCCATGTACCTACCAAAAAATGACCGTCCGTCCGTCACTAGTTAGGTAACGGCGCACGGTGGGCTGAAAATCGGCCTTCATAGAAATAGAAACCGAAGTCTTAAATTTGAACTTTTTTTTATTGGTATAGCTGTTGGGTTTTATTATGTCCCAAAATTAATCTATCGTAAGTAGCGGCTAAGAACATAATATTGAAAAATAAAAAATAAAAACTACATTAAAATATACCTTAAACAAAACTACATAAAGCTAAAAAGGAAAAAGATTCAAAACTAAAACTACAACTAAAGTTATAAGTAAAAAATTGGCTCCAGCTGGGTGCCTTGTGGCAAGGTGCCTAGAAGGCTGGCGGCATTGCCGCGCTGGACAGCAATGCCAATGCGTTGTGCGAGGTAAGAGCCAGCCCTCTTGTCACCCGTTGCCTACACGAGGCGCTTCGAAAGCTCTTTAAAAATGTTGTGAGCGCCAGGTCCCCACGGCCCAAGGGTTTCCACCCCAAAAGGCTCAAACATATAGCTCAAATCTTAGCTAATTTGGTTGGAAAAATAATTAGTTATATTTTTTTTTCAAAATCTTTGTATGGCGCGTATCAGAAAAATCGAGTTTTGTCCGAAAATAAAATTTAACCGTAATATCCTGACAGATGATTATAAAACCAATTATTCTTGATTTTCCACATAATTAAAATTTTCCTACGGGGTGCACTTTTTTTAAATCGATATATTTTATTTTAATACGGTTATACTCGTTATTTTGACTACAAAAAATGAATTTGAGTTTGATCGAACCAATAACTTACGCGTAGTGAATTATGGATGTAATGGTTTTATTTTCAATTTTCTACTTGTAACTCTTGTATGTTTATTATTTATCTACTTAATTAAAACAATGAGCAAAAGTTATTTCAGCATGAAAAAATAAGTTTTTTATTTTTTATTAAATAAGTGCATACGGTAGAAAAGTTCGCGTTATGTCAAAATATTAGACATGTGTAAGTAATGCGCGTAACATCACAAATGATATCACTCAAACGCGTAATATTGCATTACGCATCACTCCGAGAAACCAAGCATTACTCGAGCACATGACTGGCCGAAGCGCGCGTAAACTCATAAAGCATCAATATAGATTGACCCGGTAGTCGGTACGAAAGGTCCGTTCAAGTCTATATACAATCCGCGTAATGTATAATGAGCAATGAGACGTGATGGTGTGATGTGTGATGTTTGTTTGCCATGTTATCATTACTTTGCTATTCCGCTCGCACCCCTTGGGGTGTAGCGGAATTCCATGTTGATGGTCATCAATATCGAAATCTGCACTCCCTAAAACCTATAAAACGATATCCATGACGACTTTTATGACAGAGTGCACGGCCGCCATCTTGGATTCCAAAATGGTCATCATTTTCGAAATCTGCACTCCCTAAAACCTATAAAACGATATCCATGACGACTTTTATGACAGAGTGCACGGCCGCCATCTTGGATTCCAAAATAGTCATCATTTTCGAAATCTGCACTCCCTAAAACCTATAAAACGATATCCATGACGACTTTTATGACAGAGTGGACGGCCGCCATCTTGGATTCCAAAATGGTCATCATTTTCGAAATCTGCACTCCCTAAAACCTATAAAACGATATCCATGACGACTTTTATGACAGAATGCACGGCCGCCATCTTGGATTCCAAAATGGTCATCAATATCGAAATCTGCACTCCCTAAAACCTATAAAACGATATCCATGACGACTTTTATGACAGAATGCACGGCCGCCATCTTGGATTCCTAAATGGTCATCAATATCGAAATCTGCACTCCCTAAAACCTATAAAACGATATCCATGACGACTTTTATGACAGAGTGCACGGCCGCCATCTTGGATTCCAAAATGGTCATCACTTTCGAAATCTGCACTCCCTAAAACCTATAAAACGATATCCATGACGACTTTTATGACAGAGTGCACGGCCGCCATCTTGGATTCCAAAATGGTCATCATTTTCGAAATCTGCACTCCCTAAACCTATATAACGATATCCATGACGACTTTTATGACAGAGTGCACGGCCGCCATCTTGGATTCCAAAATGGTCATCATTTTTGAAATCTGCACTCCCTAAAACTTATAAAACGATATCCATGACGACTTTTATGACAGAATGCACGGCCGCCATCTTGGATTCCAAAATGGTCATCATTTTCGAAATCTGCACTCCCTAAAACCTATAAAACGATATCCATGACGACTTTTATGACAGAGTGCACGGCCGCCATCTTGGATTCCAAAATGGTCATCATTTTCGAAATCTGCACTCCCTAAAACCTATAAAACGATATCCATGACGACTTTTATGACAGAGTGCACGGCCGCCATCTTGGATTCCAAAATGGTCATCATTTTCGAAATCTGCACTCCCTAAAACCTATAAAACGATTTCCATGACGACTTTTATGACAGAGTGCACGGCCGCCATCTTGGATTCCAAAATGGTCATCATTTTTGAAATCTGCACTCCCTAAAACTTATAAAACGATATCCATGACGACTTTTATGACAGAATGCACGGCCGCCATCTTGGATTCCAAAATGGTCATCATTTTCGAAATCTGCACTCCCTAAAACCTATAAAACGATATCCATGACGACTTTTATGACAGAGTGCACGGCCGCCATCTTGGATTCCAAAATGGTCATCATTTTCGAAATCTGCACTCCCTAAAACCTATAAAACGATATCCATGACGACTTTTATGACGAGTGCACAGCCGCCATCTTGGATTCCAAAGTAGAAGTCTACTTGAAACGATACCGTACGGTACCCTTTCAACTGTAGCGGTACCGTTTGAAAAATGTACCTATTACATTTAATTTATTCGGGTACCGTTATAGTTATATAGTTTTTCAATTGATACCCTTAGTTTAGGTATCGGTCTTGTGCGATTTTATTCGGGTACCGTTAGCTTTGGATACCTATTCAATGGATACCCTTTGTGTAGGTATCGGTCGTTTGCGATTTTATTCGGGTACCGTTACAGTTGTATAGCTTTTCAATTGATACCCTTAGTTTAGATATCGGTCTTGTGCGCTTTTATTCGGGTACCGTTAGCTTTGGATACCTATTCAATTGATACCCTTATCTTAGGTATCGGTCTTTTGCGATTTTATTCGGGTACCCTTAGCTTTGGATACCTATTCAATTGATACCTTTATTTTAGGTTACCGGTCTTTTGCGGTTTTTCAGTCCCTGGTTGTCAGAGGCGTAAAACATCTGTCATTGAGTAACAAATGTGGACAGGAATTGATGTGCTCTCGGACAGTGAAATACGCGGATCCGTCGTCTATTTTTGACTGCAGCTGTCTTGTGCTATCAAATACAACTTTTCACGCTTAAAATAGTTGGGAATAGAAATAAAAAGGGTTCTAATGACGGACGATGAATGACTGGGTGGGATTAATTTGATGTTTTAGACGATTCTTGGCTTTGAGTGTAAATATAAATCGTGACGCACGATTAGCTATGCGGAAATAGGCAATACTATAAAAAAAAACCCTGGGAGGTTTTGAAGTATTGTTAAAACATTATCAAACTAGCTTCTACCCGTGACTTTGTCTGCGTGTAATGATGATGAATTGATGATTGATAAAAACTATGCTATGACCTTTCCCGGGCCTCAAACTATCTACATACCCGATTTCATCTAAATTGGTTTAGCGGTTTAAGCATGAAGGGGTAACAATCAGACAGACAGATAAAGTTACTTTGGCATTCTGAGGATTATCATAAACAAACAATTTTACTCCAAAAGTAACTTGAGTATTTTGTACTCAACACATTGTAATGAAAGTTGCAGTAACACCTCTTTGCTTTATGCAGTGCTTAAAACAACCAACACCAATTATGAGAGTAATTTAAAGCTTCACTGTCACCGTTGCAGTCATAATTCCCTATAACTCCATCCGTGAGCAGGTGATCATAAGCTTCAGGAGTAACGGCTATTTACTACAATAATCTTATAACTTAGCATTTTGTCTGGCCAGCTATCGAGTCTTTAAAGAGAAGCAGCAAGTTCAAGAAATGTAGATGCAGAAGGTTGACATTCATACTATTTTTTTGATTCCCATAACACGTTGTGGCTATGTTGGAAAAGTTTAATTTATGCTTTGTCAAGTTTGAGATCTATCCATCATGACATGGAGGTCATCTCATCATAAGGATTTAAGAAACCACCTTCACCTTACTTTTCCATTTTACGGTCAGTCAAAAGTCTGGGCAATTGCTATTCTGGTATTTTTACATTGTTTTTCTGTTATGTGTCATTACGGAAGATGTTTCTAAAGGCTTGAGGGCTAGAACATATCAGTAGTGTGAGTAGTTGATGTCAGAATTTTGTTTACTTTACCTTCTTATAATAAAGTAAGGTAACTATAAACATATCTAAGGCGTCGTCTGTACCATCACTCACAGTTGATAATTCATAACTCTTGTTACAAAGACCATAAGTTCCACCAATGGTTTGCAGTTAGTGCGCGCGCGTCGGTATGAGTGCAACTGATTTATTCGTCGCGCAGAAATAGTTGCCGAGTAGTTTAATGCTAGCTATATTAGGAGCAGTCTTAATGACTATGTTTTATGTGGTGTGACATGGATTATAGAAGCCATTGTTATACGTCTTGTCAATCTTGTCATCTTATTTTTTGTGTTTTGATCACCTCCCAGCCTGGTCGGTAGTGGATCTGCCTACGAAGCAGGTAGTCCCTAATTGGAATCATGGTAAGGGAATTTATTTATGTGTTTGTATGTACGATCCTGAGTTATTGATATTTTCGCGAGTGACTTTAAATACAGGAGTTATGTATTTTATAAATTGTTGTGTAGTGCATAAAACACAAGCCTGAATAAGTTTACTGTGGGTGTGTGTGTTTCACTATTAGATATGGTTGTAGGACCTGGGGTATAACCTTCATGCCTGATATTCACAATAGCTTACTTTTAAATGGAAAAGGAATGAAATAGAATAAGTTGTTGATTGTTAAAAACTTTGTCTTATTTTTACCCGTGTCTTATATTTACCCCACATGACTTCAGACTTTAAAATATCGTTTTTGTATTCATCGACTGTAATGGTTGAGTTAAAATATACCAAACTATAATTCCGTTATTATTAAACGGGGGACGGTAGGGCGGGGAGTCATGCGTTTGTCTTTATTTTACTACAGTTTTGTCTACTGAGGAACCAATTTTAATTAATTATTTTGGTTTTATAGTAAAAAAGTATTATTTTAGATGACTCCTCGAAAAAGTACTGTATACAATAGTGTTATAATTATAACCAAGCTTTTTAATATTGTGCCTTAGGCATCTCAGCAATATTCGTTGCCTAAAAATGGTACTCGATTGAATAGCTCTGTATTATACCATGATTGTATAGAATACTATTTAAGTTCTGTAAAAATTGTATTGTATCAAATGCCAAGGAATGAGAACTGCGTTAAAAATAGTTCAGTACCTCTCGATTTTGTCCCTAATGACTGTTATTCTATTATAATGTCCTCTTACGAAGTAATTGATATGATCTTCAGCCACAAACGACAGGTGATGATATCTGTTTATTCAGGCGGTTAAATTCATTATGATAAATATCGGCCATTATGACTATAGCATTCTTTAGGATGATTTGCGTGCTCATGCGATGACAGGTGACTGAGACGGGCACTGGCGTTTAACTGATATTTATGTAGGTTGTCACAATTGTTGTATTAATGAAGTGGTCTTATTATTATTATTTTAAGATTATTATTCTTTATTTATTCCGATTCGTAGTTATTATTATTGTTGTTATTGTGTTGTAACGATCTTTTTGTGAATGCATTTTATTTTGACATGTATAATATAATGTACATTTCCTATAAGAAATAAATGAATCTAATATAATCTAATCAATTTATTGTCTATGTGCTGTCGTTTGGCTCTATGAACTTTCACTTTCACATTGTCCAATCCTATATCCGATGTCGGATGACCCTACGAGAAATATCGACAACTCCACGTTTCGACTGGCAGCTTGTTTGCGTTTAGGGACTATAAGGAACGTCCCCCATCGCTGCCGTTGTGGTGCCATGGTGGATACCTATGGTCATCATGGACTTCCTTGTGGCCGAAGCGCCGGCCGTATACCCCGACACACCAGCATCAACGATGTCATCCTTTGTCAGTGTCAAAGTTCCGGCCATACTGGAGCCCGTGGGTTTGGCAAGAGACGATGGCAAGAGGTCCGACGGTATGACTCTGGTGCCTTGGAAGTTGGGACGGCCTCTAGTTTGGGATGCCACATGCGTTGACACCCTCGCGCCGTCCCACCTTCCGAGTACCAGCAGTGATGCTGGGCGCGCCGCGTCCGCGGCCGAGGACCTCAAACGCCGAAAATACGCGACCCTCGGCAATAGCTACATTTTCGAGTCTTTTTGGGGTCGAAACGCTGGGGCCGTGGGGTCCAAACGCGCGTTGGCTCTACAAGAACCTAGCGTTGCGCCTTATAGATGCCGCAGGTGACTAGAGGGCTGGCCAGTATTTTGCTCAAGGATAAGCATTGCCATCCAACGTGGCAATGCGGCCAGCCTTCTGGGCATACTGCCCATCGGCAGCGACTTGGGAGACGTTTTTTTATTTACTTTAAGTTTAATTGTAGTCTTTATTATTATTATTAAAATTATTTATAGTTAATTATTAAAGTTCTGTCAATATATCAATTTAGTTTAATAAAGTCCCTACAAGAAAGCTGCTATAAAGTACCTTCAACTCAACTCAAGTGGCGTCAAGTTCTAATTTTTGGCTGATTGTTTTATATTGAACAATAAAAAATTAATCAAAGAATAAATACAAAAAGGCTACATTTTACTTTGTGCGAAAGAAGCGCTTGCCAAACCCCGGCTCGTACCAATGAGTTTTTCGGAACTTATGTACGAAATATCATTTAATATTTACCAGTCGCTTTTCGGTGAAGGAAAACATCGTGAGGAAACCGGACTAATCGCAATAAGGCCTAGTTTACCCTCTGGGTTGGAAGGTCAGATGGCAGTCGCTTTCGTATAAAGTAGTGCCTACGCCTATTCTTGGGATTAGTTGCCAATCGCACCCCAGGCTCCCATGAGCTGTGCCGAAATGCCGGGACAACGCGAGATACCGATATCAGATCGGATTACTCTCTTAGCAGACTAATGGTGTACATTAATGCAACTGCTTAAGGTTTAGCTATGGCCAGCAAATTGTTTGTGGGTAAGGTATTGTAAATTGTTGCCAGTTGATAGCTATGTTTCTTCGTAATTGCAATTATTTCGTGTTATTGTAAGAAGAGATTAATTAGGGAGGATTCCAATTGTAACTAAAAACAAATTTATTATTTAATATTTTTTTTTAATCAAGTATTCTATTTATTGACAATAACAATATACATAATGGATATATACAGATGATTACTATAACTAGCTTATATCTAAAATAGGCCCTTGAGGTATTGTACCAAGGATGCTGGCGGCATTTCCTCGTTGTATCGCAATACTGATACGTTGTGCGAGGAAGCCGCCAGCTCTTCGGTCACCAGTTACGTCAACCAGACGTTTCGCGATTTCTCCAAAAAACTTGTGCGCGCTGGGACCCCATGGACCTAGAGTTTCAACGCCAAAAGGTACAAATTTATTAATTAAAACAGCACCATATACAGGGTGACCTTAGCCAGTGGACAAACCCTGAAATCCCACGTAGGGTTACTTCTCAGGAATGCTCTGACGTTAATGTTTTTATTAATTAGAACAAAAGGTATAAAAATATTTTTTTCGAACAAAATTAATTTGCAATAATCTACAACAAAAAGAAACATACTGTGTTAATGTTTGGCAGTGTTTTTGACAATTTGTTCGAAATATTTGATAATGATGACATTTTTCAAAAGTCAGAAGCTTATTTGTGACTTGTGACATAAAAAAATAGATAATCAAAAAGGTTTGAAGAAGGTTCCATACTATTCTTCGAGGATACCCTAGGAGCTACTAACACATACAGGCTGCTCCAAAGTAAAAATTGGTAATTTGTTAATTTCTTCGAAACCGCTACATCGGTTGTTATGATACTTTGTACACTGGTTCTAAATACCCTAATGCATATGTACATTTTGGCGTTGTCCAATGGCTAGGGACACACTGTAGACAGTTGAAAATTATGTAATAACCATAAAGACAGACAATACTTTTGACTAAAAAAAACACTCAAATCCGTTGGGAATTTGATACCACAGATACACAAAACAATATTGTGTACATACAAGTCTAACTATGACACACCGTTTATTATTTTAAATAAATAAACATTACAAGCCAATTTTACACAGATTTACCAAGCTATGGCTTTTGCAATGACAAAGTATGGCAATGTCATCATTAATATCAAATATCTAAGAAAATATGACGTTTGTAACGTCACTTCACACTAGGGTGTCCCTTATTATACGATTTTCAGAAATCAACAATGCATACCCCTTAAATCAGTTTGCTTATCCCAAAACATTCTGAAAATAAATTTCAGGTCATTCCTGTAACTGTAACCCGTACCGACTTTCATGCGATTCTCCCATATAATGTACCTATGAAAAAGGCTTTTCTTTTTATTACCTATATTTTTTTTCATATCAACCTTCTATAATACGGCCATATAAATATTACTTAACAAAAAAATCTCGATGCGAACACAGTACCAATGAAAAATTATCAAATTTATGTTTGACCAAATTTCTCTATAATAATTTGTATGGGAATTTCAGTTGCAAGTCGACACGGGTTCCTGTAACGGAAATGTCTTAATTTTTTTTAGGGTATTTGGTAGTATTACTTAAATCTAAATTTAAAAAAATCGTAGTCGTCGTCGGTGGCAAACAAGCATACGGCCCGCCTGATGGCAAGCAGTTTCCGTAGCCTATGTACGCCTGCAACTCCAGAGGAGTTACATGCGCGTTGCCTACCCTAAACCCGCCTCCCCCTCGTTGAGCTCTGGAAATCTCTCTCACCGGCAGGAACACAACACTATGAGGTCTGGTCTGGGTCTGGTGAGGCTGCGGTTTTCTGTAAGGTGGAGGTACTTCCCCAGTTCTGCTCTAGATCTGGAATAACATCCGCTGTGCTGTGCCCTACCACACAAAGCAAGATGACATTCACAATCGCCCCATACTTCTCTTTTGGACGTAGTTTAAGGACGTACCCGGGAATTTATGAAACAGCCTATTTTTTTCGCGATATATTCAGCCCGTAAATTAGTGCAGGTGACTAAATAAACATCCTGTATTATATCAATCCAGAAAAAAAAATACGATACAGAATTTGTTGAACTTTTAGAATTTTTGAAACAGTCAAGTATAATAAAAGAAAATTGTTCCCTCCATATTTGAAGTAATAATATATGAAAGGAGTCTCTGAGCACGTCTCCGTCTATCCACGACTGCGTCTGACAGTTGTCTCGGAACAAAGGACCCACGTCTCAACGTCACTGCATGCTGCAATATCATATGTGCACCAATATTATATATTTTCGCAACACAATCGTAGAAAGAAGCTATGGCGAAACTAAAGTGGGAATGGGTTGGCCATATCGCTTGCAGGTATGACGATCGACGGGGCCAGCGAGTACTGTTGGACTGTGGAGACCTGGACTAGGAAGCTAAAATGACGGAAAACCACGAGCCAGATGGTCGGTCGCACTAGAACTTAAGATAATAGTTAGTGGGCATTTTCCATAAGTCTACAACCATTGTGCCTATTTTACGTGAAGCTAGGTAGCGCTTCTCTGGTTAAAGTAGTTTGGGATGGTTATCCCAGATCCTCCACGAAGCCTAGCAATATTTTGAGGTTGCTAACTACCTGTTTTAAAATGCACGGAGTCACTAGGTACCTATGTTTGCTCCTGTGTACTTCTACCTGTTTGCAGACTAGAAGAATGTGGTTTGTTGTTTGCTCTTCTTCCATGCACGCTCTGCATATGGGGCTGTCTGTTTTACCCATATTGTGTAGGTGTTTGTTTAGTGTAACTTAAGATAATATTAATTAAATAAGCAAAATAACTAATGCGCCCTTCACATAAAGAAACAGTAATGGTCCTCATGTCTTCCACAGCTACCTAGTTCTATAAGATTTCACAGTCACAGTCCATTTCCTTGAGAAACTAACCAGCAATAAGTATCAGAGTTAAATTTATCTGACCTTTGTTTCTAATGTATCTTCATATTGTTTTTTAATTTCAAGGACAGCAGAAAATAAAATTGTTTCGTTTCGAGGTTAAATGTTCACCGACCCAAGTAGAATCTTTTAAGCACAGTCCATTTCCTTGACAAACTAACCATCAATAAGGAACAGAGTTAAAGGGCGCAGGATGGATGGCCACAGATGGCGGTATTAATCGCCGCCTGTAATCCGCCCGCCGCGGATAAATCTCTGGTAATTGTACCTATTTGTATTTATCAAGCTGAGAGAGGAGCTAATCACTTTTGCAGTTGCACTTTTGGAATGGACAGGTTAAGACTGTAGTCTTAGATATACAGTTAGAAAGGCTGTCATCTTTGTTATACCTAATCACAGTTGAACAATTGGACCGGGTGGAGCATGTTAAGAAAGTCTTATGGCGTTATTCATAAACGTCTGTCAACTTTTACTTTGATATTGATAATCGTTGGTCCTTGTCATTTTGAATTTTGTGTTTGATAGAAAGAGGTAAAGTTTAAACATTTATTCTATTCATTCTCATTAGAACTTTTGGATCAGAGTGTAGAATATAGTGATACAGTGAACAACTAGACAGTACTTTAAGTAGTTCTACTACCATAGTCTCCTTAATCCTATCAAGAGGCAGTTGGTTTCAATGGTTTTGTTTTTCTTTGAATCAGATCACTAAGACTCGATAGAAGGGCGGGCTGCTTCGTTACACTTTTGTGCTAGACGGTGGGTAAGCAGGAGATTATTTGTTTCCCTGTTTGTGATAGCTACATAAATGTTAGTACCAGTCCTCATAATTTTCAGTGAAGGTTCAACGAATAAGTCTAAGATTCCATATTATTATGAAGCCCTTCCTAAAAATAAGCCTAATCCCAAATATACCAAATTTTCCCTCTGGGTTGAAAGGTCAGATTTCATTCAATTTCAATAGAAATATACCAAGCGGCTGGTTACCAAATTTAAAAGACTCTTTAAGGTTTTCGGATTTACACAAAATTTATGTCATAAGCTCCATCCTGCAATGTAAGGACATATGCAATTTGTAACCGGTTACGCCGTTTTGTCGAACCGATTTGTTTCTTGACGCTTAAATTCGACGTCCAATGACAGGTCATCAGGGTGAAATACTGCTTCAAATTAATTAAATAAAGTCGATGCAGTTATTTTAAATGAACATAACTGTTTGTACTTATAAAATAAGGTCTCGATATTCCAATTTCCGGAATGAATACTTTTTTACGTTGTTTGCTACTTAAACCTTTAGATAAAATTGAATAACTTAAGTCATACTATTAGTCTGCTAAAAATGCCTTTTACATAACAAAATTATACATACATACATACATATAATCACGCCTATTTCCCGAAGGGGTAGGCAGAGACCACGGATTTCCACTTGCTACGATCCTGACATACCTTTTCGCTTCCTCATACACGCCGTCGGTTTAGGGTGCTCTTGACCTGGCCTTTCTTCAGGATATCCCCGATTTGATCAGAGAAAGTCCGCCGAGGTCAACCCCTTCCAGCCCTCTTCTACTTCTCCCTTATACACTCTCTTTGTTAACCTTCTTTCACTCATTCTTTCCACGTGTCCATACCATCTCAACATACCTTTCTCAATTTTTGTCACTACATCTTCGTTCAGTCCACACTTTAAGAAATCAAGACAATGAGAATAAACAGTGCTGCAACTTCATATCATGCATGTTCGTAAAATGTGAATTTTTCACAGGTTCTTTTAGTTTGACAGCTGCCGCCATTTTAGATCCGCCATCTTGCGTCTTGACAATGGCAGAAAAACTCCCATCCCATCAATCGGCACAACAATAACATATTTCCACGGCTTCATTGTCTAATAAACTATCCCGGAGATATTCCAGACATTTTATAGCTGTTTCTGACATATTTGTGATTGTGACTTGGATGCCGGCGGATTTATAGATTCCAAGCCATTTCTCCCAGACTTTTTTTGATGTGTATGATTTAGTTTTATGGACGTTAGTTATGTGTTCAAGGGCTTAGGGCGATTTTTTCCGTGGCAAGTGCGGCATTAATGCTTTTATGTTGAAATGTTTTGACGTATCTAAATAAATTGGGGTTTGGTTGCGGCCGTTATGGATCATTGGTATATTATAGTGTAACATCGATTAATACACGTGTTAGCATGACTAGAACTAATTTTAATAATAATTGATTCATTAAAATTACCTTTCATTAAGTTTTATCCGTATACTCAAATCGGTCTTGTTTTTACCAAACTAGGTAAATATGTATGATGAATTATTATTAATATATCTAATCCTGTTTTCTTTTATGTTCTTATTAATCTTCTTTTCTGGATTTTGCAGTCTTCTATTATTCCATGTACAAAATTATTTTACTAAAATTACATCTCTCCTAGGAAATAGTTTTACGACTAGATCGTCTTGTTTATAAATAGATAGATAGATAGATAGATAGAATACTCTTTATTGGCACACCTCAGTAAAAGATACAAGAAAAATAAACAATTGATTAAATGTAGAGGCAGACAACAGGCGGTCTTATCGCTAAAAAGCAGATCTCTTCCAGACAACCTTTGGATCAGCGGAAATAGAGAAGTTAATCGAAAAAGTAGGTGTTGCTAAACCGTTATGAAGCCTACATCAACAACAATTACATACACAATTTACACAAAATATTTTTCTTAGGATTCCTATTCATAAGTAGGTACTTAAATTTATAGAAAATTGCGTAATATTTGCTACCCTTTTCTTCCCTATATACCAATGCGTTGTTAAAAGGTAGGTAATATGGAGACTTGAATTATTGCATATTGTATGAGCCGCTGGCTGCTTTTAATTCCGGATCGTACGTATTAATATTATTTATGTTCGTAATAAGTAAGATTTGTTACTTGCCGACATTTTCTTTGTCTCTTGACATTTCATTTCAAGAATATTTTGAAGGCGGTTTGAAACCGGGTTATAATATTTATTTGCTACAATGATTCCTTCTCACCTAACTAAGCTACCTTTCATCATCATTTAGCCATATGCCTCTCTTCATGTACGGCCACTTATCCCGGTCCTGGGCTAGTTCATCCAAAAGTGCCTCGCGATCGCAACGAGCTAAAAGACGCCAGGCGCTTATTTCATCCGAAAGCGCTTCTTTCATCCACCTGCCATCACTGCTGCCAAGCAACGGTTCGGGTTTGTAGCAAAGGCTTACCAGGATTTAGAAAAAAACACGTCGATGTGATGTCAAATTGACACTACTCTTACTTTACAGAATATGTCAAAATAAGCAGGTTTTACTTAAAAAACTCTTTAGAAATACTATCAAGCTATTGCACTCCAAAATTTGAAGATTTTTGAACGACTTGGATTTTCATGATTTACACCAAAATCCGAATCGGTGGACCCCACTATCCACGTGGTCTTTGGTCTGCCCTACCTCTAGAGTGTATATTAAAAGCCGGAGGCGCGGAGGGAGGGCAGCCCTCGCCCGCCGTGGTAAAGCGCGGCAACGGTGCGCAGTAGCGGCTGAGGCTGGTCGCCAGTTCGGCGACCAGAAAACCGAAGCTACGGAACGGACCACAGGTGACCGTGTTAGGAGGACTTTTAGATGGACCGTTAAAGAATTTTGCCGGCATTAACAGATTATGCCTCAAAGCTCTCTCAACAGAACCCACGAATTCCTTAAATATACAAGTTTTTTGTTATAAGAAAAATGATTTTATTTCGGATATAAATCCATAATTGTTAGTTTACATTTATATTTAACTTATAAAATATTGTTAGTGGAATTATAAACTAATTTTAACCTGCATATTTATTTTAGTACAGTGTGGAGTTTTGTGACCGCTGCAGCAGAGGGGAGTCCCACCTATCCAACAAGGCTATCATGATACTGTTACGCGTTGCCCCGCCAATGAACGATGATGCCAATGATATAGGAAGTTTTAATTTCATCCTTCACAGTACCTGTACCAACACTACTCCAATACCTGTTTTTGGAGTACGGAGTCACACATTCGTCCAGCAACATATCGAATTGACCAATTAGGAGGCCTTTCAGACAGACCGTCCAAGTATTTTTGCTGGCATCAATACCTAATGCCTCAAAGTCGGCTAAATGGGTTGACCGGGTCGACTTTGTTATGCGGGTAACACTTCCCCTACTACGGGACTTTTAGGACATAAGTCACGGCTAAACTCGATCGATATATTTTTAGGTATAGCTGAGACAAAACGGATAACGGAATAGTCACAAAATGTTTTTGTTTTATAAATTAATTCTATGCAAAATATAAGCCAACGAAAACAATTTTTATGGGCCTACATCTTTATCGGTCACCACGCGCGAACTACATCAAAGAGACCAGGTACATTGGTTAGAAATTATTCTAAAAATGGTCCAAAGCGGACAGAAAGCTTAGTAACAGAGCGCACTGGCGCTGTCGCCTGTCACTTACAATGTGAAGGTTGGTGAACAAGACGGGAGCAGACGCAACGGCCAAACAATTAGAATGTATTAAATGAAACACAATGGCGTTCATGCAAGACTATTTTACGATAGATAGTGACGGTGGGAACATATACTTATTTTTATGCCTATCTACATACATCACACTTATAATTGGCAACTGTTAAATAGGTAACTAATATGCCATATACCCGTCAGCGTTGTCCAAGTGCACGGATCGATTAGGCACATCATTATCTTCAGTCAGCTAAGCAGGTTTTCTTTCGTACTCGTCTCGGTTCAGGAGTAGCTAGGAGCCTATCCAAAATGACAATCATACATCGACAAACGCATAACGTCAAGAAAAAATGCTTGGGGATGACAGATGGTATGAACTGTCACGTGATTATTATGCATTATTCAAGTTTTGATTGGTGGTTCCCATTGTAATTTTGCCCCGCAGAAATCATGATCAGGAGGCTATAGAAGTGCATGTTCATATAGGAGCGAATCGAGAAGTTCGAACATCGAGTTGATAGACTTTTTACTCGATATTTTAAGTCAAGTAACCAAGTAACAGTAAGGTTGCCAGAGCTCAACGAGGGGGGGGGGGTTGGTTTAGGGTCGGCAACGCGCATGTAACTCTGGAGTTGCAGGCGTACAGAGGCTACGGAGACTGCTTGCCATCAGGCGGGCCGTATGCTTGTTTGCCACGGAGGTAGTATATAAAAAAAACCATGGTAGGGGAGATTAGCTTTAGACTGCAAGATGGCAACAATTACTGAAAATAACCAGATGAGTCGCTTAATTGCTCTATAGCGATCGTCTGAACTTCCTTTAGGTTTTTTCGTATTTAGTTTATACTACCTGTATACAAATATTGTGGGATTTAATTAATTGTAAGTAAGTAGGTACTAGTTAAGTATATTATCATATTTTGTTATTCCTATTAAGTAGAAAGATGACATTGAAATTGCCCTGGATCTTAACGAGAATTATTTTTTTTTTTTTATTAGCCTATTTGTGTGTCCCACTGCTGGGCAAAGGCCTCGTTATCTCCACTCGACCCTGTCCTTGGCATTGAAATTTATTATTGAATTTGTGTTTACTTAGGTGCGAGGTACTTTGACTACAGGGTCAATGACTAACTTGAAATTGAAAATTAAAAAGCGATGTCTTTACCTATCTATAAAATTTTAGTATTAAAAAACTACCTACATTATCTTTATTGGTCCACTATTGAAAGCTCAGATAGATTGAGTTAAGAATACGCAAGTACCTAATGTATTTTAATGAATATGTTGTAATTTCAATTCCTTTTTTTTATGTTATTTGTACTAGTTATGTAAGTTGACATGTAATCACCTATTACCAATAAATAATGAGTATGAGTATGAGTATGAGTACAAATATGTACTTTACAGTTTTATAACATATAAAAAAGTATTTGGACCCGGGTACGTCCTTAAACTACGTCCAAAAGAGAGGTATGGGCATTGTGAATGTCATCTCGCTTTGTGTGGTAGGGCCCAGCCAGTGGATGTCATTCCAGCTCTAGAGCAGAGCCACAACTGGGGAAGTACCTCCACCTTACAGAAAACAGCAGCCAAATAACACTAGACCCTACTCATAGTGTTGTGTTCCTGCCGGTGAGTAAGGTTGCCAGAGCTCAACGAGGGGGGGCGGGTTAAGTGTCGGCAACGCGCATTGTAACTCCTCTGGAGTTGCAGGAGTACATAGGCTACGGACACTGCTTACCATCAGGCGGGCCGTATGCTTGATTGCCACCGGCTTAGTATAAAAAAAAAAGTCATAAAATAGAAGTTCGAACATTCAGAAGAGCCGAATCACGTTACTTAAAATCCGGTTTCTGGTAACTGAGTCATAAATATAGAGAAGCCATACCAAATAAGGAAATGCTTGCAATCGCACCCTGTACACTGCGACCAAAACGTCATAAGCGCCGTAAAATTCATGGCGCTTACGCGTTTAGGTCGCGAGATTCACGCTCCGCTTCTATGGTTTATTGTCAAATCAAAACAGCAACTCATGGCGCAAATAAATATAATAATAAATTATATTATAGGACATTATTACACAAATTGACTAAGTCCCACAGTAAGCTCATTAAGGCTTGTGTTGAGGGTACTTAGACAACGATGTATATAATATATAAATATTTATCAATACTTAAATGCATAGAAAACACCCATGACTCAGGAACAAATATCCATGCTCATCACACGAATAAATGCCCTTACCAGGATTTGAACCCGGGATCGGCTTCGTAGGCAGGGTCACTGCCCACTAGGCCAAACTGGTCGTCTGAAATAGAAATAATAATAAAAATACTGGTTCTCTGTGCCGGTACTATATGTAGTAATAATAGTTCAATGTTTCTTTATTGAAAAATTCAAACATATTTTTTATCTTTAGTTTATGAAGACTAAAGATAAACCTACGCAAATCTAAGCGAGGAATTCGATACTCGTTATAAAAAGTAGAAAATAAAAAATCTAAACAGGCTATTAAATGTTTTTATGGGGCGCTAAACGCCCCCAATTTAAGAATATAGCCTGCGTGCGTATTGTGTGATTAAAATTTTAGTGGCAAAAGTTTTATATTCGTCTATAAAATGGGAGGGAAATATGGGAAATATGTTGAGGAATAAATTTTAAAAAGCTAGGTAAATAAAATTGATATATACAGTGAGTAAATTGAATACGGGCAAACCTTTAAACGGTGATTAGCATAGGAACTAAGATTCCCCAATGCTTAAAAAAAAATGTTATTCCATTTATTACTATTGAGTGCTATTGACATTTAAATATTAAAAATTATTAAAAAAAATTGTTTGATACTTAATATTATTGCATTTTTTTTATATAATACTTTTTTTTTTTATTCTGACATTGTTATACTTTTAATGACATCTTATCTTATCTTAATTGGTTTTAAGAGTCCCTATTCCTACAGACGAGCGTATTTTGTAAAATGCTTCCTTTTTCATCAAGATTACGACGTAACTATTAGTATTTATTCAAAAACTGATAACGTACTTAAATAATCGTTTCCTAAACTAGCGGCTCCAACAGTTCAAATTTTCATTTTCTCTTTTAAACCTCTTTTTTAATGAGGTTTTTTGGGAGTCTTTTCCAAATTTTGCAGTGAGATGTGGCGTTTCGGTTCTCAATTTTGCTATAAACAAGAATCATTTGGTACATGAATGACTACAATTTGATTCAACATATCTCGTACGAGGGGCTGGAATGATTAACAATCGAAGATTCATTTGAAAAAACTGATAAAATACCTTCCGAGTTTTCTTCATTTTTTTGGCGAAAACAGGGTTTTATTATATTTTATTTCCGCAAATTGTACGCATATTTTGCTTTAAAAATAATATTATAGCAAACTGTAACTTTATGTTAACCTATAAAAAAAAAATCGTAACTATGGGACCTACATTGCCGTAAATTTATATTTTTTTAAAACACGTATAAATCACGCAGCAGCGACGCCCCGCTCTCAGTCCGCGCGGAGCGCGCTTAGAGGACGGACCTGTGCTCGATTGTCAGGCATTCGTTGCGATCGTAATCAGCTACGGAGTTCCGAGAAGTGCTATATACTGCGATTAGAAAATCTTAATAAAAGTTCATTTTTTACAGTATGCCTAGACTCGCTTATTGATGGATTTTCAGTGTTACTTTTTTTTAATACTAAGTCGGTGGCAAACAAGCATACGGCCCGCATATGTACGCCTGCAACTCCAGAGGAGTTACATGCGCGTTGCCGACCCTAACCCCCTCCCGCCCCTCGTTGAGCTCTGGCAACCTTACTCACCGGCAGGAACACAACACTATGAGTAAGGTCTAGTGTTATTTGGCTGCGATTTTCTGAAAAACGCATTTTCACTTGAAATTACGTTAGGGTTTGCATTATTATTTTTGACCCGGATGAAGTCCAAGTTCTCATGATGGAGTCAGGAGTTGGTCACCAGAACTCCTAATCTACTAATTATAATCCCATCGTGTTTGGGCTCAAAAGATTTGCCCTGACGAACACCATCGATCTAGATGAGGTCCAGGGTCTCATGATGGAGTCAGGAGTTGGTCACTAGAACTCCTAATCTACTCATTATAATTCCATCGTGTTTGGGCTCAAAAGAGTTGCCCTGATGACACCTTCAATCTAGATGAGGTCCAGGGTCTCATGATGGAGTCAGGAGCTGGTCACCAGAACTCCTAATCTACTCATCATAACTCCATCGTGTTTGGGTTCAATAGAGTTGCCCTGACGAGCACCATCAATCTAGATGAGGTCCAGGGTCTCATGATGGAGTCAGGAGCTGGTCACCAGAACTCCTAATCTACTCATCATAACTCCATCGTGTTTGGGCTCAATAGATTTGCCCTGATGAACACCATCGATCTAGATGAGGCCCAGGGTCTCATGATGGAGTCAGGAGTTGGTCACCAGAACTCCTAAACTACTCATCATAACCTCATCGTGTTCGGGCTCAATAGATTTGCCCTGACGAGCATCATCAATCTAGATAAAGTCCAGGGTCTCATGATGGAGTCAGGAGTTGGTCACTAGAACTCCTAATCTACTCATTATAATTCCAACGTGTTTGGGCTCAAAAGATTTGCCCTGATGAGCACCATCGATCTAGATGAGGTCCAGGGTCTCATGATGGAGTCAGGAGTTGGTCACCAGAACTCCTACTCTACTCATCATAACTCCATCGTGTTTGGGCTCAATAGAGTTGCCCTGACGAGCACCTTCAATCTAGATGAGGTCCAGGGTCTCATGATGGAGTCAGGAGCTGGTCACCAGAACTCCTAATCTACTCATCATAACTCCATCGTGTTTGGGTTCAATAGAGTTGCCCTGACGAGCACCATCAATCTAGATGAGGTCCAGGGTCTCATGATGGAGTCAGGAGCTGGTTACCAGAACTCCTAATCTACTCATCATAACTCCATCGTGTTTGGGCTCAATAGATTTGCCCTGATGAACACCATCGATCTAGATGAGGCCCAGGGTCTCATGATGGAGTCAGGAGTTGGTCACCAGAACTCCTAATCTACTCATCATAACCTCATCGTGTTCGGGCTCAATAGATTTGCCCTGACGAGCATCATCAATCTAGATAAAGTCCAGGGTCTCATGATGGAGTCAGGAGTTGGTCACTAGAACTCCTAATCTACTCATTATAATTCCAACGTGTTTGGGCTCAAAAGATTTGCCCGATGAGCACCATCGATCTAGATGAGGTCCAGGGTCTCATGATGGAGTCAGGAGTTGGTCACCAGAACTCCTAATCTACTCATCATAACTCCATCGTGTTTGGGCTCAATAGATTTCCCTGATGAACAACCCATCGATCTAGATTGAGGTCCAGGGTCTCATGATGGAGTCAGGAGTTGACACCAGAACTCCTAAAACTACTCATCATAACCTCATCGTGTTTGGGCTCAATAGATTTGCCCTGACGAGCATCATCAATCTAGATAAAGTCCAGGGTCTCATGATGGAGTCAGGAGTTGGTCACTAGAACTCCTAATCTACTCATTATAATTTCCAAACGTGTTTGGGCTCAAAAGATTTGCCCTGACGAGCCCCATCGATCTAGATGAGGTTCCAGGGGTCTCATGATGGAGTCAGGAGTTGGTCACCAGAACTCCTAATCTACTCATCATAAACTCCCTCGTGTATGGGCTCAATAGAGTTGCCCTGACGAGCCACCATCAATCTAGATCAGGTCCAGGGTCTCATGATGGACTCAGGAGTTGATCACCAGAACTCCTAGTCTATTCATCATAACTCCATCGTGTTTGGGCTCAAAAGATTTGCCCTGACGAGTACCATCGATCTCGATTAAGTCGAGGGTCTCATGATGGACTCAGTAGTTGGTCACCAGAAACTCCTAATCTATTCATCATAATGGTAATTTGATGGTGCTTGTCGGAGTAAATCTATTGAGCCCAACACGATGGAGTTATGATAAATAGATTACGAGTCTGGTGACCAACTCCTGACTCCATCATGAGACCCTGGACTTCATCTAGATCGATGGTACTCGTCAGGGCAAATCTTTTGAGCCCAAACACGATGGAATTATAATGAGTAGATTAGGAGTTCTAGTGACCAACTCCTGACTCCATCATGAGACCCTGAACATCATCTAGATTGATGGTGCTCGTGAGGGCAAATCTATTGAGCCCAAACACGATGGAGTTATGATGAGTAGATTAGGAATTATGGTGACCAACTCCTGACTCCATCATGAGACCCTGGACTTCATCTAGATCGATGGTACTCGTCAGGGCAAATCTTTTGAGCCCAAACACGATGGAATTATAATGAGTAGATTAGGAGTTCTAGTGACCAACTCCTGACTCCATCATGAGACCCTGACATCATCTAGATCGATGGTGCTCGTCAGGGCAAATCTTTTGAGCCCAAACACGATGGAATTATGATGAGTAGATTAGGATTAGTGACCAACTCCTGACTCCATCATGAGACCCTGACATCATCTAGATCGATGGTACTCGTCAGGGCAAATCTTTGAGCCCAAACACGATGGATTAATGAGTAGATTAGGATTCTGGTGACCAACTCCTGACTCCATCATGAGACCCTGGACTTCATCTAGATCGATGGTACTCGTCAGGGCAAATCTTTTGAGCCCAAACACGATGGAATTATAATGAGTAGATTAGGAGTTCTGGTGACCAACTCCTGACTCCATCATGAGACCCTGGACTTCATCTAGATCGATGGTACTCGTCAGGGCAAATCTATTGAGCCCAAACACGATGGAATTATAATGAGTAGATTAGGATTCTGGTGACCAACTCCTGACTCCATCATGAGACCCTGGACTTCATCTAGATTGATGGTGCTCATCAGGGTAAATCTATTGAGCCCAAACTCGATGGAGTTATGATGAGTAGATTAGGAGTTCGGGGAGTTCTGGTGACCAACTCCTGACTCCGTCATGAGACCCTGGACCTCATCTAGATCGATGGTGTTCGTCAGGGCAAATCTTTTGAGCCCAAGCACGATGGAATTATAATGAGTAGATTAGGAGTTCTGGTGACCAACTCCTGACTCCATCATAAGAACCTGGATGGACTTCATTCGGGTCAAAAATAATAATACAAACCCTAACGTGATTTCAAATAACACTGAAACTCTATAGCACTAATGTGCGCAAACGATTGGCATCTTGACTACGCAGCATGGGTGCGTAGCCACCATGCCAATCGATACGACAACGAAACACTATCTGTCTCTCTCTCGTACTAATATGCACAAACGATTGGCATCTTGGCTGGGCAGCATGGGTGCGTAGCCAACATGCCAAACGTTTACGATACGACAAGGAAACACTATCTGTCTCTCTATCGCACTAATATGCGCAATCGATTGGCTTCTTGGCTAGGTATCATGGGTGCGTAGCCAACATGCCAATCGTTTACGATACGACAACGAAACACTACTCTCTCTCTATCGCACTAATATACGCAAACGATTGGTATTTTGGCTAGGCACTAAGCAAGTGTGTGGCCAACATGCCAATCGTTTACGATACGACAACGAAACACTATCTGTCTCTCTATCGCACTAATATACTTTATTTATACCTGCAGTCATTTAGTAACTTCTTCATTTTCCATTGGTGTGAAAGAGACAGAATAAAGAGCAAGGGTTATAGTACACTCTGTAGTCTGTACACTTAGTAGTAGTGTACATAAAAAAAAAAACTACTGTGCATATACAATAAAATAAAGAGTGCCCTATGATATCATATGACACTAAAATTAATGTTGCTTGAAATTATATTGAAAACTATCAAGATTATTCTAGTCTGCATTGAAACGCGCGTCGCGTTGCCGGCGCTCGCGTACCGAGCGCCAACGCCATCTATCGAGCGTTATTTCGTGAAATCGGAGAACGCTCCAAGGATTAAGGGCTCTTAATGACATGCATACTGAGAGTCCAAGTATTGTACGCCAAATTCTGGCTGATTGTGATGTAACAAAATACTAACCCTACCACCATTTATAACCACTCACATTCAAACAATAAATAATTTGTATTTGTATTTGTATAAGAAGTATATGTTAACGGCACTAATCATGGGACATTTAAGAGAACATTTGGACCCGGGTATGTCCTTAAAGACGTCCACAAGAGAGGTATGGGCATGTGAATGTCCTCTCGCTCTGTGTGGTAGGGCACAGCACAGCGGATGTCATTCCAGATCTAGAGCAGAGCCCAACTGGGGAAGTACCTCCACCTTACAGGAAACAGCAGCCAAATAACACTAGACCCTACTCATAGTGTTGTGTTCCTGCCGGTGAGTAAGGTTTTTAATGTATTTAATATTTTAATATTTTCTATGTATTTAATGAAAGCTACTGCAATAGGTTTTAATATTATTAACCAATTAAAACTGTGTTTTTTTTGCTCCAGTCACGGGATGTATGGCGCCATTCATTTTCAAACTAACAAATATCAATAAAAAATTAAACGCAGCTCTTTGACTCTTGTTTATGGTAAAATGTTGCCAGCGATTAGAAACTGATGGTAAATACTTGTTTTCCAGGATTTGTCTATACCATTCCATTACTGGTGCCTGTTCCATTATAGGGGTGTTTACTATATTGAGATAACTTTTGCGGCCCAATGTAAAGCAACTCACTAGTTACGAGATACGAGCTTTTGAACGTTTGTTGACAGTTACTATAAAAAGCTCGTATGTCATGTCATGTCGTGTTATGTCTGGTAATATTTGCAGTACATTGCTGCACGGTAAAATTTCAAAAATTAACTATAGGGTCATAAATGTCATAATTAATTGTAATTAAAAAAACTTCTTAATTCATGATTATACGGGTGAATTATGTCTGGTTTGATTTATTGCCCGTATTGCATTTACACACTTTATTCGGTGAATATACTTTAAAATCTTCTTCTTCCTCGCGTTGTCCCGGCATTTTGCCACGGCTCATGCCGCCTGGGGTCCGTTTGACAACTAATCCCAAGATTTGGCGTGGGCACTAGTTTTTACTAAAGCGACTGCCATCTGACCTTCCAATCCAGGGGTAAACTAGGCCTTGTTGGGATTAGTCCGGTTTCCTCACAATGTCTTCCTTCACCGAAAAGCGACTGGTAAACATTAAATGATATTTCGTACATAAGTTCCGAAAAACTCATTGGTACGAGCCGGGGTTCGAACTCGCGACCTCCGGATTGCAAGTCGCACGCTCTTACCGCTAGCCACCAGCGCTTCAATACTTTAAAATAATAAATATACTTTAAAATAATATCTGTATATTGTCTGTGTATTGTTGTTGTTGTCATGAAAGTGAAGGAAGCGAAAGAGGTATGTCAGGATCGTAGCAAGTGGAAATCCGTGGTCTCTGCCTACCCCTTCGGGAAATAGGCGTGATTATATGTTATGTATGTGTATGTATATTGTAGAAAAATAATATCATATGTAAAATGAAAATGAAAATGAAAAATTATTATTGGTAAACAATAGGTTTTAACTAGAACCAAAACATTACACAATATTTCAAAACGCTTTTTTTTAAATTTACTGCACCAAAGGCTCTTCCCATTTCAACCCGAAAACCCAAAATTCATTTGCTTATTCATTTCATATTGTCTTATGTCTTTTTAATTTAGTGGTTAACTACCCAAATAAAGTCTTATCTTCCCACTGTCTTTATGATAACTTACATCTTTTTGATTTGATGTAAACGTTAAAAGATCGTATCTACTCATTCGCTTCATAATAACTTACGTCTTTTTGATTTGGAAGTAGACCCAACTTGGGTTTACTAATTTTAAAAAGGTCTTATCTACTCACTCGCTTCATAATGTCATACGTCTTTTGATTTGGCTTTATACGTCGCCCAAGTATACGTAAAAAAGTCGTATCTACACACTAGCTTCATAGTGAGTTGCGACTGTTTGAAATTGTATAAGTCGCGTTTAATGTGGTTTAATGCAGGCGGTCTCGTTTCCTTAGGTACGTCAGACACAATTTGTCGGTCCCTTCCGCATAATGAGGTTTTTGGTCTAAAGGTTGACGGTCACTTGTTCAAGCTGCGATCAAACGGCGCTCGTTCGTGTAGGCATTCAAATAAGCATTTGTTTTGATTATGTATTTTACTAGGGCCTTTTTTATTGGGCCTACCGCGAACACCGAAGTCCGTAATCAAAGTGACAGAGAATGATGCCAGCAATTTGCAAACTTCACTAATACACAGTAGAATCTCGTTCGATGCATGCTCGCACTTCGATGATCCGGTACGTCCAGAAATCCGGCATTAAATAGAGGTGCAAGTGATCATTATATCTAAGCTAAATATTAACTATCTATGCATAAATTATCACACTGCCAGAATAAAAATGGCTAAAACCCGATAACGGTCGAATTTTCAGTGTACTTATATTATTTTAGTACCTATAATTATAATAATTATTGCAGTATAATTATACAACATACTTAAAAACATATCAAAATATATGCAGATGTGCTGTAATTTTTAGTAATCCGAATTTTCGTTTTTTTTTCGAACGTTAGTGTCGGATTAAGGGGATTGCACTGTATAGGTATATATTTAAAGCGGACCGAGTTGAGATCAGATAATCTTAGATTGGTACACGCTATCAATACTTTTGTCATTTCTGTTTGTTAGGAAGAGACAAAATTTAACAGAGGTTACAAACCGCGAGATTGCTGTTTTAGAATTACCCATTCAGCGCTAATCACGAAACAGTGACGTTTTGCCTGTACGAATTTTCGCTACATACCGCGAAACCCATGTTATCGGCTACGACGCAACACTACGACCGTAGTTGTGTGATAAGCGGGATAAAGTGAAACTTCGCGTCAGTGGTTAATTTGAAGGCGGACGAGAGGTATGCTAGTTTGTCAAATTTTAGACCGACAATTTTAACGTCTCCAGCGTTACCAACTATGTCTCTGGAGTTACTAAGAAATCGCGTTTCTAATTTAATATCTGTCTAAGTGTGTCAGAGAGCAAATTCCTTGTTTTAATAATTAATTTATTTATTTATTTTTATTTCAAAAGACAACAATGGTCCATAATGGTTAGTAACATTTAAGGTTTAAAACTAAGTGGTTTTAAGTGGTTTTAGTGTATAACATAAAAATTATATAAAAGTATATATTACTGTAAACTCTACATAGCGACACTCAAGGGATCAACCGTTTTTTGACCCTATAGAGTTTTCGTTATATAGAGAGAAATTAATATTAAAGTAACTATATCCAACAAATGTTGACGTTATCGTTATATGGAGTTTCCACTATTTAGAAGCGAATTTTAGATTGAAGTTTAAATGTCGTGAACAGATTGTAGTGTCGGTCTAAAAGTTGATTCTCCCTGACATCTGTGCGCGAACCTTTACTTGGTTTTAGTCTTACCCGCCAAAGGCTTGTGACATTTCGTTTCGTTGTGTAATTGTGGCGTGTTTAAAAGTCGTCTCGCATTTGTTTTTGCTTTGATTTTAACGCCATCTCTCGTAATTATGGAAAACTAAAGAACATTTATATGCCTTTGTTTTTTGTTTGTTGGTAATTTAAGACTGGCAAACATTTTGTACATATTTGGGCGTTTTCTAAAATAAAAATTTTAACTCTTATCTGGACAATAACAGTTTAATTTGTTAAGCTCATTGTACTCAGAATTTTTTTCACTTGTATGAGCGTGACGTAGCGGAACCTAAAATTTCCATACAAATTTTTGGAACATTTTTTACAGCTCATGCTGGTTGAATATAATGCAGGTGTAATTAAGAGTTGAAAGAAAGAACCCAATAACACCAGGATCTGTGAGAATCAGGTCTTCATATTTTTTTTATTTTATAAAAAAAATCATTTTGATTCGTGCTTCAGTACTTATGTAAGTGAATTAACTAGGTATTTCTTGTTGTTAATATTTCCCGTCAGCCAGGGGACATTGGTAGCACAGTTTGTGAGATAACCTATTGTACCACGTTATATCGTCGTGCTTTTATTATTATTATTAATCATTTATTTCAAATAACAAGGATTCATAATACATGGTTAGTAACATAATAGCTCATTATCTTATTATCTACGTTAGTATTCTTATATCTAAGGTTTTTACAGTGCCGGATTAAGAAATTTTGATGCCCTAAGCATTTCTAGATCTTGGTGCCCCCTCTGCCTAGGCTCATCCAGATTACATTGACAACATTGATTTTTTTTGGTATACTAAGTGACGTTCATGGTCGCATTACTGCTGCAATTTGTATTTTCAATCCATTACTTATTTTATCAAGGAAATTGACAGTGCTGCAGCAGTAACGTTGCAACAGTAACGCTGGTGCAGTCGCCATCCTATTGTCACCTTTATCAAAGCATGCGTGAACTAAATGACTGAAATTACCTATATCTATGATTGTGTACTTGCCTTTCCGGCTAACTATGTGATTAAAACCTGCTTTGGTTCACTTCACAAATAAACTCTAGAAGTAACATGACCAAAAGTAACCCGAAAGTTACATAAGGACTGAGGCCCAAAGGCAATTGTAAATTCGTATGTGCGACAGGGAGACAACACGTCGAACGTGGTTCGCGGTTGACCCTCAGTTGTTTCTACCGTGGCGAGCAATCGTGCGAGGCCGAAGGCCGAACTGCAGGATAGCAGTGCTTGGAATTGAACCAATGGTGGCAATAGTCAAAAAACGAATCCAACGGCCATGCTCATAAGGTTTAAGATCCAGAGTGCCCACTTGGCGCTTCCGAGCAAGACCTAAAGGCGGAGTTGCGAGAGAGCTGGGGAGCTAAAAAATACCCAGTGTAAGCGAGGACTAAGGTCGAGCTCACACAGGGTTGAAAAGAGAGCTTTTCTGAGAAGCGCATTCATGTGAGGCCAAAGGTCGAGCTTCAGCAGGGCCGAGCTCTGGCAAGAATCTATGGCCTTAAAAAACTAAGTCGAAAGCTGAGCTCTTCATAAGGCTTAAAGCGCGGTCCGATCGGCGCTTTTACGTATGAGGCCAAAGGCCACGCTGCAAGAAAGCAGAACTTGGAATTGAGAAATTGTGTGAATGAGGTCGAAGGCTGAGGTCCTCATAAGGTTAGATGCCCGGAGACTGATGGCGGCGCGCTATAAAAAAAACCAATGGCGAATTGTTAACAAGGCATAATGCCCAGCCGCGAGAAACGAAAGCCTGGATTTGGACACATGGCCAAATTTATGTGACTTTTGCATAAAGTAAAAAGCCGAGTATGAATAAGACCTAACGAAATCGAACCAATGTGATCATGGCTCTCCTGCTGCTCGGCGTTTGGCCTCGCTCAAAAGAGCACTTGATTAGAGTTAATTGCAGCCGATGAAATAGGCGTTTCGAACCGAAGATTCCCTTGGCAGGATTGGCCCCTAGGAGTTAGGACCTAAAGGTTGATTTAGTTAAGAAGTGGAGCCACCAAGTTTTGTAGTGTACATTTTTAGAGGAGGGGGTGGGCTCTCAACTTTATCTTGATATCTACATCAGTTAAGCTTACTAGCTATGTTTGTTATCGTTTTCGAGTCTCGAACTCATTTACGAGTATGGTATCACATTGACACCATTCCGAAGTGGAAACATGTAAAATTTTAATTTTTTTTAATATTCCTCTTCACGCTTCAACCGCTGAACCAATTTAGTTGAAATTTGGTATAGACATAATTAGTTTAGTCTCAAGAAAGGACAGGATAGTTTTAATCTAAAAAATCATCGCTAAGGATGTGTAAAGGAGGGTGGAAGTTTATGTGGGGAATCAATAACCGCTGCACCTATTTGAATGAAATTTGGTATGATCTACATTTTAGATTTTGTCGAGAATGATACCAAACGTAACTTAGAACCTAAACTTAAACAGTTATTGACCTCCGACTGACCGACTTCGCCGAAGCTGAAATAAACCTGAATCAAAAATCTGGGTGGCATCACTTTTTAATTACATCTTAGGAAAACAAAGATTAATTCTGCTAAAGGAAACCTTTGGTTAAAATAAAACCGTATGCTTTTGGTTTTCGACCTTTGTGGGGCCCCGAACCTGCACTTTAGCCTTTGATTCCGTCATCAGTCTTTTTATAATAAAACTTTGGCAATTAGGTCGCACGATCGCGGCTCTGCAGCTTGGCCGTGTGCAATACGTCGCAAACCAATCTGGTGTGCAAGAGCTCGAGCAGCATGAGTGACAAATTCCGATCCTCGAAAATCTGTTAAGACTTCGGTGCGAAGCCGAAGGCCGAGTTGCAAGCGAGCGAAATTCGGACACGACAAAATTATGAATTAAGACAAAAGTGTAGATCTACTATTAAATTCGACACTCCGAGAAGGCTGAAGAACAAGCTCCACGTAGGGTTGAAGACAAGTAGGTTTCTAGAACTGAGCTCTACGTTGGGTGTAAGGCCCTTTGGCCCAAAGGCTGACAGATTTGCAGAATGCTGGAAATCAAAAATCAACCACGAACCAATGGGTAAAGTATGGGGAAAAAATCAGCATATTGCCAGCCACTCGTTTTTTTGCCAACGATTTTGGTGCCCCCCTAGACGTGGTGCCCTAAGCAAGTGCTTATTTTGCTTAATGGTTAATCCGGCACTGGGTTTTTATATTACTATGACTATGTACACAAATAAATAAATACTCCATTGCAACAGTGCGCACATCACCCCACTACTTGAGCATTGTTAGAGATGTGTACACTGCAGCAATGTCGTATATAAGGACAATGCTTTGTACCCCGTTTTTTTCTTGTAACCCGTTGTGGAAAGGGCTAAAGGTGCCCACTGATTATCAGTTCGCCGGACGATATCGGCCTGTCAGTTATTCGCGATTGTCGGCTTTTGCGAATAACTGACAGGCCGATATCGTCCGGCGAACTGGTATTCAGTGGGGTGAGTCCCTTAATACTCGTAATTACCACACAAAAATTAAGTTTTAAACAAGTTTTAAGAGGAATTCCTAGTTGCGATTTTTCCATACAAACGCTCTCGACTGATTCCTCCCTGGATTTTTAACCTAGAGCAGTGATTTTTTCAAATAAGATCAATATCATCAATATCTGTGCCGCTATGTTTTGCTTTTTTGGATTATTTTATTTTGAAGAAAGATACAGCGCCTCGAAAATCGCAAAAACGGCTCAATTGAATTGGCTGTAAAAAAAGGCACAGTATACAAATATGACAAAAAATATCCAAAAAATCAAAACATAGCGGCATAGATTATTTCTTCCTCTTACAGTTTCCAAAATTTCATAAAGATTGATTGCGTTTTGGAGGAGGAAACAGTCGAGAGCGAAACCTCGATTTTTGAGTTTTTTGCATGTGAATTTCAGTCCGGGCTGCAGTTGTCCTTATCGCACGAATTGGAGGCGAAGACAGTTTCTAAATATACGTACACAGAAGAAATAGTGATGGGCATAACATCCTTATTAGGGATTGCAGAACCGGTACTGTTTTAAAGAACCAGGATTTCCCGGTACTTTCGTAACCGGTCTAATTATTTCATTATTTTAAATAAAACGACAGCATTTTGCGATTTGACCACTAATAATTCGTATTATAATTTAATAATCACATGTTCTTTTACTACGTATAATCAATCAATAAACAAGGTAATTTTTTTAAGAAATATTATACTTAGTATTTTACATTGCTCACACTTGTGCGTCACAAGTAAAAGATAACTACTTTGATGTTTGCCACTAGATGGCAAATTTAATGCAATTACATTGACGAGGGGATTTATATACTTATAAGCAGGGATCGGAAACCGGTATTTTTTGTATGGGAACGAAAACGGTATTTTTTCGTTCTTTGTTAATTATTTCATTCCTAATCGGGCAATCTAATAATACGAAGTCGTTATCTAAAAACACAACTGAGTCCTACATTTTGAGTATAAAATAAACCGAAATATATGGTTATTTCGATGTTTTTGCAAAAAACCGGTTCCGATCCCTGCTTATAAGTATCGCAGTCGTATTGTATAATCCGCAGTCGTATTGTATGAAATGCGGCGGTTCAACGATTAAGGTATGTTGGGTAAATACCGGATGCGGGTGAAGAACGTAGGACATTCATTTCTCCCTAATTTGGCTTTATTTGTTAATGGTGGCAACATTGTGTAAGACACCAATTCATTGCGCCTCGACTGCCATTGTTTTCTTGATCACACTTTCGTACCATTATTTTTATCCAGTACCATCCAGTTGTATGTGTACCTATGTACACTTACTTACTGACAATGTAATTTTTTTAATTTCCGCAACCCAAAGGTTGCCTGGAAGAGATCGCTTTTTAGCGATAAGACCACATGTTGTTTACCTGTGCTTATGTTTCTGTTTTCTTTTGTATTGTTTTCTTTTATTGAGGTTTGTAATAAAGAGTATTTATATTGTATAGGGATGATGATACATGTTGAATTTTATAACAAAATCGAGTAAAATAGATAGCAAATGAGCAATTTTTCGCAATAAAGTACCTACACATACGGATGCATATGTAGATGTGCACGCATACATACATTGCTAGTTTCGGATACAAAATAGAGATAGGGCTTCGAAATTAGTTTCCTTAAAATGCTTCAAGAGGGCTCTCTTTTCCTATATATTTACTTTACTCTTTACATACGATCCTTACATTTTATCAAAAAAAAAAGATAATATATCAACTATATATTATATACATACATAATTGCAAAATTAAACCAATAAAATCGCAATTTTACTTATTTTCCATACTTCAAGATGGGCTCGCAGTGACCTTGACCTTTTTAAAGAACTACTTAGTCTTTTTGATTTTTAAGTTTGATTCTTATTTTTTTGGCGACCTTCATTAAAAATGATTGGGCACGATTATTTTTTATTTTGATTTTTGTCCCTCCTACTTAACTACTTAATATATTCCAGTACATTCCTTTCAATAAACAATATATTTACACTTTCACTAAACCTGTACAATTCACGAGATCTTAAATTGTCAAAACTTCGAAACCTATCAATTATTTTAGTGGTTTTTCTTATTTTATTACTTCGTGTAAACCTTACAATAAGAGGTTTCTTAGCACATTGTTTACTTATCAAATTACCTTATGAGTTATGACATAGGTATCAAAGTTTGAGAGCCACAATTTTCCCATTTTTTGTATCAGGGTTAAGATCGGATACAAAAATACGAAGAAAAACACTTTCGTTGACAACTTTTAAGTTTGTAATTATTGGTGGCTGTAATGTAATTTATATACAATGGATAAGGGTAGACACCGGACCTATTTCTTTGTGATACCTTATTCTCTTTCCATTAGAAGCAACTTTTTTTCACCATTCGATGTTCTCCCTTGATGGCAAAACACTCGTTACCCTAACCGTTCTATATTGAAGATTACCAAAATTCAGGCCGAATCTACGGTTATTATTTAACGATTCGCTCCGTACTTCAAGAATCTGTCACGTGCTGAGATCTCGAAAAAACATTTTTTCACGAGTTCTCTCAATTGGTCCCAAAATTGTCCGGCATTACCCAGATTGTCATTGTCATCAAGTTTAGCCCCATCGTACTACAAGTTAAATAGATTGTAGTTTAAACATATATTTATACCTACTTACAAAATTTCACAACACACCATGATCACTCCCAACTTACTGATACGGATAGGTACAGTCAAGTGTAAAAATATGGGTGTACACATCTTACTCAAAAATATGTCCCGTTGCATCTTATTCCAGTGTAATAAGAGCGTAGTACCATATTTATGAGACGATTCTTTCGATACATATTTTTGCACTTGACTGTACGACGACGACCGAAGCAGGGACATCATTCTTTTTTTCTCTTACCTAAATAGTAATTAATAGATACAGTATAATATAAAAAAAAACAACTTGCGTCGGTCGGGCAGTGCAGGATAAATTCCGTCCGGCTCGCGGGCGATCGACGGTACGGCGCGCAATGAGCGAGCGTTCGAGTCTCGCGTCTGTGTGCGCGCACTCACACTTAGATAGCTCCCGCTCCCGCCCACCGCAGCGCGACAGAAACATAGCTTCAAAAATTCGAGATTTGAAAAGTTGCTCAGCTAGGAATTGCTCTTAAGAGTCATTGTCACCCAGGCGATCGTAACCATAGCGACGAGCGACAAGAAAGTTGATTCACCCAAGATCAACCTAATGAATAATTATTTAAGTGGGAAAGAGGTATTACAATATCAGGAGTAATTCTTATAAACGAAAAAAAAGTCATATACAAAGGAAAAAATTACCAGGGCCTCCAGAGCCCAGCGGTGGCAGCATGGTTGCTTTTTTTCGCATGTCACTATGCCTGTCACTTTCGCACTTACATACTTGTTAGAACGTGACAGGCATGGTGACAGGCGATAAAAATACGACCGTGCTAGCGCCGCTATGCTGCAACCCAACCAGCGTCGTCCGTTTACGTGACAATACTAACCAAGAAAATCGAAGTTCGTCAATTGCGGGCATTTTTAGGGTTCCCTAGCCAAATGGCAAAAAACGGAACCCTTATAGATTCGTCATGTCCGTCTGTCTGTCCGATTATTCTCTGTCACGTCACTCTATAGATGCCTGAACCTCATGGCCACCTAAAGATCATTTTATTTTAAAATATTTTCATATAAAGGAATTCAATTTGTTCTGACAGTAACTCTAACTTTATGTTTATTGTTTCAGGTAAGCGATTTCTCTGATACGTCGATGGATTTAGTTGTCTTCGGTGCGAAGTACAAGGTAAAATAATATTAATCAATCAATCAATCAATTCTTTATTTCGAGATAACAGTGATCCCATTTTTTGTTAGTATTACATAAGATAAGACTTAAAAACTAATGTTAATACTTAAAAGTTATATTAGACTTAATTAATTTAATTAGACTTATCATTATGGGACAACAAACGTGATCAGCAATCATCTTCAGAATGCTGTTTGTGCTATCCCTTGGTTCTACGCAGTAAGGAGGCCGCTTTCTTGCGTATAATTGCTGCGAAGCCGTCGTTTCGAGCCTCCGCAAACATGGCGGAGGCGCTGCAGAACCTAGGCAGCGTTAATAACGTCAGGTGGCAAGCAAAACTTACTAATTAGTAAAAAATAAATTTACCCAAAAATATTTTTATTAAAAATCATCTGTATGACGATAATATTCATTAGAGTCAGACCTATTTAAGTCTGCAACGATTTTTATAGCACGATTGTGTGTGCCATTGTTATTTTATAAGTCAATTTTGGAGTTTGACGTTTAAAATAACACTTTAACTGCGTGTGCTATGAAAATCGTTGCAGGCTTATCTTGGTCTAATTTTTAAAAGTAAGTAATATTGCATTCAAAGAATTTCTAAAAAAAAATTGAAAGTTGCTTACTTTTTCTGGGAATTAAACCGAATCTTGAAATTTTAATCAAAAATTTTATTCTATTCATTTCTTTTGCGATATCATATTTCTGAGATGACTTATTTTTTATGCATTCTTTCGATTGGCATCATAAAATACAGGCTGTTTTTTTCTTCACATTTGAGTCGGTTCGATTTCCAGACAAAGTAACTTATTTTTTTTAAATCTTTGAATGCAGTATTACTCAGTTTTGAAAATAAAGTCTCCTTTTAGCAAAATATCCTATGTCTTATATTTAAGTTACTTTCCCTTGATGTCCCATAGTCTTGGGACGCTCTATATATTATGAACACTTAACTATTACTTATACTTTGTATAAATTAAATATTCTTAAATTACACATAAACAATTAACTGACAAAAAACCAGCACTATTATTACTATCTAAATAACTAAATAAATTTTATAGGGACATTTTTACACAAATTGATTAAGTCCCACGGTAAGCCAAGAAGGCTTCTGTTGTGGGTCTCAGACAACGATATATATATATACAAATACTTAAATACATAGAAAACATTCATGACTCAGGAATAGTTTTATGTGCTCATCAAGTCTTCAGATAATTAAATGCCCCTACCGGCATTCGAACCCAGGACCATCGGCTGCATAGACAGGGTCACGAGGTCACTACCCACTAGGCTAGACCGATCGTCAACACACACATTATTATAATCATATATGTAACATCCTCATATTTAAACCTATAAATAAAACTTTCAACTCTCCCGCCCTCCATTAAATGGTCATAAAAACTATAAAAAGTAATGGGATCTAATCGTAATGCATGAATTGTTGGGGTAGCTTGACGGATGCGTCTGCGCATAACGGCCGACCAATGGGAGGGCGCGGGCGGGCGGCCATGTTTTTTTTATGATTTAATTGATTGGAAAAGGGTATATTAATGATACAATCATGTGGTGCCGTGCTTTTATGCAGATATGTTAGAGTACTTTTTCTGAATCACACCTGGGATATGTTATCGAAAATAATAATGTAAACATGGAGGAAATATGATTATAGTAATTATAATTAAGAAATATGATAATAAATGAAGGAATACTTGTTAAGTATGAAGATTATAGTGAAAAAGATAATTGAATCCAAGTAAGATATTACGATACGCAAATAAAAAAGCTCTTTTTAGGGTTCCGTAGCCAAATGGCATAAAACGGAACCCTTATAGTTTCGCCATGTCCGTCTGTCTGTCTGTCTGTCTGTCCGAGGCTTTGCTCCGTGGTCGTTAGTGCTAGAAAGCTGAAATTTGGCATGGATAAATAAATCAATAAAGCCGACAAAGTCGTACAATAAAATCGAAAAATTTAATTTTTTTTAGGGTACCTCCCCTACACGTAAAGTGGGGGTGAAATTTTTTTTTCGCTTCAACCCTAGAGTGTGGGGTATCGTTGGAAAGGTCTTTCAAAACTAATATGGGTTTTCAAAAAACATTTTTTGATAAAGTGAATATATTCGGAGATAATCGCTCCGAAAGAAAAAAAAAATGTGTCCCCCCCCTCTAACTTTTGAACCATAGGTCCAAAAAATATGAAAAAAATCGTGGAAGTAGAGCTTAAGAAAGACATTAAATGAAAACTATAGCGAACATGATCAGTTTAGTTGTTTTTGAGTTATCGCAAAAAGTTTTCCCTTCATAGTAAAAAGACTTATTTTAATTAGGTACTGATTATGCAAATTTGCCTATTTGTTTAACTCAGGTGAAAGGTACCGTTTCATCCCTTGGTTAACAATTTACTATACTTTAAGCTCCAGTTTAGCTTATTGTGACGGAAGAGTAACTACGGAACCCTACACTGAGCGTGGCCCGACATGCTCTTGGCCGGTTATTTTATGGTAGAGGAGGCAAACGAGCAGACGGATCACCTGATGGTTACCGCCTACCGATTACCGCCGCCCATGGACAACCTGCAAGCACCAGAGGGGTTGTAAGTGCGTTGCCGGCCTTTAAGATGGGAGTACGCTCTTTTCTTTGAAGGTTTGAAGGTCGTATCGGTCCGGAAATACCGCAGGCGGACAGTTCATTCCACAGTTTAGCAGTGCGAGGCTCTTGAAGACAGCTCTTTACTTGGCTAGTTTTTACTTACACCAACGTTAGATGAGTTTTAGAGTCGCGCCAATAATCGACAACGCCAAAGAAAACCGCCTTAGAAGGTACGGCCACGTCTCAAGACGCGAAGAAGACCACCCGGTAATTCTGGCCTTGAACCTGCCCGTCCCAGCCACGCGGCCATGGAAGACACCAGCCACTTGGCTGACTGTCGAAGGAGACCTTAAGAAGCTCAAAGTGACAAAAGGCCGCAAGAAATCGTGTTCAGTGGATGATGCGGACGAGGCGGGCCGACCCCAAGTAAATGGCCAAATAACACTAGATTAGGGTATAAATTCTTAGGTAAGATAGGGGTAGGATGAGCACTGGAACCTTACAGAAAACCGCAGCTAAACAACACTAGACCCTACTCATAGTGTTGTGTTCCTGCCGGTGAGTAAGGTTGCCAGAGCTTAACGAGGGGGAGGGGGTTAGGGTCGGCAACGCGCATGTAACTCCTCTGGAGTTGCAGGCGTACATAGGCTACGGAAACTGCTTACCAGCAGGCGGGCCGTATGTTTGTTTACCACCGACGTAGTATAAAAAAAAAATGGGACTACCGATCTAGGGGAAAGAAGAAGACCAGCAATAGATGAGTTTGAGATAAAACTGTTGTGAGTTATATTAATATTAACATGT